>NW_026642858.1:676709-1353419 GCF_028554395.1 Pezoporus wallicus | reverse complement strand
AACCCAGGACACCCATCACAATCAGCAGGCAGGTCTCAAGGGTACCCAAAGGCCAGACAAAACCTTCAGAACTCTCAAATGATGCTGTAAATGGTCTGGTGGGGGAGCTGGGAGCATAATGGAATGTCTCCTTCATAGGGTGAACACCTGAGAAGGGAAAAAAGATGTGTAATTGCTAAACACTTCCATTATATACCTCCCAAAGTATAGAGATGGTGACCACACTGGGAACACAAGCCAGATCAGTTTCATGATCAATGAGTCTATTGTATTACAAGTAATTACCATAAAGTACAATGAAACAAAAACCTTAGGCCAAGGTCCCCAGCTGATAAATACTAACACAGCAAATACCAGCTGAAAGTAAGGTATGCTGAAACTCCAAGATGAAGAGCAACAACTTTGAGAGCCAATAAATCAGCATTGTAACAAGTGACTATTAATCCAAAACAATGAATGCTTATCACAAATACAATTAGACACACTCTGGTCAGATCTGTTGTTATCTCAACCCTTTGTGCCCCACATTGGGCGCCACAAAGAGCTGTGGTGGTTTAAACCCAGCCATTAACTCACAACCATGCAGCCGCCTGCTCGCTCCTCCCTCCGCCTTTCTTCTTCCCTCCTGCTCCGGGAGGGATGAGGAGGAGAACCAAAAGAATGTAACTCCCATGGGCTGAGATAAGAACAGTCCAGTAACTAAGGTATAACACAAACCACTACTGCTACCACCAATAATAATAATGATAATGGAAATAACAAGGGAAGAGAATACCACCACTCACCACCTGCTGATCAATACCCAGCCTGACCCGAGAAGTGGTCTAACCCTTCTGGGTAACTGCCCCCCGTTTACATACTGGGCATGACGTGCAGTGGTATGGAATACCTCTTTGGCTAGTTTGGGTCAGGTGTCCTGTCCCTGCTTCCTCACGGCTTCCCCTCCTCCCTGGCAGAGCATGAGACTCACAAAGTCCTTGGTCAGAGTAAACATTACGTAGGAACAACTAAAAACATCGGTGTTATCAGCGTTGTTCCCAGGCTGAAAGTCAAAACCACAGCACTGCACCAGCTACTAAGAAGGAGAAAAATGCCTGGTACTGCTTAACCCAGGACATGTTTGGAAGCAAAACTCGGATTCATCCATGTAATTTTGGTGCAAAAAAGGCAAAGCTTGCCCTGAGTTTGCAGGATGAAGGCAGCAATGTACTTTTGGGAGAAAAAGAAATATCTGTTTGAGAAAGTAGCTGAAGAAAGGAAAGAGGGGGAAAAGGACAAATGTTCCAGCAAGCTATGGTTCATCCCTGAGCCCTTACACCACACCAGTACCCCTCAGCTGATGGTGAGAACCTGTCAAGTCGTAGCCCAGCAACAGCTGGATTGCCCTGTACCACGCATCTTGGAAAGGGTGCAGTGCTCCTTACATCCTATGGATTTAAAGAATTGCAGTGACAGGTAGATTGACCAGAGATAGTGCATTGGACTTTCTGGTAGTTTGCCTTTCCATGCAAAACACATGTACAGGAGCAAACCCTGCCAATATCCAATCTGTTTTCTGTTCTTTAGTGTCTGAGGTGTGCACAAATGAGGAGCTGGTGCTTCTGCCTTGCCTCTTTTGTACTTTAAAATGGTATTTTATTTTCTCCCAAATTCCATCCAGAGCTGTCTTTCCCTTTCAAGCTGTTTCTTCAACTACTGACATCCAGTGGAAGAAATGTGACCGGCTTCACTTACTGGAGCGTGTACAGTGGGGTGTGCTGCACATACAGAGCAAGTAATTAGTGCAAGATGCACATTGCTAACGTGTTGTTTTTTTTTCTTGTAGTTTGCTCCCAAAGGCATCCAGGTGGTGGCTGGTCTAATAGGGGGAACTGTCTGCTTTCTTTGTGTCTGATGTCACTGTGCAAGAACCAAAAACAAAGGGAGAAAAAGGTCAGGATAAACAAGTTTCTTGAAGACAGCCAGTGTGTTTTGGAGCCAGCTATGCAGGGGGATGAGTATCCTTCTAACTGTACTGAGCTGATCAGCAGTGGTACAGAAGCTTGCAAAACGCTAGGAGATAGAGGTATGTCTGGATGAATAACTGAGGTTCCATACAGGGTAACAGAGAGACAGAGCAAAACTTTATCCCTGAATCCCCTGTACTGTGGCAGCTGTGTGTGAGTCGGTGAGCTGTCCACTGAAAGGCGAAGCAGAAAGAGTCTCCCTTGAGGGTAGCTGTGTTTAGCCTCTTGTCCTGGGTTCACCTCAAGGGGATTTGATTTTAGGGGGAGGGAAAGAAGGGGGGGGGGGGGGGGTGAGTTAACGAGTTACCTGACTGGGTTTAAACCACGACACCTCTCTTCAATAGTAACAAGTCATTGTGAAGTTCGACTTCTGTGTTAGTAACTTCTGAAAATTAAGACAGTGACTCACAATAGATTGATGGCGTTGTTCAACTGTGACCCCCAAAAGCCAGATGCTCACAGGACAGTTGGGAGATTTTGGCTCGACTCTAACACGCAACTTAAGTCTAAATTTTATTACTTCTAAGATGGTTCAGGTCTGACTCTGACTCAAATCCTCTTGAAGTTTCAGGAAGGACTCTTCAACAGACCAGAATGTAGCATCTGGGTCTTTAAGCTGTATATTAAAACCTTGCTAATCCACATTTCAAAGTGTCTGGCCGAGGTCAGAGATGAAGTGCTCATTCAATCTTCCTCTCACTCAATATTCCTGTAAGCACACAACTGAAACACTATCTGAAATGTTTTTGGTTTGTTTTTTTTTTGTTGTTTTGATGTTTTTCTTTCTTTAGTCATTGGTTTGTTCTGATGGGACTCAATCCTCATATGTTATACCTAAATTTAACTCGATTTAGTTAAAAAGCAAACCAAAGTGCTTGGCAGGATTAAATCAGTAGGAGAATATCTTTTCAGAGGTTTTGTACAAATTGATCAGCCTAATTTCCTAAAACACATGTGGGTTAGATGGATATGATTTTGTGTTCAGGTCTTACACAGTTTCAGGAAGAAGGCCATCAAGTACTTTGTAACTGAAATTAAAAGAGCAGTTACAAGAAGACTGGCTTTCCCTGCCCCCTGCCCCCCCCCCCCCCCCCCCAAATGAGTGATGTGTCCTGATGCAGTCTAAACTTACTCAAGAACACAAACAAGTGCCCCCATATGAGCAAAAAGGATTTATCCAGTGCACAGTTATTTACAAAAAAAAAAGCTGTTGTTTGTGTTTCAATCATCCAAAAACAGTAACTTTTTTCTTTTTTTTCTCTGTTGTTACCAAAGTAAGTACTTTACAGTTCAGTATGTTGCATAAAGTTGTGCATGTCATACGTATTTCTTGCCAGATTTCCATTTGAAGAGGGAATTGCCAGTGGTTTTATTCCTCAACTTTTGTCCCCTAGTGGTATGTAAATGAAAGTTTTAAAAAGTTGTGGGATAGTTGTAAGAGTGTAAAAGAATGCTTGTAGTCTCTCTACATCATCTTTTTTACTTAAAGAAGTCTTTTCGCTTATGGAAGTGGCATGCTCGTGGATCAGAATATAAAAGAAACAAACTTGGTGAACTCACCAAGAGCTACTTAGTCTATTTTTACTTTTTCCTCACAAAGAGTTAGTGCAATAAGTGTTGCTGTGGTGGTTGAATGCTACAGCTGCTGTCTGGGAGGCGTACTGGATAGTGAAGAATACTTGAGCTTTGGCAGGACTGCAGGAAACATCCTCTGTCAGGACTGTGGCCAAATACGGGTGAAGTTTTGTGGTCATGATCTGAGGAAGCCTCTGGTGTTCCCTCTGTGGCTCATGTCCTGTATCCCTTTCATACAATTAAGTAGTTGGAAATTGAAACTAAAGGTCCAGAAATGCATGAAGATGGAGGATGGACTGTTAATGATGAGCCACTTACCTTTTTCGAGGGCAGTAACTTTTAATCCCTGTCTTTTGCAGATCCCAAAGAAAATACTCCTGTTACTGTTGCACTAATCTTAACTGTGTCATCATTTTAATTATACATTATGAAGCCATGCAGTGTAATTGTATATTATGTAAAAAAAATTGCACATGCAGCATGAAACCAGAGCCAAACGGATAGGTGCCTCACTTGCTTGGAAAGGGTGGTGTTAGTTGTGGAATATTTAAGGGTGTGTGTCCTCATAGGGAGCCAGGCTGATACCAGTGAGGGAAAAGCAGCAGGTCAGTTGTAGTATATCTTTTATTGACACTGAACTTGGAACTAAGAGAACTTCAGCGAAGTGTTTCAGAACATGTTCCAGAGTCTTGATTTGAATATAGTTTGTGAAAAATACAGTTTGTGGAACTACGTATTGCATGGAAGAGATACCATATTAGCACATTTTTTTAAAACTTCATAGAAAAGGATTTCAGTACTAAAGTTATTTCAATGTGTACAATATTAGAAAATCTTCCTGGTGGCTTTCTTGAAGAGCACAAGTCATGGTCAAATCCAGGTTGCAAGGGTATTCTTGCATTTGCAGGCAGGACCTTAGCATGAACAGGAGTTCAGTGCCAGAAGCGCACTAACTTGGGACAGAATTGCTAATTGTCTAATTGCTAGTATAAACCTTCATTGCTGCAGGTATGGTAAGTAGGTGTGTTTCCTTCATCATGTTCTTCCTAGGCAGAAAAAGGACTTTCTAGCCATATTTGTATAGACTGCACTTAGCTGGTCTGATTTCTTTGTTTGTTAGTCCTAGCTGTGGAGATGGAAAGGGTTTTTTGACACCACTTTGTTTATAACCATCTATTTTTTCCCCCTTAACACCACCCTTTGGCCTAACAGTGGCTTAAAGCCTAAAATGTGTAGAGCACTCCCAGGTTCCCAGAGGTCTTGTTCATATTCCATCATCCCTGCTGTCAGTCACTGTGTATGCATTCTACCTGTTTGGGGGTGAGGGGAGCCCTCCCATTCTGTGCTTAGGTCAGCACATTGCACTCTGGGATCCTGTCCTATGGCTTTATTCTCAGTGTTGCTAACATTCTCTGCTGCGTGGAGTTGGTGAGTTTTTTGTGAATGGAAGATGCTCAAGTGAGCCTGTTTGCTTGAATGTGTAGGTTGGTTTACATGAATTAAGGAAATGGATCTGTCTCTTAAAATATATTGAAATACGATATTACTTTATAAATAATGTTTTGGTCTCACATGAATTAAGGAAATAGATCTGCCTCTTAAAATATGCTAAAATAGGATATTACTTTATAAATAATACTTTGTTCTTTACCTTGCCTCCCCAGGATTGTGCAGTATCCTGCAATCTGACATTGCCACATGCCCATATTGTCAACCTTCCACCCATCTTAATTTGTGAACAACAAACGCAGAATTTGCTGCCTTGGTGGGGTGAAGGATTTCTGTACTATGAGTCCTTTTATTCCTACTTGAAGAGGTGCTTGGTCTATGGCACTTGCTGCCCCTCAGGTTTGTACTTCTGCTTTATGAAGATGGATTCCTGCATGACAAGCATGCTGCAGGAGATGGTAACTGGCAGAAGGATTCAACCCTTGCATTGATTCAGACAGGGCAGTCCAGTGGGAGGTGGCTCTCTGGCCTGACTGCAAGGAGCCCTCTGCATTAGCAAGTCTTTGGCTGGTCTGTGTGCTATTACCAGGGTGCTGCTGGTAGAGATTTGCATAGTATTTGCAGCTATGAACTGTGTGGGTGATTGCTTTTTCTAAGTATTTGAATGAAATCTTAAAGCCAAGACTTTGGAATGAAACACAGCTTGCCTGTTGAGGATGTACCTTTAGTGTGAGGGAAGGTGTCTGATGTGAAGTAGATGGTGCTGAGAAATTGCTTCTGTAGTCACTGTCATTTTGGATGGCAGCTTAGGAACATGCTTTGATAGGCCTTGCAGATGTTAAATAGACGTGTCCGTTTTAATCATCATAAGCTCTGTCCTCAGACCATGTAGAGTTTTGGAGCACAGGGTGTAAATGAACAAATGCCTTTTTTGTGTGTTGTTCTTGAACCCTTTCTCCACCAGATTTTCATTAATGTCAGGAAAAGTTTACAGGTCTCGGCAAAGAGGGGACCTGTCCCAAGGGAATGCTCTTTCCCAGTTGTTTTCTACATCTGCTTTAGGGAATGTCGCTGGGAATTACTTTCTCTTGTGCTTGGGATATGTGGGGGAAGGTAAGGAAACTGGGGCTGGTGAATTCATCCTGTCCCATTGTGAATCAGCAGTAGGGCCTTCCTGTAACTGCCTAGTGCCACAGCTGGCCCTCAGCACTGGCAGCTCCTTCTGGGGAGAACCAAGTGATGACTGCAGTGAGAGCTCCTGATAATTGCCAGTAAAGTGTTTTCAGCCTTTAACTAGAGAGCCATGTTTTAGATTGTTGGTAAGCAAGAGAAATAAGTTTTTGTTGAACTTTCACATATTAAATTAAAGCCCCTAACAGTAGTTTGAATTCTAAGCCTTTTCACCTTCCTATAACCAGTTTTCAATCATACTGAGTTGTTTTTGTAATGGAGAATCAAAAGATACAAATTGTAAAAGGATTTGCAGCTTTAGGCTTTCTACACCACACAAAAAGGGTTCTAACTTTTAGCTTGGTTTTGTATTTCAGCTTCCAGACAGTAGTTATTGCTCAGTGAATTGACTGCCACAAAACTTGATTAACCCGGTACTTACACTGCTTTTTACATGCTAGGCTTGACAGCCACTTAGAGGAAAGGTCACTTGTCAGGACATCCTGTTCCTCAGCTGTTTGTTCTTGTAAGCTTCCTGAATTGCAACAGTTGAGTATTTGTAGATTTGCAAGAAAATTCCTCTGGGAATAGATTTGAAAGGTAATTTAATGATGTGACTAGCTACTAGTTTTACATTGTTTAAAGTTTTATGCTCTTACTAGGTTTTAATGGTACTAAACAAGTTGATGCTTTGCAAAACCAGCTCATCTTTGGCAGAAACTGAGACCTCTAATTTGTTGATCTGGGACTTCCCTGGATGACACAGTGTTTCTATAACTGTCTCAGGCAGCCTATGAATATTTAAGGTTTATTTATTTTCTGTCATTGTGAAACTGTTTTGTTTATTTTTTTCCCTAGATAAGCAACGTCTTGTTTTTTGTTTTACCACCCATATGTATGTGCTTGTTCCGTCAATATGCAACCTGTTTCAACAGCGGAATATATTTAATATGGACTCTGCTAGTTGTGGTTGGTAAGTTGCTTAGTCTCCATTTCCCTGTTCATGCATGAAATGAGAGAGGAAATCAGTTTTTCCTGCTTGTGCTTGATTGTTTTGTGAAACAAAGCAATCTTGACATCTGTGGAGTAGTTTGGTTATACTTGCTTGGAGCTGAAGCAACCTGGTTTCTGAAAGGAAAATGCTTTTTGCAATTTGAGGTTGATGGACGTAGGCATTAGCTCTGTTCCCTTCCTATCCTTCTTCTGCATAACTTCTTTTGTTTATATCTGTGCTTAATCTTGTCATTGGGCCAGGACACTCTCCAGCAGTGTTGATGCTCTTTCCTCTGTTGCTTAAATGAGAGCTGAAAGCGTTTGTGCTAGTGATACCAGCACGACAGAAGAGGGTAATAGGTTTTGCATTAAGTGAGAAGGCCCAAAGGCTTAGCTATTTTGTAGATGCAAGATTCTTTTAATTCCTAGAGGCACTGGCAACTTACAAACTTTTACATCAGAGCCATGTGGGGGGGCAGTGTGATATTTTTCACCTCTAAACCTGTATCATGGAGTAGTCATCAGATGCTACTTTTGATCTTTGTCTTGCCCATTCTCATCCTATTGAGAGAATTCCAAAGCAGCATTTGGCTTTTATTTCTTAATTGGTTTTATATTTAACTTTACCACTGGATGGTTCTTCACATCTACTTTTTTAGTAGAAGCTGGCATCTTTAGCTGCTGCTTTTGTAAAGGGTCTGCTTCTTTATTAATGAGGTGCTGATGATTTGGATTGCCTTCTTTGGAAAGTTGGCATTTGTGTTTTGGTTGTTTGGATTTGTTCTTTTTTTTTAAAAATCTTTTCTAGGCCAAATGGTATCCATCATTTGCTATGAAATTCTGAACATGCACAGCATGTTTTGATCTCTATAGTACTGCAACTGTTCATAATGCCTTTTTTATTGATTCTTCCAGGAATTGGATCTGTTTACTTCCACGCCACCCTCAGTTTCCTGGGCCAGATGCTGGATGAGCTGGCTATTCTCTGGGTCCTGATGTGTGCTTTTGCCATGTGGTTCCCTAGGAGATACCTGCCCAAAGTTTTTCGGAATGACAGGTAAACATACAATCATACATGTATATTTTCATGTTTGTTGAAACTTCTTATGCTGATACCTAAATCTGCACATAATGGCACTGAGTTGTCATCCAACCTTAGCGCTGCCACCACTACTTTTTCTCACTCCATTCTCTTCCTATTGCTTGTAGCCTGGAGAAGAGCAGGCTGTGTGGAGACCTCATAGCAGGCTTCCAGGATGCTGGAGAGGGGCTCTTCATTAGGAACTGTAGCAAGAGGACAAGGGGCAACGGGTTCAGACTTAAACAGGGGAAGTTTAGGAAGAAATTCTTTACTGTAAGAGTGGTGAGACACTGGAATGGGTTGCCCAAGGATGTTGTGAATGCTCCATCCCTGGCTGTGTTCAAGGCCAGGTTGGACGAAGTCTTGGGTAACATGGTCTAGCGTGAGATGTCCCTGTCCATGGTAGGGGGGTTGGAACTAGATGATCTGAAGGGCCTTTCCAACCCTAACCATTCTGTGATTCTATGATCTCAGCCCATTTTTTTCAGAATTCCCAAGTCTGCAGTTGCTGATGGTTTATGCCCTGTAACTTCAGATCTTGGGATGAGGTGAGTTGCCTCTGGAAGTGCTTGTTCTTGTTGATTCTAGGGAGACCTTTACATGAGTAGCTTACATAAGTTGCAGCTAAAGTAAGGGAAACCCTCTTACCTTCTTCCTTCTGTATAGCCTAAGTGTGCATGAAGGTGGACCTATGGAAGTCAGCTGTATTTTCGTCGGAATAATTAAGGCAGTGGTTAAGGATGGTGTTTAAGTATTCAAAGTCTAGGTGTTTATTATAAGCCTGTTATGAACATAATTTTAAGAATTGTGGGTTTAGTATTTAGAATTTAGTAATTAGAAATTTTCTCCCCCCAAAAATCCTATTCAGGAGCCGATTTAAAGCTGCTGTAGGTGTCCTGTCTGGAGTTACTACCTGCCTTGCCTTCATTAAGCCTGCCATCAACAACATTTCACTAATGACTCTGGGTGTTCCCTGCACAGCTTTGCTCGTTGCTGAGTTGAAGAGGTGAGTACATTTCTCCTGTATGCAGTGTTGTCTTCTGAGATCCTTAGGCCAACGTGTGACAATACAGTAGATCTGACTTCATCTCCTTCTGCAGATCAAAAATTCTTCTACCACAGGTAAGTGCAGATCTGGTATAAACTTCCTCTGCCAGTTCAAGACATTTTTGACAAGGATTTTTCTCTTTTTCCCCTGGGCCAAATAGTAGGTCAGCTATTGGCTGACTTCTTGTGACAAAATGTCTTGCTGCAACCTGATCTAACTCAAATTTGTTTGTTTATTGTGGAATCAGGGCAAGGGTTTCACTCTACTGAGCATTTCTGCTCTATAGTCTATGTAAGGGTGAGGTGATTGCATGATCACAGTCTAGATACTAGAAGGAATGTGGATCAAGGCCCAAGCATGCATGGAAAATTCTCAATAGTTCTCAAAATTGTACATTACTTTTACACCACTTTGTCTTCTGACATGTATTATATGATGGAGCCAGACCAACAAAGATAAGGTTAATCACTAGATTGTGGAGGATAACTGTCAATCATGGTCTTAGAAACTATAAAGCCAGAATGCAAATAGAGAAGAACCTGAGACAGATCTTAGCATTTTAGTGTTACCATGGTAGCAATACCAGCAGCTGTACAGATACTTCTTTTCTTCAATCTTTTCATTGGGTGCACAAATGACCAGACAAGCATGGGCATATGAACTTGTCTTTTCCCCTTCTTCTCCAGTGTCTAAGAAAGATTTTACAACTTATGTTGCCCTTAGATATTGCTTATGTCCATCAAAAGAAACAAACAGGACTAAATATCTGCATTCTGACTGTTCCTATTAGAAAAGAGATTCTCCTGTTTGCTATCTTACCCTATTGTGCCACTGCTTCTCCATACAGTGGAAGCCTTTGCTAACAGTGTTTTGTAAAGGTGCTTGTGAGTCTTATCTCATTAGACAACCTGCTGAGCAGTATTTATTTCTGTCAAAGAAGCTTGGGAGACAGCACACAAGTTAATTGTAGACAAGTAGTTGAATGTTGGTGGGGACGTCTCATTTTGATGTGAGCACTGAGGAACTGCTGACAAAGCAAATGGAGATCTGTATATGGCACTGAATAATATATGTGAACTCTATACATATCAGTTTTCCAGGCATAAGCTCCTGAGAAAATTGGACGGTTAGTGTGCTTCAAAATTAGTATTGCTTCAAATCCAGGAATAGGTATGCCTACAGATTTTGCTTTTTCAAACTCCCTCTGAAAAAAGTTCTTATCTTACCAAAATGTGGAGTTTTCCTGTCTGTTGTTTGAAAAAGAATTAAAAACACAGATAAACTTTCTTTTGAATTGGTGATTAAAAAGGGACCTAAAGTGACGTATGCCGTCTTGATTGTGTATTGGATGATGTAATACCTTTTTTTTTTTTTTTTTACAAATTCCTAAGTATAAAAGGGAAATAAGTAAGAGTTTTATTTTAAGCTATATTGATCCCTAGGAGATTTAAGTAAGATATATTCTTGTAAACCTGGAAGAGAGAAGTTGTGGTGTATCATGACACGGACTCAAGATGATGAGGAGACACAAATCCAACCTTATTACAATCAAGTCCTCTTTATCCCCTTGTTCGGTACTTTCCCAACCTGCACAAGCATGCCATGTTCAGTCTCATTGGCCCCTGTAAAAATCCCCAGGTAAATAGTCCAATTGCAGTGCTGAGGACACACTGTAACAGTTTCACCCCGCTGTCTCAGACCCGCTGGTCTGGCCTCGACTGAGACTCCCTGCTACAGGAACATCCTGGCCTAATCCCCCAAGGCTTGCTTGTTTACCTTTGCTGTCTTTCAATATTCCAACTTAACTGCCCCAGGTCTTGTTAAGTGTCAAGCCCTCAGAGCTCATTCCCAGACTGTTTTTCATGCAAATCTTACCACCTTCACTCTTCACAAGAAGTCATCTCATCCATTTTGGTAGTAGGGAAAATAATACAAGCATTATTTAAAATGCCTGCAATTCTTCCCTTCTCTACTAGCACAGTCATTAGGGAGCTACACATCTGAGGCCTGGCAATCTGCAGCAGAAGTTTATCTGTGAAACTGGTATTTGGGGAAGGAAGAGAAAAGCCTCCAGAGAAGTTTCTTCTGTTCTGTGCTGTGTTGTGTTGTGATGTGTTAGACCAAAACTCCCTGTTCTTATTCCCCTGGTGTCAATCTTGTACAGAATTCTGGTGAATCAGAACAACTGTGTTTTCAAATGAGAATTCTCTGTACCTCACTTGTCCTTGATGAGGAGATAGTATTGTCACAAAAGAGTGCTATGTTCTTGAATGAAGAGTTGGTAGGGTAGTTTATGCTAGGAAGTATTGTGAGTGGGAGATGATCAAAAGAGAAAAAGGTAGCTAAGTGCATTACTTGTGCATGAAAGACAAAGAAATGGTAAAACTGTATTCTCGTTTCTGTCCAAACAAATCCCTTAATGTGTTTCATAAAGAGACCCCCACAAAAGCTCTCCTAGGGGATGGTGTCAGGGGCGAAGCAGATATGGATCCTTTGGTTTGCTGGTTCAAGCCAAACCACCAGTGAGATTAAAATGTCATCAAATTAGTATGAGAGTTATTCAGTGAGTTACTGTTGACGCGGGAGTCACGGACAATGCAGAGATGATCAATGTGATCAAGCGATTGCCAAATTTATTACAAAGCCTTAACTCCTTATATACTGTTTCTTACATGCACTTACAGTCATTTGGCCTATTATGATTGGGTACATGTCTTGAAGACCCTTAGTGACTAACATATAATTGGTTAAACACAGGTGTGAGAACTCGACCTACGAAAGCTTGCCAACAGTCCACAGTTCTCATTAGCTCAGTGAATTCCAGCTTCTTATCTTGCTTGCTTAAGCTTCTTCGGGCCTCTCATGGCCTTGCTGTATCTTTCAGGATTATTCAGAGTTTATGTACTACTTATGCATTCTCCCGTGAGAGCACTGTCTCCACATCTCCCCCTTTTTGTTTTATATATGTTTTGGGTGACCCTACTTGAGCAGGGGATTTGGGCTAGATCATATCTCCAACATATGCCAACTACAGGCTGCTGGGCCTGCCCCTTTTTTCTGCTGTATGGCTCTCTGATAACAGGGGAGGCCATCCTTCACATCAAGGTCTGGCATGGCATGTGTCCCCACCGCTTCACGCCTGCTGGGTTGCAGCCAACAGCGGAGCTAAAGGTTCTTCTTGGTGGCAAACACAGAGGCCAACCCAGTCTTGCCCTTGACTGTGGTAGCAGGCATTTTGTCAGCCTCAGTCCTTGCACCTTGTTGTCAATGCAGAGTTTCACCTGCTTCATCCAGTAACAAGTCGCTACTACAGCAAGGCACACACAAATTTACATTAGCAGAGTGACTATTACAGGGTGCAGCAGCATGTTGAAGATGCTGATGGCAGCGAGGGACTAGCCAAAGAAATTTCTTACCAGTGGAATTCTCCCACCCTCTTAATTTGTTCCATCACCTGCTTTATAACACTACCATTGTGTTAGAATCTTTCCAGCTTTTGCCTTAGCATTTTCTAGCAGCTACTGCAAATTTCCGTACTCTTAGCATTTCTTTTACAAGTGACAAATCCATACAATACAAGGTGTAGTTCTTCATTAGCAACTGGCTAGTAAATACAGGTGGTTTTATACACAAAATCACAGCCTCTAATAATAGCTACTTTACAAGCACACATATTCAGGATGTTACTTTTCAGTTGTCCCCAAGTGATGTTTTGCAATCGTTAGTTTTTCTCTTCCTCTGTCTCATGCTGCCTGGGGTACTCACAGTCAGCTCCTGTAGCTGAGGCATCAGGTTTTTCCATTCGTCTGTCCAGCTCATGGCATGGGTTGACAAACTTTGCAGGCAGTCGCCATGGACCTGTAGGCAGGAGGACACATATATACCCCCTCCTCCAGGTTATCAGTTCTTGAGAAGCAGACAGGTTAAACTGCACATTGTTAACAGTCACGGAGTTTGATGCATCATTGCCTCTTTTTTTTTTTTTTTTTTCTCCTTCCACCCTGATGCTGCTTAGGTGATGGCTAATAAAGCTTGTGGTTGCACTACCCCACTCGCTTTTTTAGTTAGCAGTTCTTATTTCAACCGATCTATCTATTCCTCTATTCCTCCAAGGCTTGGATTCACCCCCAGGTTACCTTAAACATACTAAGCAAGGCTCCTACCATGCACCCACTGTGTTTCGGGTGCTCTTTAGGCTTTGTCTGTGGTGTCTCTACAAACTGCCTCAGTACCGCAATAGATTGAGGGGTTGGGTTTTGCTTTGTTTTGTTTTGTTTTTTATTGGTTTGTTTGTTTTGTTGGTTTTTTTTTTCTTCACTCCTCGGCTCTGGCGTCCATCCTGGCTGTTCCGCCGGTGGAGCACTAGGAGCTGAATTGGAGGTCAGGTTTTTTTGTTTTGTTTTGTTTTGTTTTGTTTTGTTTGTTTGTTTGTTGTGTTTTTGTTTTTTTTTAAAAGTCGCTCACCCTGCTTTGCACAGCTACAAACGCCGGCCTGCTCGGCAGCAGCCATAAAAGCGTGCCTGCTCGGCAGCAGCTACAGCTGCCTGCGTGCTTCAGCAGCAACCATAAATACCAGCCGGTAACCTTACTTTTGTATTAACCCTTTCTTGCCCGAAATGTTAAACTGCTACCGGTTAAAAACTTTTACATGAACCCAACAACAAAAAATACACAGAACACTGTCTGCCCTCAACACACACACACACACACACACACACACACATATGGGATCCCACAAGCACACGCCACACAACTACAATATTTGAAGCACAAAATCCAGACAATCATTACTCCCACTACAGTCCCACATACAGAATGTGGCACAAGGACCCTGTGGAGACTAACAGGAAACCAGCTCCGAGAAGCATTATTGCAGTGCGAGGTGGCAGGCTAATCCTTAGTGGGCGTCCCCACAGAGGCTCTGCCTTCCCCACATCGTATGAGGCTTGGGCTTTTATACTGACCAAAATGCACACTCATTCCGACACAGGTGGCCAGCCTATGTTGAAAGAAGTGGCCAGCAATATCTATAAAGGTCTCCAAAGGTCGATACAAACCTTGACATACTTATATTTACCAACTTCTAGTACATGAGTATCACAGAGAAGCTGTATCAAATGACTTGTTTAAGGGGTCCCAAGTCCACAGTCCATCACAGTATGCCCAATACCCCTGATAAGAGCATAAAAGAGACCTTCTCACCACCAGAAAATCACACAATACATCTGCATCCCGCGCTGGTTTCGCTTCCCTAGAGGTTCGGGGGGGGAGGGGGGGGGGGGTGTCTGTTTTTTTTGTTTTTTTGTTTTTGGTAACTTTAACATAAAAAAAGGTTGCTCCCTTCACTTTAAGAAGGGCTGAAAACATCCATAAAACGGATGTCCTGAGCTCAAATTTCAGTTCATTCAATCACTGACAAGGGAGGTGTCCTGGAGCGGTGCTGACTCTTTCCATGGTTTCACCCATCGAGCTGGTACCCACCGCAAACTGGAATCTGTAATTTACACACATATAACCTCAACCTGTTAGTTTTGATTCCACAGGACCTTTCCAAATGCCAGTTTCCAAATCCTTGTACTGGACCAGAATACCCAGAGTTTTAGTCATATAACCTGAACCTAATGCCTGACCACGTATTATAGCAGGGGAGTCATTAAAGTCTCCTGTCAATAGCACAAAAAAATCATAACATATACAGCTTGAGTATAAGAGGATTTTAACCCATATGTGGTCACCGCTTGTCGGGCCTCCTTAACTATTTTGAGATCAAAAGCTTCCCGCTCTTTAGCCCCCTGCTGTGTAGTAAACACAGGATATGCAGAGAGGCCCATTGCAGAAAATTCACCTGTAATAATCACATCTTTGATTAACCCGTGCCAAAAGTGCGCAGGATTTGTGCCCCCCCCCCGATACCTCTCCCACCCCCTCCCCGTTTGCCTTCTTTAAGGAAGGGGTTTTACAGAGAATAAGGTGGAGGCACTGATGGAGATGTCTCAATCCCAGTCTCGAGGGCTTCAAGCTTTTTCATCAATTGTTGCAGCTGAGCGTCTCCAAGGCCAGTAAGTAGTTGCTGATGAGCTGAGCAGACTGACCTGGGAGACGAAGAGTCAGAGTCTGGAAGCAGAGGATATAAATCTGGCTTGGATTCAGGGAACTCGGAGTCTGGTCCTGGGTCAAACTCAGGGTCTCTGTTGTTCACAGCTATGTCTTTCTTGTCAGGTGTCTCTTGTTTGGTGTGTGGCCATCTGCGGACCTGGCTCTTGCTTTCATTGGCTCGGGGCGTTGATTTTTTCAGCGCCATTCCAGGTACCACAGGAGGTGCAAAAGTCATACCCGCAGCACTATGATGGGGGTTAGGGGAGACAGCCCCTTCTGGAACTGTGGAGGCAAATACAGAAGCTACCGCCACCCTTTCCAGTTTCATCTCTTTCAAAGTCTCAAACACCCATCTCCAAAGTGTAGAGTGTTTCTGTGCATCTTTGGTCCCTTTACTAACCTTGCGATCACGGGACCACTTTAACAGCCTCTGTAAGGCGGCACTATCGTATTGCAGTCCTCTCTTAGAGAGAATGTGTTGGAGGAGCTTCACCACCGCCTGTTCCTGTTTGGATAGCAAGTGCCCCATCTCCTCCCAGGCTGCTCACCTGATCAGGGCGAGATTCCCCAAGTTTTGCAGACATCTGACTTCTCAGCGCCGGGGCAGCGCTGAATTTCGGCCGGCTCTCTGCCCCCTCCTTTTCGTTGGACCTTCAAACTCATCTTTGTCGAGTTATCGATCAGAGGGTCCCTGTCCGGGCGCCACTTGTTGACACGGGAGTCACGGACAATGCAGAGATGATCAATGTGATCAAGCGATTGCCAAATCTATTACAAAGCCTTAACTCCTTATATACTGTTTCTTACATGCACTTACAGTCATTTGGCCTATTATGATTGGGTACATGTCTTGAAGACCCTTAGTGACTAACATATAATTGGTTAAACACAGGTGTGAGAACTTGACCTCAAAAGCTTGCCAACAGTCCACAGTTCTCATTAGCTCAGTGAATTCCAGCTTCT
Source organism: Pezoporus wallicus (assembly GCF_028554395.1). Classification (NCBI taxonomy): domain Eukaryota; kingdom Metazoa; phylum Chordata; class Aves; order Psittaciformes; family Psittacidae; genus Pezoporus; species Pezoporus wallicus. The sequence continues at coordinate 1,337,038 of NW_026642858.1, read as the reverse complement.
TATCTTGCTTGCTTAAGCTTCTTCGGGCCTCTCATGGCCTTGCTGTATCTTTCAGGATTATTCAGAGTTTATGTACTACTTATGCATTCTCCTGTGAGAACACTGTCTCCACAAGTTACCATCAGGCATCTAACTATCTCCATGTGCAGACAGATGCTAGAATATTGTTGCATAGCTGGCATTAGCCCTGAGCATTGAAGGTTTACTCTGTCCATTCGTGCCTGATTCTCCTACTAGAAACCTGTCTGTGGGGAAGCCCTGCTTCATTGTTGCAGGTTGCTTACTGCTCTTTTATTCCCTTGACTAAAAGGTTAAGCTACTTAAAAATTTAAAATATTCCTTAGGGTATAAAGGGAGATAACTGTGTCAAAATGAATCAGACAATTAATTGACATCCAACAAGTTGCATGATTTGAAGAAACGCTGCTGTGTTTTGCTGGGGGTGCCATGACTTTGGAAGCTAAAGCTGCTGAAATCGTGTACCAGTGCAGTCCCTCAGACAGCAAATGGCTAGGACACAGTAGTGTTTGCAGAAACTATGGTATTAAAATAACTGCTGTTTGTGTTAAACCAAAAAGACCATGCATTGTGTAGGCAAAAGTTGGAAGTGGAAGTGCAAGCGCAAGCTTCTTTCAGACCAGAGCAGGATAGGAGCATGTCACAAATCTGTGCACAGCGGCATAAAGAGCTCTTTAAACCCTTAGCTGGCAGTTTCTGTGTCAGTGGTAGTTTGAATGATCAGTGTCTGTGTCTATTAAGAAATAAAAGAAATGGGTTGGGTCCGTCTCTCTTGCCAGCATCTGGGTGGTATTTATGTTATATCTCCTCATTGTAGTAAAAGCAGTGGCAGGTAGGAAGCTTTGAAGTCCTCTGTCTCCCCTGCAAGCTTGTCCTTAGCCCATCCAAAACCCAGTTACTGCAGGAACTGAAGGCTCTATAATGGGTGAAAACCTGAGAGTTTGCACAGACCATCAAGTTGTGCTGCCCTTGTTGTGCTTGACTCTTTCTGCCTTAGAGTTATCTTTTGCAGTACACCTTGCAACATCCTGTCTGAAGTTTATAAAAATAAATGGTAGTACCTGATGGTGGTAGTGAGCAAACCTGTCATTAAAATCTGTACCATTTCTATGGCTGATCTCGCACTGGGAAAGTTTCTTCATGTAAGCTCTCAGTTTTCCTTTGCAGCCTTGAATCCTAGGTAATATGAAGGTTAATTTTTCTCTCCTCTCGGTGTTCAAACTAGTCCGATATTGTCAGGCACAGTCAATTACAAAGAAGGTGGATATTTGAGGCCAAGCGTCTTATCTTAAATGGAATGCAGTTGCACATTTATGTCCTTCAGAAAAGTCCAAGAAAGCCCCTGTGTTCTTAATACACACACCCTTTCCTCTGTCAGAATACACAAGTATCTAGCACAGCAGTCCAGTTTTATCTGTCAAAAGTGCAAAACTGACCCATCCAGTTTGGTCACAGTTCTTATGAACAGTTGTGCATCTCACTGAAGAGTATAAATCTGCCTTAGCATTAATGGGTGAGAATTAAGCTCTGTATACATAATACAGCAGTGGTTTTTGACCAGTAACAATTTCCCCCATCTTTTATGAAGGGATCCATGCTCTCTAGTTATTTGGTAGAAGCAGGAATCCTTCAAAATATGGAGGATTTACCAGTATAGTTTTACTTACAAAACCATGCCAAGTCTTGATTGTATTTCTTACTGGGATGTCTCATAAAAGAGCATAAGGAAGAACTTGTATAGCTGAGCTCTGGAGCTTGATACGCAACTCAAAAATCTCCTTACTCTTTCCTTTCTTTGTGATTCTTGTAGCCTTTTTAAACTTAAAAACACTGTTTCAGAGGAAACAAGCCTTTTCACAGTATGCAGCATAGACAATCTTGAAGCCATTTGGGCAAGCCCTGTCTCCTCTGACTATGTCTTGTGGCTTGCCAAGTGGATTGGAGGGTTCAGGTGTAAGAAAAAAAGCCATTTTGGTTTATATGTTTTGTGGAGTGTTAATTTTTGTGGCAGTCGTGTAGGTGTGTTTATTATGAAAACAGCTATTGTGGTATCTTTCTTGTGGAGAGGATTATGGTTTAAACTGGTAGTTGAAGTACTCTTTTGAATAATAAAGATAAGTGTGATGATTTTGAATGTGGCATCATTTAAGGATGGCTTAAAAAAGAAGTATGAGATCCTGAAATCAACTTGTGCAAAGGACACTAGAGAAAATCCTCTATCAACAAGATTAGGCAGTTGGTAGCTTTTCTGTTGTTAATCCAGTAGCTATAAAGGTGCCTTCTGTTCATCTTTAGGAGTTTCTTAATCCCAAATATCTGTTAAAATGGCAACTGAAAGAGCATTTCAAGAGTGAAAAAAATATATTCTACAGGGAAAACTCTGCTAATCCTTTAGCTTGCAATACACCAGTGCCAGCTATACTGCTGCTCCAGCAATATATTCCTGGACAGAGCACTCTGTGTACATTTTTAATTTTTCTGAATGCTTTCCTGGGTTCCTTTTTGTTGTGGTTTAAGCCCACCTGGCAGCGCAGCACCATGAGCCGTTTGCTCACCCTCCCCTTCCTCTTCCAGGCAGGATGGTGTTCCAAGTTCATAGGATTCCCATGAACAAAGACTGGACACCAAACACAATGTAAACAATCAAATGCTCTAGTCTATTTATTGAGTTATTAGTGCAAAGCAAATATATATATATGAACACGAAGCAGGTTACATAGATACCAACCCCTGGTTGAATGGGATACCGCCGAGCAGAAGGAGATGGAACATGTTGTGTGGTTGAAGAGGTGACAGGCAGTGGGTCGTCAGGGCATCCTCCAAATCAAGATGTGTGTCTGGTCTTCTCACCCATCCATCCTTGCACAGGTTCTTATATACCCCCTTGGGTTGGAGTGGAAAATTACAAGTTGCAACATGAGCGCACACTTAACCAGCATGTGAACAGAGGTTTACTGGTGTAAGACTCCCTTTTGCTAACAGCGGTGTTAGCTCCCCTATTTTCAAGGTGATGTTCCCACAACCTGTGCCAAACAGTACTTTTCTATTTTTGTGTGTTTCACCATGGACCATTATCCATTGTCACTGACACATGCCACCCCATGGTCTGTGGTTGGAACACACAAATATTTTACCATCCTTGCTACAGTTTTATGTAATTTACTGTCTATAAGAGAATGGATTAGCGCTAAAAGACAAGGAACACAACATAAAATACATAAAACCCCAATACCTATTACCACTAATAACATAACAGCTTCTAGCAGCCAGTCTCACCCCCAGGTCCATCCCTGAAAGAGGTTCCACCTGGTGTTTTCTGCTAGCTGGCTAGTGAGGGTCTTTAACTTTTGTATTTATGCATGTATTGAACTGGAGCGGTCACTTAAATTCATGCAACATAACCCGTCAAAGTCTTCACACCCATGCTTATGCACTAAAAGCAAAAAAATTAATAGCTGCCCTATTTTTGTTTTGCACGATCAAGGCGGCAAGCACTTTGGCTTCGGTTCTTTGCAGACTGGTAACAAGTTTCTAGATGACATGGAGGAAAAACAAAGCAAAGCAAAGCAGTGATATGCAGGCTCCAAAACCAATGTGTTGGCCAGATATACTGGGAGTCTTGGGAACCTGGAGATAGATGCTGTTACTTGCAAAGACAGTCCTTGGCTTTCTTTATCCCCTTCTCTGCTTAAGGAATCTTAAATCACACAAGAGCAGCTTCTTGACATTAGCCTTAGAGAACAGAAGATTCAAATATGATAGTTAGTTATTATTGTAGTTACTTACACTAATGATGAAACCTGCTTTAGATGACCCTGCTTGAGCAGGGAATTTGGACTAGATCACTTCTCATGCCAAACACAGAATGCTTGGCCTCCCTTCCCTCCTGGATGGCACTCTTATAACAGAGGAGGCCATTCCTCACATCAAGCTCTGGCATGGCATGTGTCCCCACTGCTCAGTGCCTGCTGGGTTGCAGCCAACAGCAGAGCTAAAGGTTCTTCTTGGTGGCAAAAGCAGAGGCCAACCCAGTCGTGCCCTTGACTATGGTAGGAGGCATTTGGCCAGCCTCAGGCCTTGCACCTCGTTGTCAATGCGGAGTTTCACCTGCTTCATCCAATAAAGAGTTGCTACTATGGCAAAGCACACACAGATTTACATTAGCAGTATAACTACTACAGGGTGCAGCAGTGCATTGAAGATGCTGGTGGCAGTGGGGGACCAGCCAAAGAAAATTTCCCACCAGTGGAATTCTCCCACCCTCTTAATTGGTTCCATTGCCTGCGTTATAATACTACCATCGTATTAGTTTCTCTGGCTTCTGCCTTAGCATTTTCTATCAGCTGCTGTAAATTTGCATGCTCTAACATCTCTTTTACAAGTGACAAATCCATATGATACAAGGTGTAGTTTCTTATTAGCAACTGGCTAGTAAATAGAGGTGGTTTATACACAAAATCATAGCCTCTAGTAACAGCTACATTGCAAGCACACATACTCAGGTCATTACTTTTTAGTTGCCCAAGTGATGTTTTGCACATCATTCCTTTTTCTCTTCCTCTGTCTCATTCTGCTTGGGGTCTTCAAGGACAGCACCTGAAGCTGAGGCATCGGGTTCTTCAACTTGTCTGTCCAGCTCCAACAGGTCTGACCACCATGGACCTGTAGGTAGGACACAAACATACCCCCTCCCCTAGGTTATCAGTTCCACTGACCCTTCCCGTTTCTGAGGGCCCAAAGGATCACAATACGACATTCACCTTTAAGCCACAGGGATTTACACCCATGGCAAATGAGGATTGAGCTGTCGACTGACAGTCAGGGCAAGACCTGACAAAATCTGCTTTGCTTGAGAAGAAGGCAGGTTAAGCTGTTTCTTTAAAACAGAGGCACTCTGATGAAAAAAGGAATGTGAAGCAGCTGCAGAAGTGAACTGCAGAGTGTTAACAGTCAAGGAGTTAGCTATGTCATTACCCACACTTAAAGGGCCAAACAGGTTGGAATGCGACCTAATATGACCAATAAAAACAGAATAATTAATGCAGCAGCCAATACAGGAGCCCTACAAGCCTCTGCTCCAACATCCCAACTTGCCCCAGTCAACTCGGCAATGTCTGTAAATTTTCGTCTGACTGGGGCTAACACAGCCCTGCAATCCCCACACCCCCACACCTGCACCCTCATATGCTAACAGAAGTGCACAAGCAGCCCCGTGACCCTCAATCTGCCTTTGTACAGCATTGTCCAGTCGGTATATAAAAGACCCCCAGGTGAACACCTGCTAAAGAAGTAGTCTCCCTGCCCCTATCCAGGCACTCTTCTCCAGGCCCAAACAGCAACACAAGTGGCCTGCTGGAACTCTAGAGGGCTTAGATCTGAGCTATGAAGCCAAACAGAAACCACATCAATCACAGTGACTGTCTTCAGTCCCTGTAATTCTGTTCTATAAACAGTCACTCCTCAGGCTGTTTCCCAGCCCAGCCTGGCACCCGTGCACACAAACACTCCCTGGCCTGCTCAAGACCCAGGTGCACTATCAGCAATTCTTCAATTATCCATGTAACAGGAACAGGATGGCTTGCAGTTGTTTATATCTCCTCCTTTTCTACTCTGCCCTTATCATGAGCTGCTTTGTCCAAGGCAAGTCCTGGTGAATTCCCTAACTGGCTTAGCTTTTCAGTCACTTGTTCAATGGGTTTTCCTTGTTCTATGGTAGTATGGGGTTTTTTGCATCCACCCCATCTAGCAATACAGTATCTGCTCCGTCCTCTGTGAGGCAAACTGGCCAGTTCTGATGTGTCTCCCCTGGCCTTTGCTTCAGTTTATCCAATAAGTTCTTAATCTCCTCAAGACTATAGTCTGTCAATTCATCTGTTCTTACTTGTCTATTTGCCTTGGTAATCATCTTACATTTAAACACAGGAGATTTGCAGGCTGCTTTCTTTTTCATGTCTGTCTCATCTGCAGTATTTGATTCTGACTCAGGGGTACCCCAAATATCTCCATTCTGTGTCTCCTGGTCCCAGTCAGGATCAGACACAAGGGCATGGACCCATGGCCTCACTGCCCTGGTATCTTTTTTATTGCTCTTTTTTTTTGTGACGCAGCGGCTATAAATGCCTGCCTCTGCAACAGCAATTCTGCTGTGTCCCTTTCTAGCTTGGAATGTAAATCAGCTACTTGTTGCTGCAACTCTGTGTTCTTATCTACCATGCCTTTGTAGGCAAGCAGCAAGCAGCCTGTCATGTGTCCAGCATGACTCGGTCACTCCTTCAAGTGGGTATGGGTGGTTTCTACAAACTCACCCCAATACTTTAGCACTCCTGTGGGGTCCTTAGCTCCCCATGGTTCAGGTCCTACATTAGTGCAAGTCTCTATTTTATCCCACAATGTGCTTCATGGTTCCTGTGTACACCCTGGCCACTCCACAGGAGGAGCCACGGCCCAAGGCTCTTTCCTATGAAATATAGCAATAGTATATGACACAACAACCTTAAAGCAACCCTGACAGCACACACACAGACCAAGCCGCGCTTCCACACACACAGAACAGCTCCTCTTGGTGCAGCTCTGCGCCCCACTGCCCAGGCCCTGTTCTCAGTCTGCACTGTTTGTACTGTGAGAATCCGGGATTCCGGGTTGAGAGAAATGAAACACAATAAAGGAGTACAACTAGTTTGTTAATACACAACCCTATCACAACTACCAAGGCGTGGCACGATCCAGTAGCTGTGCACTCGCTACACGGCCCCACTAAGGTGTGGCACGATCCGATAGCTGTGCACTCCACTACACGGCCCCACTCTACTCGTATTATCCCAAAATGTTTCTCACAATCTCACAGACCCGGAATCCCATACTTGTCACCAGTTATGTTGCAATACCTAGCATTCCCATGAGCAAAGACTGGACACCAAACACAATGTAAGCAATCAAATGCTCTAGGCTATTTATTATTAGTGCAAAGCAGATATTTTTGTATTAATGCAAAGCAGGTTACATACATACCAACCCCTGGTTGAATGGGATACTGCTGAGCAGGAGAAGGAGATGGAACATGTTGCCTGGTCGGAGGGGTGGTAGGCAGTGTGTTGGTAGGGCGTCCCCTGAATCAAGGTGCTCATCTGTCCTTCTCACCCATCCATCCCTGCGCAGGTGCTTATATCCCCCCTTGTGTTGGAGTGGAAAATTACAAGTTGCAACATCAGCGCACATGTGGCCAGCATGTGAACAGAGGTTTACTGGTATAAGACTCGCTTTTTCTAACAGCCCTGTTAACTCCCCTATTTTGAAGGTGATGTTCCCACAAACTGTGCCAAACAGTACTTTTCTGGTTTTGTGTGTTTCACCATGGACCATTATCCATTGTCACTGACACAGATGGGGAGGAGAATCAAAAGAGTGTAAACCCCCTGGGCTGAGATAAGAACAGTCCAATAACTAAAGTATAATACAAAACTACTACTACTACTAACAATAACAATAAGGCAAATAACAAGGGGAGAGAATATAAAGCTAAAAAGTGAAAGGAAAAAAAGCCCCCATAAACAGAAGTGATGTGCAACACAATTGCTCACCACCTGCCGACCGATATCCAGCCCTGCCTGAGTACTGATCTGCCCTTCTGGGTGTCTTCCGCCAGTTTATATACTGGGCATGACATGCTGTGGTATGGAATACCTCTTTGGCTAGTTTGGGTCAGGTGTCCTGTCTCTGCTTCCTTCTGGCTTCTTGTGCCCCTCCTTACTGGCAGAACATGAGAGACTGAAAAATCTTTGATCAGAGTAAGCATTACTTAGTAACAGCTAAAATCTCTGTGTGTTACCAGCATTGTTCGCAGACTAAAGCCAAAACACAGCACTGCACCAGCTGCTAGGAAGGAGGAAAATCACTGTTACAGCTGAAATAGGACACCTTAGCTAAACTCTGCTACTAGTGGCAGTTCTGCTTTTCTACCACAGAGAGACAGGAGTTATTCTCTTCTGTCCTTCTACAGCTGAGTAGCTGGAGATCATCTTTGTGTTGGAGGGTGTAGTGATATATTTTAGCTTGGGACGAGCTGGCATTACTACTTCCCTGACACTGAATGCAGGGTAGCCTGTGGCTTGTAGGCTGTGTAGGGCCATGCAGACAATTAGCAGTAAGTGTTGGAAAAGTTAGAACTCTCTAAATATATCAAATGAGAACATCAGGTTTCAGGCTGACAAGTATTTTGTGTGAAAGACAGGAAGACCAAATTGCTTTCTGGCCTGTGTTGCACTGTGTTAGTCTGTTGTCAAGGACAGTTGTGTATAAAGATTAGGGAGCATAAATACTACTGCAATACAGGCAGTAAAGACATGTTTGACTATTCAAGCTCCCTCCTTCAAGGATACACATTTTTATTGCTTATGAGTGTCACAATGTAAAGTGTCCCTTTAAAAGACCTGTTTGCCAGGCATTTCTCGTCTTCAGATGCAGTGAATTGTCCCAGGAATTGTGTGGAAGAAGACTTGTGATTCAGTGTCAAATCTACTGGGATGGCTAGATTGGAGCAGAGAGAAGAGTTGGCTGCTGATCTGATGAAGGGGAAGAGACATTCCCAATATATTCATGACAGAAGTGTAAGACGTAGAAGATGAGTGTGGAATAGAGAAGCCCCTCTTGAAGACCTTGGGACAGAGGAAGTGATTGTGGGGTGATTGGCATTGACTTGTTTTTTTCTACAATACAGAAGACAGGGGCCTGCAATCCTCACAAAGTTTGAGTATTCCTTGTTACACTGACTAGAGATTTGGCTTTTTGGTTTACTGTTGACATGTACTTCAAACAAGTCACTTTAAGCAAATTATTCTGTCATCTGATCAGTAGATGTGGGACTGCTTTAGGAGATAGGAATTAACCAACTAAAAAAACTGTCATCCAGTTCCTTTTTTTACCAGTCTCTGTATAGTGACAAGTACTGTCCTGGGTTCAGCAGTAGCAGTCATTTTTATTCCTTCTTAGTAGCTGGTGCAGCTCTGTGTTTTGACTTTCGGCCTGGGAATAGAGCTGATAACACTGATGTTTTAGTCTGACCAAGGACTTTCTGAGCCTCATGCTCTGCCAGGGAGGAGGGGAAGCTGGGAAGAAGCAGAGACAGGACACCTGATCCAAACTAGCCAAAGAGGTATTCCATACCACAGCATGTCACGTCCAGTATATAAACTGGGGGCAGTTACCTGGAAGGGCTAGTGGACTTCGGGGTTGGACAAGGTATCGGGGAGAGCTTGGTCGGGCTGGAGGGGGCGAGTTATCGGTCAGCGGGTGATGAGGTGTTGTATTCTCTTCCCTTGTTATTTCCTTTATCATTATTATCATTGGTGGTAGCAGTAGTGATTTGTGTTATACCTTAGTTACTAAACTGTTCTTATCTCAACCCGTGGGAGATGCATTCTTTTCGATTCTCCTCTCCGTCCCTGTCCCTCCGGGAGTAGGGGGAGGGAAAGAAGGGGGGGGGAGTGAGTAAATGAGCTGCCTGACTGGTTTTAAACCACGACAAATACCAACAAATCTGAGCACTTCCTGTGTGGCTGATTGTTCGCAGACAGCATGTGTAACTACCAGTCACTAGTTAGTAGGTCCTAGATGCCCCTCCATGCGTATGGGAATGCTTTGATGTTTGCCCACCATTTGCAGATTGGTCTTTCGTAGAATACCCAAAACACATCTACTGATTGGAAGGTTTGGTTTGTTACCTTGCCACTGCCTTGCATCAGAGCCATATTTACTGTAAGTAAAGTGTCTCTATTAAAGACATTTATTGTGGAGCCATATTAAAGACGGCATTATGAATCCTACCCTAAAATATGTATGGCCAAAAATCATCAAGCTGACATTACAAAGCAAATTTTACATTGTTTCATAACAACTTCTTTGTGTTTTCTTCCTTAGATGTGAAAACCTACGTGTGTACAAACTGGGCCTCTTTTCAGGCCTTTGGTGGACGCTAGCACTTTTCTGCTGGATCAGTGACAAAGCATTTTGTGAGACCTGGTCCTCATTTAATTTCCCTTATTTGCACTGTGTGTGGTAAGTGTTGTGTATAAAGTCCAGAGTTTGATTAGAATATAATATATTGTCACCACGTTACAAAATCACAACATGGTTGGGGTTGGAAGAGACTTCTGGAGATCATCCCCCTGATAAAGGAGGTTCACCTAGAGCAGGTTGCACAGGATTGTGTACAGGCAGGTTTTGAATATTTCCCAAGAAAGAGACTCCACATCTTTTGGGCAATCTGTCCTAGTGCTCTGCCACCCTCAAAGTAAAGAAGTTCTTTATCATATTCAGATAGAAGCTCCTGTGTTCCAGTTTATGCGCGTTGCCCCTCATCCTGTTGCTGAGCACCACTGCAAAGTGTCTGGCCCCATCCTCTAGACACTGGCCCTGAAGATATTTGTGTGCATTGGTAGATCCCCTCTCAGTTGTCTTCTGTAGGCTGAACAGGCACAGCCCTCTCAGCCTTTCCTCATCAGAGATGTTCCAGTCCTCTAATCGTCACTGTAGCCCTCCACTGGACTCTCTCCAGTGGCTCCTTGTCTTGTACTGAGGAGTCCAGACCTGGACACAGTACTGTGGATGCAGCCTCATGAGCGCAGAGTAGTGTGGGAGGATCGCATCCCGCAACCTGCTGGCAGTGCTTTTTCCTCATGGACCTCAGAATACCACTGGCCTTCTTAGCCACAAGGGCACATTACCCTTCTGTGCAGTCTGGTGGCTATTTCTGGTTAAGGCTTCATAGGATTACTGTTAAGATTATACGTCAGAGCAAGTCTCATGCTATCCAAGGTGTTAGATTTAGGAGTCTCCCTGGCTTGATCAGATTCTTCAGACACTAAGTTCATTAATTCTAACCGAATTCCTTGCTCTACTGGTTACTGAAAATTCTGCAGCACTGCTCAATTGGAAGCTTAAACTTCCACTGTTAACAACTGAGGTGAAGTGGGGGAGCAGTGAGGGACTTTGGTGCTTTTTCTCTTTTACCACTTGGCAAGTTGTGCTCTCTTATTCAAGATACCATATCTCAGCATTTCTACTCAGATCTGTCGTGTGCAGAGAGGCAAAAAAGCTGCAGCCAGTTTAGACCAAGGATAAGCTATGGTTTTGTTGTTTTCTTTATTTTCTGTATTCTTTGCCTGTATGCAAAAGGCAGCCAGCAACCCTCGGGGGGATAGTCAGGGGAAGAAGATGGATAGACTGATTATAAAGCTTGGTGAGATGTTTGATTGCTTTACTGAAGTCATGTTACTTATTTTTCCTTTTTTCTGGGGGGGCGGGGGTGGGTGTCTATTCTTAGGCACATTTTGATTTGTCTTGCGGCGTACCTGGGCTGTGTCTGCTTTGCTTACTTCGATGCTGCCTCTGAGATCCCCGAGCAGGGCCCTGTCATAAAGTTCTGGCCCAGTGAAAGATGGGCGTTCATTGGGGTTCCCTACGTCACCCTCCTCTGTGCACACAAGAAAGCACCTGTGAAGGTCACATGAAGTTAGCCACGGAATGAGGATGGAGATGCAACTTATATTCCAGTACAGACAGTATTTAAATGATGATAATTGAATAGGGTTGTATTTTATCTTCTTCCTAAGATATGCAGCACTTCAGGTGTCATAGAAAGAGGAAGCAAGTGTGTTCTTTCCTCTCTGGAGAGGAATGAGGAAGCAGGAAGGTGGAGGCCCTCAAACACTAAAGTAACCACTGCCTTCTCTGGCTGGCTCTGTTTTGCACTGTATTTTCAATGGAGCATTTTTCTTGATAAAAGCTCTTTCCAAATACCAGGCTCAAGGAATGATGTTTCTGCAGTAGGTCTCCTCTGGTGCTTAATTTGCTCCATTTGTAACTTGTGGCTAAAGGCCTCGTTTGCGACATAAGCCAGTCCAAGATGCCTGCATGCCATCCTGTGTTCTTCTCAACTATAATTTTGATGTGGGTGCACATCGCCACAAGAGTGTGCTCAAAGCACGTGCTCCTCCCAGCCTGGCATATATACAGTGAGTTTGGCTGTGCGTCACATTGGATCACAGAGTATGTGGTTACTTCCCCAAGTACAACAGGAGACAAGTGCAAAGTGTTTGCAACTGGGCAACTGAATCAGTGCAGTTAGGCAGTGTAAATGCAAGAATAGCTGACAGAAGATTGTCACTAAAATTAAATAGGAGTTCAAAGGTTTTGAAAGGTTTTGAATTTTTCTGTAGACTGACCTTTAGACATTTGTATGCTGCATATTTCCCTCTTACAGAAATGTCACAGAAATCCCTTTCTACCTCTACAGAGACATTTGGTCTTGAATTTGGTATTGAAGTTCACACAGAAGGCTGAACATTAACTTCAGTGACAGCTCAGGTCAGCATGTGGATTGACAGTGTGATTAAACTACAAAAACTCATAGGTGCCTACCTGTACATCCAATTTGAGAGTTAACTTCTCACCAAGGCGTTGCAAAGTGACGTGAACGATAGTCCAGTGCTCCGCTAGCTATACTGACACTTTTTTAGAAAAAAAAGTAGATGACTGCTTAAGAACCAAGCTGAAGACTTAGATTTCAGTGAACAATGAAATGCAACATTGAATCTTGCATTCTTAGAAAACAACAGTATATTCAAATTTTCTGTTTGTTTTCAGCCTGTTTTGTAAAGATAAGCATGTCTAGATCTATTTAATTTTAAGGTTATATTTTGGGTTGAGATTCAGGAATGGCTCTGTTTTTTGCAGCAATTTATGCTAGTTCTGTTTAAAAAATGGTGCAAAGTGTAGGCATATTTTTCAAATATTAGCAGTTGTAGATGCTAGTAGCTGCAGTCTTGGAAAAAAAAGGTCTGCTTACATTCCACCTAACATCTGAACTGTAAGTAGGTTAAGGCTTCGGATATTTTTCCAAATACTTTTTTTCATATTAGACCAGGAAATACCATTTCCTCTGTGCTTTCCTTTGTCTCATGTTGTACTTTCTTTCTAGTAATGTGAAAATGTAACTCTATACAGTGTTATCTTTAGGAAGGTGACTTTTAACAAGAATTTTGGGGTGAATTAACTTTCAAGCATTGTAAAACATTTACGATAACTTTTATGTTCAAATCTGTGCTTAGAAAACAAGAGCTAAGGTGTATGCTGTTATGCTTAAAGCAAAGTTTTATTAGTGGGAGATGTGACTGTCTTCTTGAGAACTTCAAAGCTGGTAAGTAGCCTACTGTCAGGTTGACTGACAGATCATAAATCCAGCAAAATCTGTCCAGTGGAACAGTGCAAAATTTGTATCACTTGCTAGTAGATTCGTCTGAGAGAAACATGATCTTTTTGACACAGTCATGTAATTTTTATATGAAACTTGTTTGTGAAAATTCATATGGTAACGTTTGTTAGTCTTTGAAACACTGCTGCTTTTTCCTTTTCCTTCCTCTTTCCCTAAATATGAAATACGCTTCTCAGATATTAAAATTCATATGATTAGATCCTTAAACACATAGGCTTGCTGGCTGGAACCCAGCTAATGGTGTTGTTGCCTGACATGGTCCTACTTTGAGTAAGATTTTTCAATAGTGTTTTCTAAATTATTATATTATGGTAAATAAGTTATTTTCAGTATTGCTTGGGAACTTGGTAACTGCCGATGTAATGAAGAATTACTGGAGCCTTCCTACTCAGTATTTTTTTGAAAGCAACCTTTGACTCAAAGAGCTCTAATCAACCTGCTGTCAACTGCTGTCTTATGCTCTACAGAGTCTGACTGCTCACAAAGAAGTAATTTTGTAATTGAAAGACCTATCAGAGAGCATTCAGCTATTGCAGAGGTGAGCAAATGTAGGTACAGGCCAAGAATCATCTCCTGTATTTTTATTAACTAACCTCTGGCCTTTGTACTCTTCAAACAAAGATCACTATCTGATCTCCACTATAGAATTAGTTGGGAGTATTCCACTGTAATAACAGCCCACAACTTCTTGGTGTAGCTACTGCATTTTATATTAAATTAATATTAACTTATATGTTATGACAAAGGCTACACTTGTTTCAAAAAGGTAAGAAAAGGGCAGTTTTTATCAGATTCACAGCTTTACAGAGTGAACTTTCATGATAACATTAGTACCCAAAGAAGTATGTGATTGGCATACAGGGGGTTTGTGCACTGCCCTGATCATACACAGGAATAAACATGCACAAGTAAGTGCATTATGTTGGAGATAAAATGATTTATATGCACCCTCAGATTTTAAAGCCTCAAAATGCTTTCTTCCCTTGCTGGCAGGAAGTGTGTGGGTTTGTAGTCTTTAGGTTCAATTAGTATTTTAGTTTAAATAGTGGGATGCAATATTGTGTTGAGTATAATGTCGATTCTGTATATTGGTGTGTGAAACCCATCATTCCTTGAAGGTTAAACTTCAGGTTATTCAAGAAAGGGTATTTAGCTCTCTGTGATGGCAAACACTTGCCCAGTTCACAGTCACTAAAATTCAATAAGTAGCATGTAAGGAGTGATGTTGGGGTTTTTGTTTTTCTTCATCTCTGTTGAAGTCTGTATACTGAATGTTTGTGGAAAGCATGTAATACTTTGCAACATTAAATTGCATTTGAAACAAATATTGTTTGCCTTTTCATACATTGTATTTGTGGAAAAGAATGCAGCTGCCTAATGCCTTGAAGTATAGGAAGGATAACCTTCCTTACTCAGGAGTTCTGGCTTTTAAAGGAGGAGGGAGACTGTTGAAGACCATTAATAAATGAAATAGGGACCAAACTGATTTTTTGTAGGTAAAGCAAATACTTGGAAAACTGCAAGCCCATGAGTCAATAAGTGTCAAGGAATCACTAAGAATGAGTGGCCTGTGTTTCCACAAATCGAAAAATCTGTGTCAGAGTTAAGTACTTGGAGAACAAAGTGTGTATCTTCAGTGTTTGTTACCCAACAGTGTGCTCCTTACTTAGGCTACATAGTAGCTTTGCATCTCCCTCTCTGCTCCTGCTTCCCTTTTACCACATTTCCTCTCACCCCACGTAAAAGACCTTTTTTGAGACGTTTGCAGATCCCCATAAGCCAATGTGATCTGGTTTGAAATAACTGTTGTGTGAAAGCATAGCTATAATTCAAGAATATTACTCACCCAGAGTTAATCTCTTGCAGTTGGTAAGATGTCAAAAACAGCTGGTGAATTGGCTCATATATCATCCTGTTACTCAGCCTGCTGTATCTGGAGATTATTGACATGGTTTCCCATGGAAACCAGGAGAATGTCATCATAGCACTGAATTTTTTCTGATAACTTCAGAGCTTCTGGTTTCTTTTGACCAGATATGACAGAGGAAGAGGCTTAGACATAATTTCCTACAAGCTGTGCAAGACAGATGGTTAGGAAGAGAAGCCAAGCCTCTGGGACAAGCTGTCTCAAGAACCTTGTTGTTAAAATAACAGAGAACATACCCAGGAAAGAAAGCAAAGCAGTGATCAAGTTCTGGGTGGGCTTTGATTGAGGCTCATACCAGCTGCAGCATCAGGAGCCAGTTACACATGGAAGAAGTTTGACAGGTTTCTGTTCCAGAGATGAAGGAATTACTTTACTCTACACAGACTTGCCTTTTTCTCCAAACTTCTGAGAGAGAAACTTCTTCAAGAGAGGCAGTTTGGAATCGCATAACACCTGACTGTTGGTAAAACACTGCAAACTGAGAAAGACTGAAGTTTCAAAGAGGTGACTTTTATGCCCACAAACTCAGGAACCATGAAAAAAGTTTGTAAACTCCCAGTATATACTGAGGAGTTTCTCAGGGGCAAGTGATGTCTTCCTCGTTTAGTTTTCTTCTGTGATACAGTATTTCCCTGTGGCTGTGGAACAAGCAGTTACACTGTTAGATTTTGATACTGATAAAATTTCTAACACAGTCTGACAGGACATTATCGTAAAAGTCCTAGTGAGTTTGGCAAAAATGTTTAAAGATAAAGGTTTATAAAAGGTTTAAAGATAAATAAAAGATCTTGCACCATGTTTCCACTATAGGAAGTCTTTGCATATCTGAGATCATGAGGAGCAGACTGGCTAAGTGGTACGTGTTTTCTCCACAGGCACAAGGGAGAGGGTTAATGACACAGACTAGTCCCTCAAAAGCACAGTGTGAGGCACGCAGCAAAGGGGAAGCTATGTCTGCTGTCTGTTTAACAAATGCTCAGTTCTTACTTCATGCTCCATGTTCATTTTGTGTCACTTCCCAAACTGTGATGAACAGCACTATGTATTTTCACTGAGGGGCAGGGCTAATTACCATGGGGAGGGACACAGCTTTGGAAACAGCTTTGAAAACACTGAAGCAGGTTTGCAGCTGAATGCCAGTTTAGGTACTCCATGATCGCTCACAACAGGCTTTCTCTGTGAGGAACCATCCTTTTATTTCTTTTTTTATGTAGAATGGCATAATCAAATATGTGATTGGCCCTTAAACTGTACCTAGCAGTAACCACAGTGTCAGGAAAGAATGGACATCCTGATGGGAAAAAACATCGAAATATTTTGCAGTGATCTCATGTTTTGCTCTGTTTCCATTGTTCCTCCTTTCTCTGACCACAAATATTAGTTCTAGAAAAAGCCAACTCAAAAAACAGAAAACTGTTTGAGGTGAATGTGGGTATGTAAGGCATTATTTATGTATAAATGTGCATCTTAAAAAGTTGTACAGTCCTGGACCTTGCTTTAAAAGCAGGAAAGTCTTGTAAGTTCAAAACATTCAGAAAAATGGATGAGACACTGCTTTCCGTGCACACCACAGTATCTGAGCACCAAAATGCATGCTAGCTGTTAGGGAAGATGAAACTGGTAATTGTATCATGTAACAGAGATACTCATAGTGGAGGTTTGGGGTTTTTGTTTTGTAGAACTGGAAGATGTTACACTTCTGTTAAATACAGGAGTACTTCTTGGTGCCTTTTATGACTCAGCTAGGAAGGCCTGTGATAGGGACCATGCTATGGTATATAGGATGCAGACATTCAAAAGTGTTCCTTTCAACACTTCATCTTATAGACCACAGAGGAAGTGAAGGGAGCTGTTTGTTTTAGATTAGCTGTATGGGACGGAAAGGATGGGACTGATAGCTGTTACCTGCTGTTGGGTTTGAGCACTTTATAAACAGCCCAGCCACTCCATCTCCCCTTCCAAAACTCTTAGTGAGAACTGTACCCCCTCCACCTCGCCAGGGAAAGAGGTTCGCTCTCTCAGGTTGTGATCTTACAGGGGTCACTCCCATGTCACTGAAGAGAGTGAACAAACCTGAGAACTTGACCTCGCACATGATAAAGACAGGCTGTGGGGGCTGTAATGGTTTCAGTTCCTGACTAAATGTCAGATGATCAGTGGATGGTTAAATCCAAGAAGCCAGGAGCTCATTATGGTACTTCTGTTTCTTCTTTAGCACCATCTGTGAGTTACCTGTGCTAGATTTTTCATCAACCATAAGACTGTCATCTTTACGCTACTGTTCTTCAGAGAGTAGGAAGAATGGGGAATGGTGCAGTCTGACAGACATTTCAGTTCCATCCAAATCATTCAAATCTTCTGTCGTTTGAGTCTCTGTTGTCTTCATATTTGCCTTATCAGCACCAAATAAGATGTAGAAAAAGAATCTATTTTCTTTATGCCTCTCTCAAGCAGGCTTTTTAAATGAAGCAGAAGTTCACAATGATTTTTGTTCTGTGGTCTGGTTGGTACAACATGCAAATTACTCAGCTGTATTTTTTTGATCCTGGACAGTAATATTTGACAGTAGTGTTTCCTGAAAACCATAAATTGACCAAGTGGTATGATTATCTCTAACTGGCTGAATGGGATACTTAAGAAAGATTTCAATGGGATTACTTCTAGAAAAAGAATTGGTGAACTACTAAGATACAGTTTGTGAGGCTAGCTGGGTATAGCAATAATTTCTTGAGCACCACTAAGACTATTTTATTCTTTTAGATGGTGATAATTTTTACCTTAGAGGGTTGAGGATGTCTGATTTTAAGTGTTACTGGTATTCTTACCTTTTCTCCACTGCCAGGATGGGCCCATGACATTAAATTTACAATTATAAGAATCATGGGGAAGAATCTGAAAATTCAGTTAGGCTCTGATGGGCAAGTTAGGAAACAGTATGTTTATTTGAGCTACCTTTGGAATGTTGCCACTGTTGTCACAGAATCATGGAATGATTGAGGCTGGAGGGGAGCACCAGAGGTCATCTAGTCCAACCTTCCTACTCAAGCAAGGTCACCTAGAGCACATAACTCAGATTTGTGTCTGGACAGTTCTTGAACATCTCCAGGGAAGGAGGCTCCACAACCCCTCTGAGCAACCTGTTCCAGTGCTCTGCCACCCTCACAGGATCTCCTCCCTTGACCTGCTGGCAGTGCTCTTCCTGATGCAGCCCAGGATACCATTGACCTGCTTGGCCACAAGGGCACATTGCTGCTGGCTCATGGACAATGTTTTGCCCACCAGGACCCCTAGGTTCTTCTCCACAGAGCTGCTTTCCCGCAGGTTGACCCCTCACATGTGCCGGTGCATGGGGTTGTTCCTCCCAGGTGCAGGACCCTGCACTTGCCTTTGTTGTATTTCAAAAGTTTCCCACCTGCCTCTCTCACGCCTGTCTAGATCTTTCTGAATGACAACACAGCTCCCTGGGGTCCCTCAGCCAAGTCATTGATGGGTGTATGTTACACAACACTGGACCCAGTATTGGCCCCTGGAGTACACCGCTAGTTACAGGTCTCCAACCAGACCCTGTGCCACTGATCACAACCCCTGACACCTGCCATTCAGTCAGTTCTCAAGTCACCTCACCTTCCACTCATCCAGCCTGTACTTCCTGAGCTCCTCTGTGAGGATGTCATGGGAGACAGTATTGAAAGCCTTGCTTAAGTCCAGGTAGACAACATCCCCAGCTTCCCCCTCATCTATCCAGCTGGTTTTCCCATCACAGAAGGCAACCAGGTTGGTTAAGCATGATTTTCCTTTAGTGAATCCGTGCTGACTACTCCTGGTCATCTTCTTGTCCTTCATGTGCTTACAGGTTGGTTCCAGGATGAGCTGTTCCATCATTTTCCAGGTATGGAGGTGAGGCTGAGTAGCCTGTAGTTCCCTGGGTTCTCTTTCTTGCCCTTTTTAAAGACAGGGGTGACATTAGCTATCTTCTAGTCCCCAGGCACCTCTCCTGATTGACATGACCCTTAAAAGATGATTGAAGGTGACCTGGGAATGGTGTCTGCCAGGTCCCTCAGCACTTGTAGGTACACACCGTCAGGGCCCTTCGACATGTGGATGTCAAGTTTGACTAAATGATTTTTAAACCAATCCTCTTCAAATACGGGAAAGACATCTCCAGATGTTTCCCTGGTCTCTTGGGATAATGATTCCTGAGGGCTGGTCTTGGCAATGAAGACTGAAGCAAAGAAGGCATTCAGTATCTCTGCCTTCTCTGCATCCTCTGTTGCCAGGGTCCCTGCTCCATTCAGCAGCAGGCCCACATTTTCCCTGCTTTTTCTCTTACTGATGTACTTGAAGAAGCCCTTTTCCTTAGCCAAAAAGTTGTCAAAATCAGTCCGGTTGATGGCACAAAGTATGTCTGTGAGGTTACTCATTTCTTACTACAAGAGGTGTTAGCCTTTATGGGTGCAGATTTATGATGCAAACTCATCAGACCATTGCTCAGCGGATGCTAGGGGGAAGACCTGCTGCAAGGATTCTCTTGCATTCTGTCAGCACTGGAGTGGGGCCTCAGGCTTTAATAAATATCTTTTGAGTTTAATTCTTTTGCTAACAGAAGTCCATGTCATGCTTTAAGCCCAGCCAGCAAACCAGAACCATGCAGCCACTCACTCACACGCCCGCCTTCCTCCCCTGCTCCCAGAAGGATGGGGAGGAGAATCAAAAGAATGTAACGCCCATGGGTTGAGATAAGAACAGTCCAGTAACTAAGGTATAACACAAACCACTGCTGCTACCACCAATAATGATAATGATAAGGGAAATAACAAGGGAAGAGAATACTGCTCGCCACCCACCCACAGATACCCAGCCTGACCTGAGCAGCGATCCAACCCTTCCAGGTAACTGCCCCCAGTTTATATACTGGACGTGATGTGCTGTGGTATGGATTAGCTCTTTGGCTAGTTTGGGTCAGGTGTCCTGTCTCTGCTTCCTCCCGGCTTCCCCTCCTCCCTGCCAGAGCATGAGACTCAGAAAGTCCTTGGTCAGAGTAACCATTACTGAGCAGCAACTAAAAACATTGGTGTTACCAGTGCTGTTCCCAGGCTGAAAGTCAAAACCACAGCACTGCAGCAGCTACTAAGAAGGAGAAAAAATGACTGCTGCTGCTGAACCCAGGACAGTATCCATCCCTTATTCCATACCATTGACATCATGCTCAGATCACACGTTTTCCAATACACCATCACTCTTGTCTCATATATATATATGTATATATATATGTATACATATATATATATGAGACATATATATATATATATGATGTATATATATATATGTATATATATATATATACATCAACACACACACAAGGAGAGAGAGAGATCGTTCCTTAGTGCATGGACGATTCCCTATAAAGCTTCTGAATTAATCCGGTCCATGATGTTGGGCTCCATCTCTTGTAAGTCTTTCAGAGTAGGAGAGGCTGTGTGCAGTGTTGGACTGTTGCCTGCTGATGGTACCACAGAACTCGTCTGGTTTCATCAAACTTCATTCTTTGTTGGAATGATGGTGGGAAGGAAGTCTCATGGGTGACTTCAACCACCCTGACATCTGTTGGAAGGATAGTACAGCCTGGCACAAGCAATCCAAGAGGTTCCTCGATTGTGTAGAAGACAACTTCCTTCTGCAAGTAATAGAGGAGCTGACAAGGAGAGGTGCCATGCTTGACCTCGTGCTCAACAACAGGGAAGGGCTGGTTGGAAATGTGATGCTCCAGGGCAGCCTTGGATGCAGCGATCATGAGATGCTCGAATTTGAGATCCTCAGGACAGTGAGAAGAGCGTGCAGCAAGCTTACTGCCCTGAACTTAGAGCAGACTTTGGCCTCTTCAGGAGCCTGCTTCGGAAGGTTCCATGGGATACAGCCCTAGGGGGCAGGGGGGCCCAAGGCTCTTGGTTGATATTCAAGGATCACCTGCTACAAGCTCAGGAGTGTTGCATTCCAACTAGAAGGAAGTGCAGCAGGAGGGCCAGGAGACCTCCTTGGATGGATAAGGAGCTCCTGAGGAAAATTCAAATGAAAAAAGAGGCTTATAAAAGATGGAAGCAAGGACAGGTAGCATGGGAAGAGTACAGGGATGTTGTCCGGGAAGTTAGGTACCAGGTTAGGAAAGCTAAGGCCCAGTTAGAATTAAACTTGGCTAGAGGTATTAAAGATAACAGGAAGGGATTCTACAGGTACATAGCAAATAAAAAACAGACCAGGGAGAATGTAGGCCCCCTCAGGAAGCTCTCAGGAGAACTGGCTACACAGGATTTGGAGAAGGCTGAGGTTCTGAATGACTTCTTTGCCTCGGTCTTCACTGGCAAAGGCTCTGACTGCACCACCCAAGTCTTGGAAGGCAGATGCAGGGACTGTGAGAATGAAGACCTTGGGCCCACTGTAGGAGAGGAACTGGTTCGAGACCATCTTAAAAATCTGAATGTGCACAAGTCCATGGGTCCTGATGAGATCCATCCGTGGGTCCTGAAGGAGCTGGCAAATGAAGTTGCGAAGCCACTGGCCATCATATTTGAGAAATCATGGCAGTCAGGTGAAGTTCCCAATGACTAGAGAAAGGGAAATATAACCCCCATTTTCAAGAAGGGGAAAATGGATGACCCGGGGAATTACAGACCAGTCAGTCTCACCTCTGTGCCTGGCAAAGTCTTGGAGCAGATTCTCCTGGAAGGCATGCTAAGTAAGGCACATGAAAACCAACAAGGTGCTTGGTGACAGCCAGCATGGCTCCACCAAAGGGAAATCCTGCCTGACCAATTTGGTGGCCTTCTATGATAGGGCTACAGAACTGATGGACAGGGGTAGAGCAGTTGATGTCATCTACCTGGACTTGTGCAAAGCGTTTGACAGGGGAAAGATCACCTGGGATAACTAGCATTCCTTCCCCCCTTGCTGCAGGACTCCATGCAGGAGTTTGGAGCAGGCAATCTGTGTCTTCAGACTCATACTCTCCAATGCTCCTCACTGTTCCTAACCCTGCACACTACTTGCAGGACTGCTGGTACAGCAGAGACTTTTGTTATTATAACAGCCAGCCAGCCACTGAAAGCAAAGGAATCATAGAGCTTCACCAGCTGATGAACTGGACTTACTATATTTCTCTGCCTTATATGCAAATTGAGAGAGTTCATGCCATTAAGGTATTTATAAAGTCTTTGGTTCTCCCTCCCATGACTTCTCTACGTCTAATAGTGCAGAAGGTAGTTCACCTCTTTTTAAGCAGAAGCACTTCATAGCAACTATTTCCTCCACACTAAGGTGTCTGCTTCCATGAAGCTCATGGGAACTGAATTCCCTTTGAGATCTCCACCTTTCTCTC
This sequence comes from Pezoporus wallicus, assembly GCF_028554395.1. Lineage (NCBI taxonomy): Eukaryota > Metazoa > Chordata > Aves > Psittaciformes > Psittacidae > Pezoporus > Pezoporus wallicus. The sequence continues at coordinate 1,314,457 of NW_026642858.1, read as the reverse complement.
AAATCTGAATGAAACTAGCCAATGAGTAAAATACATGAAAAAGTCACAACTAGAAATGGTGTAGGGGATGAAAAAGTCACAACTAGAAATGGCGTAGGGGCAGGCATCCTCCTGTATTTTCCTGAGGAAATAATGGCAGAATTTTAAAGGAAACTGACAACTGAGATATTTGGGTAATGTGTTTTTTATTGATTCCTATTATTTCAACTCTAGTAGACTTCATACTTGCAGGATGTTTCTTCATTGCACCTTGCAAGACTGAGCAAGGTGTAATCGGCAATTACCATTCCACAGGATGCATTTTATCTTTTTTTTATAATGAATTCTAACTCGATATACTGTCTCCACAGCCCTTTGGTTCATGCAGAAGTACTGCACAAATTGAACTCATCTGTGTGTGTTTTTAATCTTTTGTCTTTACTAATGGATTTATCTTGCTTTCATTTCATAGAATTTAGAATCATAGAATCGTTAGGATTGGAAAGGACCTTAAGATCATCTAGTTCCAACCCCCTTGCCGTGGGCAGGGACACCTTACGCTAAATCATATCACCCAAGGCCTCGTCCAACCTGGCCTTGAACACTGCCAGGGATGGAGCATTCACAACCTCCCTGGGCAACCTATTCCAGTGCCTCACCACCCTAACAGGAAAGAATTTCCTTCTTATATCCAACCTAAACTTCCCCTGTTTAAGTTTTAACCCATTACCCCTTGTCCTATCACTACAGTCTCTAATGAAGAGTCCCTCTCCAGCATCCCTATAGGCCCCCTTCAGATACTGGAAGGCTGCTATGAGGTCTCCACGCAGCCTTCTCTTCTCCAGGCTGAACAGCCCCAACTTTCTCAGCCTGTCTTCATACAGCAGGTGCTCCAGTCCCCTGATCATCCTCGTGGCCCTTCTCTGGACTTGTTCCAACAGTTCCATGTCCTTTTTATGTTGAGGACACCAGAACTGCACACAATACTCCAGGTGAGGTCTCACAAGAGCAGAGTAGAGGGGCAGGATCACCTCCTTCGACCTGCTGGTCACACTCCTTTTGATGCAGCCCAGGATACGGTTGGCTTTCTGGGCTGCAAGCACACACTGAAGCCGGCTCATGTTCATTTTCTCATCGACCAGCACACCCAAGTCCTTCTCCACAGGGCTGCTCTGAATCTCCTCTCTGCCCAACCTGTAGCTGTGCCTGGGATTGCTCCGACCCAGGTGTAGGACCTCGCACTTGTCATGGTTAAACCTCATGAGGTTGGCATCAGCCCACCTCACAAGCGTGTCAAGGTCCCTCTGAATGGCATTCCTTCCCTCCAGCGTATCAACCGAACCACACAGCTTGGTGTCATCAGCAAACTTGCTGAGGGCACACTCAATCTCACTGTCTATGTCAGTGACGAAGATGTTAAACAAGACTGGTCCCAACACCAATCCCTGAGGGACACCACTCGTTACTCATTTCTCTTGATACAACCTCTGAAAGCAGCAGTCCAACAACTAAGACACACAGTCAGCCTTTAGACTCAGTCTTTGTGCAGCTACTAAATGTTTGATCATGAAGCCAATGGAGATTTTGCTACCACTGGGGGCAAGACCAGGCCTGTAGAGGCTGTTTAGATAGTGAAAGAAACTATCTTGACCATTAACTCAAGAGACGCTACAAAATTGAAGAGAATATAGACTCCAGTAGGAGTAAGTCAGACCAGTTAAAGGAGATCAGGAAATACAGACCTCATGGAAACAAGACAAGTGACTGTGTCATGCAGAAATGGAAACGTCCCCTTCTCACTTTCCTATCCCATCATGCATCTCTCTCTTTTGTATTCGCTCCCTGATCTTTTCTGTCTGTACGTACAAGATAATCATTGCTATTGTGGTTTCAGCTGGGATAGTCATTTTTCTTCCTAGTACCTGGTACAGTGCTGTGTTTTGGATTTAGTCTGAGAATGATGTTGATAACACACTGACATCTTCAGTTGTTGCTAAGTAGTGTTTCAGCTTAAGTCAAGTACTTCTCAGCTTTTCATGCTCTGACGGCAAGTGGACTTGGGGGCTCAAGATACTGGGAGGAGACACAGTCAGGACAGCTGACACAAACTGGCCAAAGGGATGATGCCATGCTACATATACTATGGGGAAAGATGGCTGGGGGCCGCTGGTCAGGAACTGGTTGGGCAAATGGTGAGCAATTGCATTGTTCATCACTTGCTGTGTATATTCTAATTCTGTTATCATTGTTACTATTTTCTTCATTTTCTGTCCCATTAAACTGCCTGTATCTCAATCCACAGGCTTTCTCGCTTTTACTCTTTCGATTCTCTCCCACATCCTACTGACGGCAATGAGAGGGTGGTTGGGGGGAGGTGGGGCTTAGTTGCTGGCTGAGGTTAAACCAAGCCAGTCACTCAAGTGGCGGAGCAGTGCTGTCTGTGGCTTTGATCTGAGGGCTTTAGAGAACCCCCTCATTGAGGTTTTCTGCCTTCTCCATTGTTCTCCAGACAAAGGCACTGAAGGTAAAATAAGTAGATTGCTCTGCACTGAAGGTAAAATAAATAGATTATTCTTCAGAGCTTCTCAAAGGGCATTTCCCACCCCTTCTGTGAATCCTATGATTCTTAGTATTGCCCTTCACCCAGATAATGTCCCTCAGTTAGGGGAACTCATAGTCCTTTTTCAGCCTCAAGGTCTGAACATAGTTTTTTCAGGGCAGAAATGCCTTCCTTCAGACAAAGTCATCCAAAAAGACTGGCGATTATGGATATGCGCAATGGATTGCTTTGGGTAGGTGTCTCTGGAATGGGAGATCATCATTCCCCTGGGTTCTCAGCCATGCTGCTGTGAATAGAAAGCTGAAATGCATCGCTGTATGTGGTATCAAATTAAAGAGAAATCGGTAGAAGGAATGCTAAGGTTGAGAGATATCATCTACCTTAAATCTATTTTAGCAGTGGGAGCTCTGTAGTTTAGCATATGTTGCACATAAAAATAGAAATCATGGTTTCCAGTATAATTTGATTTTTAAGATATAAAAATTATCTCAGCCTAATAATGCACATGGAAAACACGTGTTTATTTCTGATTTTCATCCTGTGTTAGCTGCCAAGTCCCAGTTAGTAGGGTATAAGGGCAGAAAGATGTTAATGGGACCAGCTGATACAAGTGAACTAGGTTTTTCTCTCCCATAGGTTTCTGTATCTCTTCTTGTCATCATTCAGACAGAGCAAACACCTTATGAGAGAAGAGGGTTTTGCCCTAAAGCAAATACTCAGAACTGGTAAAGATGAGCCTCTCTGTAGGATGAGCTTCAGCAGAACAAAACATGTGATTAACCATTTCACAGGCTGGAGGTCAGAAGCAGAATCTGAGGAGCTGTAACGTCAGGAGCAAACTGTGCTACTACTCACAGGTTGGAAAAAACAGGTACACAAGACAGTTACACCAGGAAAACACTTAGGTCTACAGCAGTCTGATGAAGTTAATACATGGAAGCAATGCATAAACCCTGAACACCTGAAAATTGCAGCATAAGTTATATTCTGGCAGTGTATGTGAAACAAGTTGTCAGTTGCTGTGAAACTCCAGCATGTTTTCTTTCTTTATATGTCTCAAGGAAGGCCATTAGGGATTTTGACTGTGGAGGAGAACAGCTGCAGGAACACTAACAGAAATCTGTATTTGGAACAAGGACAGGAGGAAATGTACTACCCTGCTTACTGTACCTGCATTGGCTGCATATTGCTCTCTCTTGCATTAGAGGTTTTATTATTATCTCTTTGTTGTCAGCAAGGACAATTGCCTGCAAACACGCCTGCTGCTGGGCACTTTGGCACTGATGTAATTCCAAGAAAATGAGAGCTTCAGTAACAATAATAGGCTATTAATCCAGATAATAACCAGTGTACTGTGCACCAAGGACACGACCTGTTTGTGTTGCAGTCCACTTACCTCCCCTGCATGACTAGTACTTCTCTGGGAGATAGATCACTGTGTCCACCTCTCTCCCTAATGCAGTTTGTGGCAGAGCCAGTGGCTGGCAGGTTTGCTCCTTTCCAGAAGTGTCTGCTTACAAGTTCTTCTGCACTGGGGTCTATGACTTCAGCCGTACTAGACAAGCTGGAGCAGGTGGCAAAGCATGTATGCCAATATATTGGCATACATACATGCCAATGTATGCATACCAATGCATTGTTTCTATTTGCCTTCTGTAAGGCCGGAGCGGTAGAGCTCATCAGGGCAGGTGCAGCAGTGGGTACATGTATGTAGTGTTACCTTTCCTTTGGCATCCAGTCTTTGGCACAAACCCACTGTGAGATGACTGAGAATGCCCTGTTGCACCAGTTGCTCTTTGCTTCCTTCATGATGCCTGGTGGTGCCTACAGAGCAGACCCTCATTGCTGTTCTTTTTGGCTGCCAAGTGATAACAGAAACAGTGCCCATTGTGCTGCCAGCTGGAGCAAACTGACCTCGCCTGAATACTGAAGGAGAATTGATTTGATATCAGTCCCTTACACTGCTCTTTTCCATATAAATAAAACTTCAGAGACAGAACCTGACTTATGCCAAGACAGATTCATTCCCGTTTAGCCAGGGCTGTGGATTTACTTCTAGATAGGGCTCCTTCCCACTGCCCAAGTCTTACGAGGTGTGAAAAAAGGCCTGAGCCCTTCATTCTCTGACAGTTGCCTGTCTCCACTTGCTGGGGTACCGCTTGTGACAGTATTTATCTTGGATGCTGGGGAGTGTTGGGAGCAGAGAGGACAGCAGTGTGTAGGGGCCCAAAGCAGCATGAATGGGGCTGAGGACAGGGCAGGTTTAGCTCTACCATTCTTGGTCTTGTCCTTCTGAGGACACAAAACCTTGGCAGGTTTTAAAAAGGTTTTTAGCAGGATAGGTGTTGTTGGGGAGAGGCTGTCCAGGAAATATGTTTTTTATGAAAAATTGTTCATTAGCAATAATGAACCCTAAGGAATTCTCATTGAAAGCATGCTAAGGCACATGAAAACTAACAAGGTGCTTGGTGACAGCCAGCATGGCTTCACTAAGGGGAAATCCTGCCTGACCAATTTGGTGGCCTTCTGTGATGGGGCTACAGAACTGATGGACGGGGTAGAGCAGTTGATGTCATCTACCTGGACTTGTGTAAAGCGTTCGACACTGTCCCACACGACATCCTTGTCTCTAAGTTGGAGAGACATCAATTTGATGGGTGGAGCATTCAGTGGATAAAGAACTGGCTGGATGGCTGCCCACAAAGAGTTGTGGTCAATGGCTCAATGTCCAGCTGGAGACCAGTAACGAGTGGTGTCCCTCAGGGATCGGTGTCGGGACCGGTCTTGTTCAACATCTTTGTTGCTGACATGGACAGTGAGATTGAGTGCGCCCTCAGCAAGTTTGCTGATGACACCAAGCTGTGTGGTTCGGTTGATACGCTGGAGGGAAGGAATGCCATCCAGAGGGACCTCGACACACTTGTGGGGTGGGCTGATGCGAACCTTGTGAAGTTTAACCATGACAAGTGCAAGGTCCTACACCTGGGTCGGAGCAATCCCAGGCACAGCTACAGGTTGGGCAGAGGAGAGATTCAAAGCAGCCCTGCAGGGAAGGACTTGGGGTGTTGGTTGATGAGAAAATGAACATGAGCCGGCTTCAGTGTGTGCTTGCAGCCCAGAAAGCCAACTGTATCCTGGGCTGCATCAAAAGGAGCGTGACCAGCAGGTCGAAGGAGGTGATCCTGCCCCTCTACTCTGCCCTTGTGAGACCTCACCTGGAGTATTGTGTGCAGTTCTGGTGTCCTCAACATAAAAAGGACATGGAACTGTTGGAACAAGTCCAGAGAAGGGCCACGAGGATGATCAGGGGACTGGAGCACCTCCTGTATGAAGACAGGCTGAGAAAGTTGGGGCTGTTCAGCCTGGAGAAGAGAAGCTGCATGGAGACCTCATAGCAGCCTTCCAGTATCTGAAGGGGACTATAAAAATGCTGGAGAGGGACTGTTCATTAGGGACTGTAGTGATAGGACAAAGGGTACCAGGTTAAAACCTAAATAGGGAAAGTTTATATTGTATATAAGGAAGAAATTTATTTACTGTGAGGGTGGTGAGGCACTGGAATGGGTTGCCCAGGGAAGTTGTGAATGCTCCATCCCTGGCAGTGCTCAAGGCCAGGTTGGACAGAGTCTTGGGTGACGTGGCTTAGCGTGAGTTGTCAGGGGGGTTGGAACTAGATGATCTTAAGGTCCTTTCCAACCCTAACCATTCTATGATTCTATGAATTTCTGCTTTTCAGTCAGTTTCTGGTATAGGCTTTGCTGAAAATCATTGTTCTGAGTGGGAAGTAAAATAGATTTTAGGATTTTATTTATTTTTTTTTAATGTAAGGTATAAAATATATCAAAAATGGATTTACTAACACTTTTGACAGATGTTCAAATGCTGACTAATACAGCATGTTAGCCTGGGAGGAGGTGTTTCAAATATCCAAAAAAGTTTTTCTTGCATGTTGTAAGATAATAAATCAAGCTCTATGGAGCTAGTTTTCTCTAGCAGTATCTCATAGCATCTCTTTTTTAATTGTTTATAAGCACCCCAAATATAATTACTTGTAAAAGAAAAAGTAATAGTAAATGAACGTTGGTTTGTTTTTTTCATTTGTTTTTTCAAGCCCTACAGATAAGGCAGTGAAGTACTTGCTTGTGGAAGGGGAAATACGTGGCAAGGAAATGTGCCATCACTGCTCCAGGCAGGAGTGCAGAGGGTATTTAATATATTTTCTCCTTCTCTTGTTCACAGCAGTCACATAACACCAAGGCCTGCTGTGGTAATGAAGGATTTTAAACCCTCTATTCAATAGTGGCTGCAGTAGAGGCAGGGATGAACCATTGCCAAGCAGCAGGGTAAGACAACACAAACCAACAGAGCACAGCTGTCAACACCTCTGTGTGTCTGTATGTGTATGTGTGTGCGTATTCACTTCTGATATAAAGCTTAACACAGTCTTTACTTCAAACTCTCCACCTCCAGTCTAAATTTTAAGGCATCCCAGATGTGACTCTGTGACTTGTAGCATTGTCGTGGTTTAAAACCAGTCAGGCAGCTCGTTCACTCACTCGCCCCCCCCTCTTCTTTCCCTCCCCCTACTCCCCAAGGAATGGAGAGGAGAAACGAAAAGAATGCAACTCCCACGGGTTGAGATAAGAACAGTTTAGTAACTAAGGTATAACACAAATCACTACTGCTGCCACCAATGATAATAATGATAAGGGAAATAACAAGGGAACAGAATAAAACACCTCATCACCAGGCGACTGACAACTCACTCCCCCAGCCTGATCAAGACCGACCGATACCTAGTCCAACCCTGCTGTCCTAGCCCTTCCGGGTAACTCTCAGTTACATCCTGGGCATGACGTGCTGTGGTATGGAATACCTCTTTGGTCAGTTTGGGTCAGGTGTCCTGTTTCTGCTTCCTCCTGGCTTCCCCTCCTCCCTCGCAGAGCATGAGGCTCAGAAACTCCTCAGTCAGACCAAAACATCATTGTTCCCAGGCCAAAAGTCAAAACACAGCACTGCATCAGTTACTAAGAAGGAGAAAAATGACTGCTGCTGCTGAACCCAGGACAAGCATACACCAACTTTGGTTTTTGTAGCATGTGCCTGACCTTGTTGCTTGTCCCATTTTGCAGACATGAACATCTCAAGACAATCACCATTGTCAACTCTTAATCTATTTGTAAAGTTTTTTGGTTTTGGAGGGTTTTTTTTTTGTTTGTGGGTTGTGGGGTTTTGTGTTGTTTTTTTTCCCCCATTGTTAAAGCTCTGTTATGGAAAAACTCTGTCCTGAGGTCACACCTTTAGGGTCAGCAAAATGCCTCATAAAAAATGTCATGATTCACTGTGGAGGATGACTTCCTGGGGCTACTATGGAAGAAACAGTAATGTCTATTGCAACCTTTTATAACTTGTGAAGATGGAAAGTTCAGGTGATTAGTGGAAAATTTTAACATTACTAACCTTGTTTTGCTGTTATTTATTGAAGATCATTATTTTGTTTAAAAGAATCACTCATCCAATGCCAGACTAAGAAAAAGCCAAACACGTTATAGCTGGCAAGGATGACAGACTGTGCAGCCTGAAGATTAAATGGGAAGGTGCCAAACTAAAGAACGGTGTTCAAAACAACCTGTGAACTAATGTATCAGTAAAGAAAGGTAGGGGAAATTGGCACAAACAGGACCACAGGTCTCCAGACATATAAAGCTCCAGGAAGTTGTCTAGTGGATTCACAATGGGCTACAGATGAAAAACCCTGTTTAAATTTTAAGATTACTGGAACACAGGCGTTTTCCTTACTCTGTGTATGCACAGCACATAGCACAGTGACATGGCAAGAGGCAGTTAGTGCTGCTTGAGTGTTTACACTGAAGAGTAGCACTACGCATCCTCATTCAAGCCAGAGCAGGTAGTTAAAATACTATTTTCACAGCCATAGCAAGTCCAAGAAAAGTAAGAGAGAAGGTACCAAGCAAAATCACACCCTGTTAAGTCTTTTTATTAGCATTTATTCTTATCACTATTACTCATACTTAAACAACTCAATTACATAGTGATCTATATGGAGAGTTCTGTATCAGTATCATAAGGTGAGAAAGTATACACACCACAGAGAAACATTCTGTAGATACAGTGAAGTAGAACCTTTGACAGAAGGGATTATTTCCAAAAGCCTATGTACAAATAAGGTAACTTTCATACTATATACAAACTTACATTCAGAGAATATACTGATTCAGAGATACAAGAGTTTCATTTAGTGAATGATGAGCCATACACATAAACACATGAGAAGAAAACCTGTAATTTTCAGGGGATTGCCTGGACTGGCTTCCATGGCAATGTTTCTTTTTAGAGTTTGAAATGAGTAGGATGGTGGACTTATTCAGATTTTTCTTACAGCAACTTGGGAGATAAAAGAGTATGAAAATTACTAATTGGAGCAAGCTAAAAAAGCCTTTTTATAAAAATACCATCTGATTGTCAGTTACAACACACTACTATTATTTTCACATTACAATATAGTGGCCTGATCTTGCCATCTTAAGAGACAGAAATAATTTCTGTTCATGTCAGTCAGCTCCCCAGTGTCAGGATTGAAAAATCAAAACTGTGTAACAGAAATCTTGATAATGGAAATGAACACAAAAGCAAGCAAAACCCCTTTGGCATTACTTAATTTGTATGAGGGATTGAAAGAAATGGTTAATTTCTGTTGGATAGCCTGACCCTGAAAACTTCAACTCTTTTGTAAAACAGGTATGACAGAAGTAACTCATGTCTTATAAACATACTAAAATATGAGTAGCTTCCTTTACTGTGATCTCAGTGGGAGAAAGCATTAGAATAACAGCATGATTTAATTGCTTCATTGGGCCTGACTCTGCAAGCATTATGTTCCTTCTTCTAGGGTGAACAAGGATTGATCCCCGGCTGCAAAGGCAGTGTGCAGCATTTTGTACAGTCCCACAAGGAAGCTCAAGAGCATGAGCAAATTCCCCAACTTACTCACAGCTTCACTAAGGCAAAACCAGATCCTGCTTTACTGTACATTTATTTGACATTATTTTACATTATACCTTAACAGAGATGTGAAATTGATTTTTTACTTTAAAATTAATGATCCCCTTATTTAGAAACCCCATACTAATCTTCTGGGTTTTTTATGGCTTCTTTTTGCTTTAAGACAACTATGTGACATAAAATAAAAATAAATGAAAAAAAAGAACAACCCACAGTAAAGTGCAAGATCTTTAAAAACACGTAAAAATTTGTTTGGATTAGTGGATAATAAATCCACATGAGAGTTCATTTACCAATCTTGAATTATATTATTTCTTATTCAGTTTGGTCCTGGGCCACTTATTGTGCCTGTAGGAACAATGTGGCCAGTTGTGTGTCTCAGCTACTCATGCTTCAAGTGGTTTCTAGGCTGGGTCTTACCTGGCTGGCTGGGAGCATGGGCTCAGGGCCATGCTAATGTGGTTATGTGGCTTTTGGAGAACACATGGCTTACGTCCAGCCAGGCAAAAGCATGGGCAGGAGAAGATGCAAACTATCATCTGCACCCATCCAGGCAGACAAGTCCTGAGATTCCACACACTGACAACTAGCAACAGCAGATCCACAGGATAACTTGTCTGGACTACAGCACTGTGATCCATATATGACTTCTGTATCTGATGAGGGCACTGAGCTGGATAACTTCACTCTGGAAAAATTACTCTCCCAGTCCTGATGTAAGTGACAGACAGATATCTCAGTACTGATATTCTTGTAACTGATGGCAACAGATCCAAGAAAGATCATTTTAACATCAATCAGAAGTTTGTAGGGCTGGAGCAGGACTCTTCTCCACACTGCCAAGTGCAAGCTATCTCATTTGCTAATCTCAAAATCATTTTTTCTAGCTGCAAGTTATTGCACTAAACTTCCCCGGAATAGCAGGAAAACAAGAATCACCTACTTAAAGGAACTAACCATGCCTCTTTCTCAGTTAGTTGTGTCATTGTTATTTACAAGAGGTAAAATGGTTTCCAAGAATACAAGTGAATCCAATTTTTCTGTTTGCTCATCGATCCCAGGACAATTACGTTTGTTATGCAAATGCATTTATGAAATACGGACTCCTATAATAAAAATCTGTATCTTCCCAAGTCAATGGCAGAAATCTTTGGGATTTCAGTGGGCCAGTTGTTGGAGAAGGGATTATTTCTTTGCTATAAATTAAATAAATCTACCTGATACAGATTAATGTTTGATTCAAAACACAATTTATATGGACCACAAGTTGCTATCTTAAGGAATTACTGCTGAAAGAAGAATAATCAAAAAATGTTGTATATCCCCATTTTTGTAAAACACGTAATGAGAGACATCCAGAGAAATAATCCCTTAAGAGACACCCAAACACTAAGAATATTTCTAAGCATCTACTAATTTTATACAGTACTTGGATTAATCACATTTAACCTACTGCACTATGGACCTTCATATCCACACACAACAGTACCATAAGTGACAACGACCATAAACTACTTCAGAGTAGCATATTAGGAAATTACAAGGTAGGTTCATCGCCATTACGAACACCAAAGGACATCTAAGTAAGCTGCATTGTCACGCACTGTGCTTTATGCTTCATGGTTATGCAGAAAGCCACATCAATGGAATGAATAAGCAGCGGCATACAGACTCAGAGAGCCTGTCTGCACTACAAGCACTAGCTTTCAGTAAAGTAGTTAATCTAAACTATACTGAGCCTTGCTGAAAGATTTTGCCATGTCTATATAAGAACCCTGTTCTTGAGATCATCCTCTTACCACTCTCTTTATCACAGTTTTATAGCATTTACCCTATAGATTTGACCATGGTGGCTTCTGGAGAGAGAAGTCAGGGTGGCTTTTTTTTCATTTCTTTTTTAGTGGAAAACTGTGAGTACTCTTCAAACTCCAGTGGTATTTTGTAGAGCTGGGGCTATTTTCTTCATTAATTCCAATGAAGTTAGTGCAGCAAATCTTTAATTGCAATCTGACCCACGATCCTACCCAAATGCTACTGGAAATCCCTTCCAAAAACAATGTCCAAAATTGGTTCTCTGCAGGTGTTATGGTGCCACAGAGCTGGCTGTTTAACCTGATTTTGCAGTTTATCTTCCTTGCTGTGTTGCCAATCTGGTGTTGCTGGCCATAAGGTCATAAAAACCCCCAAACCACCCCCCCCCCCCAAAAAAAAAACAACCAAACCCCCAAAAAACAAACAGAAAACTAACCAAAAAAAAAAACAACCAACCCAAAAAACCTCAAAAAAAACCAAAAATCAAACCAATCAACCAACCAAAAACCCAACAGAAAAAGAGTAATTTACTGAACAGAGCTCTACTCTTGCCCTTCCCTGGTTTCTAGATTTGAAATGTCAGGCCAGTGAATTTGGGTATCTTAGTTTATCGTAAGCACCTATATACACAGAACTATCATGATCCTGCACACGCTCTTTTAGTTTGCTCTGTTTTGTTCTGCACACTTGGGAAAAGGATCACCTGTTTTGAGCTTTGCCATCTGAAATAAAAGCATTTGGTGACTCCTCTGGAACAGATTACACAGTGGAGTCAGCTCTGTATTTTTGGGACACTTGCTCCATTTGCGGTCAGAATTTGGGTTAGAGCTGCTTTTGAAAGATTGCTGTTTCAGTCAGTAGAGGGCACTGTAGATACACATAGAGAGAGGTGTGAGAGGTGCGAGTGTATACACCGTCCCCTCAGTCTTCCCATGGTGTACACCCGCAGAAACAAATGTTAAGAGGTGGACAACATAATCGTTAAGACAGGTAAGGATTCTGGAGCAACGAAATATCTTAAATACACAGCCAACTTTTTGCTCACAATGAAAGAAGCTCACACTAACAAGCGCTAAGAAGCAAGAGTTGTTGCAAACGTAAGGTTAAGATCAAACACTGATTCTGAACATAACTAGGACTTGATACCTCAGGACAAGACATGAGTAGCAGGCTTTGTAACTCCTAGTTTTCTTGCTATATTACTTTTTTTTTTCATGATACCACATGATATTAACAATTTAGTAATTTTATTATGTATTTTTTTTAGTTTCCTCTACCATTGTTTTCTGTCAAGTCCTCATCTAACCAGATACTGTTACATAAAAACACATATAACAGGAAAACAGTAAATGACAAAGGAGATGAGTGAGAAGCAAACAGCATGGAACACAGAAAAACAGACAAGACAAAATGTGCTGAGCCTTCTGTTACACAGCTGTGAGCATGGCATTGCCATTGTGAGCACGGCATTGCCATTGTGAGCACAATATGAATACAAAGCAATGCTGAATCAGGTCACAGAAATGTGCTGAAATTTCATGAACTCTGAACTGCACAGATAACTTGAACAAACAAATGATGATTATCACAAATATTTTCATAACACTGGTTTCGGTCCTCCTTTTTTGTTTTTGTTTGTTTTTGGTTTTTTTTTTTTGTTTTGTTTTTAAAATAATCCAAACTACAGGAAAGACAAACACTTTGTTGCTTTCTCTCTCCTTACTTTTTTTGTTCTAGGTTGGGACCTTCTTCTCTCAGGATTTCAGTAAAATAATATTGTATTTTCACTCCTTCCTTGGCTTCTTCAGACACACTTTCAGCAATACTGGAAAATAATTATGTATGTTTCCTGCAGTTCCACTATATTTAAATTGTTAGTTTCTCCTACCTAGTTTCAAGATTTATAAGAGCAAAGAGCAAAAGATATATAAGAGCTCCAGCTTTGTACATCAGCTGGGAATCTCTTCCAGCAATAGCTACATGTAGCTGTGAAGGTCCTTACACTCCAAGTAATAGTGAAAGCCTGTAAAATATATATCTACTTCAGCAATTAGGCTGTCACTTTTCAACTACCTCTATTTTCTGTATGAAGTACTACGCATAAGCAAATTAACCTTTTTCTTCTGGCATGTAAAGGCAAACTCATTATGATAACAGCATCCAAATATTATTATTGCTTGTATTGCTGCAAAAAATGTTGTGTTCACACAGTAGCTGTATGGTGTCTGCATGTTGCGTAACTATTAAAGACAGAGTATCCCCATTCTCGTCTTTGCCACTGCATTGCGTTGAATGCAGTTAAAAAAATGCACAAGTTACAGCACTAATCACAAAATGGCCAGGCCCAGCTAGTGTGGCCCCTTCAGTGCCAGAGCAAGAGTTTCTGGAATCTGAAGAGTTTTGCAAGATGTAATAAACCACCACTAACATCCTGATAATTGCCTTTACGGACCTGCTATACAGAGGATGAAACTATTTACAAATACCCTGTCCTTGCTGAAATCACATCATATAAATTCACTTACAGGAAGAGACGCTTCTCTCCCCTGTCTGCTACTCATGCGCTTGGTGTATGCTTTCCACTCAGGAGTTTCAGCAGGTTATCAGAAAACTCCCACACCAGGGTGTGTGTGGGGGTGATGTTTTCATAAATTTAGTATTAACATTCCCTTACAAGATCAAAGCTTTGAGAACTGAGCACACTGTGTATGTATCTGTGTATACTAAAACAGAGAATGAGAATTCTGTGGATAGGTACATACTCATAGGAGAAGCTGTAGCTTTCACTGTTTCTGTGCATGAGCAGCATCTCTGGTTCTGAGTGGTGAGGATGCTCTGCAGCAAAGAAAACCTCAGCGCAGCTGGACTCAGTCCTTCGCTTGTGATTGGATTGTCCAACAGCAGTCATTCTTCAGCTCTGGGATCCATCCTTTGTATCCTATTCTTTCTTTCTCTCTTTTGAAAATGGGTGAGAGGAAATTTAGGAGTCCATAGGCTATTCTCACAGAAACTTTCCATTGTGGGTTTTTGCTGTTTCATATTGATGTATATATATATTTAAATAAATATATGTGGGTTTGGATGAGGGGAGGGTGGTTTGGTTTTTGTTTGTGGTTTTGGTTTGGTTTTTTTATTTTTGTTTGGCTTTGGCTGTTTTCTTAAGTTGTTTATTTTTTGTTTGGTTGGTTTGGGTTTTTTTCCTTTTTTTTTTCTTTTTTTTTTTTCTCAAAACAGCATTTTTCACTAGATGGAGACAGGACACTGGATCACTTTGTCCTCCAGGAGGACACTGACAATCAGGAACACAAAATAAAGCCCAAACATGAGGAAACCCAGGAACTTATTCATCCTCCACTTGCAGAAAGCAATCGAGAGGATGACAAAGAGCAGCATGATGAAAAGGAGGACAATTGCACAGAACAGACCGTTGCTGCTGACTGTCACCGGGGCAAAGCTGTTAATGACAGCGTACAGGAGCCATGGAAGAGGCAGGCTGTTAAGAAATAAAAAAATAAATGTGAACCATTGCAGAGGTGCAGGAAAAGTCACGAAAAAGCTTCTGGGGACACTCCAAAATACCACCAGAGGCTTCCTGCAGAAAGAGAGGCAGGAAGAGTTTCAACTCTTCTAATACGTACACAAATCTTTGTTAGCTTGCTCATGGTTCCCAAGGAGAATACACAGGATTTAGGCTCTCTACTCTTCCACCAGTTACATTGGTGAATTCTATTTCCCTTGGCCGTCAAATCACCTGGAATCCCATCTGTGAGCAGGAAGACCCCTTTCATTTGTTTTTAGATTTCAGACCATGTGTGGAAGAACTACTTACACTCTCTTTCCAAGAGTCTGTGTGACAGGACAGTAGGTCACATAAAGACACATCCTTGCCAAAAAGAACCATCACTTTGTAAGGCAATTTGTCCTATAAAAGCTTTGATCCACATTTATGGTATAAACTCTATGTAAAATGCGAACTTCAAATGAACTCCAGCTTAATTTCTATTTCTGTATTTGCTGTCATTGCATTTCTCATCTCTGATGCCACAGAATGAGGCAACATCCCTCTGGAAGATGTCAAGCTGAAATAAATATTTAAGCCACTGATCAGAGCTTAGCAGGCTTAGGAAGCATGAAGAAGGCTGTCAGAAGCTTACAGCATTCAACCTTTGAATAAGCAGTTCAAGAGAGAATAATTTGTTACAGCTTCAATACTAACTACACCAGACTACAGCTCAACTGTGCCATTTCTGATGTAAATATACCAGGTTTAGCAGATGTGTACAGGACAAGAACATTTACATTGGCAGGAAGACTACAAATTTTAAGAAAATTAAGAAGGTACGGCAAAAGAGAAAAGTTTTGCAATGCACCCTAAGCACCCTTTTGCAATGCCCCCTATAGATTTTGTACTTCTGATGCTTCTGGATTAATAGAAAAAAGTAACCCATTTTTAATGCTGTGTCCAAAGGTACTGCCATTAGCTAACAGAGTAAAAAAGCCATTTACAATCCACTCTAACTTCAGGATCCCTTTCTGTATCTGTTCAGTTGCTGGTATATTTTCAGCAGCAAGAAATAATGACCTGACTAGGCTGCTCAAAACTGTGACTATGACTAGACCTGTTCTTCTGCATGTGTGAGAGGAAACAAAAATCAAAGATGGAGAAACTGAGAGTACGGACATGATTCTCAGTGCCTCTATTCCTGTGTTGAAGATGGAAACGTGGGAATAAAGACAGTTTGTCTGTATATTTCCTGCATGGTTTTGAAACACTGAGGCATTGATCACATTTCTGGACCTCCTCTAACTCGGTCTCAAAAAGTCAAAACAGAATCTGAATGCCAACCATATGCCACACATTATTATGCTAGAGCTGCTGTGAAGCGGTGTATCAAAGAGTGAATTAGGCAACAAATTTGTAACAATTGTCATGCAAATGTCTATAAACTTTTGAGAACTTAGCACAGTAACATCCATTTCATATTTGCATCATTCTCCATTTTCAGCTTCAGTGGCATCGCTTTTCAGCATCAATTGTAGGCAACACCTTGGCAAAACCACAGCAACATGCTAAGAACGAAAGAGTTGTTAAAAAAGACAATTTTCTTGCTGTAGGACTTACCCCACTGTGATGTCAAATATGTTGCTTCCAACAGAACTGGATACAGCCATGTCCCCCAGACCTTTACGGGCAACAATAACACTGGTAATAAGGTCAGGAATGGATGTGCCAGCAGCTAGAATAGTCAGTCCCATGATTTCTTCACTAATACCGATGGTCTCTCCAACCTAAAGGGTTTAAGCAAACCCAGAAAATAATAACAACAACAATAATAATAACAACAATAATAATATCACCTGGATAATACAGGCAAGATTGAAGAATTATTCATATTCACAGATTTCTACATGTTTCAGGAGAAAGACTGTCAAATAGAACCAGTAGGTACAGACAAGCAGTTGCTGATGGCTCTGACATTACCAGAATGATCAAGTCCTACGGTCAAGACAACCACAATTCTCAGAACCTCATTTCATTTTCTGAGTAGTAATTTACTTCATCCATGGTTGTAGTTCCAAAAATAAAGCACTACTCAGCATGCAATAGATGATGGACTCTGATTCTAAATGATGTCTCACAGTGCAAAACACAATGCAGGGCTTGTATTTTGTATTTTGTTACCTCCTTACCTGATGTGCCCACCAGACCATTAAGTAAGAAAAAAATGCAATCCAGCTGATAGAGCCAAAAAATGTGATAGGAAAAAATTTTCTTGATTTCTGAAACAGAAACAGAGAGAGACAGTGAATACCTATGTTGACGGATGACATGCTGTACTTTTATTTGTTTCTCAGAACGTAACAAAAAGAGATCAAGTTAACTACTAAAGGAAGGAAAACCAACTGCAGTACTGTACTAGGCAATCATTGTCTAAATCTAATTAGTGTTTAAAATGACATATGCACTAAGAATGGGTGCTACCAGTCTTGAATGAAACCACAGTCCTTATGGGCACTGACCTTCTGAACACAGATCCTTACCTCAGACAAGTTCTGATATGCCGCTACTAGAGTACTACAAATTTTCATGAATAATCAGTAGGACTGCTTTTGGAAGTAAATTATACTTGTTTGAATACTTGTTCCAGCTGCTGCTCGATCCTGAACTACCATTTCCTGGTAATTCCTCACTATTCACTTCCACTTTTTTCTACAGAGGGTCCTCCAGAGTTTTTGGGCAGCACACCTTGCCTGTACCTCTCTCTATTGCAAGACATACCCCTGCAGCACCAGCAGATGCATTAGCCTGGGGGTCATTCCTAGGTGTTGTGACAGCAGACAGGACTGCAGGGCTTTCCCCAAACACGACTTTTGGAGAGAAAATATTATTTGATGTTTGCTAATTCAGTTTGCTCAAGTCATGATAAACGCCTCTTTTTTTTAGAGGGCTGTACAGCCATCTTTTCTTGTGTAACAGACAAAAGAGCCACTTACAGAGAACAACCTAATGTTTAGGAACTGATCAGCATAGGTCCCTGGGGAGTAAGAGGTGCTCAGTGAGTTGAGCTGGTTGTTAAAGAGCTAGTAATGCAGGAATGACACTCAGCGGACCCAGAAAAGAGCAAGGCTGGTCTGCAGCTCATTGAAATTGTGTAGACTCTGCTAACGTAAACAGACTGAAATGAGGTCATTACTAATGGGAAAAAGGTAAAAGTCAGCAATAGCAGTTGTGCACACTCACTAACAGGACTGGACACTTAGAAGGTCCATTATCTGCTCTAGCAGCAGGTACAGCTGCGAGCTGTGCTATAGAGCACTTACTCTCTCCCTGCAGGCACTTTGCCTAATGCTAAATGCCGTCCTGAAAACTGAGCTCATAAGCACTGATTAACATGACCTATACAATTCCACAACTCAATATGCACATGAACAGACATTAAATATGAAATAGATTTAACAATGCTCGGAAAATCCCTTACATATAAATAAAAAAATTAAACTTCTGTTGGAGTAAGAAAATAATTGCAGTAGGTGTCTTAAATTAGTTATCTTTATAGGCACAAATAGCCCCAGTGGCACCTGGAAACATCCTTTTCCTTTTCTACATCTATAAATTCCATTACTGTCACAAGCACTGTTTCTAGAGATGTCCCAGGCTACTTTGGTTGACCTGCTTCTTAAATCCTTCTTAACTCTTTACAGAGCAACCAATTATTTAGAACAATCAGAGTTCTAAATCTTTATCGAATCAGAAAATCTAATGATGAGCTTCTGATATTTAAACCTACTCAGATGCACTTTTCATTTTCAAATCAAAACTTTATATGCACTGTGGAAGAGAAGACCCTAGTCTGAAATGGAATACCATTTGTAAGGAACACAAATTGGCTCTTGGTGGTCTGACACCAGTGTGAGTACAATTGAGTCTGGAAGGAATAAATGAACCTAGCTAGTTTTGTTATTTTTTTTTTTTAACTGAACAGCTAGCACTTCTTTTTCACCATTCTTAGTAGCCACCTCTCTCAACTTTCAACATTTTTTGTCCTCTTTGTAAAAGCTGTGATTTTCTGGCAACACATGCGGTGAAAGAGATGATGAAATTATAAGTTTGTTGTAACTGGTCACAAAATCTACACAGAGCACCTCCTAGCAATGCAATTTGAATAATCATCATACAACACTCATGATATTAGTATACATTGGCTTATGAAAAACTAATACAGCAAGAGCTGTACTGGGCAGTAATAGCTGTCTGTAAGTGTGAACATATATACCAAATGGTTCTTGCAAAATAACAGGACGTTGCCTGAGTGGGACACCCACAGAATTTGGACGGCTAAGAATGACAAGTCAGTAACTTTGCATCATGTGTATTCCTAGCTTGTCTTAGCCAGTCCT
Source organism: Pezoporus wallicus (assembly GCF_028554395.1). Taxonomy (NCBI): domain Eukaryota; kingdom Metazoa; phylum Chordata; class Aves; order Psittaciformes; family Psittacidae; genus Pezoporus; species Pezoporus wallicus. Next base: position 1,295,184 of record NW_026642858.1, on the reverse strand, counting down.
CTCCCTGTAAACTTACCTGATGAGCAGCAGTTCAAGACTAAGAGTACTTAAAAGGTTTAGAAGTCTAATTACCTGTTTTAAAAGGTGGAACATTTAACTCAAGAAGGGCAAAATTTAAAGCTTGTACATACTACAGGTGATGAAATCAAGACCGGGCTCCATAGGTGGTGCTATATAATCTGCTGTCACAATTTAAGCCCAGCCAGTAACTCAAAACCACACAGCAGCTCACTCCCCCTCCTCTTCCCCCCCTCTCCCAGCGGGATGGGGAGGAAAATTGAAAGAATGTAAATCCCACAGGTTGAGATAAGAACAGTCTAGTAATTAAGGTACAATGCAAAACTACTACTGCTAACACCAATAATAATAATGATAAGGGAAATAGCAAGAGGAGAGAACATAAAACTGAAAGGGGGAAAAGGAAAAGAAAATAATAAGCACAAGTGATGCACAACAAAATTGCTCACCACCCGCCGACCAATACCCAGCCCGAATCCAGCAGCGATCTGGCCTTCTGGGTACCTCCCCCCCAGTTTATATACTGGGCATGACGTGCTGTGGTATGGAATACCCCTTTGGCTAGTTTGGGTCAGGTGTCCTGTCTCTGCTCCCTCCCGGCTTCTTGTGCCCCTCCTCACTGGCGGAGCGTAAGAGACTGAAAAGTCCTTGATCGGAGTAAGCGTTACTTAGCAACAACTAAAACATCGGTGTGTTATCAGCATTGTTCAAACTAAAGCCAAAACACAGCACTGCACCAGCTACTAGGAAGGAGAAAAACAACTGTTACAGCGGAACCCAGGACATTTGCATATAGATGAAACTTTTAAAAAGCAGTAATGAGAGTGCTGATTCTTTATTGGATGCTGGATTTTTTTTTTCCCAGAATATAATAATAATAATAATAATCATGCTCGTTTTGTAACTAATGACAGCATTTTTTTTCAAGATTTACCTCTTTGCAACTCCCTAGTTCTTGAAATATAAAGACACGTCAGTTCCAAGCATTTTCCTGGAAGAATTAGTCAGAGACAGCAGACAGCAACCACTCTCTTCACCTTTTCTTGTTGTCATGGTTGCTTTATAAAGACAGAGAGCCCAGTGTATTACCAGTTGATTCTGTTGTGGTCATGGTAACAGACAAATGAGAAAAAGCCATGGCTGATTCAGTTCATATGCTATTCTCTTTTAACAGAAGAGAAATAATTTTGTGGTTTCACATTAGTTTGGTCAGATTGGTACTGTTTCTGTCTGTCAGTAATCTCAAGGACACTTCTCTTGGTACATTTCTGTATTGATGTCATGCCTGTCTGAAAACAGGACTTTAAGTAGCAAGAATATTTCAAGTATGAAGGTTTTTCTTCTAAGAGCCTGATACTAAAAAATAGTGCTTAATAATTTGCAAAGTATCTATCTTCTTGTTAGCCAGTATTATCACCTACTTTACCTTTAACCTGAATGAATGTTTGTCTCCCACATAAATTTATCTGCATTTCAAGCTTTGATTTTCCTTTCATACTTGACAGTGATTAAATCTGTTTACTCAGAACCTGCTCCTGTAATGGGATCTGTGCAGGAACATCTTGTCCTTTTCCCCTTGGTAACAGTGCATCTCTGTATGGCAACAAGAGTTCATGTAAGTTGTTCCTCCTTGTTGGTAATGGAACTTTGCAGGGTTACAACAAACTGCACCATACGGGTCCAGCGACAGCAGGACTGCAGCCCCTATGGCCATTTTTATGACCTGTAACATAGAGATGGACAGCGCAGCATGGCTACAGTAACAGAGGTGGTACTCAATATCTGCCACTGATCCACTGGGCCACCTTGGTTGTGTCAATTTTCCTTTCAATATTTCAATAGCTCTTACTGCAGGAGGTGGGACAGTTAATGTTTGTGGCTTTTACAGAGGCACTGGGGAAATAAGCTATTCGTTCAGGAAAAATGCCTGTTGTTGCTCAAAACACCTGAACAAAAAGTCAGGTACAAAATTCCCCAAGGCACACCTACTCCTGGTATACTGCCAGCAACATTATTGATGTTATAGTAACGATTTTAATATATAGTGGCTTAATATGAGCAAGTATGATTAAGGCACTAAACACACATTAAAACATGCCAGCTATTGAATCAGTTGTGAGTTAGTTGAATTAATGCATAATCTACTCTAAGTGTACAAAAACCTGCATATATGTGCACAAGAACATAAGGCAGCAAGGACTTTGATAACTTTGTAACTGGAGACCTTGTATATTAAACAATTTTTCTAAAGCTTCTGGGTCTCGTGGATGTAAATATAGCTTGGGATAGTACAAGTAAATGCAGTCAAACCATCTCCATTATGTGCAGATAAAACATACTTTAGGAAAGAGACTCTAGGAAGAAAGGAGAACTCATTTTTGAAAAGTGGACTCCCACAGAGGATGGCAAAGGCTCCATATGGTCCCTCTAATCAGTATATAGCACACAAGTGTTCATTTTGTATACCCACATGCTAATCTGAACATCCTGATGCAGAATTTGGCTTTCTGACTAAAATTACCACATTTGCAAAACAAGCCCTGATGATAGGCCTACAAAATCTATTAAAGTATTATTTTAGGTTTAACTTTGGCCTCACAGATTTCATGAAAAGTTGTTTTCTGATGCACATGCTGAGCTGTGTTACTAGGTTTTACCAGGGATGGCACCTAGGCATAAGTGAGAATACTTCACAGATAAACACACTAATGAAGTATCCTTGAAAAGTTAGACGGTCTATGCAACCATCTGGTTAATTCTATGACAGCAATGTTCAAAGTAAGTAGCTTGTCACACTGATACAGCCTGTTACCTCTTCTATTATTACTACATGTAACCACAAACTGCATTTCTTTTACTTCTGTATAAACAGCTACTCCTTTCAGTGAATGAAATTTTAAAACTCTGTTGCCATTGACATATCTGGGCTTATCTTTTGTGCTATGGCAGGATATTTTAGTTGTAGGATGTCAGCATGCAAGCCTTGCTGTGAACAGTACTATTGTTAATAATCAAATGCATCACACAATTGCATGCAGCTTCGTGAGATATCACTTTACAAAACCACTATTCTCATTTGTACAGTACAGAATACTGGACAAAGCTACATGTCTATTGATGTCAACTTCAGATTTTCAAAATACAAAATAATGCACATGATTATTTCTTAGCAGTACTTGTTCATTTTGGGCCAGATTATGAAAAAAAAAATTACAGGGATGGGTTTGAACAATAAAATGAGGGCATAGATACAGAAATAAACAATCCTGAAATTCATTAAGTATGCTCTATGTGCTACCAGAAAAGAAGTGTTCACTAGAGTTGACTGAAAACTTGAAGAAAAGAAAGCTTAAAGACTGGAAAGGAAAATGTCAGAAACCTTTATCTAAAACCAGATCAGATGTCTTATTTTAGCTTGATTCTTGCACTGAATTGCAGATTTTCAGTGTGAGCTACGGGAAAGTTTTTGAGTGTGAGTATGGGAAAAGAATTCAGGGTGTTGATTTATAAACTGCACATCCCTTCTTGCAGCAGTGTAAAATCCATTTTTTGATACAAATAGGAAAAGTGATTAGAAAATTATAATAGGATTTTTTCAGTTCTTGTCTTTTTAACTTTTACTTTCCATGAGTCTCCCCAGTCTGTTCTCTTTGTATATGTTAAAGTGGTAAGAATTGATAACAGTAAGTCATTTGTATCAATAATCAGTCTTAAACTACTTCAAGCTGTAGTTTGGGACAAAGCTAGCAAGTATTTTACACACAGAAGGACTTACGCATCTTGTTGTATTATAAAGATTAGAAGATAATTAGTAGAAGAGAAAGGTCTAGTAAAACATTCATTTAAAAGAATATTCATTACTTTCGAAACACAGAGAAAATTTAGACTAAAATCTTTCCACTTATACTTTTTAGTGCACTGGAGATGGACAGACTTCATCATCAATTATGTGATATTCAGTAGGGATCTAGAAATGCCAATGTGAAGGCCCTAAAGAAGCTTCAAGAGCTTTCACTTTGTATCATAAAATATTAGTGAATATGAATGGCAACCTTTATAGAGCTATTACTAACCCGCTGCCCATAAGCACCCATAAGATTTGAAGACTGACCTTGTGACTTCTTCTTCAAAGAAGAAACTATCAAAAAAAGTCATTATCTCTAGTTTAACATAAATCCACTACAGTCCATTTCTGGGATTTAGATAGAGAGCCACTCTGTTGTGCAAAACATACTGACATACAATGACAGTTACTTACAGGATTTCTGACATCTGGGAGTGAAACCCACAGTGGAAAAACAATGGGTAATACAAGAAGGTAGGTGAGCTGCTTGCGTGGGGTGTCAGGCCAGGCCAGGCTAAGAGGCTGGTCCTCATCCTCTTCATTCTGTAAGAAAAGCCACAGTGAGTAGAATATTAAAGTGGATGAATGAGGTTAGGGTTTGTTTAAATAGGAGTCCGAGGACTGTGCTGTTGGTGAGAATCCATGGGGTCTGAAAACACTGCATTACCACCACACCTACCTAACAACATTAACTAGGACACAGTAAAAATATTTTTGCCAGACTATGAGGTATCCCTGCTGCACAGGCTGCCTGAGGATGGCCATTTGCAGCTATGCTGACTGTGATGCTGGTCTCTAGAGAGAAAGACCTCCCTGGGCCTCCCTGAGCCCCAGCTCCACCACTTCACCAGCTCCACTACTAGGCTGTTCTCTTGGAGAAAAGGCTTTTTCCTTATCTCCAGCCCGAGCCTGTCATGTTTAGACCATCCATAATACAGCAGTCTTTTTAATAACTTGGTGCTAAAACTGCAGGAAAGACATTCCTCTCCTATTTGTGTAACTGATTTTCTCATCAATCTCTAGCCTCCTTTTATGTGTATGCCATTCACCTGCCACCATTATTACAGCATAGGTGTACAGGCACCTTCTCTGACAATAGAAAACCTTTTGGCTGCCACAAACTTCTCTTTCCTTAGGCTGCTTCTGGTAACAAAATGGAGCCCCCTGAGACTGCCACAAAAAGAAAACAGAGTAAGCATGGTTCAACCTTTTGGGTGTACGTATTAGATTACTTTTGAACTTCTAAGAGAATTCCACATGGATCTAACTTATACTACAGAATAAGGCTACAGAAAAAATGGTCTAAGTGATTCTTTCATTAAATGCATGTAATGCAAACCCTATTGAGCCTGTGGAAAGATTCCTAGAGAGCTTCCTACAGAGCTCAGTGAAAGCTAAAGTCCAGAAAAGAGTACCTGGTGAAAACTGGTTTTGTTTAAGATCATGACGTATATATTTAGGAATACTCTCATTTTCTACTTTTACAAAAAGGTAATAATTGATAATTCAGTCCTCCCTTCAGTGTGCAAGTTATTCTTCCCACAGATTTATAATATATTATTTTTTATTTTTTTAACTTTTTATTATTTTTTTATAAGATTTATAAGTTTCTTGTCAGTTATTGTCTGATCTTAAGATTGTTTACATAAGCCTGATGACAATGCTATGAGAAGCAGTCATCTGAATCACCATGTCAGTTATTTTTTCTAAGCAAAGCATTATTGATGAAATGTCACTGCATGTTGGTATTGTTGAGACATTTTCTACTTACTGCTGATTTTGATTGAAGAACTAGTCTTAATTATGCCACTATTATGAGCTCCTGAAATGTTCAACTACTCAACTGCCTGAACTAATCAGTACTCACAGAAGCAAGCCAAAATCTTAGCTCAGGCCCTTACATCATGACTGTATCACTTGATGGACTGGAAGAAAATCCCTGTTTACCTCTTAGCACATTGACAGGCTGCAGCTACTTTAGCAGTCCAGTGTTGATGTCAACAGAAGACAGTATTTTGTTCACCCCTACACCTTCTGAAACTCCCAAGTTGCATGCTTGCAAGACAACAGTTAAGTGCATAGATCATAATAGGTATAATCATTAGAAGATCTTAAAATGTACACAGGCAAAATTTGTCACACTCCACACAGTACTTAAGAAGCTCCCGAGCAACTTAAGAAGCTAGCTTTTGCCTTTAGCTTTCAGCACTTTACCAAAGAGGGCAGATGATCTGTATTTCACAGCTGCAGTCTGGTGAAGCATCGATTCTGGGGGACCAGGCTGGTGCGGGATTTTGTGGGGCTACTTCCAGAAAACCAACCAAATTCCTTTCCATTCTGGTAGATGCTGTTGGAGTGGGAGAATCAATCTGAGGTGGACGCTCAGCTCTGAAATATGACAACTGAGGTAAAATTTGAGCACAAAAGGACCAATTGAAGGGCTGCTTCGGAAACTTCTTCTGAGTGGCCTGTGTATAATTCAAACAGCGGACTCAGCTGGAATAAAGCTGCACAAATGACTGCTTCATACATCACTGAGTGAAAAAGTACTTCCTGAATTGCCATCTTTAAGGGACTAGCTGTGATTAAAAACTATATTTAATCACAATAAAAGCTTTACATTAGTTTGATTGTGTAAAATGTATGGAAATTAATACCTAAGATTGCTTATGCAGTACTGTACCAGTTGCTTCAACACGTGGCCTCATTCTGGCCTTGTGTCTGTGTCAAACAGCATTGGGCTAGCACAAGCACACAGGCAACATGAGTAGCAAAGGACCACAAAGAATTACGTATGGACATTGCCAGATGTCTCCTAAGAAACCTTGATCCATCTGTTTGAGTTCTTTTCACCTTCAGGTTGTACTGCCTCATTTGTCTTCCTGAGACAACTATTCTCTAAATATAAGTCCAAAATTGAGTACACAGTGCAGTAGGGCAAACCCCCTTTTTTTTTGCTAGTCTAATTGCAGGATGCATTACAGATGCTACAGTCTGGATCTCCATTTCCTATTTTGTAAGTTAGAATAAGCATCTGATTTTCAAATGTTGACCTTCAACAGGAAGTTAAACATGTTTGTAAATCTAGCTTCCATGAATTTCAAAGCAATACTGAACTATCCACTGAGGTTGAAGATATGAAAGGAAAATAATTTTGGCAATAATAAAACCACACAAATGTGGGTGTCATGATCTGGACTAAGCAGCAGTGATAGAAAACGACTTAGCACAGATTTATGGTAGAGATTGTATGCACTGTCCCTGTCTCCAGCCTATCTGCAATGTAAATACTAAATATGCATTCTCAGAGCTTGTAGAAACTAATACTTTGTCCTGGGTTCAGCAGTAACACTTGTTTTTCTCCTTCCTAGTAGCTGGTTCAGTGCTCTGTTTTTGACTTCAGTCTGAGAACTGAATGCTGGTAACGCACTGATTTTTTTAGTTGTTGCTAAGCAGCCCTTACTCTGATTAAGGACTTTCCAGTCTCTCATGCTTTGCCAGTGAGGAGAGGCATGGGAAGCCGTGAGGAAGCACAGACAGGACACCTGACCCAAACTAGCCAAAGGGGTATTCCATACCACAGCACGTCATGCCCAGTATATAAACTGGTGGGAGGTACCCAGAAGGCCAGATTGCTGCTGGATTCAGGCTGGGTATCAGCCAGTGGGTGGTGAGCAATTGTATTGTGCATCATTTGTATTTATCGTTTTTTTTACCTTTTCTCCTTTTAGTTTTATATTCTCTCCCTTTGTTATTTCCCTTATCATTATTATTATTGGTGGTAGCAGTAGTAGTTTTGTATTATACCTTAGTTACTGGACTGTTCTTATCTCAACCCGTGGGAGTTACATTGTTTTAATTCTCCCCATCCCGCTGGGAGCAGTGGGGAAGAAGAAGGCGAGTGAGAAAGCAACTGCGTGGTTCTGAGTTACCAGCTGGGCTTAAACTACATCATACTGAAATAACATTTTTTATTTATTTTCATCTTTATGATGAAAACTCAGTATTTGCAATGTTCAAATGATGCGTGATTCTCTTCTGCAATGCTAAGAAGACAAGCATAATGATGACATGACATACACACTGGAATACAGTTGCCTAAACATGCATATGGTGGTGCCATTTTAGATATCTTCTGGTTTAACACTTGACCTTCACATGCTCTGTCAGAAGGGCAGAATATTCTGCTTGTTTATGAAATACCACTACGCAATAATCTCATTTTCTCTAGGCCAGCTCATGTGGTAGTACCTACCCATCTACACACAAATGAGTCCTATCCCAAAATTCATTCCCTGTTACCACTTTGTAACTAACTAGCTTTAAAGAAACTGGAATGAACGTAAGGGAAAGCTGCATTAGTTGACATTATGAACTCTGATATATACACAAAGTTTAATGTGGACCCAAATATAACTGCTGCCACGAAACCACAGGTCATATTATAGTAAAACCTGAAGCTATATAGACAATCATGGTTACCCTACATTTCCAAGTCCATTTCAGACTTGTCTGAAAGGATTGTCCAAAGTATGCTAATGAATATAGAATGGAACAGTTTACTTATATTAATATAAACAGCATTAATTCTAAGTGTTCTAGATAGTCATTAAACTATCAGTACTCTTTCTTACAAAAATGGCTGGCACCAGTATCACTTTTTCTTAAGCAGCATGACCATCTGAAGACCTTTTCCAAGGCTGCATTTAAAGTTTGTTGTCTGGTAGATAAGAAATTATTTGGAGGAAGTGGGAGAGGATAAAGTAGTGGAAGATTTCAACATTTTTTTTATAATATGGTAAGACTGACTGGACTAAAAAAAAAGAAAGAGCCATATTAAGTCAGATAGGAGGGACATTTACACCAATGTTTTGCTTCTGGCAATGGCCAGACACAGGCACTCAGGGAAGTCCAAGGTAGTAGTTCTGCTGTCTCCCCTGCTCTTTAGGTGTACAAGAATCAAAACCTGTCATTGACTGAGTGCTATCCTAAGATGGCCTCCTTCCCTAGTTGGTTCACTCACCAGCTGTGTCAGAAAGTTTTCTTCAACAGACTCCAGGAACCTCCTAGACTGTTTCCTCTTTGCTGCATTGTATTTTCAGCAGGCATCTGGTAAGTTGGAGTCACCCATGAGAACAAGGGCTAGCAATCATGAGATTTCTTTCAGCTCCTTATAGAATATTTAATTTGTCTCTTCACCCTGGCTGGGTGGTCTACAATGTGGTTTTGTGGCAGCAGTTAAATTTAGGTTCTATAATGATTTCTGCCTTACTGACTTTTCCCCTGATTTTTATCCATTGTTCAGCTCTAGACAGCCAAAATACCCTCTAACATACACTGCTATTCCACCATCTCTCCTCTCTTGCCTATCCCTTCTGAAGAGTTTATAGCCATCCACTGCAGCACTCCAGTTGTGTGAGGCACCCCACTATGTTTTCACAATTACAACTACATCATAGTTTTCCAGCTGCACAATGGCTTCCAACTCCTCCTGCCTGCTGCCCATGCTGTGTGCATTAGTGTAGATGCACTTCAGTTGGGCTGCTGATTCTGCCATCTTTTGTGGGGAAGAAGCCTTAATTCCTGTGTGACTGTTCTCAGGTGCTTCTGTTATTTCTAACACATCAACAACAACCCTTGCATCTTTCCTGCCACGTGGATCAACATCCTTACCTCCAGTAAGGTGGCCAGGGTGCTGTGCACATTAGTACAGGCACATTTCAAATGTGCTCCAGTGTGCTTGGCACAAGGTGGAGCAGAACTAAGGACCTTGCTAGCACCCCATCCCTCAAAGGACTGGCATGCCACCCCCAGGCTTATATTCAACAAGCCTGGTTTTATTCCTTCTCCCCTTTAAATCTAATATAAAGCTCTTTCAATAAGCCCCGCTAACTCCTATGCAAAGCTTCTATTCCCTCTTTGAGACAGATGTACACTGTCTGTTGCCAGCAGGTCTGGCAACCAACCCATTATCAAAAACCCCAAAATTCTCCTGGTGACACCAGACTCAGAGCCAGGTATTGATCTGCTGGCTCTTCTTGTTTCTTCCCTTTCATTCCCTGCAACTGGAAGGGCAGAAAAGAACACTACCTGTGCTCCAGTCATTAGACATAAGCTACATTAGATCTTCATATGTAATAGTCATTAGTGTGTTTCTATGAAATTCTTACTAGCTGTCCTAATCCTTTCCACTCTTATTTCTTGTTTCCTCATTTTTTCCTGCTTGTGCTTAGGACTGTCTTTTTGTTATACACACATGTGCACTGCTGACCACCACAGGCATAAACCACTCATGCCTAGATGGGGTGGACATGGTAGCCTACCAAATAATAATTAACAATGATAACCAAATTAATTCTCTAATAGAAAGATGATCCCTTTGCATATTATATGAGGGTTAATGAGGTACATCTATAGACTACAAAAAATATAGTTACGATTCCCTAATTTCAAGAAATGAGATTAGAAATGTTTTGCTCTGTTTTTTTTTACACATATATATCAAATACTCTTTTCTTTTAAATGAGTCTATGTAAATTATAACCATGGTTTTGCTACTTCAATTCTTCTTTTACATAACTCACTATGAACAATAAAAAAGACACCAAATCTCTGGATGCTCCATATTTCACAAGCTGTTCATCCAAAAACATCTATCTAATACTTGTCTGTAATCACACAGAAGAAATCTCTCACTGTTTTGCTCAGGACTGGTCCGACAACTTTCCCCAATCTCCCAAGAAAATTTTTCCAAACAGAGGAAATCATGGTATGTTTCACTTTATATAAACAAAACATATTGTGACATTTACTATATATTTTGTTTACAAACAACAGCTTATAGCAAACTCCATCTGCTAAACTCACAATCTAGTCACTGCTTTCAGTAAACATTATTAAATCATTGTCTCCATGGATGCTTATGTTCATCTTAGGAAAAACAGCTGCTTTTCTGGCACAACATCAAACTGCATTTTTATACTTTTTCCTTACAGTAGAAAAAAATGGAAAAAAAGTACAATGGAACACCTCAAACTTATCTGAAATACTTAATCTTCCACTATTTACCAACTAATCTGTATTGCTACAACAGCTATAGCATAGGAATTCTAAATATTCTGAGGATTATTCTGTTTGCCCAACTAAGCTGAAGAGCTGAGCTATAAATTCTCATGCTTGTGTATTTCACGTGCATTTTGACTTCTGATATCATTGGTCTATACAGAATTATCATTAGGACTCCAGAAGAAAGGAAGCTGCAGACAGGAACTACCTGCAGTTCAATTTGCTTATGCTAAAGTATAGATATTGCACCACCTATAAATAGACATTTTTTTTTCTTTACCCAATAGTACTGCAAAAGAAAGCTGAGGGTTATTTTTTTATTCTCTTGGAAGTGGAAAGCTCTGTACAACCCAACTTCTCACAGTGAGTGAATTTAAAAAATAAATATGATGTCTCCAAATATTACCTGTCACAGAGGTAAGTAGAAATATTCAGAATTGAAAATAATTTTCCTCTTTAGAATAGCAAATCTCACACTAATTTATTTCACTAGAAAGGCAGAGAACAGGCAATTGAGCCCTACTATGAACAGCTTCAGGTCTCTGTTTTCTGTTTCTTGTCTGTAACTTGAATTGCCCATTTATGCTCCACCTCTCACTTGAAAAAATCCCAAACGAACGTAAAAGAGGTGAGATAGTAAGCTCGTACAGTAGAATGCAATTTCTATGGGGTAAGTAAGACAGAAAACATTTCTCCTCATGAATTCTTAAGTAAAACTCAAGTAGGGAGTAAAACTAAATCTCTGAGATTTCAGAATGCATTGCTTATATATGGTTACTCTTCTTAGGGCAAACAATTTGTATTAATCCTCTCTGCAACTGTAAACTCACTAGGAGCTACCTTTTGAGTGGAGCCTATGGGAAGGATCAAGGTAGGCATTTGCTTGTGGAATAGGCAACTGAGTAGCCTTGGGAAAATAAAGATCAAACTCTTCTGATGGCAGTGCCATTCTCATTAAGTTACAAAATGGCAAACTGGATGCAGTCATTTACATTAGAGCGCGTGTGGCAACCGAGAAAACATTTGGGCTTTGGAAAACGTAATTTTTAAGACTGGTCAAAGAAATACTAGGGATGCTGGAATATATCATGGCCTTACAACAAAGGCTGCTCTAATCTCCTCTACCCTCTCCCTACAGAATAGTCCAGAATCATAGCCCGAGTCACAGAATGCAACACTACTCAGATTCACATCATGATAATTTGATGCAGAGTGCTCCAGAGCTGGGGAGATCTGTCCCCATTAGGGGCAGCACACCATGCTGCTGCTGCATTTCTTGGGTAAAGAAGGCAAAATGTGCTTTACCACACTGTTGCTCAGGTTAACAGATTAGATCGAAAGAAAACAATAAAGCATTTGAGTCATTTTCCTTAGATGCCACCTATTTTCGTGGAAAAGCGCTCTCTGACATGGTTGGCATGTAAACACTTTCCAGTGGGGTTTCTATGGAAACAGGTAAAAGTGTGTGCATGTGTGTGTGTTTGTGCGTGTATGTGCATATGTGCATGTGTGTGTGGGAGGAAAAGGTGTTATCTTCAGAATGGAAACTATTTTTAGGAAAGCCACAGGGTTAAAGCGACTGTGACTGAGCACACTTAATGAAATGATTGTTAAGAAGATGGCGGGGGGAAGGGAGACAATTGGACTTCCCAGAGAGGTAATTTCTGTGAAGGGCACCCTATAAAACATTTAATGAGACAGTGTTCTTTTAGTCTTCTTTCATTTTCTCATACATGCTCAGTACCACTTTATGAAGTTTTGTATAACAGAGTTTTCTCCTTTGTGGCAACCTGCTAAAGGTTAAGAGACAGACTGCTCTAAGTAGAACAAAATCCCTGAGGAAGATGCAATATCTAGCAGAAGGGAAGGCAATTTCTATCTACAAATGAACCAGGAATGTCCTTTAGACTGTATGGTGCAAAGAGGTATTGTTCCCTGCTGTGCTGGCTAGGGTCTGGGAAGAGGACCACAGCTGTCTGTCCTCAGCTGAGGATCCTGCTTTTATCAAAGTGTAGTAGATCTGCTTCTGCTTACAGTGGAAGTGAGATTATATGAGTCTTACTCTCTGGGACAAATGAATGAGTTGCTAGGGACAGTTTCTGGAAAGCCTTTTTGAAATCTACAAGCAGCATAAGGAGAGAGTTTATCTTGCTGCTCAAGGGCCTGGGCTAGCAAGAGGTGAGCTGAGGTTTCCTGGAGGAGCGTGGAGTGAAAAGAATGGAATTAAAGGCCTGGGAAAAAGGGAAAACTAAGACAGTGGGGTTGGAAGAGACAAATGAAGAGATCAAAATAAAAAAAGAAAGAAAATTAAAGTAAAATTTACCCAGTTCATGAAACCTTATGAAAGGAAACCTCAACACTGCCTTGTATAGTGTTTCAGCCTTGTGTAATTAAAAAAGAAGGAAAGGAGGGCAGAATAAGTATCTGAAAATAATATAAAGCTGACAAAAAAAAAAACAAAACTAAGAAACCAGTAAAGGTATAAGGAAAACTAAATCACAGCACTTGAAGTATCACACTTTTTAAAAAATACAATTACGTTACAAATACATGAAAAATAATATACAACATAAAACTTACTTTCTCCTCTTTTTCCTGCAGTCTTAGCCTAAGCCCTTCCTTTTACAAGGGTGCACACCATACTCTCAAAAGAATAGGAGTTTTATAAATAAGATGGGTTTATTTTGCACATTCTCTTTGTAGTATTGGAACAAAAGGTTTTAATGTACTTATTTTCAGGCAATTTTAACTCCAATACAGAACTTCGTATTACTAAAACACTTGGGTCTAGGGATTCAGACCCAGGCATCCTAATCTGAATCACTGAAAAGTAAGAAAATCTACAAATATACTATGCTTGTTTCTCAAGAAGGAAAAACAGGAAGACCATAGTGGAATCTGGAAGCGGAGGAGAAGGAATTAGATCCCTATTCACCCCTTCTGTATCCTCACTGCAAACATGTTTTAGGAATACTTGACCTGCTATGTGAATACACCCATTTCCCAGCTCACAGTCCCCAAGACAATTTTTTTTTTCCCAAAGAAGGTATATTTGCAGCTTGGTTCCTCAATAAGGACAGTGTTTCTAATTCAGTTCTAAATGATCATCACTGGGACATGAAGGCACTAATGGTAAGTTTTTTTACAAGGTTTTCTAAAGAGTGCTTATGGGTCACAAAACCATATCTCTGGCCATATACAAGTGGAAAATCAGAGAGAAGCAATGTTATACTATCTTTCAAAATTCTGACACTAGAGCACTTCCTTTTGCATTGGAGTAAGGCAAAATAATCAAAAATTCAAGCTTCCAGATTGAATTTTGTCACTCACGCTGGGCACCAAAAAGAACTGTCATGGTTTAAGCCCAGTCGGCAACCCAGAACCACACAGCCGCTCGCTCACTCCCTCCACCCTCCCGCTTCCTCCCCCCTGCTTGGGTTGAGGTAAGAACAGTCCAGTAACTAAGGTACAACACAAAACCACTGCTGCTGCCACCAATAATAATAATGATAAGGGAAATAACAAGGGAAGAGAATACAACCGCTCACCACCTGCCGATACCCAGCCCAACCTGAGCAGTGATCTAACCCTTCCAGGTAACTGCCCCCAGTGGGCATGACGTGCTGCGGTATGGAATACCTCTTTGGCTAGCCTGGATGAGCTGTCCTGTCTCTGCTTCCTTCCAGGTTCCCCTCCTCCCTGGCAGAGCACGAGACTCACAAAGTCCTTGGTCAGAGTAAACATTACTGAGCAGCAACTAAAAACATTGGTGTTACCAGCACTGTTCTCAGGCTGAGAGTCAAAAACACAGCACTGCACCAGCTACTAAGAAGGAGAAAAAATGACTGCTACTGCTGAACCCAGGACAATTCTACTCATCAAATGGAAACAGTTTATGTTTCAGTGTAAAACTGAGAACACTTGTTTGCAAAAAAGATACAAATTCAAGAGCATTTGTAGGTCAAGACTGATTGTAACATCTTTGTTCTTGTTGCTCAACTTCAATGAGCTAGGTTTTTAAAGAGAAGGAGAGGCTATTGATGAGGACTGGCTGGCATACTATACTGTACCTTCAGTATTACTCCCCTGAACACAACTGCTCTTAGAAGTGATACCATTGTCTTTGAAGACAGACTATTTCCTAGGGGTATGTAGTGTCTACATGAAGTTTGGAAAAGCTATACAGAAGACTTGGGAGGGCAATGACCAATTTACTTTCCTCAAAATCTAATCTTAGTCAAAGAAAAAGGACATGTGAATGCTGTATGATTCTGTCATTGCCTACACTTCTATAAGTCAGGATTAATCCTATTTGTGTCCAGGAGGCCAGTACACAAAGCAGAAGTAAACCGAATAGCCAAGTGTTAGCTTCAGAGTGATGCTGCAGCCTGGTAAAGTGTATCAAGAAGCTGTGCACAAAAAGCTAGGTCATATATTGAGGAAGAGATCCCTGTACAGCACAGAGTAGGCAGAGAAACTTTCAGCAAAGTAGAGTCCTAAGTATCATAGAGATCTATTTATCTGTTACATGAATGAGTAGACTATTTTTATTGAAACTTTTCAAAACTTCCAATATATATTTTTAAATTTCAACGGAGATTCCAGCATATCAATAAATGAAACAGTCTGAGATAGCAGCAGCTGTCAGGTTATCACTGAAAAAGTCAAAATTAGAAAGGCTACTGGGGAGGAACCCTGCATGGGACATCTCAAAATGTTATTAGGGAATTGATATTTTTTATTGTGAGAGCAGACACCTAAATTGCTTTCTTTCAGACTTATGGAGCTGAATGTGAAGACTCACTCCTCTGTCAGTTACAAACCTCCCTACTTGCTACATGTTGTCATTCGGATAAAGACAAATAATGTATACCACCTCTGATACAGCACAGTAGTTTTTCAATACTTGCTGAAATGAACATTAAAGTTCCAAACCCTTCTTCACTGAAAGCTTAAAATGTCTAAAGGGAGATGAAAGACATTGCTGAGTAGTGTACTCCTGCAATAATCTTTCCTCCTTACTGTGCAGTTGCTTGAAATTGAAAACATTGTCTTGAATGACAAGGCTCCTCAACCTTGCAGATTTCTGAACAAGCTTAGAAACTGCTTCATTGCAATGCAAAATGACAGCATATGGACATTGCTGTGATTGCTTTTCCTTCATTGTTTTCAATGAACAATCTCAGTGAAAAAGATCTTACAAAGCAGGACCAGTTGCTTTCTTAAGCTACCAAACTCTATTAGAGTCTATCAAAATTTTCATCCATCCCATGGACTGATTTACATACACCCTGCTAGGTTACATCAGGCTATGTCATCCCTTATTAACCTTTGATAACAGAAGTCTAAAAGCCACTCTGCTTTGGATATTTTATTTTTTTTGGGGGGTGGAGGGGGCGGAGGGGTTGTTTTGTTTTGTTGTTTTTTGTTGTTATTTTCCTCCTTAAGTTAAAAAATAGTCTAAGACCTATTTCACTGCAGTGGTAAGGTTGCACTCTCAGAACAGGATCCAAATGGATCTGAAAATTGATCTTTCCTTACCTAAAAGTGTTGAGTGTTGAAGTGCAGTGCTGAGAGTCTTTATTACATAGATTTTATTCATCTCATTTACATAAAAGTAACGCTTTCTTGGGCTGACAAGGATCATTAAGTGGCACGTCACTCTGAACAACTTAGAGTAACAGAAAAGGTGATTCAATGTTCTTCCTACACTCTCCTTCCCTTGGGAGGGAAGCATTAGCATTACTGATCATTCAGGATATAAAATTTACCCGTATCTTTTACATCTCCTGATGATCTCTGACTTGGACTAATAATTTTCTTAAGCTATAAATAAGCAAGTATCAACTTGCTATAAACCTGGGATGATTCAAAACAAAACATGGCTATTGCCTTTTTTTTGCAAGATTTTGCTGTATGTTAATACAACAGCTCATCCCACTTTTAATAAGGCAAAGCTCACGTTATAGTATAGACCACTGCTCAGCCTTCTCTTGTAGTACATTCTTGTGTCACTATGGCCTCAAGAGAACTGTTCAAACAAAACTACTGAAGCTTCTGTGTCAAGGATTATTTTTAGAAGACTTTCTCTTTATTCAGCTTTTGCTGTCTCAGTCTGAAAGAGCAGTGCTCATGTTTAGCAAAATCAATTCACCAGCATTTTTCCACTTGTTTGCCCACCTGGGATGCATCTGGTATTAATAATTTTCTTTAAAAAATTAAAAACCCAAAAGGGCCTGGCAGGACCAAATTTTGCAGTCCACAAAAATGGGAGTTGCAATGTGTTTAAGAAAGAAGCTAGCTCAACTGTATAGCTGTTTCAGTAGACATTGTGCAAAACAGGTACATTATGAGTTAGTTACTATCTACCAAAGGTATATCCTAAAATAAATACATTTAAGTGTATAATTACTTCATTTGCAGGATGTAACCATATGCAAGAACAGTCATACAAACACTAGTTTACTGTAGCTCATTCACCTTATTTTCTTACTTGTTTCAAGATGAAGGAAGACAGGCTGGAGATGAAGTTTGTGTGTACAGCTCGTCATTTACAACTACTTTTAACAACCTCATGAAGCACAACATGACCCTTTCAAGAGAACAGGTTGTGTGCAATGGTGATGATAATCAAACAATTTCTATTAGGTATATTTAGGGCTGTGAACATCTTATGTGATAAGAAAAAATAAGTTTCCTAAAACAATACATTTGAGAGTACCGTTTTGCCTTATGCTGAAGAAGAGAAGAGCTTTTATATATGGCAAACAGTACATTTGGCTCAGTTGTAAATGAAGATTAAATACATTGTAAACAGTTCATATTAACAGCTTCTTGCTATTAAAATGTATATGTCAGTGAAAAGCACAATCAAGCATGCAATGTATTTACCAATATTAAAATAAAAAGAATAAAAAAGACATTAACCTCTTCTTCAACATTAGGTGCGATTCCATTCTGCACTGGTCCTGAATCACTTGGTGGCGTCACTGCAACTTCCACTTTTGCACTTTTTTCTGTGTCATCATCCATAAATAAGAGTGGGAAAACAGAACACAATATTAAGTAACAAATCTATTAGTGAAACTGCTGTCATATATTGAGTATAAGTAAACCATCAAATACTGATGATGGACCAATATTTGCTTTTAAAAGAGACAAAAATTTTGTCTTCCATTTGACCAGTACACATTTTAATAAAATTCTTTTGAGTGGTCAGCTTGCATTTAAAGAAACGATTCTACTAGTGCTCATGTCCTAGAAAAATGTACATTCTTTGCAATATTCAATGCTCTTTTTTTATGCTAGACCCACTGAAACTAATCCTTCAGGTAAAAAGTGACACAGAGCATTCTCCCCAGACATTAAAGAAGGCAGCATGTTGCATTTACAGGCAAGGGGATATATTCAGTGAGATAGAAATTTTATAACACAGTAACCCCTGCAATTAGTAATTTCCAAGCTGTACTCATGTTCCTTCTTATGCAAAAATGTGGGAAAAGAGTAAATAGATAGTCTAATAACATCCAATAACAGAGGATGATCTTTAAAATAGAAGCCTGTAGTCCTTGTTCTAAACTTTTACAGGAATTAAAGGGATAAAATTGGGCCTTTAGTTTCTGATGGCAATTTATTCAAATTTACTCTCTGACTATCACAGAATCAAATTTACTCTCTGACTATCACAGAATCTCTAAACAGGAATTATTTCTGTAAATATGTCCCTTGGACAACATAAAGTTATTGGGAATAGCAATATGAAATGCCTAACCCAAGTTCAACATGCTTCATGGTGTGCTTTTGTGTACAGAAGTAAATGCAGCTGTCTGGTTGCGTTACTCCTGTCCTAAGATTCTTCTAAATTAAAAATTCAAGATCACAGCCACAGTGGAGTGCCAGACAGCTTGTAACTATTTCTGTGCATGTGTGCTGTCTCTTAACCCCACAGCCAACATTATGGCTGTCCCATCCAACTGCTTGATTTTGGAAGCAAATAGTATAAAGGTTGTTTCTTTTGTGACAAGGATGGTATCACATGAAACACATATTCTCCTAGAGCAGCTCAATAAATTATTTAAATTATCACATATAAGCTGTGAGTAACTTTTGTCTATTTCTGTAACTTCAATACATATCCAAAATTAGCATTGCTTTTTTCCTATCCAGCCCTGCCAGGGGGCTTTAAAAGCCTTAACTGACTTTCTATTCTTACACTTAGCTCCCATCCCATCCAGAAGTTTTATACTCTTTTGCACAGGGAATCAGAAGTTTTTACTAACATAGCATAAATGAAGTAGAAGGAGAAAGTAATCCCTAAGGATTTTCAAGCAAAATAAAACAGTTAAAAAGGCCCTCAGAAACAGCTGATAAATCTGTACTGCTGCACTCACCATGATTAGCAGCTCCATTTTGCCTTTCACTGTCTTCCACCTGGCATTTCTTTTTGGCGATCTTATGCAGAATTGAGGCCCTTTCCTTGAACTTTCCTAAAAGAAAGCATTTTCATTATTTAAATGCAGCCATTTTGAGATGCAAAGTTCCTTTGCTACAGCTTAGGCTCCATAAATCAGTGCATATAATCCACTGCCATCCCTCCTCAAACAGCAAATGTTACTAAAACTACCTGATGTTTTCATGTATACTTTTCTCCTTTTTTTTTTTAAATGGATTTTTTTCTGTTATGAGAATTCAGCAAGAAATTGAACAAGAAATTGAGAACAAATGCTATTATTTTTCTTTGAAAGCAGTCAGTAAAGTTCTACCTATAAAACTGCCAGCGTAGGATTTCAAGCTAAACAGAAGATGAGTTTGGCTGCATGCAAAGAGTTGTGGTCAATGGCTCAATGTCCAGCTGGAGACCAGTAACGAGTGGTGTCCCTCAGGGATCGGTGTTGGGACCAGTCTTGCTCAACATCTTTGTCGCTGACATGGACAGTGGGATTGAGTGCGCCCTCAGCAAGTTTGCCGATGACACCAAGCTGTGTGGTTCGGTTGATACACTGGAGGGAAGGAATGCCATCCAGAGGGACCTTGACACACTTGTGAGGTGGGCTGATGCCAACCTGATGAAGTTTAACCATGACAAGTGCAAGGTCCGAGCAATCCCAGGCACAGCTACAGGTTGGGCAGAGAGGAGATTCAGAGCAGCCCTGTGGAGAAGGACTTGGGGGTGTTGGTTGATGAGAAACTGAACATGAGCTGGCTTCAGTGTGCGCTTGCAGCCCAGAAAGCCAACCTGTCCTGGGCTGCATCAAAAGAAGCGTGACCAGCAGGTCGAAGGAGGTGATCCTGCCCCTCTACTCTGCTCTTGTGAGACCTTGCTTGGAATATTGTGTGCAGTTCTGGTGTCCTCAACATAAGAAAGACATGGAACTGTTGGAACAAGTCCAGAGGAGGGTCATGAGGATTATCAGGGGACTGGAGCACCTCCCGTATGAAGACAGGCTGAGAAAGTTGGGGCTGTTCAGCCTCCAGAAGAGAAGACTGCATGGAGACCTCATAGCAGCCTTCCAGTATCTGAAAGGGGCCTATAGGGATGCTGGGGAGGGACTGTTCATTAGGGACTGTAGTGACAGGACAAGGGGTAATGGGTTAAAACTTAAACAGGGGAAGTTTAGCTTGGATATAAGGAAGAAGTTCTTTACTGTTAGGATGGTGAGGCACTGGAATAGGTTGCTCAAGGAAGTTGTGAATGCTCCATCCCTGGCAGTGTTCAAGGCCAGGATGGACAGAGCCTTGGGTAGCCTGGTTTAGTGTGAGGTGTCCCTGCCCATGGCAGCGGGGGGTTGGAACTAGATGATCTTAAGGTCCTTTCCAACCCTAAGTATCCTATGATTCTGTTCTATGATTCTATGAATACAGACAAATTAAGCTGTTATAAACAAACTAAAGTAGTTTAAGGTCTCAGTATCATAACACAGAATTTCAGAAAAACACTTATATAGCATGATGGTGATTGTGGTCAGCTGTGTCACTTTGGACTTAACTATGTGTCTGTGATTTCTACATATACTTCAGAGGGGGAAGAAGAAATCTCCAGAACATGGGATTTCAATACAGCTTCTCAAAGGTAAATTTTCTTTTCAATCTGACAGGTGCTTTTTGTCTTCTATGAGGTTAACCATGCAGCTCTTAGTCTAGACTGTTTCCGCAGCAACTCATTCCATCCCAAGCCAGGCCTCAGGTCCTCTCACTGTTTATTGACCACTGAGTCCAAATGACACATTCAACCTAGGTCATGTCAAAGATGGCAAATTTTAAGTGAAATTAATTTAATCCTTCCTCTACAGTGGTTTATTTTTCTATGTAAGGACTCTTTGGACAGCTTATGACAGTTTGTGCAGTGTAGAAAGATGATATATCTGCCCTTCTTTATTGTTACCCTCACTGCTATTGCTCTGTAAGTCTTTTTTAAACATTCAAAAAAATGTAACTGGTGAATATAGTACACTTCTAATTAAAAACGCTATCACCAGTACACTTCTAATTAAGACAACTAATTACTACACAGGGCAGTTTTAGTTCTCCATCTTCAGTTAAAAAAATCCGTTGAAAACTGTTGGTGTTCTGCAGCAAAACCAGCACAGGCTCAAGAACAAAAGATATTTCAAAGGAATCACAAAATTGAGTAACGGTAGGAAGTGACAGTGAGAAGTCACAGTTAACTCAGTTGGATAACAGTGACTATTTCCAAGCTAAACCAAAAGACACACAAAAATAAATGATTAGTCAAGAAAGAAATCCCCTCTTCCCTCTCACAAATGGGAGCTTCAACCCCCTGCACCAACACTTTTGTATGTGAAGAAACATATGCACAGTCCACAGAGACTAGCAGCTATCATTTGCTGGGAAGTGGAATTTGTCAACAGAAAATCACCTGGAAAGTAATAAAAATGCCACAAAGATTTGATAAGCAGTACTGTCTTTTTAGCAGTCCCTATCTTTTCACTAACTCATCATGTTCCAAAAAAATAATTAGCCATTCACAATACATTGCAAAGATTACCTTTTTTGGTACATGTCACCTAGAGTAAAATTGCCTGCAGAAGATTATCTAACCTTAAACCACAATAACAAATAGCAAGCCACCTCTTTATTTCAGTGCACAGGGTCAGTGGCAGAGATTTTTGTTAGAAAGTGAAGAAGAAACAAAGAGTTGAAGAAGAAACAAAGAGTTAAAGAAAGGAAAAAAGAGAAAGAAAGGGAATTGCTTGCGATACCAGATAGAAGAAAGAAAAAAACAGAGGAAAATATGCAAATCCTATTTCCAAATAGTTAAGCTGAAATGCCAAGAATCAAGTCTATTCCTAGCTTCTTTTGAAACACTATGGGCACTTGGGAAGTGCTTATCCAGACATGTGTAGATACTAAAAGATGCCAGCATAATTTTCATAGAACATGTACATCAGTTTGACAAAGGATTGCTTTAGGTTTCAGACTCCAGCTCAGCTATGTATACTTGAGAATTTGGCTTGTGATGCCCCAAATACACAAATGTATTTTTTGCAAGCAATGTAAATGATGTAACTGAGACATTTTCTGAATGCTGAACCATCCATGTTTCTACCATGTCTCCAGGATGCTGTAGGACCTTGTAACTTAAATTTCGACTAAAAAAGTTCATTAAAATGATGCAGAATTGTGTAAGGATATTCTAAATTTTTGTTTGAGGCTGACTGAAATGGTTTAAATTTTTTTTAATAGAAAAAGCTTGAGCCATTGTTGAATTGCAAAGAAACTGTCTCCACAGAGATGCACACTGTTTTAGATTAGCTTAATTGAAGTTGTTTTCATTTTTTTTCATATTTCCAAAAGCCTCCTCCCCATCCTTAGGAAGAATTTCTTACCTTGACTTTTAACATCGTAAGTTGTACTGCTTCATTCCAGAGACTGTTCCACATTTATAAGTCACTGTCATGGAAATTCACTTCAACATTTGAAATAGAACTGTGTTTTGGTTCATTTGTATTTCTCAGTACATACATGGTTCAGCTTACATTGTTTTACACCATGGCCTTCCATTTGATTCACTCAGTGTAGGTAAAACACAGGGTCAGGAAATGATCAAAAGACATAATATTGACTATGAAAAGCATGGAACTGAGGAAAGCAGTAGTACTAGTCTGCATGAAGACAGTGAGATGTAAGAAACCAGCAGAGATATAACGCCTCCCTCCTTTTTCCTGGTGTTTTTCTCCTCCACAACAAACCAAAACTTGTTCAGCAAAGAGTTGTGGTCAATGGCTCAATGTCCAGCTGAAGACCAGTAACGAGTGGTGTCCCTCAGGGATCGGTGTTGGGACCAGTCTTGCTCAACATCTTTGTCGCTGACATGGACAGTGGGATTGAGTGCGCCCTCAGCAAGTTTGCCGGTGACACCAAGCTGTGTGGTTCAGTTGATACACTGGAGGGAAGGAATGCCATCCAGAGGGACCTTGACATGCTTGTGAGGTGGGCTGATGCCAACCTGATGAAGTTTAACCATGACAAGTGCAAGGTCCTACACCTGGGTCAGAGCAATCCCAGGCACAGCTACAGGTTGGGCAGAGAGGAGATTCAGAGCAGCCCTGCGGAGAAGGACCTGGGGGTGTTGGTCGATGAGAAACTGAACATGAGCCAGCTTCAGTGTGCGCTTGCAGCCCAGAAAGCCAACCATATCCTGGGCTGCATCAAAAGGAGTGTGACCAGCAGGTCGAAGGAGGTGATCCTGCCCCTCTACTCTGCGCTCGTGAGACCTCACTTGGAGTATTGTGTGCAGTTCTGGTGTCCTCAACATAAAAAGGACATGGAACTGTTGGAACAAGTCCAGAGAAGGACCACGAGGATGATCAGGGGACTGGAGCACCTCCTGCATGAAGACAGGCTGAGGAAGTTGGGGCTGCTCACCCTGAGAAGAGAAGGCTGCGTGGAGACCTCATAGCAGCCTTCCAGTATCTGAAGGGGGCCTATAGGGATGCTGGAGAGGGACTCTTCATTAGAGACTGTAGTGACAGGACAAGGGGTAACGGGTTAAAACTTAAAGGGGAAGTTTAGGTTGGATATAAGAAGGAAATTCTTTCCTATTAGGGTGGTGAGGCACTGGAATGGGTTGCCCAGGGAGGTTGTGAATGCTCCATCCCTGGCGGTGTTCAAGACCAGGCTGGATGAGGCCTTGGGTGATGTGATTTAGCATAAGGTGTCCGTGCCCACAGCAGCGGGGTTGGAACTAGATGATCTTAAGGTCCTTTCCAACCCTAACGATTCTATGATTCTATAAAGGTGAAGCACAGAGCCACAGGAAAAAGGACCAGCTCAGGATATTTCTGAATCATTCAAATTTACAGAAACTCCCAAAGTTCTCATCTTAGATCTTCTCTCAAGCCTTTTTTCTCATCTTTAGATGGGATAAATAAAATATTCCATAGGACTCTTATGTTGCTGTTCTTATTTCTAGGAGAAAGTAGGAGCTTATGTTTCTTCTTTAACAGTCCTATGTGGTACTATGGGTTTGACTAGCTAAGAGTAATTTTCCCACCATGGGGTACCCTAAGAGTTTAGGTGAATGAATATTTGTGATTCCATGGACTCAAAATAGGATAGGCTGATGCAGAAAATTCTTAATTAACCTAGATTCACTGAACTCAGATGGATTTTGCAATTCATTTTAATTTACAAAGAATGGGGTAGAAGGAACAGGAGATCAAGGTCAGGTGACCAGCAAAGAAGGTAGCTTAAAACCTAATTAGTTTTATTTGAATATATACAAGCAAATTAGTATTGTATAACATAGATATGCCTTGATCTGCATGAGTATCTCCAGCTGGCATCAGTTGGCAGAGATTCTCCTCCTGATCAAGGATATATTTAAAAACCAATCTTTTGACTACAATCTAAATTGTAGACTACAGATTCCCTGGGTCAGGAAAGCTTTTGATTTGATGGGAAAATAGTTTATCTTCAGAAATTCACTAATTAAAAAAAAAATCATTACCTTTTGCCTAGTTTTCAGTATCAAGCACATATTACTACATCTATGCAGCTATCACCAAGTTTTCATGAGTTTGAACCTGTCAAATCTGTACCTTTGGAGCAATCTGAACTGTACCTATCATTCCTGCTTGTGGCCAGTTGTGGAACACAACTAGTGGGTCACAACTGATCAATTTCAGAAATCCACCTCATGCGCTTTCTCCTTCAATTTTAAAATCCCGCAGAAGCATCAAATGAAAATGTATGTAATTTTGTCACCTTAGAGGCTGTAGGTGGAGGTGATCTGATAGCACAAATTACTGTGAGGGTCTCTTCCCAGGGTAGGGTATATTTTCTCTCCCAGTTTGGCCTGATTAATCTGCAGTTTATTTAGTCACTTTCAGACCAAATAAGAGCAAATTCAACAATAGACATCAGCTTGTAAGATACAGAGCACAATGGCACTCTGGCTGTTAGGTTAAGTGTTGGGACCTAACTTTTACTTCTTGTCTCTGTTCTGAGGCTGCAACAAGAATAGATGTGCCTGTACTTCTCCACTGGAGGACTACCTACCTTCACTCAGGGTTTGAGGACATGGAGGTAAGGATGTATGCCCTGGGTTCAGCAGTAGCAGTCATGTTTTTTTCCTTTGTGTTAACTGGTGCAGTGCTGTGTTTTGACTTCTAGTTTGAGAACAGTGTTGGTGAAGCCGAAGTTTTCGGTTGTTGCTGGGTGATGTTTACCCTGACCAAGGACTCTGTGAGGCTCATGCTCTGCCAGGGAGGAGGGGAAGCTGTGGGGAGGCAGAGACGGGGCGCCTGACCCGGGCTAGCCTGGGAGGTATTCCATACCACAGCACGTCATGCCCGGGGTGGGGGGTAACTGGGAGTTACCCGGAAGGACAGGGGCTTCCGGGTGGAACTCGTTTCTTGGCCGGTGGTATCGTATTCTCTTCCCTTGTTATTTTCCCTTATCATTGTTTTAACTGATAGTAGCGGTGGTGATTTGTTGCTGGACTGTTCTTGTCTCAACCTGTAGGAGTTGCACTCTCTCGATCCTCCTCCCTGTTCCTCCGGGAGCGGGGAAGGGGAGAGCCCCGGTGCAGGGGGGGGGGGGGGGAGACGGACACGGACCTCGATTGTTGTCGGCTCGGCACCACTCGCTGGGAGTGAGTGAACAAGTTACCTGACTGGGTTTAAACCATGACAGTTCTTTTTGGCGCCCAACGTGGGGCACGAGGGGTTGAGATAAGAACAGATCTGACTGGATTGATAGTCACTCGTCACAATGCTGATTTATTGGCTCTCAAGGTTTTTCCTCTTGATCTCACAGTTTCAGTATACCATATCTTACGTCCATCCGGTATTTGCTGTATTAGTGTTTTTCAAGTGTGGGGCTTGGGCTAAGGTTTTTATCCCATTGTACTTTATGGTAATGACTTGTAATACAATAGAATCATTGATCATGAAACTGATCTGGCTTATGTTCCCAGTGTGGTCACCACCTTTATACTTTGGGAGGTATATGATGGAGGTGCTTAGCAATTACACATCTTTTTTCTCCTTCTCAGGTGCTCAACCTGTGAAGGAGACATCCTTTTACCCTCCTAGTCGTCCCCCCAGACCATTTACATTTGAGAGTTTTGAATTTTTTGAATGGCCTTTTAATGCTGTTGAGACTTGTTTGCTGATGGTGATGGGAATCACCATGCTAACACGCATACAGAGTGTGTTTTGCCCACTACTGATTTCAAGAGTTAAGCAGATTCAGGTTTGGGTCTTGTCTGGGGTCAAACGACGATGTAGGAGGACCGAGAGATTTTCCCAGAGGCTGGACAGCCATGAGTGGCAGGGTGTGTGGGATAGTATGGGCAAGTATCTAGGTCAGTGGGCCCCTCCAGTATTTTGGAATTTCACTACCGAACAACTGCAAAATCCAGAAGAATTAGTAAAACACTTAAATGAGGTGTGTGGTCATTCTGGCCATACCAGAGATGGACAAATCACGGCAACGTGCTGGGTCTTGGCCTATGCTTACAGGGCCTTGTTCAACACTATCCAGCACCTTCAAAAGGAAAAGAATGTCGGCGGATTTGAGGGCAAAGTGACAGTCGCTACTCAAACTTTGGCTGCAATGAACTGCGCAGCTACCCCAGTGGCAAGTACAGCAGCTGCTCAAACTTCAACTGCAACAGACAGCGCGGTTACCCCAGCTCCAAGCACGGTAGCTACACCACCCCCAGCAACAAGTACAGTCGCTACTCAAACCACAGTGATAATCACTGCAGCCAAACCAGAGGACCAATTCGTACCAATATCAGTTGCCCCTGTACGCAAGAGAACAAGCAAAAAGGAGGCAAAAAGGGTGAAGCGAGATGAAGAACCAATGAATTCACCACCCGGTCCAGAATCTGATCAGGAGTCATCATCACATGACGAAGAAGAAGAAGAAGAGGTAACTTCTCGACCTCGAACCTCAACCGAGCTGCGGAATATGCGAAAAGATTTTACCCGTCAACCAGGGGAGCACATCATCACCTGGTTACTCCGATGCTGGGACAATGGGGCCGATGGTCACGAACTAGAAGGTACAGAAGCCAAGCAGCTGGGATCACTTGCTAGAGAAGGGGGAATTGACAAAGCAATTGCAAGAGAGAAAAAGTCCCTCAGCCTTTGGAGGAGGCTCTTGGCAGCTGTGAAAGAAAGGTTTCCGTACAAGGACGATGTTACGAGTCATTCGGCCAAGTGGACTACTATAGACAAAGGCATCCAGTCTCTGAGGGAATCGGCCATCGTAGAGATGATCTATCACATCAAGCCGAATAACAGGGATACACCTATAGATCCAGATGAAGTTGAATGTACACGACCCATGTGGCGAAAACTTACACGAAATGCACCGTCATCATATGCCCATTCATTGGCAACAGTGACCTGGAATGACATAGTACCACTAACAGTGGATGAAATGGTTCATAAACTCCGAGAGTTCGAAGACAATCTCACTCCTTCCATCATCTCAGCTGTGGAAAAACTGTCCCAGGACCTCGACAAATTGAGGGACGATCTATCTGATTTATCCAGCTCCTCACGTGTACCAACACACGTCTCAGCTATTAACAAAAGACGTCCTATTGTTCAAGAGAGGAGATACAGAAGGTATACGCCACGGGGTACCCTATGGTTTTACCTGCTGGATCACGGAGAAGACATGACAAAGTGGGATGGAAAACCTACTTCAGCTTTGGAGGAACGGGTGAGTGAACTGAAGAGGGGAGCAAGGGCCAAGACTGATCGTCCCATGAGAGCTACGGCTTCAGTCTCTGGCGAGCAGTTTCCCAGATGGAGTGGAAGAGCTGATTTTACTCCAGCTCCTGTGATAATGAAGAATAATCCCTTTCAACACGACTTAAGTGTCCAATGCTGTGACGACCATTAGAGGGGCCCTGCCTCCAGCCAGGTGGAGGTAGGGGACAATCGGATTTACTGGACTGTGTGGATCAGATGGCCTGGCACATCAGTCCCACAGAAGTATAAGGCTCTAGTAGATACCGGTGCACAGTGTACCCTGATGCCATCAAGCTGTCAAGGGGTGGAACCCATCTATATTTCTGGAGTAACAGGAGGATCCCAAGAGTTGACTGTGCTGGAGGCTGAAATCAGCCTGACTGGGAGGGAGTGGCAAAAGCACCCTATTGTGACTGGTCCAGAGGCTCCATGCATCCTCGGCATAGACTGCCTCAAGAGAGGGTACTTCAAAGACCCAAAAGGGTACCGGTGGGCTTTTGGTATTGCTGCTGTGGAGACTGAGGAAATTGAGCAGCTGTCCACCTTGCCTGGTCTCTCAGAAGATCCCTCTGCTGTGGGGTTGCTGAAAGTTGAAGAACAACAAGTGCCAATTGCGACCACAACAGTGCACCGGCGGCAATATCGCACCAACCGAGACTCCCTGATTCCCATCCATCAGCTGATCCATAGACTGGAGAGTCAGGGGGTGATCAGCAGGACCCGCTCACCCTTCAATAGCCCCATATGGCCAGTGCGAAAGTCTAATGGAGAATGGAGACTAACAGTAGACTATCGTGGCCTGAATGAAGTCACACCACCATTGAGTGCTGCCGTACCGGACATGCTAGAACTTCAGTATGAACTAGAGTCAAAGGCAGCCAAGTGGTATGCCACGATTGATATTGCCAATGCATTTTTCTCCATTCCTTTGGCAGCAGAGTGCAGGCCACAGTTTGCTTTTACTTGGAGGGGTGTCTAATTCACTTGGAACCGACTGCCCCAGGGGTGGAAACACAGCCCTACCATTTGCCATGGACTGATCCAGACTGCACTGGAACAGGGGCAAGCTCCAGAACACCTGCAATACATTGATGACATTATTGTGTGGGGCGATACAGCGGAAGAAGTCTTTGAGAAAGGGAGGAAAATAATCCAAATCCTGCTGAAAGCTGGTTTTGCCATAAAACGGAGTAAGGTCAAGGGACCTGCACAGGAGATTCAATTTTGGGGAATAAAACGGCAAGATGGACGTAGACAGATCCCCACAGATGTGATCAACAAGATAACAGCAATGTCTCCACCAACTAATAAGAAAGAAACGCAAGCTTTCTTGGGTGCAGTGGGGTTCTGGAGAATGCACATCCCAAATTACAGTTCGATTGTAAGCCCTCTCTATCATGTGACCCAGAAGAAGAATGATTTTAAATGGTGCCCTGAGCAGCAACAAGCCTTTGAGCAAATTAAACGCGAGATAGTTCATGCAGTAGCCCTTGGACCAGTCCGGACCAGGCCAGATGTAAAAAATGTGCTGTACACTGCAGCTGGGGAGAACGGTCCTACCTGGAGCCTCTGGCAGAAAGCTCCAGGGGAGACTCGAGGTCGACCCCTCGGCTTTTGGAGTTGGGGATACAAAGGATCTGAGGCCAGCTATACCCCAACTGAGAAAGAGATACTGGCAGCCTATGAAGGGGTTCGAGCTGCTTCGGAAGTGATTGGCACTGAAGCACAGCTCCTCCTGGCACCCCGGCTGCCCGTGCTGGGCTGGATGTTCAAAGGCAGGGTCTCCTCTACACATCATGCAACTGATGCTACATGGAGTAAATGGGCTGCACTAATTACACAACGAACTCGAATAGGAAATCCCAGTCGTCCAGGCATTCTAGAAGTCATCATGGACTGGCCAGAGGGCAAAGATTTCGGAATGTCACCAGAGGAGGAGGTGGTGCGTGCTGAAGAGGCCCCACCATATAATAAACTGTCAGAAAGTGAAAAGCAGTATGCCTTGTTTACTGATGGCTCTTGCCGTATTGTGGGAAAGCATCGGAGATGGAAGGCAGCTGTATGGAGTCCTGGATGACAAGTTGCAGAAACTGCTGAAGGAGAGGGTGAATCGAGTCAGTTTGTGGAGGTGAAAGCCATCCAGCTGGCCCTGGACATTGCTGAACGAGAAAAGTGGCCAGTACTTTATCTCTATACTGACTCATGGATGGTGGCAAATGCCCTGTGGGAGTGGTTGAAGCAATGGAAGCAGAGCAACTGGCAACGCAGAGGTAAACCCATCTGGGCTGCTGCCCTGTGGAAAGATATTGCTGCCCGGGTGCAGAACCTGGTGGTGAAAGTACGTCATGTAGATGCCCATGTACCCAAGAGTCGGGCCACTGAGGAACACCGGAACAACCAACAAGTGGATAAAGCGGCTAAGATTGAAGTGGCTCAGATGGACTTAGATTGGCAACATAAAGCCTCTTTGGTATGGAGGACGATGGTTGAAGTATAAATATGGGGAGGCCTGGCAGATTGACTATATCACACTGCCACCAACCCGCCAAGGCAAGCGCCATGTGCTTACCATGGTGGAAGCAACCACCGGGTGGCTGGAAACATACGCTGTGCCCCATGCCACTGCCCGGAACACCATCCTGGGCCTTGAGAAACAGATTTTGTGGCGACACGGCACCCCAGAGAGAATTGAGTCAGACAATGGGACTCATTTCCGGAATAACCTTATAGATATTTGGGCCAAAGAGCATGGCATTGAGTGGGTGTATCACATCCCCTACCATGCACCAGCCTCTGGGAAAATCGAACGGTACAATGGGCTGTTAAAAACTACACTGAGAGCGATGGGTGGGGGAACTTTCAAGCATTGGGATACACATTTACCAAAGGCCACCTGGTTGGTCAACACCAGAGGATCTGCCAACAGGGCTGGCCCAGCCCAGTCAGAACTTTTACATATTGTAGAGGGGGACAAAGTTCCCGTGGTGCATATGAAGAATTTGCTGGGGAAGACAGTCTGGGTTATTCCTGCTTCAGGTAAAGGCAAACCCACTCGTGGGATTGCTTTTGCTCAGGGACCTGGATATACTTGGTGGGTAATGCGGGAAGATGGGGAAGTCCGATGTATACCTCAAGGGGATTTGATTTTAGGGGAAAACAGCCAGTGAACTCAATTGTATGCTGTTGCCTGCTGTGTAATGCTTTTATAGCCCATCAACTAGATGTCTCCAGGTCACCAGCGACTGGCCCTGACTTCCCTCCAGCCATCATCCCAACAGAGAATGAACTTGGAACATCATGGACCGAATGGACTCGGCAGCATTATAGGGATTGGTCCATGCACTAAGAAAATGATTTTTTCCTCTTGGTCTGTATGTATATGGATGTATATATGTGGGAGAGCGATGGTGTATTGAAAATGTGGGATCTGAGCACGACGTGAATGGTATGGAATAAGGGGTGGATAATGTCCTGGGTTCAGCAGTAGCAGTCATGTTTTTTCCTTTGTGTTAGCTGGTGCAGTGCTGTGTTCTGACTTCTAGTTTGAGAACAGTGTTGGTGAAGCCGATGTTTTCGGTTGTTGCTGGGTGATGTTTATCCTGACCAAGGACTCTGTGAGGCTCATGCTCTGCCAGGGAGGAGGGGAAGCTGTGGGGAGGCAGAGACGGGGCGCCTGACCCGGGCTAGCCGGGGAGGTATTCCATACCACAGCACGTCATGCCCGGGGTGGGGGGTAACTGGGAGTTACCCGGAAGGACAGGGGCTTCCGGGTGGAACTCGTTTCTTGGCCGGTGGTATCGTATTCTCTTCTCTTGTTATTTTCCCTTATCATTGTTTTAACTGATAGTAGCGGTGGTGGTTTGTTGCTGGACTGTTCTTGTCTCAACCCGTAGGAGTTGCACTCTCTCGATCCTCCTCCCTGTTCCTCCGGGAGTGGGGAAGGGGAGAGCCCCGGTGCAGGGGGGGGGGAGACAGACACGGACCTCGATTGTTGTCGGCTCGGCACCACTCGCTGGGAGTGAGTGAACGAGTTACCTGACTGGGTTTAAACCACGACAATGTACTACATTAGAAAAAAATCCACATATTTGTAACTGGGTTTACATGTTCTTGTGACTAACAATGTATATACAAAATGTATAAAAAGGCCAGTCAAAAGAAGGAAGAGAAAGAGGAAAACAGATAATGCAAATAAGCATGATGCGTAGTGAATGTGATTATATTTCTGAAGATCCAAACAGCAAGTTCAAAACACAGCACACTTTTATTGAAATACTTCTGGGATGTATCCTACTTGTATGGGTATTTTCCCACAAACAGCTACATTTAACTGACAATGGAGTATTTACGAACATCAGAAGGCTACTAAGACAGTGACTATTTTTTAAATGATAGATTTAATACTTTAGCATAAAAATAAAAACCTTAACATACCAGACTCTGCTTACAATGAGAACTGAACTTCACATCTTGTTTGTAATGAAGACTGAGATAAAACATACTGCAAAAGCTTTAGCTCTGGTAGCTGTGTCTAATTGACCTGGGCTAATGACTTATTTCAGGTGCTTGAGATGAGTATTTAAGCAACAGAGATACCACCACTTGCCCTCAGATGGTGGGTCTGGGCAAAGGAGGATGGTGAGGCTGGACTGCCCGATAAGCTCATGCCTGCTACAGAAGTAATGAGTATCTGCCAATATCAGGCACAAAGTGCAAAGAACCATCTCCTACAGCCATCCCCAGAATATTACGGTTATATTTGAGTATCAACACCAGATACAGACAATGGGAGATAGTTTTTGTTATGCCCTGGAGAAATGATCACAAGTAAGTCATATAATAGAGGTTTTCTTAAAAACTTTTCAACTTCAAGAATAATCTAAACTAGTAAATAACCGTGGTTTTAAAAACAGTGAATTAAGTTATTTGCCTTATATCCCCAGCATTAAAAATAAGTGGGAAGAGCAGCTAACTTTTCCACAGGCCTCAGGCTTACCTTTATCCTCTGACCCTAAACTGAACACCTGTGAAACCATCTGTCTGGCATTATAATCAGAGAGCTGGACAAGAGGCTTTGATCCTACAAATAATCAGGTCTTGATCCAGAAAAACTTCCAAATCATAGAAATGCTGACTGCACTAGGACTGAAAGCATGTGTTGGAAATCCTGTACAGAATTAACTGCTTTCCTGAATTAGTGTAATAAACTGCAGTGCTTTTGAGTCAGCAGAAAAAATTCCTGAGATTTCACTGAGCCTTGATTCAGGCTCTTAATTACTTCCTTCTTGATTGCTAGAATCAGGGTTTTAAACTGTATAATTTTTGCATGGCAATTAAGCATACAATTAATACCCCAGGAACAGTCATGTCTATTTTTTAAAGTTTGTTCATTACTTTTGAATAAAACATTAAACTGAAGTCCCTTAATATTTGTTCTCAAACTGAATGATTGAACTTTCATAAGTTAATTCATCTTTCTGAATGCACTGGAAAACAGAGCATAAAATAAGCATCTACAATTGATTTTATATTATGCTGTGTAATTTGTAAGTTTGGCTTTGCATGTATGTTTCTTAATAAAAGCATTTAATTGTATTTCCTTATCTGAAATAGCAAAACTGAAATGCTGAAAACAAAAACCTGAAAAAAGAGCCATAATTGATTGCACCATCAATGAAGACATGCAAAAAGGAGTTTTTGAAAAATGGAGAAACTGAAAATAGGACTATGAAAAATGAAGAAAAGAAATAAACACATAGAAGGGGCTTAAAAAGCTCATACAAACAATTCTAAAATATTTCTTACCTTCTTCAGTCATTGTGTCATAATATTTTAGGTTTCCATATGATCCAAGCTCTACAACATCACAGTAAAAGACACAAAGATAAGGAACCAGCAGACATTCAAGAAATGTACATGTTTTTGCATGTGCTTCATAAACTCAAACAGTGATTATACAAAAAATTCTGCAGCACAGTGAAAGACAGATTACAGAAATGGCAGTGCCTTCCCCTCCTGAAATTTCACAAGTCACTGGCTTTAAATAAGTAACTTGCTAAAGTGATATACAGAAGCACTGAAATCTAAAATTTAGCCTACCAATTTTTTGCCTCATGTAGGAAATAAAATAAATATTGGCACTACCTAATCAGCATGAACTTTGGAAACTAAGTTCTTTAAACATTCCCCAGGTCAAGCACTCAAATATTTATGCATCCAAATCAAATAAAAAATTCTCAAAGCATATAACCTAAGGAACTGTTCATAATGCTTCCACAAACCAGTGCTGATGTTGACTTGCTTTAGAGGTTTTTTTTAATGCAACAACTTTTGCCACTTGTGAAATCAGAAAAAAAGTATTTATTGCATTGGCTGGCATGAGACCTGAATTAAAAATTAAATAGATCTGATGATACTGCATTACTCTGTTCTAGCAAGGCAGAGAAAAGAATGGAATGCAGAGATCTCCAGATCTTTAAGGCTACTATTATTTTTCTGTGTGATACAATCTTGATTGAAAATATTTTTTTCTTTAGATGTTGCTATATGTATAAACATATATATAAAAGACAGTAACTAATGTCGGTCTACAAAACAGGAAAAATTAAAATTCAGCTCAAGAAAGAATTTCTAAATGATTTGTATATGGAATTTGTGGATGATTTCACTCATTATTTTATGTAAAGCCTTACAAATGATCTTCTGAGCATCTAACCTTTGAGAGGTGTAAACATTAATACTAAACAGTTCCAGAAGTACAGTGTTTTCCTTGGAAATATTCTCTCTTCATGCTTATGAATCAGATAAAGCACTTAAATGTACAAATGCTGTCCAATTACTTTGTTTTTAGCCTATACACCTCATGATTATTCAATACTTTTCTACACAGGTTAATTTCAATAGAAGTCTGGCTATTAGTTTTTAAGGGTAAAATGCTGTGCTGATATGCAAATCTGACACTTTGAAAAGTCCTTTGTTTTTTAACCTATTTGCAGATACCTGAATCTGCCAAATGAACATTTCTTACTTCATTTGCAGAGACACAGAACACTTTATGACATGTAACTAAAAAAATACAGGATATTAGCATTGCTACATTTTAAAAATAATTATGATTGGACTCTTATGATTTTTTCATAGACATACTTTATCAAAACCAGTTACAAATACTTATGTACTCTTGCTCATACAATGTAGTGTCTTACTTGCATGTAATTATACCCAATAGAATATGACAGTACTCCAAGTCTCTCCTAAAGCAAATGAAGCTGTCATTTAAAGACATATTTTAATATATTGCTTTATAATGATGTAGAACACATATGCTCTTTTGTAAAAATGTTCCTAGGGTTGCAAAATAATCTTCGTAGCTGTTTTTACATAAGAGAAGCTATTGTCCTACCATCTTGACATTTTTCTTAAAGATTTGAATTGCTTACCTGGGAAGAGTTCCCAGTAACTTCTGTATGGTCTTCCCTGCATACAAGCATTTGGGACCACATGTGCTGTTTAATTAGGGCTCAGTATCTGGTAACTCTACAGCCAGCACCTTTGCTTCAACTTACTGATATTTGCCTTGATGTGTCTGGGGTCCACTTTCCTAGAACTGGGGTGATTCATCCGCTGGAGTATGAGGAAGGAGTAGAAAACATATGCCAAAAGGAGTGCAATAGTAATCAGGGAAATGGAAGTACATGCAGGAGACAACACTGCCAGGTAGGGGATGTATAAATCACGGAGTCAGAATGGGGATGCAGAAGGACAAAGTTGAGAAGAAGTTTCTACCATAGCAACAAATTTAAGAATTAACAGAATGATTATGAGCATGAGGCCTCTGATCTAATAGATGAAGCAGAAGAGGTTTCAGAGGCATCCAACAACAATCATGAATTATGCTGTATCTCCATAGCAAATAAAAGCAGCAGCAGAAAGGCAGGGCACTTGATATAATGGCAATCCGATTTAGATCTGCTTCCCATCTGAAGTGAGAGATACAAGAAAAACAGGGAAGAAAAAAGGACACTCTGAACTTCTGCAGAGATGAAAGAGAAAAGAAATAAAGAGATGCATGAGAGTGTATGACGCTGATGATAATCATATTCTGAGCACTTCAGCAATTCAACATGCCAAGGATTAAACTAGGTTAATTCTTGCAGTTAGCAAAATTATTTCCAGGAAAACTCTAATCTTACTGGTGATTGCATTCCTCAAAGCCTTTATAGTCCTATACCCAGAGCAGAACATTTTATACAATCACCAGCCCACTGACTGCAATGCACAATGATGATGCCAGAAAACATCAGCTGCACATATTCATATGAATTATTTTGTGGATTTCAAGATCACTCGGGTCAGCGTTGCTCAGCAACATGGAAGGTCTGCTTTTATACAGTCTGACTCAAATATATTTTACTGGCTTCTGCTGTAAAATCTGATCTTTGGCATTTATTTTTTTAAAGAATAAGATTCTGTTCAATATGACTCTAAGTAAACTGAATTGAAGTACTTTTTTAAAATAATATAGCCTTGGAAAAAGTTCTCAGCTTTAAAAAAAAAAAGATTCTAAATGGAACTGGAAATCTGAAATACTGTGATAAAGGGTACGTGAAAAAAAAAAAAAACAACCCAAATCCAACACTACTAAAATTCGACAATTCCAGTTTCATGAACATGCTATGTGTTCCCAGACTGACAGCCAGTATCTGTATCCCTGCTGGTCACATGAAACAAGAAGTATGAAGGATGCAGCTTAACAGCTGATCCTCAACAGTGACAGTCATTGAATTTATTTTTTCTGTTCGGCATATTTTTACACAAGAAAAGAACAGAGGGTTCCTGATAATCCTGTCTGACACTCCTGAAGGATTACGTTTGCCTTATTACCTACTGTTCTCTTCTGTGTATGTAGGTACCACATCATGTCAAAGTAAACAAGAATAATGTTAGTTAAAAGTGCTACATTATTTTTAATTTCAAATCACATAACTACATTTGAAACATGGTTTTGCCAGCAGCAAGTCTTGTCTGACCAACCTAGCAGGCCTTCTTTGATGAAGTGACTACATCAGCGGACAAAGGAAGAGCTACAGCTGCCATCTGTCTGGACTTCTGTGATGCCTTTGGCATGGTCTCCAACAACACCCTTCTCTCTAAATTGGAGACGTGAATTTGACAGATAGACTGTTTGGTTAGATGGTCACATTCAAGAGATTTAGTGGTCAGTGGGTCAATGTCTGGATGGAGATCAGTGACAAGTGATCACTGTCCTCCAGGGTCCATAATGGGATCAGTACTGTTTAATATCATCATAAATGACACAGACACTAAGATGGAGTGTGTCATCAGCAAGTCTGCAGATGACCTGAAGCTGAGTGGTACTGTCGGCACACCCAAGAGATGAATGCTATCCAGAGGAACCTGAACAAGCTCAAGTGCGCCCATGGGAACCGCATGAGGTTCAACAAGGCCAAGTGCAAGGTCCTGCACCTGGGTCAGAGGTAACCTGTCAATATAGGCTGGGGAATGAAAGGATTGAGAGCAGTGCTGCAGAGAGGGACTTGTGGGTACCTGTGGATGAGAAACTGAACATGAGCCAGCAGTGTGTGCTCACAGCCCAGAAAGCCAACTGTACCTTGAGCTGCATCAA
Source organism: Pezoporus wallicus (assembly GCF_028554395.1). NCBI lineage: Eukaryota > Metazoa > Chordata > Aves > Psittaciformes > Psittacidae > Pezoporus > Pezoporus wallicus. The sequence goes on along the minus strand of NW_026642858.1, from coordinate 1,257,377 downwards.
AAGAATTGTAACCAGCAGTGCAGGGAGGTGATTCTGCCCACCAGCTCTGCTCTGGCAAGACTCCACAAGGAGTACAGTGTCCAGCTCTGGAGTCCTCAGTACAGGAAAGACCTGCTGGAGAGGGTCCCTAGGAGGGCCACAGAAATGATCAGGGGGATAGAACACCTCTCATATAAGAAAAGACTGAGAGAATTGGATTATTCAGCCTGGAGAAGAGAAGGCTCTGGGAATGCCTCATTTGAGCCTTTCAGTACTTAGAAGGAGAATAGAAAAAAGATGGGAACAAAATTTTTAGTGGAACCTAGTGTAATAGGACAAGGAGTAATTGTTTTAAAATAAAAGAGGCTAGATTTAGAGTAGATGTAAAGAAGAAATTTTTCACTGTGAGGGTGGTGAGACACTGGAATAGGTTGCCCAGAGGTGGTAGACACCCCATCCCTGGAAATATTCAGGCTAGATGGGTCTTGGAGCGACCTGATCTAACTGAAGATGTCCCTGCTCATTGCAGGATGGGTTGGACTAGACAACCTTTAAAGGTCTCTTCCAAACCAAACTATTCTGTGATTCTACCATTCTGTGAAACAATATACCTAATTACTCAGTTTATTTTCAACATTCACTCACTAAGTATTGTAGGTACAGTCTGTGATAAAACATTTCTGCTTTTTAAGCAGTTAAAAAAGTGCTGCCATAGGAGAGCATGCCAGTATTTCTGTTTTGGAAATAATCCTTGCTCAGAGTTTCTCGAAATAAGACAGCTGTTTTAGATAGTAACTTGCATTGCTAGACATATGTACCCCTTCATGAAGAATGCATACTCATACTCTCAAAACAAATGCATTATGGTTTTTTTTGATAAGCGTAACATTTTCGCTTTGCATAAAAACCATATTTGTATGACAATTCATGTCACAAAAAATTCTCCACGGTAATTAAACAGCTTCAAATTTGACAGATCTTTTATTCAAAACAAAATTGCTAAAAAGAAACTACTGAAGACAATCCCTGAACTTTCAGTGCAAATCCACCATTGTATTTACTCGACCTTCCTAGTGTTTGACTTCCACAATAATGAAGGTGTAAGGCATAATTCTGTATGAGCACCAGTGGGAGCTCAGCTTAAAAGGACTTATGAGGCATTCTGGAGCAAGCAGATGGAAAGTGTATATTTTTCCTGAGTTTTCATACCCATAAATTGAACCTAACAAAAGGTTAAATATGTAAGATATAAGGGAGAAGTGAAATGAGAGAGTAAAGCCTCAAAACTGATAATGAAATTGAGTATGAGCATGCAGCCAAGAACTGCAACTTAAAACCCAGCAAATAATTATCAGAAAGACTGCAGACAGGAAGCCTAACAAACTATTGGAAACAGAAGTGATTTTTTGTGTAAGAGGCTGCATACATAATTCTGAAAGTCAGCAAGTTCCTGATAATCAAGGACATTAATTTGGTAATCCACTGTTCCCCTTTGAATCTTTTTGACATGACCTCTGATTTGTACTTTCTATTGTCAACAGACTTAAAAGAATCTCCTTTTTCTTAATTGCATTTTTTTTAAAAGAAGGCTGAGGAGTTACTCCAAAGAACATAGAGGAATTCATATTATAACATCAAGAAGGACTAGCTTGTCTTTCCCTAATCTTTACTGTTTCCTCTAGCTGTCAAGGTCTTGAGAAAATTCAATTAGATGATCAGAGACTCATCCATAAATAAAACAAGAAGCCACATCAAAAGTCTTCCTAGATAAATTGTAGTGGCTACCTAATCTAAATTGGAATCAAAGCTTGATTTGGTTTCATCAGTGATGTTAGATTAGGAACAAAGAACTCTCAGTGCTAAAAACTTCTGAAAGATGTAGTAGAGATTAACATTACAGGTATAAAATGAGAGTCCTAACCTCTAGCAGATCTCTAATAAAAGAGGGAACTGGGGTTGTGTAGTGTGGAGAAGTAATGCTTAAGGAGGAACTCTATTGTTCTCTATAACTACCTGAAAGGAGGATGTATGGAGGAAGTGGCTGGTCTCTTCTCCCAAGTAACAAGAGATAGGACAAGAGGTGACGGCCTCAAGCTGCACCAGAGGAGGTTTAGATTGGAAATTAGGAAAAATTTCTTCACTAAAAGAGTGATCAAGCATTGGAACAGAATGTCCAGGGAAGTGGTGGAAACACCATCCCCAGAAATGCCCACAAAAACCATGTAGATAAGGTCCTTAGTGACATGGTTTAGTGGTGGACTTGGCAGTGCTGGAGTAGCAGTTGGACTTGATGATCTTAAAAGTCTTTTCAACATAGTTGATTCTATGATAATGGCTTTGAACATAAGACTATTTGAGGCAAAACACAAATAATCCCACAAACTGAAGGGTATCAGGCATTGTGAATTTTAAAAAGAAAGGATTTTCTCTTGAATTAATTTTTTCTTGGAGAACCTCATCTTAATTTTGATTGCCGCCTTTTATGAACTCCATAAACTTCTTAACCTTCTCATACTTAGACCCCATTTGAGATAGACTGGGACTGCTGTTGGACTTCGTATGTATTATGACTGCGGAAGGAAGAGGAGGGAAAAGAAATGCTGTTTTCAAAAGCAAAAGACTTTTTCTTCTCTGCAGTTTATAATTGAATGTTGTAGACACATTTTTACGGTTCTTGCAGAATAGAGGCTTTGTCCCTGAGCTGGTGCAGTGGAAAATACAAAGCAGCTTCTTTCGGATCTGAGTAACATAGTAAAAAGTAACAGTTGCATGCATTTTAGAATTACATCTTCTTGGATTATGCTGCTACCAGTGCTGCTTTATTAACTGTCCTAAGCAAATAAAGAAAACCATATGAATGAAGACTTTCAGGTACTTGACCAGTAGGCAGTACACTGGGAGTAACTAAATTATGTAATACTTTGTGCATCTGAGCTCTAAAAACACATGTGGTTACCTTTCATCTTGTCTTTAAATCTCAAATCTTCTATTCCTGTTCTCTCTCCTCACGTGTCCTTACTCTGTTTCTTATTGTAGGTGTTTTTGTCCTGATAATAATCTTATTAAAGTCGTCTGCTTTTATTCTAATTAGTTTACTGCAATTTTATCAAATTGGAGTGTGAATAGAAATATAATTAAAAATTTACGCAATCATATCAGTAGAGTTCTGGGCAGCTCAGGACAGTCATAACACCCAAAATAGAGGTCTGCCTATTACTTTGCTCTTAATGCAGTATTAAAATGAAGACCAAAATCCCACTGTTCTTACAGTCCATACTGTCTAGCAAATCTTTGTGTGGTGACAAAAGGAAATTTGTCAGAGTATCTATAGGGTTTTAAGTCATAGGGCTAAAGACCAAATATTTTAAGGAGGTGATCAATGGCATGTTTTTAATACACACATGAGAAGAAAGTAATTTAAATTACTATCGTGTCAGACTCTGCTTTGATACTTTTAGGTGAGGGATTTTCTTTTTTAATTTTTTTTTGGTTTGGTTTGGTTTTTTTGCATGTTTTGTTTTGGTTTTTGTTCTGTTTGTTTGTTTTTTAATTTAAGTAAAGCATTAAGTTATTTGCTCCTGAGGGATTTGTTGATCTTTCCATCATCTTTCACATGTAAATTACTCTTGTGCCAACAGCTACCAAGATCTTGAAGACGAGTGCCATCCATTCTCTAAAATGTAATGACACCAAAAGACAACTGATTTGTAACAGAAAAGATCCTGCCTGATTAAACACAATTCTCACTGGCTCTGAAGATGGCATTACCTTCATAGAATTTTCAAGTATTCGTGAAAATGGGAATTCCAAGATACAGAAGGGCAAACCTCATCCTACTGGTGATACTGGGAGCTTTACCCCTGATTCTGATGAGATCAGGATTTTACATTAGTGTCTCTGGGTCCAGGCACTGCGGGGTACTGGACACATACAACTCCAACCGCAATAAATTTCAGTTGATCTGTTTTTCAGCATGTCCAAGAAGCATAATGCAAGGGCAGCATGCATTCCTCTCTATCCAGCTAACTAATGTGTGAAGGATAAAGTCATCTACCATATGCAAACTGTTCTAAAGGAAATCTTCTACTTTCAGTTTCAGTAGGAAGTCCCTCATATCTACTACTATTCCCTGATCTGCACAGGTTTACAAATTATTCATGGTCTTCATATTTCTAACAGGGAAATTCAGAGTTAGGAAGAAACTTAAAATGAAGCTGAAGCCATTAAGCATGGAAACGCATAGTCATGACAGATGTACCCTGCTCTGGGATCATGCTTGTGTTTAAATATTCATGTCTTGGTTGTACACTTTGTAGGGAATCCAAGTAGAATATGCTGTCTGAAGAACAGGGCATCACTGGAAAATATCATGGAGATGAGAAACAAGAATTTTGCCTGCAGTGAGCAGCTTGACTAGATTCTAGTTAAAAGAATGAAATATGGCATGCAGAAATAAATTGTTGTAAAACCTAACATTTACCACAAAACAAACACAAGGATTAAATTTCAGATTTTCAAAAATAAATTTAAAAAATGCATCAGAAAACCTATTTAAAATATGCTACCTACAAAGAGCATTACAGTTTTTAAAGGGAGACCTGTTCTTCAATTTTTGAGTAGCTAGTAATTCTACCAGTGAAGCTAGCAATGAGTGCTGCCTTCTGTCTGTATTTTGGAACCATTGGAACACGTCTGAAATTAAGAAGACGTGACATTTATTGACGCAGAGTTTGAGAGCATCACAACAAAATACTACATTTTGACATTGAACTGCCCATTCTGAGAAATTTGTAAGGGTATCTTTGCACCCCAAGTTATGGATAACAAAAACATACCAATTCATACCTGTCACTAATTGTAAGCATATTGTGTGGATCGAACAAAAATTGCAAGTCTGCTAAGCCTACAGTCACGGGAGTGCAGCCGCTGTCTATAGAAATAGAAAGACCAACATCTCCAAAATATGACAGGGATGAAGTTGTCCCCACATGTATGCTAAATAAACCCATTCAGTAAAATACTTCAGACTTTGAAAGGCTTCTTCTTAGGTTATGGATATACAGTTATGACTGGCATTCAAATAAATCAGAAGAACCAAAACTCTATAATAAAATCACCTTCAGTAGTCTAAGATACCATTTTCTCTTTGCCAGAAGCACACATCTTTTAGACAGCTCATGTTCCACGGCTGTTATAGGGTCATATCTTATATGTGCTACATGGAAGTTTGCAAACTCAAGCGGTAACCAATTCTGGCTTTGAAAGCTTAAGTGATTCAAGGGGAAACAGATACTTAATTTTTCTCTCTCTCTACTTCCTGACAGAAATTAACAGGGCTATCTGAAATACCATTTCTGCCTATTTAAATAAATCTGCCCTTATCTGCCCATAACCCACATTTTCTACTCTACTTAGCTGCTGCTCACTCTAGCAGTGTGGGGTGTTCTACCTACAGTTCCTGAATTCAGTTTGATGTTGGAAATATCACTAAAAATACTCATCTCAACCAAAGAGGAAAGGAGCCCACACTGGAGAGTGATGTGTCTCACTTCACCAATCTCAGCTGCCTGAAAATGTTCCCCAGGAAAAAACTTTCTTCTTCCTAATGACTGTGTAAAGAACCATGAAACTGAAAGCTGAGCTAGCAGTGTGTCTTTGTAGCAAAGACAGTCAACAGCATCCTTGGCTCCATTAGGGAAAGCACTGCAAACATGTCAAGGGTCGTGATACGTTCTCTCCATCCCATGCTGGTGAGACACAGCTGGGTGCTGGGTCCAGTCCAGCACTCACCAGTACAGGAGAGTCACAGACATACTGGGGCAAGTCCAGCACTGAGCTACAAAAATCGTGGAGGGACTGGAGCATCTCTCATGTGAGGAGACGCTGAGAGAGCTGGGCCTGTTCAGTCTGGAGGAAAGAAGGTGCAGGGAGATCTTCACATGTATAAATACGCGACAAGAGAGAAAAAAGAAGGAATAAGACTCTTCAGAAGTACCCATTGACAGCAGGAGAGTCAATGGGCACAAAGTAAAACGCAGAAAATTCCATCTGGACATAAGAAAACACCTCTTACAGTGATGATGGTCACACACTGTGTGTCTTTCTGGTCTCCCAGAAAGTCTACGGAGTCTCAGTTTATGGAAGTATTCAAAACATGACTGGACACTGTCCTAGGCAGCCTCTCCAGCTGATCCTTCCTGAGCAGGGCGTTGGACTAGCTGAATTCTGCAATTCAACTGGTCACAACAATCAAACAAACAAAAATTCTGTAAAGCTAGCTGCATGAAGAAGGTACGAGTATCTGCTTTTGTAAGACATAACACTCCATTTTGAAGGTAAGCCTAATTGCCCTTTTTATTGGTTTCCTATCTTCTATATTCCATGAGATACCATGGGATGGAGATAAACAGAAGATGCTAGATTACAACTAACAGCTATTAATTTGTATGTGAGTCTGGCAGGGAGCTCCCATCTTCTCTGGCTGAAGCGTCTTGTAAACATTTCAGCCTTCAGCAGAGGAAAAAGCCAAAATGCTCGGAGTGCCCTGCACAGAGGGCTATTTTTCCCTGATGCACTAGCAGAGGAAGCAAGAACTGTTACAAGCTGGGTAAGAACAAGTGTGCAAGCAGAAGGATGCTGAACATCTTTGCAACCCAAGGGTATGCCTAAGTACACTCAAGAATGATGAAGGATCTAAAGCAAAGATAGTCGATAGCACACATAATTATTAATTTTTTCTAGATTTGCATATAGCACACATAATTATTAATTTTGTCTAGATTTGCATATTTCTTCATGTTAGATAAAATGCTGTTATGCTGATAAGCTACTGAAGAATTATTTCTTTCATCTCTGGCATGGTGGTAGGAGTCCTGCAAGCATCCACTCACTGGAACTGAGAAAAATAGAAGTGCTCCGGTTGCCTCAGAAATACTCAGTAAGTGAGCATTACCCAAGAGTCAGTGTAAGGTGAGCTGCCTGGCCTTACCTCTCCAAGCATATAACAAATAAACAGCTTCACCCAAAAAGGGTTCCCAATGTGAGTGAGCACAGATATGACGACACAGCTTAGTTAAGCCAGGGGAAGAACAAGAGCACAAGCATTTTGCAACATGAGACCACAGTCTGATGGAGTGACTAGGCAGGCATAGGTTACTCAACCTCTGTCAGCTGTCTTTGGGGTAAGCTGACATTTTCAGGAAACCTCAGAAAAGAATACAAGTATCAGCATCAAATTAAGACAAGCAAAATTTGAGATGTACAGAAAAGCTGGGAAATTCTTACGTATCTAGGAACACAACAGGATCTAGGGAGTACATATTTCAGTACCATGTAAAAAAAATTTGAGGATCACATAATTCTTTATTTTCCTGAGAAGCATGAATGTAGGTTTCTGGTTTTCATTTTCAGAGCAGACAGTGGCAGTACCATAGTTTTCTGCATTCAGTGAGAGGAAAAAATAGACATCTTTATGAAACAGAAAGTTACTTCTGTCACCAATGACAAGCACCATATTTATGTTTAACAAACAGGTAAGTGTATAAGATAAACAAAAACTTTTCTGCAGAAGTACATCCTATAGTTTTCCGCCTTGGAAATAGGACTAGAGGTGGGAATAGGAGAGAGTTGCCAAATATATCTACTTCTGACCAGGAACTGAGGCATGACAGAGGTTTATATCATACTCATTTTCATGCAGACGATTCCATTTGCATATGAGTTATATCCTTGTCACACAGGAGCAAGGGAGTCAGCATCTAGCTAAACCCTTCCTTGTGGAAGATGCTCTGTTGGCTTGTGGTACCCTACCTACCAGCAGACAGAAAAGGAGTAGCATGATAAGGAAAAGATCTCATTCTTCCTGTACCATGCTAAAGCTGTGCAAGGAAAGCAAGTTAGCCTCAGGCTGCACTGGTGCTCTGAATCCTCAGCTTCCCTTTTCAACAGAGTATCCATAGGAGCCTCCAAAGAGGAAAACCTCCCTCCACAATCCTGAAGGAATCACTCCCTAAAGTAGCCTACAGCTTGTAGGGAAGAAGGTAAGGTAACTATGGCAGACACTTCCATGCAAAACTTCCTGTATTTTTCTTTCACCTGCTTCCATTGTAAAACAACAGCCCTCTTCCTTGTAAAACCTACACTTTCATAACCCATAAGTGTTTGTTTCAAAATGAGGACAAAAGCATATGAGTTACAGGACTAAGAAATAAAAAAGCTACAAATGATCAATGATTGTTATGGTTTTTTGTGCAATTTGCTTGGATTTTGGACTGGGGCCTAACCAACACAGAAGGTCTGATGATGCTGTCCCTATTCATATGGGTAATGTTATGGACAGTCCAGCTCACTACTTGGTGAATAAAGGATTGCCAGACAAGCACTTAAGCAGAAGCAAGTATGTCACAGGATTTCCTGGGGATTAATGACTAGCTGGAAGTTGATGATAGTCTGATGGACAGCAGTCATTAATCTTAATCCTCAGGAAATGATCTGTAGCAAGGTCATTACTTCTGTAATAAGACAAAAGCAAACAAAAATCTAATGTCATACAGATATTTGTAATTTTAACAAACGATGAGGTTTCAACTGTAATTTAAAGTTCATGTCCACTAACTAATACTTGGCACATTCTCCGAACCTTGTCTTCTTGGAAGCTTTTGTTAAGACCAAGATTTTGAAAAAGGGAAGCCTTCCTTGTCTAGACTGCTAAATCCACTGCATGGCTGCACTCCTGCCTTAATGCAGAGTGCCAAACATCTGGCAGCAGTACTGATCTCAACAGTACTATCAGACACGGGCTGAACACTTTGCAAGCCCACTGATTCTAGAGTTTCAAGGTGGCTTTCACAAGACAGGTACAAGCCATGGCAAAAACACTGTGTGGAGAGAGAAAAGGAAGGACAGGTCCATGAGTGTGGAATCATGTCTCAGGATCACTCTGTTTATCTACATTTTGTGTCAAGTCAAAACTTCTCAAGGTAATTTTTCATATTTTCCTACCTTCAATCAAGTGTATTTTTAAGAGGCTTTCAAATAAAGTAGAGATTGGTTCTGATTTCACAAATGAATTATTCAGGAGTAAATATGATGAACTAGTTTTCTATGAGTACACTGCACGTTAATGTAACAATACTATTCTATAGGTGACCTTTAATGGTCACACAGCCTGTTCATGCAGTCTACACTGCTTATGCTATCAAGAGGACTTAGAAGGGACTTCTTTTCTGTCAGTCTTTCAAAGCTCACAGAACTCTGATCGACAGAGAAGTGTGCCTTTACATGCCCCATATTTTTCTTGCAATTATTCAAGGGAATAATTCCTTGAAAACATTCAAGAGAACCCCTGGAAGTGATCAAGGCCAAGTTGGATGGGGCTTTGAGCAACCTGGTCAAGTGAAAGGTGTCTCTGCCCACAGCTGGGTTTTGACGAGATGATCTTTAAGGTTTTTTCCAACCAAATCATTCTATAACACTATAATTCTATGAACGTATCTGTGAACCTTATTCCTGACATAAAAAGAAAAGCTGAATCTTCCAGTAGCAGTGCAACAGCTAGTAATTTTACTTCTAATGGCAATATTTGATCTGGAAGCCATGAAGAGACAAGCACAGAGCTCCCAGACTTTACAAGTGCTTTTCCAAAGACTGAAAAACCAGTTTGGTTGGCTATGTCAGCTGCAGGGCTGCTGGCATCTGCTTGGCAAGTGCTTTGACTGATGGACCCAGCAGCCCAGAAGGAGAGCAAGCTCTAAGGAAGCCATCTTAAGGGAAGAAGCTGGAAGAATCTGGGTGCAGGTAAGTGAGATGCAGCATGAGGTAAGGCAAAGGGAGTAAATGGTAGCAAAATGGGGAAAGAGGAAACGGGAGGAGGAGGACAAGAAGTACGCCAAAGTGCAATGTGTACCAGAATACCTATGTATGCGTCAGCTTTGATATACACCTTTCAAAATTTTTTCCTTTGAGAATGGTACTTTGTAATATTCTCATATACTCTTAACCTCTTCAACCCCTTCTTTTAATTCTTAACAGTGAAATCCTATCAGCTTAGAAATTATTTAGCAGGCATGGTAAAGGTGTGTCAAAGTAAACATGATGCACCAGATTATTATTTGATGTTAAATGTATGCAGGAAGATTAAAACACAAAAAATGGTGAGAATTTAGTAGATAAAATTTATACAGAGCCACACAGATAATGAATATTCTATAGCAGATACCCATATCTATTATCAACCATATTTTTTAATTGACAGTAACATTCAAGTACCCTGCCACCTAAATTTGTTAACCAGTATTACCTACCTTGGCCAGCCACAGTATTTACATCAAACTAAAATAAATTTTCTTTTATGGAGGCTTGCAGAATTATCTTAATACAGAATAATGAATGCAGACACTTAAAAGCTCAAAATATCAGCAAAAAAATGAGTGAATTCAGTGAATTCAGTACAGATTTTCAATACTCCCTGTGTCTGCTTTCCAAACTGCCTGCAGTTCAAAAGAAAGGCAAATCTGCCTACAAATGAGCAGGTGGTTCAAAAAAGGTTAATGACCATAATATGCGACAGAAAAGTGGGCAGATTATTTTTTTTTCACATTTCTCCTACATATATGGGCATATCCGTAAAAAAAATAAAACTGGAGTTCCACATAGAAAAATATATATTGAATGCACTCCCATATTGGCACTTTCATGCTCTCATTAATTAGAATATGAATTTTATGAAGTTGGTGGAAATTTGAAATATTAGGTCCTTTTATATTAACGCTAACTTCGATGTCTGCAGATACATAGGGTATTTTCCTGTGTCTCTTAGCCATTTCTTCATGAAAAGTTGTGCTTTAAAATACAGTATTTACTGCAAATGTAAGTAGATTCATTTTTTTCCCTTTTTTAACTCAGTGTGTCAGTTTTAATGAAACATATAGGTTGTTACTGCTTTGCACCTTATTTAAAGACCGCAAGACTTTTATCTTCCATTTTTTGAAGAGTATTAATTCCAGGCAACTATATGAGTTTGGAGAGAAAAAAACCAAACAGCAAAGTACTATGAGCAAAGAAACCCTGAAGAAAATTTTCGTGCGGAGTAATTTAAGTAAGATTTATCCATTACAACCATCTCTATCAATACATATTGACTCAAGTCAATAATAATGAACAATAATGAATCAAGTAAAAAATAATGAACACCACTGAGTTACCTGGTAAACTTAATTATAATACCTAGTTTTCAAAAGTGCTGGGCTTCTGTGTCTCCTGAGATGGATTTCAGATTTCAAAACCCTTTCTTCCTGTGCTGTTGTGAAGGGGAAAGCCTATGAATCACAGAACATGGTGCAAGCTTGCTACAGGTGAAAAGTCGTGAGAAAAGATCTGAATGCTGAACAAGTTATGTTTAGGTAAGAAGTGAAGTAAGCTTGAGCAGTGGAAAAATACCTGAGACCTATCCTATTTCTGAATTTTTCTTAAGTCCAAATTGAACCCCAATCAACATTTTCAGCTTTCATGTGGTCTTCAATGTGGCAAAACAGTCCTGACCCTGCTAATGAGCTCTTCCCAACCTGTTTCTGTTCTCTCTTATTTTGACCAAGCCTATTTACTGCTTTGGATGATTGTTATTTTTGTTTGCGTTAGCAAAATCTAGACATCACAGAGGCATTCGCAGCAAAGGAACTTGCTTTAAGGGAAAATAGGACTGCAAAGGATTGTAATGAAAAATTACAATTTTCCATTAAAAAGTGAAAAATTGAGATTGGAAGTGAAATGCTTGGCCACCAGACAGATGAGGACGAAGTTTACTGGGTACAGCAGTTAGAAAGTCTGCTCACCTACTCTAGAGAAGGAAGCCAAATATGATGATGATGATGGCTTGGCTTCGCAAGCAAAGATTTGGGAAGGGCTTTAACCATGCTTACTGCAAGCACAATGACCAAGGGCATGTGGGATAGGAAAATCTGATTGGAAAAAAGGGTGCTTTAGGCAATCAGGAAGTGTCCGACTATGACTGTCATCTCCTGGGGCAATCTTGAGCGACCAATGCCCTGGTCTGCCCACAAGGTTGGATCTGCAGTGTCCCATGTACCTTGTTGCCTGCCGTTTAGACCCTCGCCCGTCCATACAGACAAGTGAGAGTGAGAGTGAGCCCTTCCAGCCTGCACAGTGGATTTTTTAGGTGAGGCGCAGCTTGCGCAGACCTGGCCCCACCCTTTACACCTGAGGTTTAACTGCCACAGCCTAGCGAGCTAGGATGGTGACAGCAAAGTCCTCAGGTCATAGGTTTTGTAAGAGTGACCTTCTCTTTGATGGAAGACCATACAAGGCCAGATGAGCTCCATCAGCCCGGGTGTGAAGGTAGGAGTTTTCCTTCTCCTGTGAAGAAGGCCTGTCTTCGCTAAAGAAGATTTGGGAAGACCTTCACCCATGCATTCTGAACAAGACTGTCATCTCCTGGGTCAGTCACAAGCGACCGATCACGCAACAGCACAACAAGCGTCTAGGTGGGTTCTTAGAGGCGTTCAGTCATAAGCCCACAGGTGGTAGCCTCACGCCAGTGGCTCCTCAGCCAAGCGCACGCGCCAGGGGTCTGGACCTGCGGTTCCCCTCGTACTGAGCACGAATAAGCAGGATTACTATTGCAACAACACATCATCAGTAGGGTAAAACTAACCTGTCTCAGGACGGTCTACTCCTATCACAAGTTCCCTATTAGTGGGTGAACAATGCAACGCTTGGTGAATTCTGCTTCACAATGATAGGAAGAGCCAACATCAAAGGATCAAAAAGCAACATCATCAGTTATCCCTATGATAACTTTTTTGACACCTCCTGCTTAAAACCCAAAAAGCCAGAATGATCGCAAGGCCCCGCTTTCACGGTCTGTCTGATTTTCAGGAAGCCAAACATATAACTTCGGTAAATGTCTTATGTCCTCTTTCAGCAATGAATGGGAATAGATTGGGCATAGTCTGCTGATGATTGCACTCTAACAGGCAACAGACTTTGGCAGTGAATAGTGTAGCATTAACCAAAGACAGAGGCAATGTGAATCGTGATCAGAGTAGAAATAATGGTGTGGAGTCTGCAAGGGCTAAAATTGCTGTTGTGTTGACAAAGTGAGTATCAACTTCAGCTTTGGAAGACAGAAGTGGAAAAGTAAGTTTGTCTTGTCCAAGAGATACAGAGCAATTTAAAAAGCTGTATGCAATTTTGCAATAAGAAACATACAGGAACTTAAATGCAAGGAAGTGCTATATACTTTTTGATCACTGAAGTTCAGAAGGGATCACTGTCAGTAATTTCTCATTAGTCCCTCACAATAAAGGTCTTTTTAGTCCCTCATAATTGGTTCCCCAATGCTATTTCTTAAGACATTTATTACTCCTGCAAGAGAAGTCCTACAGACACAAATTCAACAAGTAACTTTTCTTGAATTTGATTTTTTTTTTTAAGTCTACCAGAAGCTGAGATTCTTGTCACCCCACAGTTGCAAAGCGATTACAGTTTTCCCAGCAACTTCTCAGACAAACCAATCATGGTCTCCCTGTTAATTTCTCAAAGAAAAATAAAAAAGTATACCACATTTGGCTAGAGCAAGCAAACTGTTAATATGCATGTAACACAGGGGGTTGTTTGTTGCATTTTTCCTAATGTCAGTGTTAAACCACACCTCATCAAAACAGCAGAGTCTCATTCTTTTCTATATTCCATATGACAAATTATCCATCATTTCAGCTTTTCTTTTCCTAAGGTACTAAAATCAAAACCAGGAAAGAAAACAAAAAAGGCCTTCACAAAAGTACAAGAGGATAGAATTTTTTTAACTTTTAAATTGCTGTTGAAGCCAGGGATGAAGTGAAACAGTAGCTATGATACTCATCAACCAAGTGATCCATTTTAGTTAGCACCACAATGAACACGTTTCCTAAGTTGTAAGTCTTGGTGGGAGTATGTGTACTATGCCATAATCTCAAAAATTCAAGACACATTCAGGAAAAAATGGTGAAAACAACAGAAATGCAAAAAACAGTTTAATGGAGAGAAGGGAAAAGGAAAGGATTTGTTTGCTTTTGCAACAGAAAACAAAAAAAAAACCTGATAGGAATACCTTCAGCAAGAGGGTCGAGTGTGTGTATCATGAGCTGGAAGATGCTGTTCCTCATTAGACTGTTGTGGAGAGATGCAGAGCTTCCTCCCCGCTGGAGCCGTGGCTTGGTCTAGGTGTAGGCGGAAAAATAAGGTAAAGAATTTAGGGCTTTTTGCTGTTTGTGTGGAAACAGGTCTAAAACACTATTAAATCATCTCACATCTCACTACACAGTGAAGCATTTTCAACCATCACCTGTAGCAGATTATATTGAACAATACACTGCACTAAACATTGACATCTGTATAGAATGTATCTCTGGAGGGGATGGATCATCATATTAGTAATTAGTCTCTCGTGATTTAGGAAAAGAACAAGGGAAAAAAGAATCCTTCTCTGTGAAAACCCTTAAAATGTTAAGAAAATAAAAACCTTATACTTGCATCAGGAAGAATTCATAGTTTGCTTCTTTGTAGAACCTTGTGGTTGAATCCCTAAAATAATTTAATTTTTATTACCTCAGTACATGGAAAACATGCATATTATTGAAACTATGGAAAAAAAGGCAGAGAGTACCTTTTCTTAATGGCAAAATCCTAAAGCTCAGAGTGAAATATACTCCTGACTGCTCCAATCCATTAAGCACTGATTGCAGAAACAAGACTGTAAGTGTGGTAAGGCAGCACAGATTCCTACAGCAATGGAGCTAACGTACAAGCATCTTTTATGTGGTTTTAAAGAAATTTAAAAGATATTATGAGGTTCTTTTCCCCATGTCATTGTCTAGTACAATAATCAATGCATTTAATACATCCCATAGAGTAAGATGGCTTTTTGGATGTCTGGCTGCTTGTCTTGATAAAAAAGGATAATCACAGCTAACAGACTGGTGACATATAAGAACCTAAAATCCTATTATAAGGAAAAAACAACCCTGAAGAAAAAGGGGGTTTTGCAATAATACATGGTACATGCATTAATCTTTGGTTTCATATAAATACTAACCGAAAGATTATAGAAACTGCACACAAAAAAAAAAAAAAAAATTCACCATTATATCTTTGGAAATATTTTTTTAAATTCTATAGCACTATAGGAAGGGAAAGAAATCACAGCAATTTACAAAAATGCTGATGTGTGCCAAACCAAAGTAAGGCTTGTCTCACCATCATCCTGAGAAATAAATGCTCAGACACATACTAATTGCTGCCTACCGTTAGTGTTTGGTCATCCTTGTCGCCAGCATTAGGTGACTGCATGAATGGGAAAGAGAACAAAAAGAAGTGTCAGATGGAGCATGCATAAAATGGAAAGGCAGTAGAACACCATGGATGTCTGATCCTATGAATGCTGCTGTGATAAGGTTTTAGAACCACTCAAATTAAAGCATTCTAGTGATCAAGTAAATCAGAGTAAATTCGCACTGCAATGTTGCAGGAGTCTTTTATTCTTGTCAGTTTCTTAGACAGGAAATGTGTCATTTCAGGGTCTCACACACAGCAGCTGGGCTGCAGATCACAATGTTCACTTCATACAAATGACACAGAGGAAAAATGCCTGTATGTCAACCAGTATGAAAGAGTGAGCACTGAAAAATTAAAAGCAGTAAGAAACTCAGGATTGACCAGCTGCCCAATAAAAAGCCGAAAAAGAAGTAACATTACCGTGGTATTTTGCAGGAAGGGACTAGGCAAGGAAATGAAAAAAAAAAGGTGTTTTGTTTAACCACTCCCTGCAAATGGCCATTTAGCCCAAACTGGCAGCTCTGGTTAAGGGCAGACAACATGGCCCATGCTTCTCTGCCATGGAGGCAAATGAGACTTTGGATAGATTTTAAACGCAATTAATGTTTTCAAGTAAGTGATGTATCCTGGAGATGATCTGAGATTCCTAAGTCCTATCCCTAGGACAACAACACCAGACAAATCACTAGGAAAGATTTCTGAGGGAGAACAGAACTTGCACTGAAAACAAGCACACACAAAATTTTGTAAGTGATTTTTAGTCCTGACTTTTGCTTGTTTCTTTAATAGAATTAACACTTGTGTTACACAGGAACACAGAACTTTCATCATGGAATATTTTTCCATGACATCTTGAAAGTCGCGTAATGAAGGCATGTTATTTTTCTACTCATCCTGCTTATCCTGAGGAAGGAAAGTTAATACCACAATACACAAAATATTAAACTCCAGTCATGAAGTACTAATTAAAATAGGACACAGTGTAAACTCCAGCTGTCTCACATTTTGTCTTCTTTGATCATAACCTCTTCCCCACAAGCTGGCATAAAAATAATTTCCTCCCTCTCAAGACTCTTGTCTGGTGCATTATATTGAAAATAAATTACATCACAACTGTTCTATGGAAAAAAAATACCCAATGCAGCGAAGCCCAGTTTTTTGACATACATCAACACTAACTTTCAGGACCTGACTTTTGATTTAGTGAATTAACCTTGAAGGTTCAATGGAAGGCAAGCAGTTATGAGCAAACACTGATAACGGAGAAGATCCTTCCTGCTTTGTAATAAGTAAAAGAATAACCAGAACTCTTTGTGAAAAATGTAGCCACCCCCAGCTATGAATACTAGCTTGAAAAGGAAATAATGAGGCAAAGGATCTTCGTTCTGATAAAGGCACCACCTGTCACCTCTGAATATAGTCTGCCCTCATGTGAGAAATGGTTAGAAAACAAAATTTTACACTTGTCTTGAAGACAGCCATCACAGAAAGCACGTTCAGCAGAGTAGAAAGAATATGAAGGAAAAAGAAAATACAAAATCTGTGTTTTAAAATGTCATTAAAATTGTGGGTTCACCTTAGGAAATTTTTGCATAATGTGTATATACAGATATATAGTATACATACACATGCTCTTTTAGCTACAAATACACAAAACCACTTGCAAATGTGTGATTTATTTGTGCATACTTTGAGGGTCCCTCATGGGAGGGAAAATTCATCTTGCAGAAAAATTTGCAAGAAGGCAAAAACATCAAGCCAGGAAAAGTTCCTCTTCTCTTAAAAAAAGCAATTTAGGACAGCCAAGAATTGGAGCCCTAATAAAAGTTTAAAAAAATTGTTATTTGGGACTCTGCCTACTGAAAGTAGGAAATTTTAAAATTGATTTTAATATTGAAAGACATAAGAATATATAATTGATAGATTTCAGTAATTTGTTGTCTGCACTTGAAAAAGGGCTGAAGAATGTCACTTTTTGTATGCCCAAAAGTAGCTAAAAGCATTCAGCATGCCTCAGGAATTCTCTAGCCTTAATATGAGGGCATTTCTAAAAGAGAAGTTCATGTTGAAGAAAGCATTGTCATTTACTTGAAAGGGAATGGGATGAAGCTGCATGAGTGTATAAACCCAACTAGATGATAATTGGTACCGTATCATTTAATTTGTAGAAGATAATTATGTTATAAAGAGAAAGAATAATGAAGAACATTTTGAATGTAAGTTAAGGAAATAAAAGAAAAATGAAAACAATATCTGAAATAATTTAATTCTTTGTCAGTACAGAATGGGATATAACACCATGAAAAAGATTTTTTTAAATTGTTTTTTCCACACATGATTAGTAATACAATTGTTTCTGAGCATAACTTGACAGTAAAGTTCCATCCTAGAGGAAACGTTCAAGACTGGAATATAAATACAATTTAAAGGCAGAAAGGAATGAAAACAATTCCTGTTTAAAAACAGGAATGAAAACAATGGTTTGACATTTTGGTGATACTAAATACTTACAGTGCCTGGATTATCTGATGGATTACAACAGTAACACCTCAAAATAGTTTTTTTAAACTATGGCAGTGGGAAATTCAGTTGCAGTGTTGCTGTTTACATTATGTATTTGATGGCTTTTTGTCCCTATTACAATGGCAAAACTAATTTTTTTCCTATTGTTTATTTTGAGCTTTGCATTTACATATTCATTGCTATGTGATTTGGGTATCACAGACTGCAAGGCAAAGTATACCAAAGCATCTTTTTTCCCTTGTAGAAAAATGTAGTATTCAGACATTTTATATAACCTTCTTATTTAAGTCAACACTTCCAAACTGGTCCAAGGTTAAAATGCTTGTGTTTCTTTGCACTGGGAGTGAAAGCTTTATTTTTGAACATACTCCACGGTGATTTCTTTAAACACAAGACACATTTTCTGAAAAGATAAGTCTGCTCCCAAATCATGGCAACCATTGTATATTAGCTCCCTCAGGATCAGAAAGAGACAGAAATTCCATGTCATCTGTGCATTACATATATTTGTGAGAGAATTACGAGTAAAAAAAAAATCTTCTGCAATTGCATGTTATAATTTATTTTAAACCATTAACTTATTATAGTGCTGCAAAATGAAAACAATGCATTCTTGTATCCTCTCTTAATCAAAGGTATCTGGGGCACAATGCCTTATTATGCTTTTATCAGAATTATAAAAAGATTCATCAAGAGACAGTTCACTAGTTTTTGTAGAGACTTCATCAAAACATTTCTTGCTTCTCCTGCTTGCCATGGCAGCATGTAAGAGTTTGTCCATCCTCCTTCCTGTACTGGGATTCATGTAGTCAAGATTGCTCCACCTCAGCTAAAAGTTTTAAAACATTTTATTTCAGGAAGAATTAAAAAAAAAAAAAAGAGAATAAACAGCCTATAGTATCCTCTTCACGTATCTCTTTTTATCAGGGACATAAGTTCATCAGAGATTAAGCCTGCCATCTTCCTTATATTGTTTAGGAATGCATGCTCTTGAGAAACAAGGCTGCTGAAGTAATACACCTAAGAGATGATGCCCCACTAAATACATGCTTAATCAGCTCATGCTTTCCTTTAAAACAAAGGACACCATGACAGTCAGATAAGGAGCAGAATCTGTTACAGGTTCAATAACCTGAAACAATTAGTAAATTGGACTGCCCACCCCCTTCTCCTAACTCGAGAAAAGCAGGCTGTTGAACAACACCAGGTAGAAGGGTAACTGGATTTCAACACCCTTTCTACAGTGTGAGTTCACATCTCTTTCCTGCTTGCTAAATCTTTTCCAACTATAATAACTAATACAATAACTAAAAAGAGGTCTTTTTTTTTAATCAGCTTTGACGGGAACAATGAAAGTTTCTGATGTTTAGTGGCTGGCAGTGTGCTGCCACCATATTGCTGCACTATGGTGTTTCTAATTATCGTAGAGTATGAGCCCAGAGAGGATTTTGTTAAATTGTCTCAAGATGTTTTATAGTGAAGAACTTCTGCTACTCCCTTATGCCTGTTTTCAAATGTGGAGTGTATAATTTTATACCTATTAGTGAGTCACTGCCTGTCAGTCCTGAAGTAAATTACAGGTGATAGTCACGGAGCATAGGGCTATCTAATCTCCTACCTATCTAAGGAGGTAAAAGCTTTAATAGGCACACTATAGAAAATTAAAACTAAAATTCCCTTTTGCTTTGCCTGCCTTCTTCCTTTCACCTTTCTCCTTCCTAAAAATAAAGTAAAACAGGAAGTTCTACCTAAAGAAACAGACTTCTGTATTATTGAAGAAAATAAATATGGTTCACAAGAACCATATCCAAAATTAAACAGAGGTTGTAAGCTCACATAACTTATCAAAATGAAAAATTTGTTAAGTTAGAGCTTGAAATGTCAAAGACATTGAGCTGGACAATCACACTGGGCACCTGGCTGCATTTAAGAGCTGCTTGTTTACAGGCACCTAGTGTCAAAGCTGTAGTCCTGGGCAAAGCAGAATGGCTTTGTTCATTCAGATCAGTTGCCTCTTTTATTCCAGTCTGTTCATGCAATTACCCAATGTGCATACACAATCCTCATAAATGTTCAGAAGAGATGAATCTTAACTTGAATGCAAGCAGTGACAAATGAGTGGTTGAAGGTATCAGTTACTAAATCACATGCTAATGTTAGGTCAACTGATTTAATTCCAGAGTTTTATGCATTTTATATGAATTAGAACTTTTCCAGTCAGCCTGTAGGACCAATCATATGATATTTAGTTATTCAACACGTGTAAGAAAGTCAGGGTGTCCCCCCTCTCTCTTACCTTCTCTGAACTTGCTTAAAGTCAGGTATCTTTGGCTCAGGATGGCAATGTAATAACTCAAGCTTAAAGACTTGATGAGTTTCTAATCACCTTAGTGTCAGAAGTAATTATGTAGTTTTAAGTTGTCCTCTTATCCTCATTTCAAAATTAGCCAATGAAGTCATCTTTTGCTGGTTTTAAATATATAAATCAGCAGCACAATTCTGTGTGTCTACCTAACTTTCAAGGGGACAAAAGAATAATTAAAAAACCCCAAACAAAACAAAAACAACACACACACTCCCAAAGAAACCTCACAAACAAAGCAAAACTAAAGCTAGGTACTTTCAGCAGTCATTAAATACTCATGCACACAAAACATTTGTTCACAAGTGACAGTTTAAGTACCTCAGTATAGATTTATGTAGCTACCTTTGAAATACCTGGATTTAAGATGTTTAATATGCTGCTACTTTATCAATAATATTACATGGGAAAGTATTAATAGGTGTTCCAAGATTAAGTTCTCAAAATTTAAAAAATTCTTGAATTAAAATCACCCATGAAGTAAAGCACAAATTCTGGGCAGAAGGCAGAGAAGGTTTTCAGGTGAATTCCAAGTACACCACTGAGAGTCCTGACAGGAGATGCCTGCTCCTCATTTCTTACAACTCAATCAAACATGAACAGCTTATAAGAAGCCAGCAAAAAAGCATGTCCTAGAACTTCTGTTTACCTAAGTACACGAAGGCTCTGCTATAGATTATGGAGATTTTTGAGTTTGCTTTAAAAGTAATCACAGTAATTCCCAGAGAGGAAAGGGTTCGACAAATCTTAGTGTTTGCTGATGCCATGCCGATTTGCAACTAGCAAATAAATCTCATTGCTGTAAGTAGGCTGCACATTGCAGAGGATTTATCATAAGGGCGAAAAGGCTACCATTTCACTGTCTTTCCGCCTCCAACACCCTGGAGATCCTGAAAGACAAGGTCAGCTTCAGCTGTAGAGAAGAACCCAGCCAGCACAGCCTGTAAGGAGGAAATGCTGAATCATGGCATCCTCAACTGTCCTCTTCACGTCCCCTTTTCACTAGGATCTCCTTACTTTTCTGTCATATTGCACAGCTGCCCTTCCCCTTTAGGTGACTTTTTGTCACAGGGTCTCTTCCAACTTCACTGTCAGCTAGCAGAAATGACAGACCCAGCTCTTAGGATAGCAACTGCAAGAAGAATGAAATCAAATGTAAGGGAAATACAAAATAACGAATGATACTGAGAAAGCTAGCTGAGTACTGCTAACAGTTGATGTGTCCCAGTGTCAGAAGAGGACAGGAAACAGAAAGTAGAATGTTGGCCCCTTAAATGAGACAATTGAATCCATCCTGAGGGACTATCTTTTCCATGAAACAGTAACAACATTTATAGTGGTCTACCTCACCTACTTTGAGAAAGAGGGAGCAGGAAAATAGGAAAGCACCACCAACAAAAGTTAGGACAATGTTTAAGGTCCAAATGCTTCAAGTAACTGCCTCAAAACGTAAAATCCTTATTCACTGGGAGTACACCACCACCTCTAGGCTGCAGGACTGTGGGTGTCAGTTTTATACCAGCCTAATAGGCAAAATATAGCAGCTGGCTTTTGTTCCTCCATTTCTCATCCATGAACTAGGACTAGAGACACTGGTACTGTTCAGATGAAGAGGGCAGACTGATTTAGGGGCAGATCACTGATTCAGCTGCCTTCTCTTCAGCAATTAACTGTGTTTTTTGGGTCTTGCATCTTCTGACGCCATGAACTGAGCACACGCTCATGGCAACAAGCTAAAAAGCAGAACTTCTCTGAGAGCAGAATCTCCAATAGTTATATGTAAAGGATCCTTTTGCATATAAAAGTTCCTTTAAAATGTATCTTTTACAATGTTCTGTTAGCTAAAACATATTTGTTTGTTTGTTTTTGTTTGTTTTGTTGTTTGGTATTTTTGTTTGTTTGGGGGTTTTCTTTGTTTTTTTCTTTTTTTAAAGAAAAATTTAGTTTTGGACTTTTTATGTCTCAAACCAGTCTGATACTATGGGTTTACAGGATCATATGAGAATCAATGCAACAAAGTACATAAAACATTTGTAATTTTCACATGCAATAGAATGTTAGACTGATTCTTCAACATAGTTAAAGGAAAATCAATGAAAACATATTGGGTTTATATTTTTATTCACCCACTAACTGGGTGAATAACCACTGGATTATGTTACACTTTCTCAGTTTTAAAATGGGAAACTAGGCATTAAGTGTGAAGAAAAACAAATTATTACTAAAAGAATATATCTTACTTTGGCATATTTGACTCAACAGTGTTTTAGGCTCACTGTCTTTATAACTAACATTGAATACTATCTGCTTTCATACTCATCCTTGAGATAACTGTTTTCATCTATTTATCTTCACCACTGCCTCCCTGGTCTTCCTGATCATCTCAAACATTCAAATGCCATCTAAGGGTTTGTCTAATACCTGGCAAGGGTGTAACAAATGGTAGGAATTAAAAATAAGAAGAAATGGAGAAAAGAAGAAATACAAATTTTGCAGAATAACCTGCAGATAAGACACCAGCACTGTATTGAAGTAAGCCTTATAATGCTGTGGACAGAAAAGCAAGTCTGAATTTCCAAGTTTCAAGCACATCTACCAGCATGCAGGAAAACAAATTGTTTTCTTCACATCAGTGAAGAAAAAAATTATGAGCTTCTGTAGCTTCTGTCTTACTCTGATTTCTCACACCTTTAAACTATTCTTCTACAATGTTCTGCTTTGCATTGAGGTGAAAAAGAAGATCTGTGGCTCTGAAATCTAAAGCACCCCTGTATGCTGGGATTCTGGAGACCACCAGGCATGTATTCTGGAGAATCTGCAGCATGCACATGCCAGGTTACTTTTAACTTCTGTCGAGTCAGGAGATGAAACTGAGGCAGAAAGACCTGTATGTCACTGTTTCTAAATGCAGAGTTATAACATTTAGAACTTAAATCAGACCTCCGCTATTTCAGTTATCAGCGTTTGGACACCCCATTTACAGAACTATGTCCTATGTAGCACAGCAAAGGATAGACAGAAAGATCTTTGTGCTCACCTTCCTTCATCAGCCTGCTATTTGACAGTGCTCTCATACTATTCATTTGTCTCTGCAGCTATAAACCAGATGACTGCAGGTGACCCACTGCCACATATAATGCAGAAGCAGTGACTCTGTTGCTCTCCTTGGAAAAGTCTGGTCCTTCCAGAGCAGCTTCCTAATATTTAAGGTAAACATACAGCTACAGAGAGAATTCCCACTCTGATAAAAGAGACTAAGGCATTAGGGAAAACAGATCCTCAGGAATTAGGAAGGTCAGAATGATGGAAGGGTGTAGTACAAGACCATGGCTGCAAGAAATCATGAGAGAGTTCATGGTGAAGTACGGAAGGTGGCAGCTTAAGCAGCTAGCAGTCCTAGCTTAGGCTAGGATCCACCTCTTCCATTTACAGCCTAGGAAAAAAGCATTTCTTTGCCTTCAAGCTGCTAAGTGAGTTTCACTGCAAATCACAATTCTCAGAGACTTTTGCTGACATTTTGCACACCAGCCAAAATCACAATCTGCAAATTCTTTCAATTAGGAAGAGAAACTCATAGTAACCCCATCCACCTTTCGTATAATCCCATTCCACCATAGAAAAAAAAAAAAAAAAAAAGTCTTTTTTTTCTGTAAGCACTGAAGGAGTCGTGAGCTGTGACTCCTTCATAGATAGAAGGACCATGCTATAAATAGACTATGCTATTAGCCCCATTGTAAGCCTCCTTTTAGCCAACAATTTCTCTTTATATGTTCAGTCAGCCTCTATCTTTTTCTTTCATCATGCCTTGGACTTTCCTGCTGCTTTTTTTTCTCCCAACTCTTTTGACAGGCACATCACACAATGCCAATATAAACCTAGTTGACCATGTACATCTCTGTTCGGAGGACTGGCAAAGCTCTTTTTCTAAGAGGGATGCTCCTACAGTTTCAGCTATCTGCTTTCATTAAGAAATGCAGTCCTAATTATCTGCATTTAGCAAGAAGAGGGCTGTTACCCCTCACTGGTTTCAATATTGCACAGCTCCACTAGGCTCTCTTCAGTGAAAAAGGTACAAGAAATGGAAGGATCAGAGGAATTCTTTAACAAAAACTATGCCCCCACATCAAGCAAAGTCACCATGACAGATGGGATATGAAAACAAGAATTGGACCTGGACAGCAAAGCCAGGAACTCATAATGAAATACACTGGGTGTGAATTCCACTAAAACAAATAAGAATACTTTCTGAGCCTCAGTATAAATACTTGCTGATTATTTGACAGCCAAACTCCAGTTCCTCTGGCTACGCCACAAGCTGGCATGTTTTTGGCTTTAAT
Source organism: Pezoporus wallicus (assembly GCF_028554395.1). Classification (NCBI taxonomy): domain Eukaryota; kingdom Metazoa; phylum Chordata; class Aves; order Psittaciformes; family Psittacidae; genus Pezoporus; species Pezoporus wallicus. Next base: position 1,232,849 of record NW_026642858.1, on the reverse strand, counting down.
GACTTCCTGGTAAATTCTTGTTTTCACATAATGCACTTAGTGCCAGATCTACAAAAATCTGGTTGTTCTTAGAGGGAACAATCTAATTCCCTAGGATAAACCTTTAATACAGCTAAATTAGTCATATGAAGAAAACCATAAGGTAAAGTAAGCCAGAAACCATTACGCACTTTGCAGTCTTAAGCTGTCTGGAAGTAATCCATAAACTTGATTTAAGTTCTATAGAGAATTCCCATCGCTATGAATCTACATGTTTCTGTTTGGATATGACTTTGCAATCATTCTGTAAGCACATAAAAACTTCAGTAAATAATGCACACAGAATTCTCTTCACAATATTCACTTGAACTTCAGGAAACTGCAGTCCCTACCAAACTAAATTGTCAGTGAACACGGCGAAAGTTTGCGAGGCTCCAATCAGGATTTTACGATTAAGACACATTTTATTATACTATGTTCTATATATGATCTTTTATGTTAACCAGCTTTTGTGCTTACAACGTTGACCAAGGGAGTCAGAGAGAACAAATGTATCTGATTCTTAAAATATCATCTTTCCATTTGTAAAACACTGTGTTGCCAGAATGAGAAGTAACACAGATTAGAACTCTCTTTGTCCGTCTTGTGTTTGTTTCACTGGCAACTTCTAATATGCTTCATAAGTAGTATTCCTGCACTCCTACTGTGGGTATCTATGGCAATATCTGAAGGGTGCTTTTCACATTAAAAGCTTTTTTTTTCCTTTTATTTCAAACCAGTGCTTATTGAAGAGGAAAGTATCATTAGGACTGTTACTGTCCAATTCTTGTTAACTATGTTCAATTTCCAAACTGAATTCCCTTACATACAATCACAGGAATTTCTTCACAAACCATTCACATTTTTAGTATTCTTAATCTGAATTATTGAAACCTTTTCATTCTGTTTCAGAGAGATTAGCAATTACATGACAAAAATTAAGAAGGTCAGGTAAAATCATGATTTTTATCAAGAAATAACTAGTACAGGGGGTACTGGCATGGAAAACCTCCAGCAGATCAAACAAACAAAAAAAAGGGTGGCTCAAAGTCCAATTTCACAGCACTATGAACTAATTCCATGGGATTAGCATAAAACTACATGAATTGAAAGCAGGTGTTGGTCAAGCATGCAGGAAGAAATGTATTATTTATTCCACAGTACACTGAAGCAACACTGCAGCGTTCAGATCCGAGAAGACTGCGGGCTCCAGATGTAGACTGAGTATCCTGACAAGCAAGATCAGATTGGACTGGAGATCTAGAGTTTAGCTGATCCAAAAATACCAATTGCCAGAATGTTTTTGGAAAAACATTTAGGTAATTTCATGTCATACCTTTGTTAGTCATCTCTCATAGCAATAACCATTTTAAAAAAACGCTATGCATTTTTTTGGTGGCTATGTCATATTAGGGTGAGATTTGCCATTATTTCTCCCAGCTAAAGGACTATGTGGCCACTCATTATCAGCACCCAAGGCAGATTTACACAACACCAGATCAGTCACCCTCCACACCCCTCACAGCTTTCACTCCTGGCTTCCACCACACTCAGAGTCACAGGCAAGTAAGGACAACATTATAAACTACTCACTGAGCTCATTAAAGGACAGCAAAGCAGGAGCTATAACAGGAATGAAACCCTTTCATGTCTCATTTCTAGCTGAAAGCTCATTCAGGTTGGGAATAAACAAGGCTGGTCCTGTCTGCTGGATTAACAGTGCCATCTGTGAAACAAGGACTGCATAATCGACCCGGGTAACAGCAGATTCTGGTGTACTAACAGAATCTCTTGCAACCTTGCCAATGCCTAGCAATCTTCCGTGCACAGACGGAGAAAAGCAAAGTACAGATTTGCATGGGGACAGACTGGTTGTTTCACCAAAGACCTTGCACAGAGCCATAGTTTTTTTTGCAGCCTTTAGGAAATCTGTCCTCCAGACTCCTTACCAATCCTGTGGAACGGATATGTATATTCATTCCTCTGATGGAAGTAAGTTAGTTAACACAACAATAAGAGCCTTAGTTACAATTGTATTAATACAGAAAAGGCTCATCCTTTGATTTAGACCACAGAGAATGACAAGCTGTCTTGGATGAAAACAAGAGATATACAACTGAAAAAGACGTTTGCTGCTAAATCACAGAAAAGAGGTTTTTTTTGTTTGTTTGTTTGTTTTTATCATAAAGGAAGTGTTCTACTCACAGAAGGAGGGGTGCTTTTCTCTTCTCTATTCTCTTATTAAATAATGACACACTGACGGAAAGAAAATTCTGTTTTACAAAGCTTTTCTTTTTTGCCCAAGAAGCAGCCACAGATCCAGGAGCAGACTGATTTCTAACCATTTACTTTGGGGGGGGAGACACTGCATGTATGTTATTTAGCTCTTAGAAACACAGGACAGATATTTTCCAGAGATACATAAATCTAAAATCTTTCCAACCATGACTTGACATGGAATATTAATCCTGCATCTAGGATTAATATTAAAAAAGACTACATCTTTTTGTATGAAAACAGTAGTGACTATGAAACATTTGTGGAGCAAGTTAACTGTGCCTTCCAGGACTGTAAAAGAATACCCAACAAAAGGACTTTCTTATGTCTCTGATGGAAATACTGTTAAAAAACAAATAATAGAAAGACACTACATCTTGCATGGCTAAAGACAATTGAATAAGTCAGAACAACAAAGGACTACAAATAGCAATATTTTAACAAAGAAAAACAACCCAACTGCATCACAAGTTCTGCAAAAAGGAGTCAGGTTACATGCAGAGTTGTGAAAGTTTTATATGGCAATTTGGATTTGACTTCCATAAAATTTGCTTAGAATGACAAATTTCTTCACTGTCATCACTGCATTATGAATTTCCTACAACAATACTCTGCTTGCTATTGAATTAAAACAGAGTGCTTTAAAGCTTTCGCAGCAAATCTTCCATTATCCATTTTCAAGTAATTCTTCCTACTGGGAATTGAAGCACTATTTTGTTTAATCATTTCAGAGGTTTTATCTCTCATAATGTGAACTCCTATATGGAAAGGAGAATTAGAATCGTCCCTGCAGTTTATTTTCTGTCATTTAGGACTTAAAGCTTATTGTGATGTGTGTGTGCCTGACTTCTTTATTAAAAAATATATTAATTTTTCTCTTAATTAATTTGCTCCCTTCTGTCATTAGTTGAAGAGAAATCTTCAACCATTCTGTGATTCTATGATACTACCAAAGTTTTATTCCTGCATTGAAAGGCTGCAGTGGTGTAATCATACGCAAAAGCTAGTCTAGCACACAGTGAGAAGCAGCCCTTCTTCTTATGCATTATTTCTTGTATTTTTGTATTTATCTTCCCCAAGGTATCAGCAAAAGTTTTCAGCAGTGACTGTATCAAGATCAAGGGTTCCTTAAAAAAGTCATGGGTAGAAGGTATGAGTTTCTTGATAGTTGCTGGTTTTTACATTCTTCTTAGGAATATTTCAGCTTTAAGCAGTAGGTGACTCACTCTTGCAAATTAGAAAAAAAAAAGAATTTTTCCTGTGCTTTCTAAAAGTCCTTTGAAGGTAATCATAATTTTAGGATGTTAAAAAGAAACAATCCCATTCCACACATAAGGTTTCAGCATCTCCTGTAGAAAAGATTTGATTCAGAATTCTTAGTCTGATTCCAGTCTGATCTTCAGACTGATACTCTCAGAAGGACCATTTGACTGTGTTGGGGTTTTTTTCCTCAAAATTTTCTGATTTACTCTTGCTTTCTCTTCCACACCCCTTCCCCCTCTTTTTCTTTCTGTTTTCTTTTGATAAGGTCTATATTGCTAATACATTCACTGTCTTGTCTTGCATTTGTCTTTAAAACTGCCAGGTTTTCTGCAAGATCTGTCAGTGACCTCATAACCTAAAGTTACGTTACCTTTGCTATCATCAGAAATGTCTGATAGAACTTCTAATACCTGCGCAGGAAATGCCAGCCAGTGCAAATGTCACTTCTTTGTAAGAGATTGACAGGACTATTTAACCCCCCCTCTCCCCACTGACAGCAGCAAATTCAACTGCTGCAGATGAAACGGGCTCAGTTTTGAGTGTCACAAAGAGATGCAATTACGGCTCCTGTCCACTCCAAATGTACATACTTACACTACTTGAGCCAGAAAATGTCACAGCTATAGCTGGTCAGTATCTTTTCCCTGAACTACACTACTGAAGGCAAGAAACATCTGGAAGAAAAGCTTATAGAAATATCTAAATGACAAGTTGTAAAGTCTTAAAAAAAAAAAAAAAAAAAAGAAAAGCTTGCAGCCCATGCACTGGAGAACCCTGTACACAGAAGAATGATCAGCTTGCGCACAGTTTTCGCAAGTAACTCTTCATTGCATCTTTTCTAACTTAGCCAGAAATGCAGGTATGTGGCAAAACTCCCACCAGCATGGATTCTGGAACATGGATGGCGGTGTAACAACAGACATAATGTCAGCTTAATTGTCAAGGAGACTTGGTGTAATATGAAAAGATTAACGTCACAAGGCAAAACAAAAACTAAAGCTAGAAAACCTTATAATACTCAAATGGATGGGCACCCAGCAGTGTAGGGGATAGAGGCAGTGTAACTTAATCCCCAGGAAAGCTATGGCAAACTAGGGGAGATTTATCTTTGAGTAGAACAGTGCCTGCTTGTGAGGAGCTTGTTTTCTGAATTCAAATGCAGCAGAACAGACTTTGTATCCTGATGCTCCTACAGGAAAACTAACTTCTGTGCAGTGCCTGCTGTAGGTAAGAACTCCTAACTCCTATTTATTGTCAATGTTACTGAAACCCACTGTTTTCAAACAAATATGTTCTTGTTTAACATCTAACACATACAGTTTGTTTGTTTTTCGTTTAGCTACAGCATGAATGCAAATGGGACAAAAATCCTTGGGAAGGGATCAGGTGGAGTGGAACATGATAGTTTTATACAGTAATTGGCTCCCCTTGGGAATTGTTTGCACTTTCCTGTCTTCTCCAGTATTCCTGCAAGCACAGTATGGTGACTCTGCAGACTCTTATAGATCAATGACATTAAATCAGGCAAATTATTGAGGGGCTCATGCAAGTAAGAGTTTTGGGGACTGAGCTCATAATTTCTAAGAGCAAATACATCAGGATTTTATGAGCTCAAAAAGACTTGTGAGAGTAATAATCCGTAAAGCCTATTAAGCTATTAAGGTAACCAAATAAAGCATCTGCATTTTGATCTGTCTCCAATCTAAATACTCAGCATGAAGCTTTCTTAGAGATATAAAGATGTCTGAAGAACTCGTTCTCCATAAGACAATTTTTTATGGTTCACCTACTGTTAGAAAACTATAAATCCCTGAAACTTCTCCCAATTTCACAACATCTTAAGTCAATGTTATGCTTTCAAGATTTGAAAATGTCTTCTCTGTTAAAAGGATTTTTCATTCCTTAAGACAAAGGATAATATACACTAGTTCCTCTAGCTTATTTATATTTTCACATGTTTCACCTGCTGCAAAAGTCCATCACACATACTACTCCTGTGGACACCTCTGCTTCACTTACTACTTTTCATTACTGCTCCATACTATTGGCTGGATTTTCTCCACAATCATTCATTTCTTTTTTATTCTTTTCACTTTTATTCAAAATCTGCTTAAAGAAAAATTTCTGTGCTGATCATAACACACAAATCCATGACCAAAACAAAACTAAATGGAGTCTTTAGCTGGTGTTCTTTGGAGGTTGCCATTTTCCATCCTGTTTTGGGTTTAAATCATGAAGAAGTAAGGTCCTTAGACTTTATGGGTTTTGGTACATCAAGCAGGGCCAAACACATAGCTATAGCTAGCTTACTATGCAATTCTTAGAATTTTTCATTGAGTGTTATGTGCTAACATCACAAGCAATATCCCTAGGTTTTCTGCCAAAGTAATTAGGTGCACATTTGCTAGCCTCAGCAGCAGTCTATTTTATTTGTGCTATAAATAAACCTCTAGAATGAAAATAGTTTACGTTTTTTGTTATATAATTGTGACTTGTATTCTCAGATGTGAGATTTCATACACGTATCTTGAAGTAATCATAATCAAATGACAGGAAAATGGCAAAGTATGCATCATACTCTGCAACAGGATTCACCAATTCATCCAGTATTAACTGCAGAAATATGTGTGGTATTGCTCATCTCTTAAACTTTTCTATTTCACAGAAATGCTATTCTTTTGTCTTTCTAGTAAATGTGGTTAAGTTGAAGCCATTCAGTATGATAATGTACTGTTTCTCACTTAATTGCAAAGTCCCTATTTTGCAAAACTATTTATTTACAATTTCTCCAATTTTCACTTTCCTTTTCCAGCCATGGAAAAGTTTTACTTCAAAGACAATTAGAGTCTAAATATAAAAACAAGAAATGCTTTACAGATAAGCATTTAATCAAAAAATACTGATTATGATAGGAAATAAAATATGTCTGTTTCCAAGGTAAAATGTAACTACTGTATTAGACGCAGCCACTGCAGCAGTAAAGAAAACCTGCAGAGAACACACCTTCTGCCTGAATACAACAACAGGGCAGAGCTGATATTTTTAAGTAATGCTGATTTTATTATTTCCCCCCTTTACTTTTTCCATGCTAGGTGATATTTAATTGTCACACCTCATATCAAATAAAGATATGTGTAAGAAAGTCTTTGATGACAAATATTGGTGGTTCAGAAAGTTTATTTGGAGGATGAAGTGAGAGGACAGAGAAATATTTCTTCTGTCATGTTTATCATTCTTACTGTCACTGAATAGTGCTCACTATCTGAATGACTGAGCACTATTACTGAGCACTATTCAGAATGAGTAAGCCTGGATTTCTATAGAATATATTACAAGCAGTTGTAATATATTCTTATATACGCAGTTAAGGGTACAATTAGATGATTTTTACATTTTTTCTCCACTACATTCAGCTACAGGTACTCAAGGTTTAGTCTCAGTGACATAAAATGAATAAAAACATTTTTATGGTGTAAGCTAAAATAAAGTACCCTTACCCAAACACTAAGCTTTTGCTTTGTTCAGTCAGGTGGCTTGCAAGAGGAAAGATTGCAACACTGAAATTTCAGTAATTTCATTTATTCCAAGCCTTATGTAAATAACATTAAAGATTGTATATTCATTTTAGAAAGCATTTTTCAAAACGTGGACTGAAAATCATCAGGCCTGCTCCTGTACTGATAAACCCAAACTTCTACTCCTTTTCATGCCTGTAGTCCTTTCTGCCCATCAAAAAAAAAAAAATCATTATTTATCACTGAGATATCTCTGGCTGAACAGCAGCTGCAATTCACTGTAAAATCACACAATAATTGAGACAGGGAGAGGCAAAGAAACCACTTGAGAAAATTGGTAATAGGGGCTATTTGGTATATATTAAACATTAAGCAGCATAATATTTTCTTTCATTTTTATTTACGTTGCCATGCACTGTTGCAGTACATTGCCACATGGCTGATGTGTTCCACCTGCACTTTGCACATCTGTTGAGTGGTTCATGAAGTACTTTACATCCATTTTGCGGTGTTCCTCATCCAGACATTTTTCTGGCTAACATGTAACAGCAACTGCTCCTTCCAATGTTTTATTATTAAAAGACTTTTTATCTAAATCCCAAGAGGCTAAGCCAAATCTCAACTGAGGCCCAGCACTCCCATGCTGTCATTAGAGAGGTTTCATTCCTTGCTATGTACTGCTTCTCATCGCATCCTTAGTACAGCTACAGTTGCACAAAGAAGCCCCGTTATCCTGAGGGACTTCTCATTGTTGTCTCTTGTCCTGCATCTTAATGCACTGAACGCTTACACAAATCAGCAGATTAGACTAACATATCAGAAATTTTGCTTAGGCACTTGTACTGCTTTGACTATAAACCATCGAAGTGAGAACAGGGGCAGCCCCCTGTAGGTTACTCTGGGGTATGGGGCAAACACTGACCTGCTGCTTCTCCCACACAGATGATAAGCAAATAGCAAGGTTAGTGGGAAAGACTGCCTGCAAGCTGTCCCTACAGTTCCTTGAAGGATCCACAGAAACACTGATGAAATTTCACCTCCATTTGTATCTGGAATTTGCCATGTCTGATAAGTTGGATAAATATGTTCTAAATAATTGTGCATAAATATCTTTGCTTCAAAAAGAATAAAATTAGTAGCAGACATAAGTCGCATTTAAATATAAGATCATTAGGCTATCCAAATCACTCTTACCAGAGGTGATTTACAGTCAGCTTAGATCAGCTGTGCTGTCCCCTATGCAAATGGGAAGGATAAGCAGGATCAGACAAATTCGTGACATCTTATTCCTCCCTGTGAGCTGCTGGGACACAGCTGGGACATAACTTTCCCTGGCATAAGTGAGGGAATAAGACTTTCCTTGCATTTGTTCTATAAGAACAAACACTTCATTCATCCCTGTACGCTTCTTGCTTGCACTAATGTACCTGTCTAGGTACTCCCGCATTTTTCTCTTAAAAGCCTCAGAGCTCTTTCACATATTTTTTAAGAGGAAAAGCTATTTCCACACTAAGTCTGAGAATATCTATTTCCTGCAAGCCTTAGGGATCTAGATTTCCATTCTGCCAGAAGACAATCATAGAATGGTTAAGACTGGAAAGGGCCTCAAGATCACCTAGTTCTAACACCCCTGCCATAGGCAGGGACATCTCGCACTAGACCATGTCACCCAAAACTCTGTCCAACCTGTCCCTGAACACTGCCAGGGATGGAGCATTTATCACTTCTTTGGGCAACCCGTTTCAGTGCCTCACCACCATCACAGTAAAGAACTTTCTCCTTATATCAAATCTAAACTTCCCCTGTAAATTTAAACCTGTTACCTCTAATTCTATCACTACAGTCCCTAATGAAGAGTCCCTCCCCAGCATCCCTATAGGCCCCCTTCAGATACTGGAAGGCTGCTATGAGGTCTCCACGCAGCCTTCTCTTCTACAGGCTAAACAGCACCAACCCTCTCAGCCTATCTTCATACAGGAGGTGTTCCAGTCCCCTGATCATCCTCATGGCCCTTCTCTGGACTTGTTCCAACAGTTCCATGTCCTTTTTATGTTGAGGACACCAGAACTGCACACAATACTCCAAGTGAGGTCTCACGAGAGCAGAGGAGAGGGGCAGGATCACCTCCTTCGACCTGCTGGTCACACTTCTTTTGATGCAGCCCAGAATTCCGGGCTGTGAGCGCACACTGAAGCCAGTTCATGTTCTGTTTCTCATCAACCAATGCCCCCAGGCCCTTCTCCTCAGGGTTGCTCTCAATCCATTGTCTGCCCAACCTGTGGCTGTGCCTGGGATTGTCCCCACCCAGCTGTAGAACCTCATATTTGGCCCTGCAGTACTTCATGAGGTTGGCATCAGCCCACCTCACAAGCGTGTCAAGGTCCCTCTGGATGGCATTCCTTCCCTCCAGGGTATCAACCGAACCACACAGCTTGGTGTCATCAGCAAACTTGCTGAGGGCGCACTCAATTACACTGTCCATGTCACCGACAAAGATGTTGAACAGGATTGGTCCGAACACTGATCCCAGAGGGGATAAAATAAGGGAGCCTAACCCTAGCTCCATAATAAGAAAGGTCTCTTGCCCTCAATGCCTCCACATTTTTATTTAAACAGTGTCAATTCCCAAGTTTATTTTGATGTCAGAAAACTGGGCACCAGAGGAGCTCTGCCTCAGTGAAGCAGCTCCAGAAAGCTACATCAGTTTTAAGAAAGCTGGAGAGTGACTATTTACAAAGACAAGTAGTGACAAGGGGCATTTGATTTAAACTTAAAGTGGGTACATTTGGATTAGATATTAGGAAGAAATTATTTACTGTGAGGGTGGTGAGACACTGGAACAGGTTGCCCAGAGAAACAGTGGATGCTCCATTCCTGGAAGTGTTCAAAGCCAGACTGGACTGGGCTTTGAGCAACCTGGTCTAGTGGAAGGTGTACCTGCCCATGGCACAGAGGGTAGAATTAGATGATCTTTAAAGTCTCTTCCAACCCAAGCTATTCTATGATGCTATTATTTGATGTTTCCAGACTTGCCATGTCATAATCACAGAATTTGCCTCAATACACAGTATCTTACTAACATTTTCTTAAAGAGTGCTTACTTATCTGCCAATACATATATTTTGGTCAGAGCTGTTTCAAGTGAAGGCTGAATCCCAGGTTTTATCACCTAGGGTACTGCCCAGACAAAGCCCTAAAGAGGCTGCATGGAATACAGCAAGTAGCACTTCATACCTGTTCTTATAGGATACAAACAGCTCTAGTGGGTCTGACACAGTCTTTGTCACTTTTAGCATTTCCTCCATTTTGGACAGGTACACAGTCTCAGTTATGCAACTTTAAGGAAGAATTAGAAAGAAATGTGAGCCCCAACAAAGAATATGTCAACTTCTTGAGCTAGACTTAGGTCCAGTTTTCCTGTTTTCAGAGAGAAAATGGAACTGCATTCTTTATACTCCTGCTGAATTCCTGGTTTAAATGCTGGTACCATGCCACCAACTGGTGCTACTGAATGCACTCAACCTCAGCGACCAAAGGAAGGGGCAGAATTTCTTATACAAGGTCGTGGGAAGGAAATGGTCCTAGCAGTTACTGCAAGCTCTCTGTTTCAGTTTGCAAGTAGCTAAGCAGACACGTATGCAGAATTTGTATATGGGTTTACCTAATTCTTTAAAATGATCCAGTGATGAGCATTACTATTGCAATGTTTATATTCCTATAAGGCAGGAGCTGATCTAAACTCTTCTTTATTTGCCAATAAATGGCAGGTTTAAAAAAGTTTTCAAGGCACCGGTTCTAGTCCTGCAGGGATAATGGTGACCTAAAGTAGGAAGATCTCAGCTTTATTGAGAGCTTTACTGTTTATTAAGACAAGTAAGACCTGAATGACCTTGGCAGTCCTAGGAGAGGTGGACGAGGAAAAAAGTATAGAGATGCTTACAAGTGCTTCTTGTAATACATCAAAGCAAAAGACTGTAAAACATTAGGATTGAGGCAACACTGGTAATGCAAGTTGAAGCTAAGAACAAATCCACTTTCAGCTTGTAACTGTCACATTCCTTCTCCCTGTGCAGGCTCTGCAGCCATGAAGAATGCTTGCATTTCTCCACATGCTGAACGCTGAGGAGTCTATTCTGAAACTGAAAATCTGATTGCGTGTATCTTTGCTCCCACTAAAATGTGTTTAAAAAACTCTGTGAAGCAGGTCGTCAGTGAATACTGCGGCTTTTTTTGACAAGCCGCAGAAAACATGAAAAGAGCAAGAGCAACCTGCCAAGACATAAATGATCTTTTCTGTGATGATCTCCCTTCTAGAGAGGGCTGCACTATCACTGTGGAAAACTATGGAGTTTTAAATTTCTACAAATAAGCAGTATGTACTCACACCAAGCAGTCAAAAGATTAAGAAGTATTCTTGTTTCCCCCTTTGATTATATTGCTGTTTGTTTCCCCATGTGCAAAATTAAGGTAATAATACAGACTTTTTGTGAAGTGCTTTGCCAGTCACACATGGAAAATTCAGTGAATAAGCTAAGTATTTTGTTCAATCGTCCTGTACCTTTACTATTCTCTTGCCAATTGGTACTTCTATTTCAATCTGCTTCTAGTTAAACCACATGCATCTTGTGCAATGTTTTCGGCTGGTGATGAAAAAATATTTGAAGAGCTATGGCTGATGGTCAGAATGCTTTTTATTGTTGAAATACACATATAAATTCAAATAAGAGATTCAAAGTATGTCTTAGTCTGACTCTAAATCTGACATATTTATTTTTATGAAATTTACAAAACATCCTCTCAACACTGTACTGAAACTGTCGAGCAATGAAAGTATGCACCAACATGTTATCCTGTTATAAGCAGGGACTGAATCAATGTAAGCAGAATCATCAGCAGAGTGGTGAAATAAATGTGTAAAACCTCCCTTTCATATTTTCTAGGGTTCTGCTGCTATGGCAAATTTTCCAATTAATTTTCTAGGAGGCAGGAATCTTCTGAACAGAGCAAAAGTTGCTGATGAGTTGCATTAGATCCACTTGAAAACTCTTCTCTGGTGTTCTTTGTTCTACTGATTAGATGGGTGCTTGTGTAAGCGAGGCTCTGTCAGTCACCCAGGCTAGGCAGTTTATGCTGTTTACATGAAAGACCTTAGCTCCTATGCTTTGTTATTCACTGCTTCGCCAGAACTGTTATTTGGATAATGGTAAAACCTATCAAGAAATGAGCAAACCCTTCCAGTCAAAATGGAGGCATGAACTTGTTTTCTCTAGAAACAGGGCAATCTGTTGTAGATATGAAATAGGTACACCCCCCTAGAATTTATACTGCTCTTTTTTTGAGAATCTTTTTCTTTTTTTCAGAATCCTGCAGAAGAGCAGGATCCTGTCCTTAGGGTAAGCACTTGCTGGTGCCACTTCTGAAGTCTTAGTATGAAACAAGAATAAATTCCAAATTAAATCTTGCTGACAAACTACAAGAAGTTCTGACATTCAACAGCCTAAGAGGGCCAGCATAGTATTTCTGAAGTTTTGTAAATCTCAGATTTAGTAGAAGGCACATATCAACTCCTTTAGAAGTCTTGGTCTTTGTTGCTTATGCAGTTAATGATAATTAGGGAAATGAAGCCACAGTAAATACCCTTGTTTAACTCAGTTACCAGTTTCCACTGACATCATCACAGTTCTAAAAATGCACTGCTTGAAGTTACCTCTAGTCATTACAACAATAGCATTATCAATACACAAGCAGTTCCTGTATGGACCTGTCTTTTCACAGAGGTTGTTGGCACTATGAGACATGAGGAAGGGATGTTGACATTAACTTACATTTTCTTAGTTACTGACAACAAGGTCAGACTGTTAAAATAATGCGTTCTATCAATCTCAATTCAAGATCTGTTCTGTTCTTACTTTAGTTAAACTTCTCTCCTAGATCTGATGTTGCTATACCAGCGTTTTTATGTTTACTGTTCAATGACTTAAATGCCTGTCCATTCTAACAACTATTTCTTGCTCTGCAGAAAATGGCTGAACTTCCAGGTGCACCTTCAATTTGTTTGAGTGTTTCTTGGCTTTATTTACTGACTTTAAGTCAATGAGGTTCAAAATATGATGCAAGGAAAAATGAAGGCTTGATATAAACACTCCATTAATTTTAATTTTTCTATCAAAACTACAGAGAAAGATTCAAACTAAAAGGTAATTTTCTTGCCATTTTTATATAGCTTTCCCATAAACTGTTTTTCTCCTTCATTCCAGTCCCACTTGGTGGAACTTTTATTTATGCAATGCCTTCCACTGCATCAACTGCAATGGAATGGAAGGTTGTTTGTCTTTGGTTTTATTTGTTTTGTTTGAGTACACAGTTTCTGCATTCTCTAGAAATAATATAAGTCAGGGTTACAGCTTTTTTCACCTGTCTTTTATTATCTTGTAATTTGCTGGACTTCATGTAGAATATTGAGGCTTCAACACCACTTTTAGCAGTATCAGCTATTTAACTGAAGAGTTCTTTGTACTAACAGGGCACTGGAAATGAGTCCACATCCTTCTGTGCTTGTGTCATGAAGTGCCTCTTACTGTGCAGATATGGCACCCAGGCTGACAGCACTGACTTCAGTCTGTTCTACTTTGATGAAAACATTATAGATGTTCCTCATTAGACATGGAACACTCAAAGAATGCTACTGAAAGTTGCCTTAAAAAAGACATACTCAGGCATTAGTATTCAAGTATTTTTTACTTGAATTGTTTTGTGACTTAATGAAAAAGTGAGTGAATGTGTTAACAAATGAGTTTCCCTTTTTTTTAATTATTTTTTTTACCATCTGTAAAGCTTTCAAAGCATTTAATACGACCTAATTTACAACTTGCAAAAAAGCACATGTTGGTTAAGAAATACACAGCAGCAGCAACAGCCCATGAGAAGACAGTGGCAAAAAAACTACCATTCTGTGTACACTATCTGCCCTCAGATACTTCCTGAGGCAGAAAGCTGCAAATCAAGGTATATTGTCCCTATCTCACTCCCTAAGTATTTCTACTCCCTTCAGCACTGATGAAGCCAAACATGGTGGTTCACCAACTCTGTAAACTCAGCAGTCTTGTTTTATTAAAACATTTTTCAAATTTAACAAAATTATAATGGATTTTTTATCAGGATTTCTAATGATTTTCTGCTCCATGGACAAACTTCAGTCTTCATTGCTTTCACTAACTTGCTGTTAAAGCAAGGATATCCATCTGCTTTCAGAACTCACCCACCATAACTGAACAGTGAAAATCGCTGGAATTACATTGCTAAGAAGCAGCTTGCGTATTTTGGATGAGTTTCTACCATTATGTTCATATACAGAAAGGTGTTTTTTAAAGGCATTCCATTACCTCCATCATGTGGAACTGGTCAAAATCTAGAAAATCACAGTTCATTAAGGAATAATATAACTGTAACTGTTCCATAGTGTCTTCTGTCAGCAAGGAGCTTACCAGTAAAAAATGACGGAAAAGAAGAAAGGTCATATTCTGTCACAGAATGATGATGAGCCATGTACACAGAATCACAGAATCATAGAACAGTTAGGGTTGGAAAGAACCTTAAGGTCATCTAGTTCCAGCCCCCCTGCCATGGGCAGAGACACCTCACATGAAACATATTTTCACTGTGGAAAAGCTAAATGCTAGGATGTGTCAGGAAAAGTATTTCCAGTAGAGATTGCCAGCCCATCAAAAAGGCACTGAAAAAGGCTCAACTGCAAGATGGTAAACAGCTCTAGATATATGTCAAGAGGAAATAAGGGTTCTGACTGTGGCAGGTGCTGGGAAGGACACACAGCTTAACAGGAAACAAGCGGAGACTTCAGGACTGGATTTTTCTATATCGGAAAAGTGTCAGATTAAGAATATAAAGGCATTTTAAAAAGCTATCAGTGAAATAAAGACAGAACAAAAAGAGAAACTGGCCAAGGAAATGACTGGTCTAGAAATGAGAGGGGTTTCTATACGTGGGAGTGGTGAAAACCTGAGCACCAACACTATCTGCCTTTACCCCGGGGCTTTGACAAGTGTATACAAAGCACAGCATAACAGAATTGCCTCTGATTGCAAGCAACAGGACATAGAAGTCCACCTCAAAGCTATGTTATCAAGTTTTGCAGTAAGTATTTGCAGTATATAATGATGAAAATCTAGAAGAAGATTCTGATTTTACTAGGATTTATCAAAAGATCATCTCATCCATTTGTTATGTGCAAGTAATCAAATTCTCCATTATAAAATGGAAACTGTTGATATTCACAGTAGCAATTTCAACACATACAGATACACACCCCGCCCTCAAAAATAGTTCATATTAGAATGAAGCAAAATTTGGTTTTTATTTATTTAGGCATTTAATAAGCAAAACCTCGTATTTTTTGGTTTTTTTTTTTTTTTTGTCAGAAATGCCTTCTAGCTAACTGTTGCTAACTGAACCACAGGTGATTCATCAATTCAGTAGCTGTTGACAGACTTTTGCAGAGTCATGGCGGGATAGGATCTCATTGTCTCTCTTCCCCACTTAAAACATAGAAGTGAAGAAGAGAAGATCGATGAAATGGGATAAATGGTTTCCCAGGAAGGAACTCTGGGCAGAAAGGATACTTTAGAAAGCTTTCTAGTTATCTAAAAAGAATAGAAAGTATCGAAAATAAACAAATTTTTGCACTTTGGTGATTGGTACATGTTACTTTGAGAAATCTGCTTATTTTCAGGATGGAAGAGCAAGAAGGTTCATGCAATTGCTTTCTCTGTGTAGGCTAAATGAAAACTTTGAAACAGACACCTCTGCCCTGAAACAGGTTTTGACTATATTCAGAACTATTACAAATGAAGTAGAACTGCAAGTGAAGTAAGAACCTGAGCTAATGCAAGTTTATATGGTGTTTCCTGGCTATGTAAAACTTTTGTTCATTCTACTAGTGCCTAGATGGTATATTTTGTGCATAAGCCATGGAAGATGGCAGTTAACTTCAAGGACTCAGCAGGTGTCTATATGTATATCTCTGCTTTTTAAATCCTCACATCCTAGCAATTGTGAAAGGCATTCTTTACAGTACTATAACAGCACTTAGTTGCTACATGCAACAGCATTCATTCCTCTAGAAATCATGTGGATGACTAAGTCTAGTATGCAAATGTAATAGTTTATTTAATTTATCAGAACCTATGTTCACTGAGATACTTAGCCATATTAATATTACAAAATTACACAAAAAATTAAAACTGAGATATGATTTACTTAAAAAATTATACTTTGACAACACAGTACTCAATTACTGCATTCTCATAATAAACCCACTTAGCAAATAATCCCATATGGCAGAACTAAAAATTGTATGACAGGCAGTCCAAATAAATATTACCCTAATGTTTCCATTTGAAGCCAGACTATTTAATTTGCATTTTATAAAGGAATTTGGTTTCTGTAATACTTAGTAAGAATGCAACTATTAATTTAGATGCAAAATGACCATGGAGATACGTTATGAAATACTGACCTTCAAATGCAAATGAAAAATAAAACATTTTACTAAAACAGCAGGAGAGGGCACTGACTTGACTACCCATGACAGTATTTAAGTAACTCTTCTAAGAGTTGTATGTCTGACGTAGCAAACCCCTACTCCTCCCTTGGCCTAACACACATCTATGAGCACACACGCACATGCACATGTGTGCACACTGCTGTCCATGGTTTTGAAAAGAGACAGCAAAGCAAGAAAAAACCCAACCCATAAAACCCCATTTAGTTCTAATGAGTTAATTTTATAAAATATCCTTCAAATCCAGTAATGATTCAAATCCAGAATGCAAGCACCTCCTTATGCTTAACTAAACATAAGCTGCTTAGATTTAAGTCAGAGTGACACTAAGAAACTCTACCTTGAAAGAGTACTAAAAGATAAGGATGTCATCATTTCTTTAATTCTCCCTTCATTAGAAAAAAAAAAACCAAAACCACCACCACCCCCCAGTATGGATTTCCTATTTCAAAGAGAGCATTCAGTGCACCATTCTGAGTCATACCATTGGGGTCTGGCAAACATTAAGCTCTATAAACCAGATGGTATTTTAAACTTCAAATGTAGCTCTGGTTCCTTAAGGAGTCTGAGTGGTTAAAGACACCTTAAATCCATTATACCTTGGCATTTTGCCTTGTGTAGCAAGATACCTAGTAGTAGTATATCAAGTGTAGACATTTTAAACTCCTTCACAGCCATTTCTGCAGTCTAATCCAAGGGTGCTCATAATTTATGTTGCAGGCAGGTTTATGATTCAGAAACCTTTGTATCTCCCAAAAAAAGCTCAGGCAATTTCCCCTCAAATTTCTGGTAAGGTAGAAGTTTAAAACTTCAGAAGTAGCACCTATGAAGGTTCAAGCAGATGTAGCTTTTGGAAGAACTGGACATGTGACATTAAATTGCAAAAGAGAATATTTCTTCCTCCATTGGCCAAGTATTCTTCTTTCCCTGCTTTCCGCAGTTGCTTCTTCAGAGATTGTTCTCTTAGGTCTCATCTCTCAGAAAAAAAAAAAAAAAAAAAGGAAAAGTAAAGGGTGAAGTTTTATCAGGAGAGCCTTCAACTACTTTTTTTTTTCCTCTTCTCCCTCCCCACCTCCAGAAGGGAGCAAAAGTTCAACCCCTGCAGCTCAGAGATCAGATGTTGCCAGTCTTCACTGTGTAGCAGTGTCTACCCATTTTCTTCCATTTTTTTTTCACTTATTTTTTGAAGAAGGATGCTACTTACTAGTAAAAAACTTGATGATGCAATTTACTCACCCATTCACAGCATTCCTATGAAGTTATTTCAATGTCTAATTAATTTCTTTTTAATCTTTGACTGAAAATTACTTTTAAGCAAGAATAGAAGAAAAATCTCTGCTTAAAATTAACACGTATATTTGAGGGGAAAGAGCATATTTACTTCTTTCACTACTTCTGCCTTTAGATTCTTTGCCAGCAGCAGCACTGCAATGTGATAATGCGACATGATGGCATGATAAGTAAATTTTTGGCTAAGCTAGTGACATAAACTTCAAGAAAACAGTGCCTTCACTTTACTCTTTCAAAATGCCAGAAAAACATGTATCAAGGCTATAACAGAGTTGACAAAAAAAGCTAGAATAGCTTGGAGTGGTGAAACAAGGACAGTCTCTAGAGCCAGGAGAATGAAAGAATTAAATCCCCAAGGCAGAAATCATGGCCCATGAACATTTCTTTGTGAAAATAATGGTTTCGAGAGTCTTTTATTGTTTTTCAAGGACTGGAGAAAGAGATTCTGATTTAATCTTTCATTACATTTACAGTGAGCTTCAAGTACAACTACATTAATCACTGTGCAATGGCTTTCTGACCATACTTGCTCAGCTCCCTTTCTCTAGAACTTCCCATGAGATCAGGCAAAGAGACATTTTGCTGACTCAAATCTGTATCAAACTCCTAATGTTGTTATTCGACAGAAGCCACTAAAATCACAGAATCATAGAATAGTTAGGGTTGGAAAGGACCTTAAGATCATCTAGTTCCAACTCCCCTGCCATGGGCAGGGACACCTCACGCTAAATCATATCACCCAAGGCCTCGTCCAACCTGGCCTTGAATACTGCCAGGGATGGAGCATTCACAACCTCCCTGGGCAACCTATTCCAGTGCCTCACCACCCTAACAGGAAAGAATTTCCTCCTTATATCCAATCTAACTTCCCTTGTTTAAGTTTTAACCCGTTACCCCTTGTCCCATCACTACAGTCCCTAATGTACAGTTCCTCCCCTGCATCCCTATAGGCCCCCTTCAGGTACTGGAAGGCTGCTATGAGGTCTCCACGCAGCCTCTCTCCTCCAGGCTGAACAGCCCCAACTTTCTCAGCCTATCAAAATGCTGCATCACTGGAACAAATTGATCCTTAGTGTTATTTCACAAAAGGGATACAAAATGCACTAATAACCACTCTTGCATATTGCTGAATCTGAAAGTAAGAAAGCATGAACTGAGTTAAAATACTATCATTTTGAAGCAGTACCGGATACTGCACAGACCCAGCTTAGCAACACGTAATAGTTTCCACCCCAGTAGTTGTAACGTGTCATCTATACCTTGCTGCAAAGCCTAAAGCTTCAATCAATCCTCAGCATGACTGTCCAGGTGATAAAAAGATAGGCAAAGTGAGAAGAAAGGGGAGAGTCTCTTATGTGGATACTCACATCTTATTTCAGTTGTTAGGAAAAATGGCATTTCATATCTCTAGAAGAAAAAGTGAACCAGTGCACCAGCTGAGCTGTTAATAGGGAGCTTTGTAGTAAATGGAAGCCCACTACATACACCAGGTGCACTGTGGTGCCACGGTGAGCACTGCCACAAGGAGCTGCACACAGACAATTATTTATGGTAACATCTCAGAATGCACTAGCTGCATGCAACAGACACTGTAAAAGACAATGACTTAGGAATTCTGGCTATAGCAACCTGCTGCTAAATCTTTCCTGAGAAAGAGGGGAGAGTGCTAATTTCTGTGTGGATTAGGAATCCATGGATTATTGTGCGTTTTGCCATTTTAAAGTCACCTTATTAATTTTAATTCTCTTTAAACTAATTCCCTTGGTAAAGAGATCCCAAAGAACACTTGATATTTAAAAAAAAAACCAAACCCTTCCAAAAAATTAAATAGCTTACAGAATCTGAGCAACTGACTCATTTAGAATCAGTTTACCCTAATGATATTAAAATATTTAATTAAGAATATGGTTTATAAAAGAAGTCAAGCCCTAATCAGCTGTATTGTTGCAACATATTGTCTAATATAATAGATGATAGTAATCTTACTAATAGAAGAATATTTTACTGCCAGTGTTTCAATAACAGGAACAAATTCATTATCTGCATAGGTCTATTACAGGCAATGAATATAAATTGGAAAATCACACGAAGCACTCTAAGTTTTTTATGGCAAAATGACTTTACCCTGAATAAATTATTTTACTTAACACCTATGCTATTCTGTAGATAAAAAGTGTGTGTGCGCACAGTAACATTAGGTAAATGAACACTTTTCACTTGCAATTTTGAGTCCATAAATTACGAGTGACAACTTAAAGACCAAGGAAATAAAGTAAACATGACATTAGATAATCATAACTGTAAATGCAAAACATGCTTAGCCTTTTTACCATCCTACAAAGAATTCTGCTTATACTTTAGATATACAGAAATTACTCATAAATACCCATATTGATAATTTTCAGAATTTGGAAAATCCTCAGTTAAAAATATAGCCCACAAGTGAGCCAAGAACTTCTGGAATTAAATATGTCATTCTTTTCTTGGAAAAGGAGTACTAATTTAAATTATCCTGCACACTGCCAGCAGCAGTGTAGCAGAAAATGCCATTGTGAACTATCTGAAGCCATCCTACCTGAAATTAATAAAGAATCCCCAAAAATCTGTTCTTTCTCTGCAGACTTAGCAGTCACAGAAATTAACGTCACCCTCAGTAACCTCTGTTTGTACATCCTTCTTTACCTTCATGTCAATAGTTTTTGCTTAGCCAGACACTTTTTGCATAGCAAAAGAACTGTATTCTGATACACACTGAGCAGAAACATAGCAGAGACTTATACGGACTTGGGGACAGCTCCAAGAAAAGTCTTCAGCCCAGTGAACACATAAATCTGGAACTGAATTCCTAACTGAGGTCCATGGTCTTTCCATTCAGTGCAGGAAACAAGTGCCTCAAAATGGGGTCTCACTCAGCCCAGGACCCTAAGCAGGGAATCTCCTGATACAGGCAACAGGACACAGTGCGGCTATGGACATAGGCAGAGGAAGATTTCAGTACCTCAACCCAGGTAGCAAGAAGGCACACCTTTTTACTTGTATGCCCCAGCTCATGGCTGGCTCCTGAATGTAAGCAATTGCTCTGAGATAGCTGGGTAGGCATTGCTACTGCATGCTGAAAGGCCACTTCTATTGATTCTGCCACATTTCAGTGCCCAAGTGCCCACACCGTGGTGTTGTGAGCTATTTTAGAGCTTACAGACACCACACAATCACCACTGCTACTGCTGTTGAGGTCCCCAGGAAAAATACATGCATAGGCTCTTGACCTTGTGTTGACATCACTGTTTTTTTCCCCTCTTCTGCCTCTTCCTTGCCTAGAAACAGAGCAATCCAGGTTCATGAAAATTAAGAATTCAAAATCCTTTGAAATGAATATGAATCTATATGAATAAGATGAATAAGATGCGTAAGACATGCGCCATGTTGGGAGTCCTCTCTACCAAACAGGGAAGTCCTTGCTGCAAGCCCGAAGTCAGACTGCTCCATGCTTCATCCTTGCATCAGAAAATCAGTGGCAGGCCTTCCCTCAGAGAAGCAGAAGTGTGGCCCTCAATGGTTTGTTTGAGCCTACAGCCCAATGGTTAAAATGCTCTCCTGAGAGACAACAGAGACAGCACTGATGTGCTACAGGCCAAATTTTAGTTAGATCTGCAGCTTGCTTCTTGCAGACACTGAATTCCAATGACGTTACAGAACCATTTGAGCTGCAAAGGGCCTAGGGAGGTCTCCAGGTCAAATTCATGCTTGAAGGAAGTGCAACACTGCATTCAGTGCCAGGTGCTCAGGCTGTGTCCAGCTGGATCTCGAAAACCTTTGAGGTAGTTCATTTTGTGAGAAGCCCAGTCCTCTCATATGTGTGTTGGCTAACCCATAAGTCTTCCACAAAGAGACACCTCAGGTAGTATATCAGAGGATGGCTGAGTTTCCATACCATGTCTAGGTGATATACAAGCTAGCTGCTCAGTTACTGAATGCCACTGACAGAGAAGAGTTACATACATGTGCAGACCTGCAGTTCAGGAGCACTGGTGTTATCTGCTTCCAAGATGAGTAAACATTATGAAAATCACCAAAATCGTCAATCCAAGAGAAGTTGGATCAGGTGATCCTTGAGGTTCCTTCCAACCTGGTATTCTATGATTCTACTAAAATTGTATACTTAGGTACCTAAACCCCATTCAATAGGGTGCAGGTCTACCTAACTAACTCTACCTATCTAACTTCTCTAGCAACAAACACTATAGTTCAGAAATTCAGTCTTGGCTAACATCACTTACCTAAGAACGATTAAATGATATGAAAATTTTCAACAGAATCAGCTCATGAATATAAAGGAATCATAGCTGGCTTATCTAATGGCTAAAATTAGCACAGTACCCAAATGAGATGACAGGTACTGTAATGCAGCAATGTAATGATTAAAAATGTAATTGTTTCTAGTGAGAGACTCAGTAATTACTCAGTAGTTGGTTGACTTTGTCAAAGAATTACTCTTGCCAATTAATAGTGTGGCCAAATATAGAATTTAATTAAATAACAAGTAACCACTTGTCATGGTGGCAACAATTCCATTCCAAGCTAAACCTACAGAATGCTGTCCTTGTTCAGATACCAGGAATGATGGCTGAAAGCTGTGTAACTGAGCTCCACTCAATAAAGTACAATGCAACAGTTTACATAACAGTGCTGCTTAATGACAAATCTTCGTAAGGTGAAGAGAGGTGCCTGAAGCAAGAAAAAAGTCAAACAATATTAAATCAAGTATTTCTGCTTCCTGCTGGATGACTGGAAGAAGTAGTGTTTCTACAGAAAGACTTGGCATGTCTGTGAAAAGACAGCTTTGCTTTGAATCATAAGGACCTACTGGCCTGCTCACAATTGAACATTCAATGAAATATGATCTTCCCTCCCTTCACAGCGCTGAAATGTTTTATTAACCAGCAGGTACCAGAAAGATATGAGGATACCTACTGGTTACCAAAACAATTCAGCTCTGAATTTCTAACTGTCATGTAGATACTTACTTGGAGTAATTACTAGGCTTTCTAAGCTTTTAATATGACAAAGGAAGAATTATCCATGTGTCTGGGTTCCTTAAAATTAATTGTCCATGATTCACCATTGCTTTGCAAATTTTTGCATAGAATAAGATGATGTAGGGTCTGGGGACTGATTAAAACATCTGGAACTGGGCTGTGCCCCCAGACTACACAATAAATAAAACTTGTTCATCAAAAAAGTACCTTTGACTCAGAAATAGGTTTACTCTGTATCTTCCTTGCTTCAAAAGATACACACACTATAATTTCTTCAGTTTGTTCCCACAGCGATTTGCAGACTACACACATGAGCTCAGAGGTTCCAGCTGCTTTGTCTAACTATGCTTCTCTAAACACACAGCCTTAGTGACCTGCTTTTCAGAATAACTTCTGCAAACATTAACCATTCATGCTCCCACACATTAACTGGCATCCCACAAAATCTTTTATTTTGTCAATACATAAACGAAGTTCTGTTTCATTTATCGACTTGTTTACTAGAGAATATGACTCTGAGAAAGGGCATGGGCACTATGCCCCACCTGTTTATTCACTCTTGGTTTCAGGACTCAAATACCTTCTCCTTGGAAAACTGTTTTTCTTGAACCAAGAGAGGAGGTTTCCCTATATAAAGTTGTCTTCACTGTCATATTTCCCTTCATTCTATGCCTAAGCTATCATACACAAGTCTCAAAAGCCTCCTATAAGAATGTAAAAGGATTAAAGTCTAGTAAGGACTGTGATAGGGTCACAAATTGAAGGTTTTGTAGTATTGCTTTGAATGTCTCCATTTTTCTATCACCTTTCTCTATATAGGATGAAAGACCACTTTCTGCCTGGGAGAACAGAAAGATTATTTTCTACCCAGAGAATCATCAAATAGCTAGCTGGATTTATGAGAACCTTCTTCACAGATATGTTGAGTGCTTCCAAGAGAGAAGAAATAAACACAAGACCCAATAATACTTAGGTCTTGTCAAAAAATGACTTTTTGCCAAACAATTTCAGTCAGGTACATACACATTTCAGTCAGGTACATTTCACATACACTTAATGCATTATTAACACCATCCATTATTGCCTTTATCTTACAGTGAGACACAAAGGCAAAATACTACACCTCCACTGCTTCTGGGCAGGTTTCTGCAGCAAGCCTGTTTACAGCAGGTTTAACTGAATGCCTTTACACTGGCCTATCATCTAAAGCAACATGCCTTTGGCTGTATAAACCCACAGAGTAGAAGAGATTGGTCTTACAAAGAGCAAGTATGCCTGGTTGCAAAGTGCTCTTCCTTCACAATCCATATTATGACAGTGTGTGGTAGAACAGATATGTTTCTGCTGCTTTTGCTGAGTAACAACCCCATACAACCCTACTGTATGCAGCACAAACATAATGTATGCAAAGTGCTTAGTTAATTGCAATTCAGTGAGGACTCCTACACAGATAAATCTTGCAAGAAAAACTAAAATCTAACCATATTTGAACCAGACTACCACTTTAAAAATGCCCCTTGACTACTGAATGCAAAGAACACTGCAGTGCCACAGCAGTTCCTGAAGATAACTGAAACCCCTACAACGCACTAGATACTAGTGCAACAGACATCAGCAAACCACAGCTTTCACCGCTCTCTGCACTGTGTCCTAGCACTGAGTGTGCTGTGATTCCTATGGAAGTTTATGTGCTGGTGCATCTTAAGACAATTTAATATAAATACATCTATGTTTAGTACATAGGCATAAAGATATGAGTAGAAAAACCTGAAATAAGTAAACTGTTTTGTTTGTCTATTTCAGTCAAGCTCACAGCAGCTACTGCCTGTTCCTCCCTATTCCTAAGCAACTCATTAGAAACTGCAATTAACCCTTTTGTTTGACACCTGCCATTCATCCTACTTAAATCTTTGGTAAATGAGTTTTGTTTTATAAAGATTTAGGACATCTTCTATCATCAGTGAATGGCAGATAGAAAATGGCAATGCTACAGTGCCTTCCAGCTCCTTTTTCTATTCCTGCTCCCTCTTGATCATTTACAGTGCATTTGGCAGTCGCTCATTACAATTCAATTGTTTTAATCCTTTCTACTCCTTGTGATGTGAAGTGCTTTCTGCTGTGGAATGAAGGGGGTGGTAATTGAAAACCTTGTGACTCTGCTATTAGGATACTGAAGGTATTCACCGGTTTCTTGCAATAACTGAAATTTGGTCAGGTTTAAGGCTTCATACCAATGCGCAACTTGGTCTACTGGAGGGTGTCCGTGCTGATGGCAGGGGAGGGGAGAGGTGGAACTAGATGACTCCTTCCAACACAAACCATTCTGTGATTCTGTGATTAGGCTGAAATCCATGTCCTACATAACTATCATGGTTGCTGGCTAAAGACTCCCAGACAGAGTTCAATCCCTTACTGGTAACCTTGGTCACTCTTCTGAGTATTGTTTGTACTGCTGCTTGTAAAGAGCCTTACTGGGGTAATGAACAAAGTGGACCTCAAAAAAGTGGGATGCAGCCCTCCACTACACCTCACCTCATGTCTCACATACCTGCCCAGATATTTGTCTCTTTCAAAAGATCTTCATGTTTACGGAGTGTCAGACATGGTCCAGTAAATGGAAGGGAAGCAGCTGATGCTAGGGCTGTTTAATTAATTCATTATTTAGGTTTAGCCACCAAATCTAAGAATAAAAAAAAATAAAGATAAATATTTTCCTAGAAAATTTATTTGGAGATTAGCCCTAAAATTGACTGAAACCTCATTATTTGCAGTGAATAAAGAATTTTAAATAAACTTTTGTCATGTGAGTGAGATGGGGTGCATCTGTCTAAATACCGCAGTCAACCTCTGATCAAGATCTGTAATTTCCCACAGTACATAATAGAAAAAGTATTTCCTGGGTGTAATTCAGCAATATTTTTTTTACATATCCACTGTAGGTGCATCTACTTCTCTTTGTGGGATGTAAAGAAACTCAGATCACAATACCAGTACTGGAGGAGTCTTATGCCACACCAATCTCACCTTGCTGTAAGTGCAAGCAAGATGATGTGATCTTCTATGCATTTTTATTGCCCTTCAAATTGAAAAAGCTTCTGTAACTGCAGGGAAATATAAAAGGGGGAGGGGGCTCATTCTAAGAAGAAAATCTCAAAAATCAGTGAGGCACACAGAATAAATGTGTTGAGGAACAAGCAGCTGGTAAAACAAAGGTGATAATAAACTTATTTTCAATTCATGTGAAAAAAGTATCAGTTGCTCAGAAACAGGCTCTGTTACTAGTAGTTTCAGCAAAAAATGGGGGAGATGACTGAATTTTAATGCTGTTCAGAGTTTCTTGGAAGTCCAAGTTCTTGATGAGATGTCACTGATCCCTTCAGTCAGTCCTAGTTAATACCTCAGATATTGCTCACAGAAAAGGTGTTTGGCTTCCACTGTGACAAGGTAGTGCTGCCAGCTCATAATGGCAATCTGAAGAAATCAAACAGCTTCTTTTGATCTTCTTTACGTTGTGCCTGAATAAAAGTTCAGCAGAGATTGGTGTTTCTCTATGTGACTTCAGAATGGGAAAAATAATTTCTTAACATAATTCCCAGAACACGGTCACATCATAGTTTCATCTGTTTTCTCTTATAGCTGGACAGGTACTAAGGTAAGATTCTACCAGCAAAGTCTTAACTGTTTGCATTGGGCATAAATATTTTTCACATGGTTCATAGTTTTTTTTATTATCATTATCATTAGTTTCATTTATTATCATTAAAACCGTATTTCCTCATGTCTCATTGGAATAATCCATTTATTCATCATTACGCATAAATTTTACGTGCTTTGCTTTTATCTTGCACACAGGAGGCTTCATTGGAATCAAGCAACAGCAAAACAAATATGCCAAAGTACATGTGCCTACTGCAGAAAGCAGTTTCATAACAGAAAACAGGTGGCGCAATAGAGCTGCCTGTTTCTGTGGGCAGATCACAAAGCTCCTACTGTGATGGACAATGAATGCACCCTGCTAAGTAACACCTATCAAAACTTCTCAAAAACCTTCACCTTGTGTCAACAGTCTTTAAAACCTGAGTCTACAATTAAGAAAGCCAAATTTCACAAATTTTGACCCTAGACTGCCTGGTTTTAGATATACTCACACATAAAGTAAAAGTAGGTTTTGTGTCCATTAACACTGTTTCTTCATAATCTCAAGGATACTTTATACCAGGCTTATGCGCCAAAATAAGAGATATTGAAGTACCTCTACAATGCAAACTCTCTAGAATTTGGCATTAGTGGTACTTTAGAACACCTTGGTTTTTGCTCTCCTGGACTTTCTGGCATCTCTGCACTACTCGGAGTTTCTCCAGCAAGAGGAAGCCATGAGGCTGTCCTGAGCAAGACAGCCAAACTGATCTGTAGGAACAGGTTTGTGCTATTAAAAAGTGGCATGTCTCAAGTGTTTTCACGAATCATCTTTTACCTCATAACCCCATGAGAAAAGTGCCCCATTCTCCACTTGTGGGACACCAGAGGTTGCTCTCCTTTGGCTTATACCATGCTCTTCAGGGACAACAATTAATAAGTTCTTCCGTTTCTTCTAGACACTCCCTTTTTTTGTGTGTGATTTTTCTCTAAGGTGTGTTAAGTAGGCAGTAAGGAGTCCAGGAAACCAATGTTAAAGCAACTCTCTGTATCATTCCCTCAAACTTAGCTCTGTGCAGAGCAGGGTTTCCCTTTCTGAAGCTATTTAAAATGAAATACATCAGAAAGAATTTAATCTGCAAAATCCAGAACACCGATCTAGGAAGAGAGTATCTGTAACACATAATACACAGCATACAAACACACACTGCCCATTCTTTCTGCAAAGTGACTAAAAAGCAGACTTTGAGGTTACTAACAAGAATTTTGCCTGATACACAATTAGCTACCTTGATGCAGGGACTGTGTATGTGACTCATCTTGATTTAATTTCTTGCTTCCTTTTTATCTCATGTATAAAACAAATGTGAGGGGTGTCTTTATAAAATTAATGGTGATCTCAGACAACCCACAAAAAATTAATAATCAGATACAAAAATAATGACCTAAAATATTGACACTTTCAGTCTGAAGAATTCCTGAATTTGCTCATACAAAAGAAAAATAGTTGCCTGTGTATCATTCCAGATGTTTGGGGTAGTATGTAGACCAGACCATGTCATAGGAGGAGAGGCTGAAAGAGCTAGGGCTCATCAAGATGGAGAAGTTTCAGGAAGAGCTCACATGCTGTGTAAATACCTCGCAGGAGGGTGCAAAGGGGCCAGATCCTTTTCAGTTGTGCCCACTGAAAGGACAGGAAGCAATGGCACAGACTGAAATACAAGAAATTTCTTCTGCCATGAGGGTGGTCAAACAATGGAACAGGTTTCCCATGGGCCTCCCTCCTTGGACATATCCAAACACAACCAGGTGCGACCCTAAGCAACCTGCAGTAGCTGAGCCTGCCTGAGGTGGGCTGGGACTGGACAATCTCCAGAAGTAGTATCAGCCTCATCTCTGGTGTGATTCTACATGCAGAACCTCATTATAAGGAAAGCTGTTTATTTCAATAAGCTTGCTTACATTCTGTGTGCTCAGAGGCAGAATATATACAATCAGATTCCTTCAATAATAATAATTAAAAAAGCTAAAAACTGAAATGATAATATTCTTGTCTTTCAAGCTCAGAAAATACAATGTTGGCGTCTGACTCCCAGAATTTAAGGTCTTGAAGAGCAAAATACTTTTGCTGGTGAGTGCCCTGGAGTATTTCTTTTTACTGCTGCCAGAAATTAAAAACATACTCTTTGTGAGTACAGTCTGCCTGCTAAAAGTACTTATTTATCTGTATATTTATCTTTTTGTCTGCAGCTTTGGTAACTTACTGAAAATCATCCAACATACATCTGGGTATTTACAACAACTTATTTGTTCTGCGTGATGTACGTGATGACTGATCTGTGCCAAGATTTATTACCTTCTGGCCTAAAGTCTGGGTAACTAATTATCTGCATAGTAAAGTGAAGCATGTTTCTCGTTACATGTAACTAATTACTGGGAAGGAAATGTGATACCATACTACATTATAACTACAGTGTACATGCACTAGTTTTCTACTACTTTGAGCTCTAATAGAAACAACTGTATCTCCTTCCTGCCCCTCTCCCCAAAAGCACAAAGGAGGAGAAAAGCAGAAATACATCTAGAAAAAAATATTTAAGATGATCCTTCATTATCTGAGCCACTGTTGAGCAAGACACATAACCAGGTTTCTTATCTTTGCTCTGAGGAGGCACAGCTAGGACACAAAGACATACTTCCAAGCTATTCCCCCTACAAAACTAGGGGCCTGTATTTATATTTTATTGCTGCTCTTTTCAGCTGAGAAATTGAACAGGATCTTAAGCCCATTAAGTAAGGATCAAACACGAGACTGCATGCCATGGCTTGCAGCAATGTGGAGAATTTGCTGCTCCCACAGGAGATCAAGCCCTGTGACAAATGCCATGATGAAACAGCTCTATCAACAACAGCAAGGCTGGCCTGTTACAATAGGTGTGATCCCTCTTACTGGAGAAATAGTGTTTTAACAATAATCCCATCTCATCATCAAACCGTTTGGGTACCGCAGTTCACAGCTGAAAAGAGAAGCCACATATGCCTATTAGGATATGCAAAAATTGTTCAACATTTTCAATGTCAGTATCTCTAGAGGAACAACCAACCTGAAGCATTTTATAGCCATGCTGAAAGAGCATATCCTCAGCTATCTCTAATGGACTGAAACAACATACAATATACACTGTTGGTAAATCTGAACTTTGAGGGTGTTTAAAAAATTAAGTTTAAAGGGTTTTTTTGTGTGTGTGTTTCTAAATGAAATGTCTTTTGTGAATAACATATTTTGACTCCACAGTCCAAAAGGTCACCAGATGACACTATTACATATTGTCTTTCTGATTTCAGTCTCTTAATGCACACAAAAAGTTTTTACTTGTGGAAGAACTGGTAATATTGTTACTGTAGCACCACATTTATTTGGGGGCAAGTGTGATGAGTAGCATCTCTGCTTTTATCTCTGTGACCTTTACAAATTCTTCCACAGGAGGTGTCCTCTAAGAACCAGATGCTGTATCACAGATTTAAATACAGACATAAAAAAAAGGAAGAGACTGTTCTATTAGTTATGTCCTTCTCTGCTCAAGAACTAGCACATATCTGTAATGGGAACACATCACAGCAGGAATGCCCACACATTTGGCTATGCTGATTTCTCCTCTGTGGTAGCCAGAAATCCTCTGCTGTCATTATACAGAGATTAAATGCCCTAGGCATACTGTAAATATGTACTTTTCTCAACTATACTGATGGAGAGCCAGCATACCCAAGCTGCACCTTGGACCCAATGCATCTGCGCACCTATACATGACTGTCAAAGCTGACACTGGAACCTCTCTCTTGATTGTCCTTAGCTCTTTCTTTAAAAACATGAGCAGAATTATTAACCTCAAGACTCCTGATTGATATGACACTTAAAAATGGCCTGAGCGACTCTTGATATATGTATTTTATAATGGCAAACCATTTCTCATTTCTGTGTCTACTAATTTGTGACCCACTGATGTGTGAGTCATGATTAATTCCATAGTATGTTAGAAGAATAATTTAGGACAGTAATAGACTTGCTAATGCTTTAAGGCTGTAGAGTTCCTTTTATTTTTGTTCAGATATAGTTATGTTGAAACCTGATATAAGCTGCACATTATTTTTCCCTGACTCACAGCACAAAGAAAATTATTATTTTACTTTCCACATATCCCTTTATACACATTTTTATGAACTATCTTATCCTTCAATAAACTCATAACTGGTGAAACAGTGAAAAAAATCAGGCCATGAACTTTTATGTGATGAAAACAGCCAACTGTCACAGAAAGTCCTGAACCACACATGGTTGACTGGATCTACCTCTGACCAAACGGAGTCGCTCCTCGTATCTTGACTATGATTTTTTACAATAGTAGCATTACTAAAAGAAGTTGACTTCATGACAAGCGTATCACTGGCATATGTGCTGTGCTGGAGAGAGTAACAAACTTGCTAAAGAAAGAGACTGGGAAACATCAGAAACATGACTCTTTCTGCTGACAAGGAGC
The DNA here is from genome assembly GCF_028554395.1 of Pezoporus wallicus. Taxonomy (NCBI): domain Eukaryota; kingdom Metazoa; phylum Chordata; class Aves; order Psittaciformes; family Psittacidae; genus Pezoporus; species Pezoporus wallicus. The sequence continues at coordinate 1,201,702 of NW_026642858.1, read as the reverse complement.
CTAACTTTTCAGTGTTACATCTAATCTTCTGCTCTCAATCAAACTTTTCCTCCTAAATTCCAATTTGAAGTGTTCATGTTGGCCTGGGCATACAAGACCCAAGTGGATCTAACCAAAACCAACAAAACTGACACCAAAGGTCCACAGAAGGACTGCCAGCACTCATCACACACAGCTCAATCACATGAAAGCATAATTTATTTTTTGAGATCTTGTGCATTTTACAAACAATAAATTCACCCCATGCACGTACTATTTTGCCTATAGTAGTACCATATTTTGAAACTTGTTGAATAATGCTGCAAAATTTTTCACAGAAAATGGGGAGGCATTTTACCAGTAGTAAAATTCATAAACACAGATTTACTTTCTATACACTTCTGCTCACAGAAATGAGCAATTCTGCTCAACACTAAGCTTTATATTAATCCTACGCAGCTTCATGAAATTAAGAAAGCTTCTTACATTAGGAGCATAGCACACACCCTATGGTAATAGTTCTGTATTTTTCAAGCCTAGAAAAACTAGATTTTCAGCAAATTCTCCTTGCTAGGGAGGTTAATACTGGACAATATAGGCTCTCTTCCAAAACAAGAAGTCAGAAAGGTAGAGGATGCCAACAAGAGTTTGAAAGACCTGCTTCTCTTTACCACAGTGTTTGCTACCAAGTGTCAGCTTAAGGATCATCACTTTCTGTAGAAAATGCTGCAATTACTTAAAGTTGCTCTAGCACTCTGAATCTACCCAAAACCCATTAAAACCAACAATGGTGATACCCATCTACTGCAAAACAGAAAGCTGGCCTCATGCAGTTCATCAGTTTTCTGCAAGGTGCAATCCCTGGGTGATGTTTGGACCTGAAAGAACAGGTTCTTCTGCTCTTGGCATCAGGAGGCACTTTGCTATGTAGTCTTTTATAGGCTGCCAGAAAGGGTTAAGCCATGTTTCCTTGCCCAAACCCCTTTTCTGTAAGAAGCTAGGTGAAAATCGCAACCAGTGCTGGCCCTAGAAGAGGTCAGGGAGCAATGACTGAGGCTTGGCATTAGCCAGTCCTCCACACCTCATTCCCTACACTTAGGAGTAAAGTACTTATCTCTCAAGAGAGGTGCCCAGGAAAGGGAATACCTTTCCGCTCAGTAAAGATCAGTTTTAGCATGGCAAACAGATAGCGTTATATACTGTACAAATTCTGTGGTTAGTATGAAATAACACGTATAAAAATGAGGTATGGCATAAAAGCCTTAATATAATGGGAGAAATATTGCCTTATAAAAATACCCATTTCTCATTATTAGCTTCCTATCCTTCCTCTTTCATTTTACTCTTTTAGCCTTACTTTTTTTCTTATGCTTATACAGGATGATGCTATAATTGCTACTGTGACAATTCATAGATTATGTCAAAAAAGACTGGTGTCCAGAATACACTGAAATAGGAATAGATGATGTTCTGCATTTCACAAGTGAAATGCCACTGTTTTCTTGCCATACGCAGACATTGCAGCACTGATTATTTTAATGCAGTGACATTCAAAGACATCCAGGGTTGTTTTATTTTTTCCACAACTGAATAAGGCAGGCATATGATTTCATAAGTCTGAGGGGATCTGAAAAATGGTGAAAGAAATTACTTGCCCAAACTCAACCAACAAGTCTGAATAAGCCACAACTGTAATCTGATTTCCTTTCATCAAGGGACTACGTGCACATATGCTTCCTCACAGCAGGCTCTATTCTCTCACTATATTGTAAAATATTTGTATACAACAATTAGTATATAATTGTGAAGAACAAACTTCGAAAGGCATTGAATAGCAGAAGGAGCAAGAACAACGTAATCTGAATTTTCATAATTAACCACTCATTTTTCCTTTGGAAGCTGGAGTTGTACAGTCCTACCATGGGTGTTTCTTATTATTTTAGAGGCTGCGGACAATTTAGTTAATTCATTGTAAATGTTCAGTCTTCCACATGGAAGGCTAATTAAGATTTAATTAACTGATTCATTACTTAGTTAACTAATACTGTAATTCTCTGAAAGTTAAAATTATACCTCCTCTTATCAAAAAGATAACCCATAAATCTGCTCTGAATGTTAACACTGGGTGGCAGCAGTGCCAGTGACTTTTCTGTAATACTATGACTCAATAGCTTATTTGCAACATGCACCTCTTTGGAACCACATGTGGTATCTACATACTGACCTTAATAACGAGGAAGCAGATGTAATGTTCACAGACTTGATTAACATCTAATTAAGCATCTTATTTTGCTTAGTGGCAGAGAAAACCAGTACTTTTTAAGCACCCCTATCTTTAAGGTCACCCTGTGCAAAAATACATCAGGTTGTCACCCTCACCACAATCTAATGTAGTTTCAGATGTTAGAAAAGGCAACGCAATGATATATATCAGCTATTTCAATAAAAGCACAGGAGATGGCTTTTCAGATTTTACCAATCTATAGTTGTACGTGACAGCCCAGGCTAATTTTGTCCCATTTCTGGTTAGGAGAGGATTAATCCTTATAATGGATATATGTGACTTTCTTATAATATATTATAATAAAGTCACAATAGTGATGGGGTATTGGCCCATTACCAGCTGAACATAAGCCCAGCTTGAACCCAGACAAGGCCAATAGCATCCTGGCCTGTATGAGCAGTAGTGTAGCCAGCAGGGCCAGGGCAGTGATCATCCCCTTGTACTTGGCAGTGGTGAGGCTGCACCTGAAATCCTGTGTTCAGTTCTGGGTCCCTCACTACAAGAGAGACATTGAGGTGCTGAAGTAGGTCTAGAGAAGGGCAATGGAGCTGGTGAAGGGCCTGGAGCACAAGTGCTTTCAGGAGTGGCTCAGGAACTGGGGTTGTTTAGCTTGAGGAAAAGGAGTCTGAGGGAAGAGCTCACCACTCTCTACAAATACATGAAAGGAGGTTGTAGCAAGATGGGTGTCCATTTCTTCTCCCAAGTAGCAAGCAACAGGACAAGAGGAAATGTCCTCAAGCTGTGCCAGGGGAGGTTTAGACTGGATATTAGGAAAAATTTCTTCACCAAAAGAGTTGTCAAGCATTGGAACAGGGTGCCCAGGGAAGCACTCGAATGACCACCACTGGAGATATTTAAAAGATGTGTAGGTGTGGTGCTTAAAGATGCGGTTTAGTGGTGGACTTGGCAGTGCTAGGTTAACAGCTGAACTCAATCTTAAACATCTTTTCTAACCTAAACGATTCTATGGTTCTACAAAAAATGCCCACATTTTCTGACTGGTCACAGAAGTAAACTGAGGAGACTATTCATAGGTCAGTCAGGACAGCTAAACCAGATTATTCTGGGGACAAGAGTTGGATTCTGAAATTGTCTAAGTCTTGTACTTCTCATCTGCAATTGTGAATGCCGATCAACTAAATCTGATAATTAGTTAATCCACTTTTCATTTTTGCATATTATTTTTCCATAGGAAGACCAAGTTAATTGCATAGAAGAGCTCTTTTCCGCTGTATCACTTACAAAAATGTGCCTGTTAGTTAACTGTAGAACAGTAGCTTTTCCTGTATTTCAGAAATAACTGACTTTACCCACACCCAGTGTTCCCCTTGAAGAGATGGACCCCCCAAAATGATGGAGAGCAGTGATTTCTAGGGATGAGTTGTCTGACTCAAAAAAAACCTATTATGGGCTCACCATATAATAATTGCTTTGAGATTCATCAATAATCGACAAACTACTCACATGACAGGACAGACCAGGCTGTGGAAACATTGAGTGCCTTTTTCCAGTTCAAATCCAAGGGCACAGAAAGCTGATAAAGCCTGGTTTGCTTGCTCTGAAACCTAAAGAAATTGCTTTGTTTGTTTGCTTCCTAGGGATGACTTAATATGGAAGGAGAGCAGCTCAGAGGCTTGGAATTAGACCAGAGAAGCAGAAAGATTGTAATTCTCCATGTCCACTTTTGGCCTTAATTTCATTTTCATCAAAATCAACAGCAAAACTTACCACTAACTTAAATTCTACCTTGTAGTCAGTTTAGTTCTTTCCCTCATAAAAAAATAAAAATAAAAAAAATCTTGGAATTATAAAAATCTACACCTACATGTTTCTTCAATTCCAATTTCCTTTTTGAGGAAGGGACAATAATGTTAAGGATGGGAAGAATTCTTAAACAGGAAATCTACTAAAGTTTCAAACTCTGGCAAAAATGGCTGCTAACAAGATTATGCTTATCAAGATGCTTCAAAAATAACATACCACTAACTTAGAGCCTCCTTATATTCAGTCTAAACATCCCCTGTTTAACCCGTTACCCCTTGTCCAATCACTACAGTCCCTGATGAACAGTCCCTCCCCAGCATCCCTATAGGCCCCCTTCAGATACTGGAAGGCTGCTATGAGGTCTCCACGCAGCCTTCTCTTCTCCAGGCTGAACAGCCCCAACTTTCTCAGCCTGTCTTCATACAGGAGGTGCTCCATTTCCCTGATCATCCTCGTGGCCCTTCTCTGGACTTGTTCCAACAGTTCCATGTCCTTTTTATGTTGAGGACGCCAGAACTGCACACAATACTCCAGGTGAGGTCTCACAAGAGCAGAGTAGAGGGGCAGGATCACCTCCTTCGACCTGCTGGTCATGCTCCTTTTGATGCGGCCCAGGATACGGTTGGCTTTCTGGGCTGCAAGCGCACACTGAAGCCGGCTCATGTTCATTTTCTCATCAACCAACACCCCCAAGTCCTTCTCCGCAGGGCTGCTCTGAATCTCTTCTCTGCCCAACCTGTAGCTGTGCCTGGGATTGCTCCGACCCAGGTGTAGGACCTTGCACTTGTCATGGTTAAACTTCATGAGGTTGGCATCAGCCCACCTCACAAGCGTGTCAAGGTCCCTCTGGATGGCATTCCTTCCCTCCAGTGTATCAACTGAACCACACAGCTTGGTGTCATCGGCAAACTTGCTGAGGGCGCACTCAATCCCACTGTCCATGTCAGCGACAAAGATGTTGAACAAGACCAGTCCCAACACTCATCCCTCAGGGACACCACTCATTACTGGTCTCCAGCTGGACATTAAGCCATTGACCACAACTCTTTACGTGCACCCATCCAGCCAGTTCTTTATCCACCGAGTGGTCCATCCATCAAACTGATGTCTCCAATTTAGAGACAAGGATGTTGTGTGGGACAGTGTCAAATGCTTTGCAGAAGTCCAGGTAGATGACACCAACTGCTCTACCCCTGTCCATCAGTTCCATAGCCCCAGCATAGAAGGCCACCAAATTGGTCAGGCAGGATTTCCCTTTGGTGGAGCCATGCTGGCTGTCACCAAGCACCTTGTTGTTTTTCATGTGTCTTAGCATGCCTTCCAGGAGAATCTGCTCCAAGATTTTGCCAGGCCTTACTTCCAGACCATTTTGCCATCAATATGCTGACCACTGTTTTTCTTGCACGTCATAATCCAATCAAGCAAGCAGAAATACACCCTTGTACAGCACACTGTACAATGCTCCACAAGGCTTGGAAGCCACGAGCTTTTAAGCAGATTAAATGAAACAGAGAACCACATCTCAACCCTCAAATCCAAAACTAAGGCGTGAGTTTGCAATTCAGTCCATGCCTGTTACTGAGCCTGTTGCTGTTATCTTAAAATAAGCATCTGTGGTGGTGTAAGTCCAGCCGGTAACTTAGAATCACGCAGCTGCTCACTCACTGCCCCTCCTTTTTCCTCCCTGCTCCCAGAGGGATGGAGAGGAGAATTGAAAGAATGAAACTCCCATGGGTTGAGATAAGAACAGTCCAGTAACTAAGGTATAACACAAAACCACTGCTGCTACCACCAATAATAATAATGACGAGGGAAACAGCAAGGGGAGAGAATATAAAACTAAAAAAGGGGAAAACAATAAACACAAGCAATGCACAATGCAATTGCTCACCACCTGCCGACAGATACCTATCGTGACCGCAGCAGCCATCTGGGCCTTCCAGGTAATTCCCCCCAGTTTATATACTGAGCACAAGACGTGCTGTGGTATGGAATACCCTTTTGGCTAGTTTTGGTCAGGTGTCCTGTCTCTGCTCCCTCCTGGCTTTTTGTGCCTCTCCTTACTAGCAGAGCATGAGACTGAAAAGTCCTTGATTGGAGTAAGCACTATGTAGCAACAACTAAAACATTGGTGTGTTACTCATATTGTTATCAGACTAAAGTTAAAACACACAGCACTGCACCAGCTACTAAGAAGGAGAAAAATGACTGCTACGGCTGAACCCAGGACAGAGTCTGTATTTCTTTATGGCAACAGCTCAGTACGTTATGCCCTCTGCCTTAGACAGAAGTGATACGTTGCTTGGGAGGAGCCCAAAATTAAGGGGAAAACACACACATACTTTCTGAACAGCTAATGTGGAAAAAAACCTATGAGAAATGTGCTGCTCAGAAATTTAAATGTCTGAGTAAGTCTTACAGAAATGGGTTACTAGGCAGAGGACAGGTGAAATAATGTAGGAAGCATGCAAATTACCATTCTATGGATCTGCGCTGTATCTCATTGACCTTTTATATGGCCTGCATAGCACCTTGGAGATTCACAATTATGTGTGCACGCGTCTACACAGGTGTGGCCATACACACACGCACGCAAATAGTAAATGGTTCCAGTACATACTGGCAACGAGACAATTAAAAGTTTAAAAAATGACTTCATTATAACATGTAGGGTTGGACTGCGAGTGGCAGCATGTAGCTATTTATCTCAGACACTGAAAGCAAAAAACAACAGTAATATTCTCTGAAATTCAGACCATGATCATTCTCTGACTAAATTTTGAAGGAATTTTGACATTGGTTTTGCATGAGAGGAGACTCAGGTATCCTGCCTGTGACTTCTGGAGAGAAACAAGAATTTGACCTGATAACACGGGTCAAAATCTCTTTATGAACTGGAGAACTTCAGTGTTTTTCATGGTTTTCAATACAGAAAACCATGAATTTCTTAATACAAATTTTCCAGAGAATTTCAAAATCATTACAACTATCACTGCATCATTGAGAAATTCAATCAAGATTAAGCCTTCAAACATGTTACGCCTCCACCCAGAAACATTCTAAATTAAAACAATACGTAGCAAATAAATACAACATTAAAAATAAAGCAGAAAAATTTGGATATTTAAATGAAAAGAAAATCACACAGAAACAAAAAATATCTGCTAAGGAGCATGATGCTTTCAAATTACTTCAGATGACTGCTTTAAGAATGTGTAAGTAACTTAATAATATGAACTATTTCTAACTACTGAACAGAGCATTTCTGGAGTTCCAAAATCTAGGGCTTTTTTCCACTCAAACATAGGACTGCTATAAATTTTAGCTAGTTGATAACTTAGTGGTTGTACCTGGTAGCAATAAAAGGTACTTAATTAGTAATTTGATAAAAGCTTGCACCACAAATCAAAATACAAAATTAACATCTGATTAATCCCCAGAGAGGTGCTTATCCTCTGGCATTACAACCCCTGCAAACTTCAACCTTCTCCCTCAGGCAAAAGCCTGCATAACTGTTCAGACCTCAAATGATGTCCCGAAGGTCACCAAACAAAGCCTGTGACAGTGGATGTGCCTTTTCTTTAGTGCTCTGTATCTGCTCGAGCTGTTTTACAGCAATGTGAAAGGGTGAAAAGTTTACACTAGCTGGTTATGCAATAAATGTCACTGGTATTACCACTGACTTTAGACTAGACTCCCATCAGTAAGCAGTTAAGAGGTGATAAAGCAGGATTAATTCCTGAGGAAAATTTATTATTAATTTGTCAGTGTACTATACAGTACGAACTCTCTATCCTCATTCTCCCTCAAACAAGAAATTATTTTGCACCTATCTATTTATCCTGTATGTGTATCACTTTACAGCAGTGTGAATATCATTGCACACACACCTTTAAGCCTATTCTCACACTCACCTTAGAAGTCATCCAAGATCATTGCTATTTATGGCTTTTCATGTAAAATATTGTAACTTCAATGATACAGAGGACAGTGCAATAGTAATAGAATAGTGCAAAACAGAGTAACTGAGCAATGAAACTATTCTTTGAACCACCCTGATGAAATTGTATCTAACAGACAGTAAAATTATCCAAGCGAGCCACTGTTGACTAAGGCAGAGCAGTAGTTATAACACTAGATAAAGCCGCTTTGGAGGCAACATGAGCTCTGAACCCTCCCCTGCTGTAGAAGCAAGTACACAATCAACACTTAAAACTCGCACTGCCCACCCAAGCCATGAGGCTCAATTCTACTCAGGAAGGCAATGGCTAATTTTCCAAGCCTGCATTTTTTTCACTTCCTCTTTTCAGGTAGGAATACATGTAAGCCAACTAACCACCTATGACAGCAAATACTAACTTTGAGGAAATAGTTACAGGTATTGCCTGCAAAATAATGAAATACATGGTAATGTACCACAAAATATTTTGTCAGATATAACTGGTTTGCCAAAGTAAGCCCTAAGGTTACTCTAACTTAGGATTTTCAGTTTGCCTGCACTTACGACCACAACTGCAAGAATTGCACGGACAAAAATTTACAGCAAAAACAAACTAAACCCAAACCATCAGAATTCCCTGTTTGCCCAAAAAGCAAAACAGAGCGCCAGCATGACTATTTTGACTTGGGTCCTACTATACAACAGATATTGCCTTCTACTAGATTGACTGATACTTGAAAAGAGGTATTGCTAGATCATAGAGAGAAATAAACTATTTCTTTAAATTACCCGAGACCCTTATCTATAATGAAGAAACAGCAACTCACTGACAGCTTGGATGATGAAGACTGACAGTATGCTAACTATATAGAAGGGTAAGTATGTAAGAATGTACATAAAATCACATAAATGATGAACCATATTCTTCGTATCAGGTATTATGGATGGCATTAATCTTTTTCTACCATGAACTACAGAGAGGGAAAACTGTGATTTCATACAGTTGTCTAAGCACCTAGTGTGATGGAGACTGGATTATCATCTCGGTACTTTGGTATGAAAATGAATAATAGTTAAAATATTTGTGCCTGTGTTAAAACAGAACATTAGAGAGTCAAGAGTATTCTGTAAGAAGGAGTTCTCATCAACATCCCTAAAGTCCAGAATTTTGAAATGCACAGCTAAGTATTACTAAGGTATTTGGTTTGTACTGATAAAGAAAACAGTTGTTTTCAAGAGAAGTACTTAATGAGTGGGTTTGGATCAAAAAGCCAGTCACTTTTCTTTTTCTAAAGCACCTCGGTCTCATTTTATGATGCATTAACAACTGATCTGTGCATAATAAATTTATTACAATTATATGATTTTGGTCTCTTGTCAGTGTAGGTTCTGAAAGAGCTGCCAGTGCCAAGACAGTATTTGAATCTCTAGTTTGCGACAACAGCTCACTTACTGCTGCACAGATTAATGCGGCCAGCCATTAAGTTGAATAATAAAAAGTGATGTTTAAATAAGAGCTGGCTGAAATACAATGGAAGATGGATGAAATACAATGGAATATCTAGGTTAAGGTTGAAGAAATACCATTCTTTATTCCACAGAATTAGTAGTTTGAAGGTTAGGCAAAACATTTTAGGTGACTAGGGAGAAATTAAGAAGTCTTATTCTTTATAATAAGTTTATTTTATAAATAGCAAAAAAGGTTGCTAAATAGATGAGAGACGTCTTAATTGTCACAGGTATTACAACTATTTATTTGTACTCATCTCTAATACATCTTCCCATCTGTTCTATATCTTGTGAATAAAGCGCTTTTAATACTCATTCATCCCACACAGATCTTTCAAAGCGTAAGCTTTCAAATATTCTTTGTCTCAGTATTTCTTTGCTTTCCTGACTAAAATGAGATTTTGAATTTTGGTTGAAAGGGCTGATGGAAGCTATTTTAATTCTGAAATAGTGGTACTGCATTGATTGCTGTTTACCAGAAAGCACTCACTAGTTTTGTATGTTTGTTCTCTGTACCTAAGAGGTAAAAGGTTAATAAATGTCCAAATCCCACACTGCCTTACACCATTTTTGTAAGACTTATAAATGTCCACCCACAAGTGACAGAGAATAGGAACCCAGATCGTACACTTAAGTATAGTCCTTTCAAAAGCTTTCTGCACAGAAGGTTTCTGATTTCTATGGTTAAAAAGCCTGTCTGAACAAACACCAAATGAACTTTTCCAGCCATTACACTATGCAAACTTCTACATTGCTTTTGTTACAGGATTTTCTTCAGTATGAACATACTATCTATCCATTATGCAGTAACAAATTGAAATTGGTTATAATCTTATTCTACAGTTGCAAAATCAAGATGGCTGAACTCGAGAAACAATTTCAGAAGAAAGGAGCCAAAAGTGCCTGTTTTCTCACCTCTACAGTAGGCAGTGGAAAACCTACTCCTGCTAATAAAACCAACAAAACCTCAGATCACTGAAGAGGCAGAAGCACTTCATCAAACCTGTTTTTCTGTCATGTGACCCTGGCACTGTACCGCAACCTGCCTATGGAGTTCAACCACTCAGAAAGGCCAAGGCCACCCTTATGTCAGTAGTGCCCAAAGCATCACTGTACTGTGGCACCAAAATAACACCGGAACAAGCATTGCCAAGGGCAGCTTCAACCACCCACATCCCACAGTTCAGAAAGACAGCTACCTCCACCTACTCATTAAAAACACAATGTGGAGGGTTCACTGTTGCCTCTTAACACAAGAGCAGAAGAAGTAGGGGAGTCAGTTGTGCCTTGACACACAAAATTTTTGTATGATGAGTTGGGCCCCACAAAGTGAGCAGTGAATATGGAAGGTATGCATATCGCTGCATGAAATTTGAGCACTCTCGCTAACCGAATCCAAAAAAGGTTGTAAAAGCCAGTAGATTTTGTTTATTAGTCTGGGAGGTAAAGCTGGAGAACTAGCTTGAGGAGAAAAGTAGAGGAATGTGGATTAGATGGAAAAGAAGTGCCATGCTGCTCCAGCTGGGTGTGCCATTTCTGAACAAACCCGGAAGTGAAACTACAGCATCTGAAGATGTTCACTGTTCAAAAGCAAAGCTACCTCACAGTTCAAGTGCCCCCACGCAGACAAACATTTTGAGGTCTGGTATGCTGATCTGGGGATTGAAATTCTACCTACGGTCTCCTGTAGCTCCCACATCCTGTTGAGGATCTGGACCAAAGTATCCAAGACTGAGATGTCAGAAGGAAAAAAACTTATAAAGTCTCCAGAATCTGGGACTGCATATTCCTTTGTACAGCTTTTAGCACAATGAATTTAATCATGTCTGGAGTTCTGAAGTACAGGATGGTGAACATTAGACAACACAGCTGGTTTTCTGCAGTCTCTAAGAAAACTGACTTCTGACTTCTTTCTAATTACATATGCTTTTTATTTTTAAATGTATTGATGGATATGTTGTCTCCTTGTTGTTAATTCAAGGTGGCACAGTTTTGCCCTTCCTTTTTCCAGCACAATTAACAAGGATTTCCTAACGAATCTTAGTGGATGACCACGATTTAGGAGCATTTAATCTATACAGAATTTCCACTCCATCACTTTCTGTTAATTATGAGGGTACACAGTCACAAAACCAAGAGAATACAGTGGTGAAAACCACTATAATCGTTACTTTGTAGTCAGTAAATTACTGAGCAGCACTAAAATAAACACAATAGAAACCATTTTACTGTACTAATGGTTGCATATACAAAGTATCAGCCTTTGGGTACGTCAGTAATAGCCCTAAATTGAAACAATGCTAAATATTCAAGGCAAATTAACAGTCACTGCTACTGAACTAAGTTAACACAGAAGTATCTTGAAAGTTTTTGAGATAATAAAAGCAGATAAAACATAGGGCAGGGGGTTTGGAACTAGATGATCTTAAGGTTCTTTCCAACCCTAACTATTCTAAGTTCTGGGACTCTGTAATTTAAACCCAGGCTTTTAACAAAACAAAACATGGTACAAGGACAGTGACGATGCTCATGTAGCTCTATATTCATTTGCACATGTTTGTACAAGTAGGCCGACCATGAAATGCCTGTTGAATAAAACTCCAATCTCCCTGTAAGTATGAAACACTGCTTTAAAATGTGGTGGTGAGAGAAGAGCTATTCTATAGATTGAGTTACCTTTACTGAGTTTGTGGATTCAACAGTAAAAAACCCTGACAAAGAATTGTACAGGAGTTCCAAACAACTACAGACATGGATCTTTTGCACATTCCATTTTTCCTGCATGCATGCAGGTAATTTATGTTTTTCCTTAAACAACACATAGACCATACATTATAACAGTGACTGTTGTTGCACTGTTAATACTGCAACCAGTTAGAGAAGTACCTAAAAATACTGTTTAAAACTTTTTCTTTAGAATGCAAATACCACCATTAAATACAATGAGGCAACACTTGAGATCAGTATAGACCTTTAAATATCACACACAAGCTATTCAAGTTTCTTAACACAACAAAATTGGCAATAAAATAATGTCAAACTATGTGTTGTTGGTAAAAATAGCTCATTTTCCAAATGTAGTTCTCTGTAAATGTAGAAAAACTGCAACTGTCTTGTATATACCATAAGGTATTTATCTAAAATGGTGCTGTCAGTGAAACAGATGTCACAGCACAATATCCCTGTGCCACCCACATTCTGTTCTCCCAGTTGCCAAACAGAACTGTTTTGAGTTATTTACTGAGTGATCAGATTCAAATAATTCTGCAGTGAACTCCATGCTACATTGAAGAAAAAAAGTACTTGAAAACTGAAATGTAATTTCACATGACATGTTACCATGATCTAATATAATCAACATGCCTTCACCAGTACAGACTCTGAAAAAAAGACTAAAAGCTTAGAAGAAGGTCAAAAACGTCTTATTTTTAAGAATTTTGTACATCAGCTTTTTCCACTGTTGTCTTCCTGTCCATTATACTAAATTTCAAGCTTCTGTTTTTAAACATCTTCACTTAATTGAGGAAGATGTAGAAATAACATCAGTTTCCTCCCCAGCCCTAAAAAATCATCTGCTCATTGCAGGATAACTGCATAAAATCTAAAAATCATGCCGCAGAGTAAATTAGGCTTGAAGGGACTTTTGGAGGTATCTGGTGGTAGGATCACATTACCTACTATAGGGACCATTTGGGGCAGCCCACAGGGTTCAGTGTCACTTGTCAGGGACCCATCTTGGTCTGCATATGCCACATGCCACACTATACTGTGGGACTTTGCCATCTGGTTTTTATTCTGTCCTTTCATGCTGCCTCTCTTTTTCACCTTTCCTCCTTTTTTTCATCCTTGCCTCAGAGATCTATGGAGTTTATCGGTATCAGGCTTCCTTAAGGGTGAGACAGGGCATGAGGCTATCCACAGTTCAAACAATGCACCCCATGAATATTAAATGCAGAAACTTTGTAGTCTGTTCTCATCTCTGTCACCAACTTGTTGCCAAAATTCAAGTCATCAGATTTTCTCAACCTGTACCCTTTGAGAAACCAGACAGCATTTGTTTGAAAGCTTCTGAAGACAAATACAAAGCACAATTAAATTCACATTGAGTACTCTGTCTGCATTCACATTTTTAAAATTAACTGACGTGCCAAAGAAAGTGAGATCAGAAAAAAAAAAATAGATAAGTTTGAATATTCACAGTTTTCTAGTACCAAAAAAAAAAGTGCTTTAGTTTTATAAACAGGGAAGAGAGAAAGGAATCTACAAGACATCTAGAGATACATATGCATTCTAGCAACTCAATTAATACATCTAGAGCAAATGACAGCCAAACAGATAAATAATTTTGTATCTAAGACCTTTTTCTCATGGGAAATACTGTCCTTAAGAATGTAAAACTTTCTTCAACATTTCAAGATGACTAATAATAAAAGTACTGAAATTAACATTAAAATACATTTTAGTATCTCAAGAGGTTTTTCATCTGATGAGATTTTTTACTCATTGATACTTGTTTGTTAATAAGCCACCTAACCTTTCCACTATCCAGCTTTATGATTCTTTATTTAGACCTCTCAACTTTGTTGAGCTGCTTTCAGATTACAACAACAAAGTCTTACAGATAAATACAGCAGGCACGTTTTTTTAGCAGAACACTTGCCAGTTTGGCAACAACAGAATAAACAACAGACAGGCAGAAGAATCATTGGTTGGAGGAAAGAAGAGAATTTTGTATATACTCCTGTAATAAGGTTCTTTCAACAAAATAGAGAACAAAAGAGAGCGAAAGAGAATGAGAGAAGCAAAGAAAGTTATTAGAACTTTCAACTCCAACTCATCAATTTCAGAGACCTGCCTCCAGCAATTCACTGACGTAGTGCAGAAAAAAAAAAAAGTGAAGAAATTCTGAATTTGATATACTAATTTGATTGTATACAATCTTATTTTGCACTGATATAGCACAGTTGTGATGACTGGAAGCAATCTAGGCTAACAGCTAATACTGTAAAAATGAAACAGTATTTGCCACTAAAAGCCAAGCGTATCACTTCCACAATACTTACAACCCTTACTGGGTAGGAAATAAGCACGCATGTGCATTGCAATCACTACTAGGCACTAGTAGTCGGACTAGGCACTAGATCCCAGACTACAATAACATTGTATACTTTGTTATAGGCAAAAACTTTCAAGCTAAATTCTTGAGCATTTCTATCAGGCCTGGGATTAAATGTCACAGTTTGGTTACTTTTTATACAAAAATCAACACATAAGTTATCTAATAACAATAAATAAATGAATACATAAATTCAGTCAGATTCTTTCCACAGAACTTCATCTGTGACATCCTTGCTATCACAAAATAAGTTCATTCACCCTGCTAAATGATGTTGAATGTAGCAGCAAAGTTGTTAGATTTTACGAGTTATGAGCTACAATTTCAAAGTGTTAGATGAATATTCAAAACATATGTCTTTAAATTATGTTTTATAAAGGAAACACATGGTTTGATACTTTCAGAACCTACTTCCCCAGTAAGCAGAAAGTGCATATTAGCTAAGTTGCAGCAAAATTAGAGCACCTCTTTCATCACCCTCTACCCATCAGCTTTACAAATACATTATTTTATTATTTTAATTAAGTTAATTCAGGAAAAATATCTTAATGAAACATATGATGCAAAGCTTGTGGGTTCTTTGCTCTTCTTGTCACTGTTTTTCCAGCCATTTTTTTTTTCATCTCCATCTGAACTCTGTGAACCTATAATATGACTAAGCTCTAAGAAAATATATCAAACACTAAGTGAGTGCTCCTAAAGGTATCTTTTTAAAAATCAAGTACATCTAAAGTACTTTAAACATTATTCTGTTCAATATGACCTACAAATAATGTATTCTTCAAACCAGTAGAGAGTAACAGAATGCCTACCACCCTATAGTCTGGACAACCCAAACAGTTGCTTTTCACATGGAGTATTGTCTAAGACAATTATATTAAGTTATAGATTCAGACCTCCTTCCTATCCAGTTTATGGGTAGATGAAGGTACATTAAACAGTTACTTTATACACCATAGTCTATCATTACACACATTTAGCACAAATTGTCAAGGTAGCACTGTGAAATTATTTAGAATTATTTAAAACCCAACATTATTTAGAAACCAACTAATGTAGCTAAAGAAGCCTTTGATTAATTACAGCAAATACTTTGTTGGTGTTGATGTTCTTTCAATTTTCTTAAAAAAAAATAAATCAACAATTATGCGTCTTGAGAAAAATGAAGCTAAGTATGCTGATTTTGGAAAATGAACAGAACAGAAAGGAAAATATAAAATTACAAGTAAATGTATCAGTGCTAAACTTGGTTAGACAACTTAAAAACCTGAGAATTTTCTCGGTTGACTTTTGGTGGACTTTTTGTGGCTTGTCCTAAAACTGAAAGCACCTGCCTATACTGCTAAAATATCACTCTCTGTCTTCAAAGTTAGGAATATAGGGAGAATAACCAGTTTTCTATGAGTCACAGGCCGGTACCCCCCTCCATCTCTCTATCCTTCTGTTTATATGCCTGCACAGATCTATTGGTGGATTGAGTCTTCCAAACTACTCAGACAGGGCTGTTAAAGAAATGAAATAGTGAACAGTTCCCTGATAACTCTGAATAACTAGTGGGCAATAAAACCTTACCTGATGAATAACCCAACTCCCATATAAACCCAAACATTTCAATTTCAGTATTAAATTTCCAGTTAACATACTGCTATATACATCAGCATTTACAGGTTCACCTTTGTAAGTCCCCTGCTTTAAGAAAAGAGATGTTTAAAAGATAGTAATAATTGCTGAAGGCCCAGTGAGCCCTCTGTGCATAAATTCCCTTCCCTACTTATATTAGGCCAAAAATCAGTTTGCTAATCCCCCTGCCTAAACAGAGGACCTCCGCCTTTTGCTCTTGTGTTCACTGCTTTTCCAGACAGTTTTTCATGTAATTGCCATTAACTACAATTGGAAGTTAATACTATATACCAGTGTCAGTAGATAAAATATATGTATAAAATGCCTTAGTATACTGAGTGATTCACTTTTTTGAGGAAGAAAGTGCATTACAAATCTTTAAAAGGACAAATTTTGTCATAAAATCCTCCCCAAATATTGTTACTGCTTAATCCAAAAGCATAGGGAAAAATAGTAGCTACATCTCAAACCTCATCATTTGACAAAATGCTGAGTAAAGGTTTATGTCTTGTTCCTGGCATTTTTTCTTGATTTCTGTGTGATTAGGATCGTTCTGGAGTTAAAAGGTATTGATTTACTAGAAGGCTGCCTCATGTTTTACATTTTCAATCCTATCGAACGGATTACACAGAAAGACCTTTTTAGAAAAACATGGAACTGTTGAATATTGCTTACTCTGCTATATTGGGATCTGTATGATACAGAAGGACTCAGCACTTTTAAGGACATTATTGCATACATACTAATTAAAAACTGACCAACCTTTCCTTCAGCATCTGCTGCTGTTACCTTCTCAACCTTGTTCCTGTTTAAAAACTTCTTCACCCATTCTTCCACTTGAACGTTGAACTTCATGAAAGTCACATAGCAAAAATATGCTGTCAGGAGTGTTAAGCTTTCCCACCACATGATCAAGTTATCCAGAAAAAAGATGATTAGCAAGATCAAGTCAATGATGTAAAAGGACACATCTCGAAAGAGTGGCCACCAAGTAAGGTTCAAGATCTCTCTAGAAAATAAAGCACACATTCCAATAACAAACAGAATATTGAACACAGCAGATCCCACTATTGTGCCAATGCCAACATTGCTGTGGGATATAAACACTCCTATTAGAGAAGTGAACAGTTCTGGAGCTGACCCACCAGCAGCCATGAAGGTTGCCCCTGCCACATCATCAGATATAGTCAGTTTTTCTGTGATGACAGTCAAGGAAGGAACAAAGAACTCATCGCAGACTATGGCTAAGGCTATAAACATGTAAATCATTCCAATTACATGGAGAATCACTGCTCCCTTCCTTCTCTCCTCAAGAGAGAAAAGGTCGTTGGGGTATTCTCCCTTGGCATGATCATCTGTTGCATTGTCATGTTCAGCTTCATATTTCATAGCAGTGGATGGGTCTGGACTGCCATTTTCATTCTGTCCTGTGAAATCCAACAGAGTTCTTTGGTGCCCATGCACTAGCTTTTGGCTCTCTAGGCTGCTGGCCAATGCCATGCTCTGTGGTTCCATCTTGAAAAAGGCACTAATTGAAAGAGAGAAAGTGCTCATGGCCACTACGCTAACAAGAAGACCTATAATTCGTATCAGTCTCAGTTTTTTCCTAACATTCTGGTGCCGTCTGCAACTGAACAGTGGTTCCTCCAAACACCACTCCTCCAAGACACCAGCAACAGTTTTCTTTTGAAGAGCCATTCTGTGTTGTGTGCAAGATACTGAGTCAGACGGATTGTTCCCTCATGCTTTTCTCCAGCTTTGAAGTTAGAACCACTTTAAGAGTTTTTTCAGAATCAAGTACTTCTGCTCTTCATAGGAAGCAATTTCTTCATTCGTCTTAAAAGGACAAACAGATATTATTAATATTAGTGAAATAGTATGTGAGTAGAAGTGTCTGAAAAACATTTTACAGCCTGGGTTAAATTTAGACTTTAAAGCAGAATATTACCAACTGTAACAAAAACCCCTGCCACATCCCATCAGACACAGCAACAAGATGTTTGTTTCAGCAGTAACCCTGCAAATAACAGTCTATCAATAGTCAGATCATTTTATGCCTCTCATATGCCTCTGAGCCACTGTTCTCCTCAAAAAATCCTAGTGGAAGGTAAAAGTAGTCCCCAGATGTTGCATAAAAACAAAGAAACTACTATTTTCATGGATACCCAAAGACTATTACCTTCTGTAATTACTTTTAATCATGATCATGTAAGGTCCAAATCTCAAATGCAGGGGCAATAATGTATGAAAAAGCAATCAAAGTTCTAACATGTATCTCATCAGACCTTTAGGCAGCTGAGGAGGGATTAATTGAAATGTTATGCATGCACAGAACAAGACTATTGATATATAGGAAAAACACTATGCCAACTGTGCCGTTGGAACAGGATTGAAATGAAGATCTAATACATCCATAGTTTATTTAATTCCTCTGCAAAATCAACCGAAGTTTTACACACAGAGAACTGAGTTTGCTTCTGGTCAGACCTAGGATACTAGCTTGAACTAGCTAAGACCTCTGGTTTTGGTTTATGTCACACATTCTGTTACAAACGTAGGCAGCTATTAAGAATACCTATGTGGTAAATATCTTTTAAAAGCATTTCTCTTACAGATTCTTAAGAAAATAGTTTAAATTTACACAAGAGTTGATCCTGAAACAAATGAAATGGTGCAAAATTAATCTATGCGAGGAGAACTTTTCACGTATGCCAGAGCAGAACATATTAGACCAACAGAACTTTTAAACCCAGAAAAAAAAAAAAAACACTATATAGTAAGACATGCTTTGGTTACTGATTTTGAAGAATATATGTAATGTAGAAATGCACTGTAAGTTACATTTTCTGTGACAGGAAATATAAAATATTTTCGAAATAAAACCAGGAGTCCTTGCTATTGGAGACAAAAAATACTTTGTTACACCACTTCGAGTAATTTGTTGTGCTGGCTGAACACTGAACAATCTATTTATCAGTAGAATACTGATTTTGTATTATCAAATACAGTTACAAATATGCCCTGCAGTTATTTACGTAAAAGTTATTATGTGCAGTTCCTCCTGATTTTTACAAACAGCTTCCGTACTAAGAAGGTGTCACAGATTTATACTCCATCTGCAAGACACAGCACCACAGCAGATATCTTCTTTCCCGTCTCGGAGTTACTGCCCACCGGACTGTCTTAAAATTAAGCAGGAAAGGCACCGGAACAGCGCTACCGCTGCTCTGCGCGACTTAACGGCGGATGCGCCCATCACCCCCTCGCCGTTATGAATCACCTGAATGGGAACGGTGAAAAGCGCCCGGGATGTCCTCTGCCCGAAAACTCTCAGCGCAGCGCCCAGCCAGACCGTTCCCGGCACCCATCCCTTGTCTCCCCTCCCTGCCCGTTCGCCCGCCGCGCATCGATCCCCGGGCGGCGCGCAGCGCCCTGCATCCCTCACCCTGCAGCCCCATCCCGCCCGTCCCCCCGCGGAGATGCCGCAGAGCCTCAGCTAACTCAGCCCAAGTTTGCACCGCGCCGCGCCCCGCTGCACAAACTTTTTTTCCCTCTGCGACAGGGCAGTGAGTCCAACCCCGCGGAGTCGCGCAGCTCCAACCGCGGAAAGCCGCGGAAGGACTGGCCGGGCGGCTCGGAGCACAGGGCACCCCTCCGCCGCCGGGTACCACCCATGGGGGCGGGCAGAGGGGGAGGGGAGACCCCGCACAGTCGCAGCCCAGACCCCGCCCGTGCAGACCGGCGGCGCTCACCCGGAGGCGCGCTGCGCTGCGCTGCGCTGCCCTGCGCGGCGGCCCGCGAGCGCTCGACAGGGACACCGGCAGCCACGGCCCGTCTGCGGCGGGCGGTGGCTTCGAGGTCCGCCCCGTCCCGCCCCGCGCAGGAGGGGCAGGCGGCGGCCCGCCCCTGCCCGGCCCCGGGGTGCCAGTACGCGCGGCAGCACCCCAGCCCCTCCTTCACCCGGAGCTCTATCCATCCGCGCCAGCACGGACTGCTTGGTCAGTGGTGCAAAGGGGGTGACAAGGGTTTATTGTGGTTTGGGTTTTTTTTGTTGTTGGTTTGTTTTCGTTTCCCCTTTAGCTGGGATTAGCTGATTAACCAGGGTGAAATTCAGCAAAGACAATCAGTGTCAAGGAGTAGGGTAATTTTAAAAAGGAGAGTTCTTCTGATCAAAATATCCTTGACTCCGAGTGTTTTCTGAAGTAAAATCGGTAAATGAAAGAAAAGGACATCGCATTTTGGGTTTGATTGTAAGGTGACATGTCTGCTATAAAGTCATCATTAATTTACTCATTAAATCAAAATTATTATTCATTTACTGATGAAGAGAAATGTCTTCAAACTGCATCTTGAAGCTGTCACAGAGAACAATAAAGATGCATTGAACACCCTAGAGAATAGGGGAAGTTCTTAGCCATAACTGCCCCTTTTTCTTTTGGTCTCCGTCTATTCATCCAACAAATTGTGCTTCATTAAGTAACTGCTTCAAGATTCAAATACAATCATAGCATCATAGAATTGTTAGGATTGGAAAGGGCCTCAAGATCATCAAGTTCCAACCCTCCTGCCATGGGCAGGGACACCTCACACTAAACCATATCACGCAAGGCCTTGTCCATCCTGGTCTTGAACACTGCCAGGGATGGAGCATTTACCACTTCTTTGGGCAACCCATTCCAGTGCCTCACCACCCTGACAGTAGAGAACTTCTTCCTTATATCCAACCTGAACTTCCCCTGTAAGTTTAAAGCTATTACCTCTTATCCTATTGCTACAGTCCCTGATGAAGAGTTCCTCTACAGCATCCTTGTAGGCCCCCTTCAGATACTGGAAGGCTGCTATGAGGTCTCCACGCAGCCTTCTCTTCTCCAGGCTGAACAGCCCCAACTTTCTCAGCCTATCTTCATACAGGAGGTGCTCAAGCCCCCGATCATCCCTGTGCCCTCCTCTGGCCTTGCTCCAACAGCTCCATGTCTTTCTGTCATGGTTTAAGCCCAGCAGGTAACTCAGAACCACACAGCCACTTATCACTCCCTTCTTCCTCCCCCCACTCCCGGCAGGATGGGGAGGAGAATTGAAAGAATGTAAACCCCACAGGCTGGGATAAGAACAGTCCAATAACTACAGTATAATACAAAATGACTACTGCTACCACAAGTAATAATAATGATAAGGGAAATGGCAAGGGGAGAGAATATAAAACTAAACCGGAAAAGGAAAAAAAAATAAAATCAAACAATAAACTCAAGTGATGGACAGCACAATTGCTCACCACCTGCCGACCAATACCCAGCCCGATCCAAGCAGCGATCTGGGCTTCCATATGTCTCCCTGCAGTTTATATACTGGGCATGACATGCTATGGTGTGGAATACTCCTTTGGTTAGTTTGGGTCAGGTGCCCTGTCTCTGCTTCCTCCTGGCTTCTTGTGCCCCTCCTCACTGGCAGAGAATAGGAAACTGAAAAGTCCTTGATCAGGGTAAGTGCTACTTATCAACAACTAAAACTTCAGTGTGTTACCAGCATTGTTCTTGGACTAAAGCTGAAACACAGCACTGCACCAGCTACTAAGAAGGAGAAAAATAACTGTTAGGGCTGTGCTCAGGGCACCTTCTTATGCGCGGGACACCAACATAAGTACTGCACACCATACTCCAAGTGGGATCTCACAAGAGCAGAGTAGAGGGGCAGGATCACCTTTGATCTGCTGGTCATGCTTCTGATGCAGCCCAGCATATGGATGGCTTCTGGGCTAATACTGGAAACTATTACTTTGCAGCTCTATCATAGCTAATCCCTGGTGCTACATGCTATAGATCCACTGGAGTACACAGGTGCTGCTCTTCTGAAATAAAACTTAGAATCCTACTCTATGCCATTGTTAGAAAAAGCCACATGGCAATCCATTGGTAATGGTAATCTCATGTAGGCGAGCCAACAACCCAGGAAGACCCTTGCTGTATCCAGGCACTTGGGAAAGACCTCCATGCAGAAATCCTTGAAAAATGCAGAGCCCAGGTGACAGCAGGGAGATGGGGAGGGGAGGACAGCACAGGGCAACAGGTAAGATCTGTCAGGGGGTTGGTAAGCAGCTCACTAGCACTACACTGCTTTCAGTTTTTCATATTCTGAAAATTTTACTGTGAACAGTGAACTCTCAGCCTCTTTGGGCCAAAGAATAACTTTGATTTTTACAACTTCTACCTTCTTCATTTTGAACACTGACTCGTGGCTTCCCCATCCCTGGCAGTGTTCAGGTTGTACGGGGCTTTGAGCAACCTGGTCTAGTGAAGGGTGTCTCTCCCATGGCAGGGAGGTTGGAGCTATATGACCTTTAAGGTTCCTTCCAAACCAAAGCAGTCTAGGACACTGTGATTTCATGTGGCAAGCAGCACCAAGGCAACCCAAACGGCTCAGGTGCTGACTGGAAACCTGAAAGTTCTTTTGAAGAGTTATGAGATGGCAAAAGTCGATACACCAAAACACAATAGGCATCTTAGAGACTATGTGGACATGCAAGAGATAAAGTTTCAGAAGATATTTCCAAAATTTCTGGAATTTCCCATGAGAGCCATGGCTGACTCACACATACAAAATGCCTTTGAAAGCCAGAATTTGCACAGGTGGTTTACATTTATTTCACATTACACACTGGGAGGTTTTCATTAGTGCATGGCAGCTGATAGAGGGTGCCTGCTGATTATCTAGACTTGCATTGTTCAGGCTTGGGATGATGCAATGAGACATGTGGATATTGTCTTACCCGTCCTTCTAGAGTCACCATGTAAGAATTAGTTAAAATGCAAATCTACTGCCTGTATGCACACACACAAGACACAGATGAAGTGGTGACATCTCAAATATCAAAACTGTACTCGCTATACATTGCTGTACATTGATGACAAAGATTAAAGGTAAACATGCTTTCATGACTTCTTGTAGCTACTGTATTGTTGGCTTGCAGTCTGTGAGAAGTGGCCACTTGAAATATACCTAAAAGATGTTTCCACAGGTGGGCATAGACAGGCTGTGTATGTGTGTAGTACCCCAATTTCTATCAGTTTCTAAAATAAAAGTGGAAGCAGGTCAGTTTTGCAAATGACCATGGGGAGAATATGTAGAAAATCCCCTATAATTATGTTATTATATCCCCTATAATTACATTATCTACTAACCAAAAGTCCACATACCTGAATTGTAATATCCAACTGTTTCTCTGTATTCGTAATGCTTTTTCTCCCAACAGTAGACATGATTGCAATCCAAGGACAATAAAATCTTAAAAGGAATGATGTGGCTCACAGATGGGTATCTCTACCAATAACTTAAGCATTTTAAGTCAGCTGACCTGTTGTTACATAGATGCTGCATAAAAATGATGACAGGACAAAACCACCCACAGTTAAATTAATATAAGGAGGATAACAATAAAATAAATTCAATATTTTCCTCACAAAATTAAATGTCAGAACATGTCTTGGTTAAATACAGAATAATGAGATTATTTGAATGAAACAGTCTTTGGCTTACAGCTGGTTCAATGTTTCTCCTCTTAAGTGAAGACAGAAAAGAATGTGTGAAGTACTTGGGTTCTGCACCTACGCATTTGTATATATGACTACGCTTTCATTTTTACATATTCTGGATATGTAGTTTTTTAATAACTTATATCTAGTTTACTGCACCATGTGTGATAAACCCTCTGAAATCATAAGCCACTGCTCACCACTTCCTATTTCTGGGAAGCTCCATGAGGTAGGGCCTTTATTTTTATTTGGTTTTTTACAGTATTTTGATTTTGGCTCTTCTCTTGCTGTTGTGAACCCTCAACTTGGTAAAAGCAAGCACAGAAGTGTCTTTTGTGCACAAGGAGAGGGAGGGAGAAGGGAGCCAAATGAAAATCCTGAATGACAACGTCTCTAAGTACCAGACCAGTACCTTCTAAAGCTAAAGCTTACAAGGAGGTTACCATGACTACAGAGGCGGCATATTTGAATGAAAATTGATGTTAAGCTTTTAAATGCTAATTGCAGCTGGGAACAGATGATATTTGAAATATCAAAATTATTTCAACACTTTGTAACATAGAACAAGCGAAAGAGGGTGAAAAAGAGGACAATGTAGAATTCAAACATTTGTGCTGGTTTTGGCTGGGATAATAGTTAACTTTCTTCATCGTAGCTAGTATGGACTATGTTTTGGATTTGTGCTGCAGTGTTGATAACACAGGGATGTTTTAGTTATTGCTGAGCAGTGCTTACACAGGCCTTTTCTGCTTCTCACACCACCCCATCAGCGAGGAGGCTGGGGGTGCAGGAGAAGTTGGGAGGGGACACAGCCAAGATAGCTGACCCACCTGATCAGAGGGATATACCACACCATCTCGTGTCGTGATCAGCATATAAAGCTGGGGAAAGAAGAAAAAGAAGAGAAAATGTTTGGAGTGATAGTGTTTGTCTTTCTCTGTAACTGTTCCTTGGTTGCTGGGATCCTTCTGATTCTCTCCCCCATCCCACTGGAGAGGAGTGAGCTATCTGGGGCTTAGTTGCTGGCTGGGATGAAACCACAACAGTCCTTTTTGGCAGCCAGCTAGGCCACAAAGGGTTTGAGGGACAACAGGTTTGACTGAAATGGGCTATATTGAATTTATAGTTGTTACTGCTATTTAGCTTTTAACTGACAGGTTCCTGTGCTTGCCATTGGGTTTGCTTACCTTATGTTAGAGCTGTGGTTATTAGTGGCTGCTTTTTGCTTTTGCTGCTTGCTGTACTGCTTATCCTCTTATTGTTCTGTGCCTAGGAATATTTTGGTAACAGCAATGGCTGTACACTTAACTGGCAGATGACCTGGCCATCATTGGTGTTTCTGTGCTGCTGTACTGGACAGGCTGGAAGTCCAGTGTGAACTTGAGTCTGACGGATGTGAGCTGTGGATGAGTCCACATGGAGTAGGACACCTCTAACTGTCTGTGGCCATCGTTACATCTGTGCCACAGCAGGTCTACCTCTGAAGGGATTGTGGCCCAAGGTTAAGTCCACGCTGGAGAACGTACACCTTGAAGCATCAGTGGCTGTGCATGAGGTCATGCTGAAGCACCTCAAATCATGTCGCTATAGATAAACCCATGACAGAGCAGGTTCATTCCTGGAGGGACTGCAGCCATGGGTAAGGCCATGCTGGAGCACATTTACTTCTGAAGGGACTGTGACCGTGGGTAAGAACCCCTTCTTTCCCCTCCCAACACCTTGTGCACCCCCAGCCTACTTACTGGTGGGGTGGTGTGAGAAGTGGAAATGTCTCTATGTAAGCAGTGCTCAGCAATAATAAAAACATCGCTACATTATCAACACAGTTTTCAGCGCAAATCAAACCCATACTCTCATACTTTATCCCAGCCAAATGCAGCACAACAGTAATATCATAGAATCACAGAATTGTTTGGGTGGGAAGGGACCATAAAACTCAACCAGTTCCAATCCCCCTGCTATGGGCAGGGGTACCTTGCACTAGACCAGGTTGCTCAGAGCCTCATCAAGCCTGGTCTTGAACACTGCCAGGGATGGCGCAGCCACAGCTTCTCTGGGCAACCTGTGCCAGTGTCTCACCACTCTCATAGTGAAGAATTTCTTCTTAATCTCTGACCTAATTATACCCTCTTTCAATTTAAAACCATCTTCCTTTGTCTTCCCATAAGTAATATAACATAATCTTTATCATTAAAGTACGTTACATAATTTACTTGTTTGGGTTAATAAGCCAAGCTATTGTGTATAAATTACAGTGCCTGAGGGGCAGAAACTGTTTATATTTCCTGAGTAATACGTTTGAGAAGAATGTATTGATCAAAATTAAATATGATTCTTTAGGTTTCCAGAAGCCCACATTAAAGAGGCTATTAAAACTTCATATTCGGAAGGTACTTTAAATTCTCAGTGATGAGTAAATCTTGTAAGTGCCTGAAGTTAGGAAGTTTTTCTTATCTCCACTCCATATACTGGGGAATAAAAGGTGAACATATACACAGTGGTACAGAGTCCTCACTAGAGTCAAAACCGTAAGCTAAAATGGCATATAGGCTAGTATCACTGTGTAACAACTGCAATTTGCTGTCATACCAACATCTAACCAGACTTAGGGCTTTAGCTGTGAAAGATATGCTTTACATTCAACTATAAGCATTGGCTTACTAAAAAGTCTCAGAGATAATATGATGTTTCTGTTTCATTTGCAGTGGGTGAAATTCTACTTTCTAACACTTCCCTTTTGAAACAGTCTTGATAGCATTACTTCATGTCATGATCAGTTGCAATGCAGATTTAAATTTTGTAACAAATGATTGATTTGAAAATCTTTGAGAATTTTTGAGGGTTTTTTTAGTTTTTAATCTATTAAGAGGAGAAATCTTCACCTGTGTCCTGCATAGTTACAGTGAGCACAGTAAACACCTTTGTTATGAAGGATAAAGCTAACTGCTGTTTTTAATTTCAGTTTCTGCTAGTGAACACAGTAATAGGAAAATATAAATTGGGTATACCTTTAAGAAAAAAGTTTTTTTGGCTTTTCTAATGTAATGTTTAAGATGCTAATTAGACATATGGCAATTGTAAATGTTGTCATCATAGCATGCCAGTCTCTTGAAAGGATAGTCTCCTTCAATGAAAGTACAAACTTTCTTTCTCTTTATCCAGGCTTGAGAGGTCTATATCAGAGTAAAATGACCATGGTCTAGCATCTACTGATATGACAGAAGACGATACTGTATGGGATATCATTATTGAAATCCACTTTAAAAGACCTGTGTGTGTTATATCCAGATGATTATTTTTACTTATAGGTTAACTACACTTTTCAAAAAACAGCAGGATGGCGCAACATGACTTTCAGATGACTTTCTCTTTCACACGTGATAATTTGCTCATTTGAAGCTCCTTGTGTCTAAGTGCTGTAATGTAACCCCAGTGAGCTGTCCTGAAGTCAATGAGAATGCTTATTTTGCTATAATCTGTGGCCTGCCAGCCTCATTTATAAGAACACCTGCAAGCTGGCAAGTCAGCAGCCTTTGGAACAATTGCTGTTTTGGTGGATGAGCTCCAGCATTCTTGCCTATTTCGCAGCAGTTTCACATATCATGTTGCTTGGAGTCTCAGCTTGAAACCCTCAGCTCCCTGTGACTTGAAATACTTCAGAGTGCCTCAGGGATAGAGGTCAAACTTGATATTAGCTACAACTCAGATTTCTTACACAATTTATTTCCAACTAGGCCATTGTCTAGGCAGAGCTGGAAGGAAATGTCTCCCACTGATTGTACTCTTCTCACAAATTATCTTCGTTGCTATACCATCACACAATAATTATCTTTTTCTTCCTTTTCACTTATGTTCAGCCTTCTCATGTTCCTTGCACTTAATGAATTACAAGCCATTTGTCTTCATCTCTGCAGTAGTTTACTTTTCAAGTAATCTCCTCCACCCTTCTGGAATGTTTCAAAGACTTAAATATAAGATAAAAATTGACCTCGATGACATGTGAAATTATGAGAATTTACAAAATAAGTGTTGCAATCTGCTGATTAACTATTCACACAGCTGGTGTGCAGAGAAGGCAGAATGCAACAGAAAAAGATGACAAAAAGTTTTAGGACTGAAGTCAGTGCTAACCCTTTGACATTTCCAATGAAAGGAAAGGAAATTCATGGAGTCGTTTCCATTTTACATTGCAAGGTACCTGTGTGCAGAGTACCAATTAGCATTATCTAGTTAGAGAGCCCTGCACATGTGCACTGAAAATGCTTATACCACAGACTAAAACATGACAAGGTCAATAGACCACAGGCCCCATCATCAGCAGAGTTTCAAAAGCATCAGTGATTGTAATAGAAACAAAACTATTTCAAAGAATAGCTGACATACTGGGCTTTGTATTTTGTAGTGGTCACAGCACTGAGTCATGGTATATTGAATTTTAGAGTGAAATCAAAACAGTGGTTTAAAGTAGCACCTTGATATTAGTCCCATCAACTGAAAAAAACACAGACCTTTCAAACTAATAAGAGACTCTGGAATCAGAACATAAAAGAAAAATTGGAACAGAAATAAACTGATGTTTTGAGAAGCTTTCAGAAGACAAGATATGCAGGTTTTTTTAAATGGAAGATTCTTTACCACAAACTAAATAATTCAAGTATGTGTAATCTTCTGCATTCATTAAAAGCTTTTTACAGAAATTCATCTCAAAACCTAGACAAATTTCCCAAGCTTACAAACTTGTATTCTGTAGGATAATTCTGATCATAGATGAAGTGCAGTGATCTTTTTGGTGTACTGCAGTGGCTCTTTTAAGAACCAGACAAACAAAATAGACCAACACAGCAGTTCAAGAGAAGGAGCAAAAAATTATTGCTACAGTTAAGATTTAAAAGACAGTGCAGTCATGGGATATGGAATTAACCTTATAAGGTTGTTGGTTTTTTTGAGATCCATCTTGATCATTGGAACTTGATAATCTTAATGTCCCTTCCAACCCTAACTATCCTATGATTCTATGATTCTATGATGCAGTATAATGTGCAGGCTAAGATAGAAATAAACAAATGAGATATAATTTGGAAGGTGGCTTAAATATTCAAAAAGCTAAAATGCACTGCCCATTGGACATTCTAAAGGTCACTGTAACATGTTTTTACATGAAGAACAATTTAAGAAGACAGATGCAATTACTTGATCTGGTTTTGTTTTAGGTTTGTTTTTGGTGTTTTTTTTCCCAGATAAGTGATCCGTAGTGCCAAGAACCTCTGCTGTATGTTAGATCTAAAAGATGTTGACTTTTGCAGCTGTCTCCAACTGGACTACCAGCACCAGTTCCTACAGAATCTGAAAATCTCCCTCTAAATACCAAATGGCCAGTGCCACCTTGAATGTAATCTCCAGTGATCAGTATTTCATGCCAAAAGAGCTCGAAGGTGCTGCTCAAACTTGTTTTCCCATTGCTTTCAGACAGATTTGAACTGTCTTGTTGACTATTACCGATTTGTGACAGATTGCTTTATCTTTTTATCTGTGATTAAGGGACATGAAATTGCATATAAATATAAATAATATTTTAAAATACTTAATGTGTGACAAATTGTATTCCATTTAGCTCCATTTAAGTGCCAAGAATGAGTACAGATCTTCACCAATTTCTGTAATCACTGGGAAACAGTACCCCTTTCCTGATATCTTTGCATTTAACATGTATGCACATTGTTAAAATTAAACCAAGGGCTGTAAGTATGGCATAAAATACAGGGTGGTCCCTTTTTAAACTTGTTACAAAAGATTTTTTCAGCACTAGCAAGAGAAAAACACAAGATTTGTATTTTTCAGTACTAGCAACAGAAAGAAAACTCAGGACATTCTTGTGGCTTATGAAGTCTATCACATACATCAATGATCATTTCTGCAACTGGAAGTCCGATTTGCAAGAAACAGGTATGACATCAATCATCAGCAGGTATAGCATTGATTATGCAATGTTTCTTCAGGTGAGTGACTAGTTTTATGCTAGATATTAGACTACAACAACCTTAAATCCATTATTTTAGCTAAATTTATAAAAATGCTGAGGAGATGAAAGTGGAACTAACCAATGTTATCACTGGAACTAAGATTCAAGGGAGCACTACACCATGGTGGGAGAAAGGAGACTGCCTTTACAGCCTTTTTGACTGTGGTGATAATGCAGCTGATGTTACAAGGAAAAGCTACAAGGGAAAGCTTTCGACAAAATTAAAGTCAACACCAACACACAAGCTCTAGTTCAGGTTTGAAAAAGAAGCTTTTCTTAATATACCCTGCATAAAGAGTTTGAGCCACAAATGCTCAGGGTTAAGAGCATCTCTTTGGTTTGCACAGGGAGAAGGAAGTCTGCCTCTGCAGACTGTGCCTGTGGGGAGATAAGAAAAATAAGTGGTGTCTTGTGGTACTCTCCATCCACCTGGAGGCACCTCCAGCAGGGCCCAAGTAACAAGGATCTATACAAGTTGTCTGCTCTCCCTGAACAAGCAGAGCAAATGATTGCCAACCCTTTGCTGGCCAGAAGTTGGTTCTACTCATCTTGATGGCATAGTGCAAGAAAAGAACAACCTAAAATCTGAAATAACTTGTTCTAGAATAGAATGTTTGGAAGCTGTACCTCTTTCTTTTAAAATGCACGTGGTAGTGATACATAAGTGTCTAAGAACAGTGTTGCTAATTGTCATGCATCTATTGGACAGATATCAAGCAGGCCAGCCTATGACAGTATGATTTTTTTTTCCTTCAGCAATTAGTTTGTTGTCACATCTTGGAAGAACAATGGATGAACAGGAGAGCATGTTCAGCGGCTGTTTTGCACAATTAGGGGAAAAGGGTGGCTGCATGGGAGATTTTGTGTGTCTAAGCTCAAGCAAAAGACTGGAAATCCCTCCCTGGCAAAAGAAGGGCAAATATCAAATCTACTTTTTTGAACCAATTCCTTCCTTTTGTCCGTTAAGGGGATATCCTCATTCACTCATGTACAGCAAGAACTTTTAGGGTCAAGCAGTTCAACAGTGGCATTCAGGCATAAAGCACTGGGTCTGTCATTATTTGTAGCTGTCCAGCCACATAAGAGATGTGTGTGGCCTTTCCTAGCATGAACATTGATGCTTCGTGCTTTACATGGAAATATACTTCTCCAAACCTTTTCCTTTGCATAGGGGCTGTTTGTTTTGTTGTACCAATGTACAGATATATCAATGCACAGATGTTTGGGACCCGCAGAAACATGGTTTAGCAAAGGCTGTACCTTACTAAAGGGACACTCGGGGGGGGAATTGGAGGTGTGGAAAGTAAGCTTGAGCTGGACACATGCAGGGTTGAAAGACAATTGGGTTGGTATAGAAGTTTATACAGAATTCAAGTTTTAGGTGCCTTCAAGACAGAGCCAGCTCTACTGAAGTGGCTTGTGTGAGCTTGCTTGGCAAAATACAAACCCCAAAATTACTTAGGCAAAATTGTTCCCCCTGTGAGTGATTTCTAGCACCTCCTGGGGGGCCCAGGAGACATGTTTTGTTAGATTTAATCTGTGGCCTAGCTAGCCTAAGAATTCAAATTGAATGAATCCGCCATAGTATTTACCTGAATTGCCGAGGTTTGGTGTGGTTTCTGAAATCCTGCCTGCCAACCTAGCTATAACTCAGTTTTATCCCAGTGATGTCGGAATAGACTCCACAACTCGTTAAAGTTGTAAAGTAGGTATGCGTTTATTCAGCTGAAGATGCATGGGGAATTACTCCTCCAAAGGCATGCGCACCTCAGTGTCGTTTCCTCTACATTTATCTTCTAAAGTACTACATATGCATTAGGTTACATAATACGTCTATACATATTTATGTCCTATCCCTGCTTCGTATTATAATGAGCTCAAAGGTCCTTTGCACATGTGTAGTGCCTCCTGGTGGTCATGGGCAGGGGTCTTCAGATGAAGTAAACGAGTCTTCCTCGGGCCTGAACTTTTCACCCTTGGTCCTCACGCATGCTCTTTAGGAGCCTGTATGAGTCTGGTCTATGTCCAAATGGTTTTTGCTGAAACTTAAGTAACCATTTTGCTTATTAGGAGGTTATGTTCTGGTACTGCCTGATGAGGCACGAGAGGTATTTGCTGAGTGACATCTCTGTTCAGCAAGCTATGTAACTTAAGCGATACCCCCTTGTACAACCCCCCTGTACAATTTACCTAACCCCCTTGTACAACCCCCCTGTACAATTCACCTAACCCTCTTGTACAATAGTCCACATCAATTCCCCCTTTTCTATAAAATAAGTAAATTCTTTTACTTTTCAGGCAAATTCTTCTTTTGACCAATTCTTTAACGTCTTACCGTATGCATTTGATAAACAGGTCAGAACTATTACACGTTGTAACATTCACCAGTTCCAAATAAACAGTCGTATAGATAATGAAAACCTAATACTAACTAATATTAAAAGAACAACAATGGGGTGACACAACTTATTTAGAATACCAGTTGCAGTTGGTGACCATCTGAAAAGTGCATCCCACCAATGGTGGCTTGCATCTTGTCCTACCCTTAATAAAACTCTGCGTAATTCTTCCTTGTCATGATGAACAGTGACTAGAGTTTTCTTTCCATTTTCCTGGACCTCTTTTGTTACGTTTGTCAGGTCAGGATGTTTTATTAATTGTTTCACCAACGTAAGGTCCATTCCAATAGGGGTAGGTGATAATTTGTGGTACATTGTGTAATTGGATTTTATCAATTGGTGGGATGCAACTGGTGCTAAATACATAAAGTCACATCCAATAATTTTAACAAAGTTACAAACACAAAAATTAGAATGGTTCTTAGCAGTTACCATTTCGTATTCATTGTCTATTCACAAAGAAACACAAGCAATTTGTAGGCATACTCAGCCCTGGCCAATATACACAAGCATAGTCTTTTGGGCTATATCTGGGTGAACTTCGAAATGGCAGATGCCCTGTTCCACGTCAAGACATATGTCCCTAGCTTCGATGGCATTGCCTTCACAGATGAATCCTTGTTGTTCTCGCGTAACAGAAGATTCTAAATTTATAGTCTTCTATTTCTCATTTACCTTTCGAGCCCACAACCTATGTTCAGAAGGATAAAGTACCATTCTCTCATAATTTAATCCTAACGCAATAATGGGATGAATAGTGTAAACTGTGACATTACATATTGTAAGCACAAAGGCTGTAGCTATATCCATAGTAGAGTCATAGGTGAAATTTACCAGGGTCCACCAAGATTGAAGCTGTCTTTCCAAATCATTAGTATTACCCCAGACAACCTTCCAAAAGTCCATAGGAAAAACCCCTTCACTTCCCTCTCTTATAATTAAGGCCATTACTGACTGTACCCACAATTGTGCTTGTATACAGTTAAGAGCCAGGGATACGTTATCTTGGTCCACACCAAGTGCATCTATTATTAGTTTTTGGTCCTGTTCCTCCTGTTTTCCATTTTGTTAATACTTTTGAAACCTGCCATTGGCTAGATCCTAATGCTGGTAGAGAAGACTGTAAGGGTTGTTGAAGCTTTGTCAAAGCACTTGTTGCAGCAGCTAGTTTATTCATTAATATTTCCGAATCGATCCCATTTAGGACCCCCAGTCCTGTTCCCAATATTCCAGTCAAATCCCTCCGTTTCCTGCTCTTCAAGGGTGTCTGTTTTTGTGTCCATTTTGTCCACCCCTCGAAGGACATTTTCAGTAAAGGAGAAGAGGTTGATTGGATTTCAGAAGTATTAGTTTGCATCAGTAATTCAACCCATTTAAGAGACCATTCTGGGTTGAATATCACTTGTTGTTGACCTGTGTTCCTTATTATGTATGGACCAGTTTCATAGATTTTGGGTTCTGGGGCACTAGCCCCTAAAGTTTGAGTGGTTTTAGTAGAAGCCTGAGTGCTGGCAGAGGTAGTTGAGATGGCAGGGGTGGTAGTAGGCCCAACATTTATTTTGAAGAAACTTGATATTCATCTCGTGTCACGAGCCCATAGACAAACCACCTCAACATTCTGCATTAACATGAAATTGTGCCAGCAATCTGGTTCAGTTAATTTTTCACAGATTGTTTCCTGTCTCTGTTTGTCAGTCGGGGAAGTCCGGACACTAATTTTAGTTGGTTTCTTGTGGGTAGTTATTTTTCTACATTTTAGTGAGTTACATGTCATATTATCTCTGTCACAATCTAATCGGCACCCTATACTGACTGATTCTCCCATTGTTCCTTGAATTATTATCTGTTCCCGAGGCACATAAGGAGAGGGGTATATTGTTTGAGTACCGCAGAAAACTACTATGGATAAGGTTAGATGTTTTACCTCAGATTCTGATCCCACGTATCCTGTGTATCCAGGGAGAGCTAAGTCCAAATCGGATCAAGTATAGCCCAACTTGTAGCTCCCTCCCCCTTTTGATATAGCATGATCATACATAAAACTTTGATGAAAATTCTGCAGGTTAGATTGCTGAACATTTTTTCTCAATACATTTATCTCATGCGGATGAGTTTTAATTTCAGTTCATTACTGCTTGGTGTAACTTTCCAAGGAGCCTTTGGAGCCTTTTTGACTCGAGTGTGATGAATCCAGGCGTTCTGCTCCTTAATCTAGCTAGCTGTGAAGGTAGTGAGTAATACTTGGAATGGTCCTTTCCACCTTGGTTCAAGATCCTCTTTTCCTATAGGTTTGAAAGATTTTATAAACACATAATCTCCAGGCTGTATATTATGTACTGGGCTATCCAATCCCCTGCTTCGAGTTCCAGCCACATGCTTTTCAATTCTCCTGAGCTGCTTCCCTAACTCTGTTATATAGGTGTTCATAGTCTCTTCTCCCGCTTGGGGAGACATTCCCTGTTGAACCCCATATGGTCTTCCATATAGAATTTCAAAGGGACTCAATCCCTCTTGTGCTCTTGGTTTAGTTCGAATTCTCAATAGGGCAAATGGAAGGGCCTGGGGGCAAGGTAGCCTGGCTTCTTGGCTCAATTTCACAATTTGTTGTTTGATTAGATGATTCATTTTCTCCACCTGACCACTTGACTGAGGGTGGTAGGGAGTATGAAGTTGCCAATCAATACCTAAATATTTGTTAATTTATTGTACCACATTTGAAATAAAATGTGGTCCTCTGTCTGAAGATGTAGTGGCTGGAACTCCAAAGCGTGGTATTATTTCTTGTAATAGTGCTTTGGTCACTTCTTGTGCCTTTGCACTCCTAGTTGGAAAGGCTTCTGGCCAACTTGAAAAGGTGTCTGTCAATACTAACAAATGTCTATACCCCCCTTTCCTCAGCAGTTCTGTGAAATCGATCTGCCATTGTTGTCCTGGTCCATTACCCTTTCAAATTTGACCCATTTTGAGCTTGGGAGTAATTTTGGGATTTGTCTGAAGGCAAAGATCACAGTGGCGAGTTACCTGTTGAATAGTGGCATATAATTTTCTGGCCACAATCTTGCTTATTAAATATTTATGTAAGGTGTCTGCTCCCCAGTGTGGTTTTTGATGTTCATTCTTTACTAAGGACCATAACACTGATGAGGGAACAATTATTCTTCCTTGTGGTGTGCTAGCCCACCCTTCTTCATTGAATATTCCATTTTGATCTGCAATCAGTTTTTGATCCGCCTTATTATAATTTGGCTTACCTTCTAGGGAAACCTTCCCATCAGGGACTAGTGCTCCTTCAGTTGGTACCTCACCTTTTGCCGCTTCTTTTGCCTCTCTGTCTGCCAGCTCATTTCCCTCTTCTAATTCAGAGCTCACCTTCTGGTGTGCCTTAGTGTGCATAATCGCTACCTTCTCAGGTAGTTGGACCACTTCCAATAATCTTAATACCTCCTGTGCATGTTTAACATTTTTTCCTTGTGAATTTAACAGTCCTCTCTCTTTCCAAATAGCACCATGCACCTGCACGACTCCGAATGCATATTTTGAGTCTGTGTAGATGTTTATGGTCTTTCCTTTTGCCAATTCCAGGGCTCTGGTCAGGGCAATCAGTTCCGCTTTCTGTGTTTATAGGCAAAGGTCCAGATTCTGTTACCTCTGCAGGTAGTAACTGCATATCCAGCATAACGCTTTCCGCTGATGACATAGCTGCTCCTGTCAGTAAACCAAGTTTCTGGGCTATCCAAAGGAGTATCCTTCAAATCTGGACGGCGAGAATAGGTGGCCTCAATGGTTTCCAGGCAGTCACGATGTACAGGTTCTCCTTCATTTCCACTGAGGAAAGAGGCTGGATTGACAATGTTAGTTACCACTATCTCAACATCATCTTGCTCTACCATGATGGCTTGATATTTCAGGAATCTCTGAGGAGAAAGCCAGTGCCCACCTTTCACTTCCAGTACGGCAGACACTGTGTGAGATACTAGCACTGTCATTTTCTGGCCCAAAGTGAATTTGTGTGCTTTCTGGATAATTAGCACGACTGCTGCGACAGCTCTAAGACAACCAGGCCATCCCTTGCGTCTAATTGGTTGGAGAAATAAGCAACTGCTCGTCGGTATGGACCCAGATTCTGTGCTAGTATCCCCAGAGCAATCCCCTGTTTCTCATGGGAGAACAGAAAGAATGGTTTACTTACGTCTGGGAGCCCTAAAGCCAGAGCTGACATAAGAGCACACTTATCTGGCGGGAGGCCTGCGTAGCTTCCCTTGTCCACTGGAGATTTCTGTTTCCATTAGTAATGAGTGCATATAGAGGCTTTACAAGCAGTCCATAGTTATAAATCCACAATCTGCACCACCCTGTCATGCCCAGAAAAGTTCGTCGTTCTTTTATTGTTTGAGGTTTTGGGGTTTGACATATTGCTTCTTTGTGCTCCTGTCCCAGAGTTCGTTGTCCAGCGCTAACCTCATAGCCCAGGTAGATTACTTTCTGTCTTACTATTTGAGCCTTTTTCTTAGACACCCTATATCCCTGGAGTCCCAAAAAATTTAAGAGGCTTACCGTCCAAGCCACACAACCTTCTTCTGTCCGGGTGGCAATTAGGATGTCATCCACATACTGCAGTAGTCTTCCTTCATCCAGTGGAGCTTCCCAAGACTCTAAGTCTTTGGCAAGTTGTTCTCCAAACAGGGTGGGACTGTTCTTAAATCCCTGAGGCAACACCGTCCATGTGAGCTGGGTTTTGCTCCCACTCTTGGGGTTTTCCCATTTGAATGCAAAAATTTTCTGGCTGGTTTCATGGAGAGGGAGGCAAGAGAAGGCGTCCTTAAGGTCTAAAACAGCAAACCAAGTTAGCTCGGGAGTTAAGCAAGTTAGTAAGTTGTATGGATTCGCTACCACCGGGTAAAGATCCTCAGTGATTTTGTTAACAGCTCTCAAGTCCTGTACCACCCGATATGATCCGTCAGGCTTACGGACTGGTAAGATAGGGGTATTAAAATTGGATTGGCACTCTTTTAGTAATCCTAACTGTAGAAAGTTTTCAATTATCGGACAAATTCCTTCCCTATCTTCCTTTTTTAAAGGGTATTGTTTAATCCTAACTGGTTGTTTTCCCTCCTTGAGCTTAATTTGTATCGGGGGTGCATTTTTGGCTCTTCCGTTTGTAGACCATACTCCCGGGAATACTTGATCTAATGTATCTTCCCTGACTTTTTCTTCTGCCTGGTGTGTGATCAGTTCTAGGCTTAACATTTCTATGTACTGCTGATCATTTACTTTCAAGGCGATCTCGCCTCCTTTGAAGGTAATAGTGGCCCCTAATTGTTCCAATAAATCTCTCCCCAGGAGAGCCTTTGGAGCATTGGGCATACATAAAAATTCATGAATGCCCCATTGCTTTCCCAATTGATACTTTAGTGGCTTACAAAAGTATGCTTTTTCACTTTGGCCAGTTGCCCCTCTTACAGTAATGTAGTCTCCTCCTACAGGTATCAATGCCTTATTCAGAACTGAATATGTTGCCCCAGTGTCTATTAAAAATTCTACGTCTTCTTTTTCATCCCCTAGCTTTATTATAACCAGTGGATCCACTAGGGAGGATTCCCCCAGTCCCTGTCAATCATCTACATGTGCCACTACCCGCTTCTTGGCTGGTTTATGCTGGTGATTTTGATTTTCCCTGTTTCTTGGGCATTCATTTTTCCAGTGTCCAAATTTTCGGCATAGGGCACATTGTTGTCTTCCTAGCTGTGGTTTCTGTCTCGGTTCTTCTATTTCTTCCTTCTTCCACAACTGCTACTAATCTTCGCATTCCTTGTTTATAACCTTCTTCCTGATTACTGAACACGCTCCAAACTTCATCCAGCAACACTTCTAAGTTTCTTCCCTCTGTTGGGTGTAGTTTCTGCAGCTTTCTTCTAATATCCCCAGTTGACTGACCCAGAAACAAAGACACAAGTTGTTGTATTCCTATTTCTGAGCTAGGATCTAGTGGTGTGTGTGGGCACATTGCATCTCTGAGCTGATCTAAGAACTTGGAAGGTGACACCGAAGGGCCCTGTTTTACAGCATATAATGCTGACCAGTTTATGCTCTTTGGGATGGCTCGTTCCACCCCTTTAATGATCCGCTCCTGATATGCCTGTAACCTTTCTCGCTCAGCCGATTGGTTAGGGTCCCATTTAGGGTCCTATAGAGGGAAAAATTCTTTAACATCCTGTTGTCTAGTCTCGTAATAGTCTTCAGCCAGATCACTTGCTGTTTTTAAAATTAATTGTTTTTCAGTTTCTGTCATTGCCTCTAATAGTAGCTGTATATCGTTCCAGTCTGGATTGTGCTGCCTCACTAAAAACTGTAAATATTTTGTAACATTAACTGGATCATTACGATAATCTCTGGCTACCTTTTTCCAGGCTTCTAGATCTGATGTTGTGAAGGGCACCTTTATTAACATGGTATTTCGTTCCGGTCCCACTGCTTCCCGAAGGGGTGCCTGTAAAACTTGTTTATGTCATGCTCGTGAGGAAACTGGACTTTCTGAGGGAGTTTCTGAACTTTCTGACCCTGTGCTTTCCCGTCTCTTTGGTGGAGGCTTAAAGACATCTATTAATTCTTGCTCTGTATCATGGTGCTGGACCTTTTCCTGTCTGGTACAACACTGACCAATATCACAAGAGGAACAGCAGCGTTTGGGCTTAATTTGGCTGTCTCTTGTCTCTTTTTCCATGGCCAAAACAAGGGGATCCTGGGGAGGTATCATTCCACAAGCTCTCTGGCACTCCGGGTGGTTTTGGAGGGTGAAAAACATATCCGCATAAGATACTTCATCCCATTTCCCTTCTTTCCTCAGAAACAGCATTAGTTATAACATAGTGTTATAACCCAGTGTCACGTTAAGTGGCCACTTTACTCCATCTTCTCACTTACAAAGAGGCCACCATTGATTGCAATATTTAATTAAGGTCCTCTTATTTTCCATGCCCCTGGGTCCTATGATCTCCTTCTAATGTGCCAAAATACACCCTAAAGGGCTCTTTTTCAAAATTTTCTTGCTCTGACCTGCCCCCATTTTCACTTTAGATATTTCTTCCCCTTAACTTCCTTTGATATCTCCTGCAAATTCTAATCCAGTGATCTGCCCTTACTTCCCAGAAAGCTCTTGGGACTTTGTGACTATTTCCACAAACCAAGCCGTATATTTTTGGGTCCCAAATGATATCCCTCAGGGTGAGTGTGGTGAGTTCCCCAGTATTTCCAACTACGCCCAAAACCGTATCTCCAAATCCACTGCTCCTGTGAATGACTGTAAAACTCACACAGTGGACACTGCCATATTATCCATGCAAAAATGCCACTTATAGTACAGAGTAAAATTTCAACAGGGTACACACGGGATCCCTCTTGAGTATCAAAGGGTCTGCTCTTTGGTTGCACCAAAAATTCAGGATCTGCTACCTGTCGTAAAGCTAACCACTGTGGGAGGGGTAATTGTACCCTTCCCCAATTCTTAAGCTGCCTAATGACTACAGATGGATTTTGCAAGACAAGAAATGAGACCCCTTCTTCCCTTGAATCAGTGAGTATTTTTCACAGTATTATTCACTGAAGGAAGGGTAATTTACCTCCCCCCCCAGCTTTTTAGCAGCTTATAGTTATAACATATATGACCAGACAGGACAGACAACATAAACACTTCATCCGTTTCCAGCCATTCCCCTTGTGGAGAATACAGAACTGCGGATTGGGACTCTGCATTCGCTTCGTAGCTATGCCACGTCTCAGTCACACAAACCACTTACATTAGGGATCCCACACATTCATACCGGGTTCCGCTTACCACCAGATGGATTCTTGCACCCTTCAGCGAAACCTGGAGCTCGATTGATGTTTGGCCGCTCTATCGGCAGGCTCTCTTAGCCCACGAGCTCTTAGGATTCATCCAATACAAACTGCTGCTCTATCAGCATATGAATCCCTGGGTTCACCCGACCCACTCCCAGGGTTGCTAGCGGCCACTCTATGGGTTGGTGAATCCTTTCGTGCTTGCAAGCCCTACCTACCAAGGGAACTACGCTGTGCACCAGACGTCTCTGCACACCTTACCAGCAGCCCCAGGTCAAGCGTACAACTTACAGACCCTCCAAAATTATCAACAAAGTTTAAGCATACCATTTTTCTGCTGCCTGCGCAGGTCATTGTCTGTCCCTGCAGTGAGCGGAAGAGGAGCAGAGCTCCCCCAAGCAAGTGGCCTGGGGCGCCTAGGATGTCCACCCCTCCGCTGATCCTGCAGCCAAACAGACGTTCTCCTGGCTGGCTCGCCAAATTGATGTCGGAATAGAATCCACAACTCATTAAAGTTGTAAAGTAGGTATGCGTTTATTCAGCTGAAGACGCGTGGGGGATTACTCCTCCAAAGGCATGCGCACCTCAGTGTCATTTCCTCTACATTTATCTTCTAAAGTACTACATATGCATTAGGTTACATAATACGTCTATGCATATTTATGTCCTATCCCTGCTTCGTATTATAATGAGCTCAAAGGTCCTTTGCACATGTGTAGTGCCTCCTGGTGGTCATGGGCAGGGGTCTTCAGATGAAGTAAACGAGTCTTCCTCAGGCCTGAACTTTTCACCCTTGGTCCTCACGCATGCTCTTTAGGAGCCTGTATGAGTCTGGTCTATGTCCAAATGGTTTTTGCTGAAACTTAAGTAACCATTTTGCTTATTAGGAGGTTATGTTCTGGTACTGCCTGATGAGGCACGAGAGGTATTTGCTGAGTGACATCTCTGTTCAGCAAGCTATGTAACTTAAGCGATACCGCCTTGTACAACCCCCCTGTACAATTTACCTAACCCTCTTGTACAATAGTCTACATCTCCAGCTTGATGTTTTATTCTGCGGGAGTGAGAGGGAGAGGTTGGCTGCTTGTGATGCTACTTACAAAACAAAAGACTTTTCTGGCAATAGAAACTGGAAGTGTAATTGTTTACTGAATTTGTTTTCACATCAGACACATTCTGTCCATAATTTTGTTAAACTGCTGATTAATATATTTTAAAAACCAAAACTAAATAGCAGACATGTTATACTCTTCTTGGTGTGGGCATGCTTCATTCATCTTTAAAGGCAATTTTCTGAAACTTTATTTGGAACAGAAATTAATGCTTTCTCTTAATAAATCAACACACTTTAGTGCCAAACAGTCTCTCTCTGCTCTCCACTCAAATTCCCCATAAATGAGAAGACCACATATGCCATATGTCTCAGAGGGGAATAAAAGCCTTAATGCGTTAGTGGATCTGCAAGGAGACTGATAATGGCCAGGGTTCTTCCCCTTTCACAGCAGTACTACAGGCTCTACGGCACATATGAAGAATGAAATGGAGATTGAAGGAGGAAATGCTAGGTGGTTTTGCAGCTTTCATGGCTGGTCAGACAGAGCTTCTGGGGCAGTCACAAAGATCCATAGGAGGTTGAGCAGCCATGGCTTGGCACAGGCTACAGGCTCGTGCTCTGCAGAGGAGAGGCACAAGGCAAAGAGGAGCCCTGCTCCCCTTTTGCTTCTCGCAGGCATGGAGATGCTGCCCAGCCCATGGTTGCCGCATGGCAATTTGAAGGCAACTGCATGCAGAGAGACATGGCTCTCTCCACTTATCACACATCACACTATTGTGAAGTCTGGGAGGGAGACTGTATGTATTCAGACACCAATGAACACAGATAGTTACAGGTCCCAATGCTCTGGAAGAACATGTGCATTTCTAAGTAATAGTTCGACTACTACAGCAGACCTACATGAGATTTCCTAATTTTCTTAAAGCTTTAGCTCCCAATTCATACCTGCTTTTTCCAAAGCAAATTACTGCTTAAACATTTTATAGCATGAACTGTCAAATACCTATTGTTAGTCCACAAATTAAGCTTTCTAACCCTTTTCATTTGATCTCTAAGTGTCTAGTTCAGTTGCTGGGACTTTCAGGAGGTGTATTTTTTTTTTTTCCCCTATGGAACGTGACAGCCTGGGCTATGTCGATGTGGGAATTGCTAAATTTGGGCTCTCCCATGTGCTACAGCATGTCTTTTCATGTATCTTCTCCCTTCTCCTTCTGAAAGCAAATGTATCAGCTATTCTTTTGCTCCATCTATGTGACACTCCTGTAGTTTGCAACCATTAATTTCCATCATAAATATGTAAACA
Source organism: Pezoporus wallicus (assembly GCF_028554395.1). Lineage (NCBI taxonomy): Eukaryota > Metazoa > Chordata > Aves > Psittaciformes > Psittacidae > Pezoporus > Pezoporus wallicus. Next base: position 1,159,353 of record NW_026642858.1, on the reverse strand, counting down.
TCTGACAGCTCCTATAACTCCAAATAGTTTCTTTTTATTGGGTGCAGCTTTGCCCTTTTTTTCATGATTCCGCAAATTGACAGATTCCAGCCATCAATTTAACAACGTATTCCAATTTTCAAATTGCTGTCACCAAAAACCTCTGTAGTGGCACACCATGATTTAGTGATTCTATCATATGATTTAACATGCTAACTATCTTCAAAGTCTGGCATCAGTTGCTTTTTTTTTCTGTAAGTATAAAAAGAAAATAAAAGACTCTATTTGCAAACTTAGAACAGCAGGAAGTTTATTTTTTCTTCCTAACCAACAAATCTGCATTGCTTTTCACATCATACAGAAAGCAATCAAGACAGGGAAACTACATTTAGGAAATAATTTCAGAGACAATGTCCAATATAGTATGTATCTTCCACTCCTGATGATAAAAGTGGTTACTGCTTTGGCCCTTTTAAAAGGTATTTCCTCTACATGCATATGCAGGTCCAATGCTCATGTGGTCTTCTGGGTTCGTGATTAAGAAAGAAAACATTGTAGAATAGTTTTGGTTTGAAAGGATCTTAAAGCTCATATAGTTCCAACTCCCCTGCCATGAGTAGGTACATCTTCAACTAGACCAGGTTGCTCAAAGCCCCGCCCAACCTGGACTTGAACACTGCCAGAGATAGGACAGCCACAGCTTCTCTGGGCAACCTGTGGGTACCAAGACTTCAAAATGTTTGTTACTCAGTAACTATACTTTTCATTATCACACTAATCACAGTTGTTGTATGGTTCAATCTAATGGAGTAGGTTAATATTTCTGAGTCATAGAAAACCTTTTCTATAATAACAAGGTAAATAAAATAACTTTGCAGGTTCTTATGGCCTTTCAAAACCAGTGAAAAATAAATGTCTACATCCTTTACCATGTCAATATTTCTGAAGAGTTACAAGTGACAAAAGCAATCTTCAAGGACAAACTTAACATGTATCATAGCCAGAAAAAAAATTAACTAACTGTGCTCTCTGATAAGGTGGGAATGAAAGGTAACTACTCAGAGAGAGATGGGAAATTTGTACGATGAGCTGATGGCAGCAATAATGCTGCTTTTTTATCTTCATAGAATCATAGAATAGTTAGGGTTGGAAAGGACCTTAAGATCACCTAGTTCCAACCCTCCTGCCATGGGCAGGGACACCTCACAATAAAGTGTATCACCCAAGGCCTCGTCCAACCTGATCTTGAACACTGCCAGGGATGGAACATTCACAACCTCCCTGGGCAACCTTCCAGTGCCTCACCACCCTAACAGGAAAGAATTTCCTCCTTATATCCAATCTAAACTTCCCCTGTTTAAGTTTTAACCCGTTACCCCTTGTTCTATCACTACAGTCCCTAATGAAGAGTCCCTCCCCAACATCCCTATAGGCCCCCTTCAGATATGGAAGACTGCTATGAGATCTCCACGCAGCCTTCTCTCCTCCAGGCTGAACAGCCCCAACTTTCTCAGCCTGTCTTCATGTACTCATACAGTTGTATACTCTAAGATTATAAATTTTGAACTTCCTGAAAAAGAAAATTAAAATCTTAAATTTTATGAACTATGCTGATATTCTTATCTAGTGAGATACTTGATACTTTCAATGGATGCACTGTCTCTCCAAGTAAAAGCATATGGGAGTTCATCCCATATGGTTAGGAAAATGTAATTACACATGCCACTAAAAAGTACCTTCTGTTGCTTCCATTGAAATTTTTTAAGAACTGAATCAACTCTTTAACATGCACTTTTGTCTTTTAAGGGGTTTTTCTTTGCTCTGATACCCAAACAGTTCCAAAGATAAACCTTAACTGCAAGGGAAAGTAGGGATCTAACCCTGGTTGTTTGATTATTTTTACACCACTGTTAGGAACACCACCCAGAAGATACACTCAGTACAGTGGGCTGAAATGGCCAAGGATTCTCCCAAAGCTAACAAGTTTTGAAATCTACTTGCAGAATAACCTGGAACAATTTCTGCCATGGGCAGTACTGCAAACCAGGTTTTCCCAGTCATTCTAGTTCCACACATCAACAGACTTATTCCAGATTTATTCTGAGCAGGTGAGAGTGACCTTGTTAATTACTTTAGCTACAGCATGACCTCACCTAGAGCAGGCTGAAATCCAGGAGAGCATCCAAGCAGCCCCTCTGTGCAAAAATAGCACTTTCAGAATTCTCTCCTTTTACAGCTTTCCTCTGCATGCTACCAATGATATTGTATATTATCATTAGCATTCACAGTTATATTATTATTCCTGCATTTCATAGAATTTGAATAAATAGAACATACTGACCAAATAAATTTGCCTTTTGACTTCCACTTTTATGCTCACATCACAATCTTTAACATAAAAGTATTATGTTGAGATTGAAAATACTACAGAAGAATGCTTTTACTGAAAATACTGGAAAAAAATAACACAAGAGTACTGTTAGTTTAATTTGGTGTTTGGCAATCCTTATGTTTGGCTTTATCACAAATCGAGTTGAGGCTTATTACTTGGATCATGTAGACATGCTTGTTTCTGTGGTACCTATAATGTAGATGTTCAATCAAGATGAATTGAAAACATCTTAGTGCTGCACAATTAGCACTTCCATGTATTTAAAGAAGAGAAAACATATGAAAAGAAAAGTTGGTAATAAAACAGCTAATAAAGCAGAAATTTTAAACACAGTATTAAATTTAAATCTTGATAATTCCTAGTTATTTAAATTCACTTTAGTTTTATTGCTGTAGCAAATTGAAAATACATGGAGATGAAAAAAAAAAAAACAAAACCCCAAAAAAAAACAAACACAAAACCATTCTGATATCCATATCCATGTATTTCATACATAGAGTAACAATTCAGATCTGGCACCAGAAAATAATAAAGTCTGGTTTCAAAATTGTCACAGGGACAAAACCACCAAACAAATGCCTTATATATTTTGATGTACAGGACCCAGGACCACTGCAAGACACCGTTTCTACAGAGTGATTTTTGCAAAAGAATAGTAGAAGAGTTCATCTGCAGATGTTACTCTCCCGATCAGATGAGCTCTAATCCCATTTTAATCTCTGTGGGCTATATTAAACAAAAGCAGAAGGTCTGGATTTTAGAACAGATTAGCCTCGACCTCACAGAGATCAGACTTACTAAGTAATCAGGTGTACATAAATTGCCACCAACCAGGGCTTCTAATGATGCATTATGGGTATCAATACAGAAACAAAGTAAAACTTCCTTGTAATACAAAGCAGGAGAGAAAAGTAGAGCAATCACTGCACTGCTAAATTGTACTGAAGTGCCCACAGTGTACAGTAAGGTCCCCTCTATCAAAATTTACCCTCTGTAGCTATTAACAAAGGGTGAGGAAAAAACCTCTAGGTGGGAGCTACAGAGGACTGTTAAGAATTTGTGAAAATTTTACAATACAATCAGTAAAAGACAAAAACTGCGTAAGTGCTAATACTTTTTTAAAACAAACTCACTAGACTGACCATGATGTTCAGCAGAAACACTCCCAAGGAGCCACTCACGACATCGTTATTGCTTATCTTTACTGCTTGCTGGTTATCACATCTTTACTGCTGCAAAACCTGCTACATATGATCACCATATAACCACAGTTTAGCAGCTGAATCAGCATTTTCCTGTTTTTAAATACAGGCACTATTGATAATGTTATCTTGTTGCATGGTACCAACCTCTAAAAACCTATTTTGTGTATAAGTAATAAATACCTTTCAAAGAGTATATTTAGCCCTAATCTTGCTACTTGGGCTATAATTTCCCTTTCTATATCCTATTCACATTCTCTGTTTCCACTTCCAGCATCATCTTCTTTCTTAAATATCAAATTAAAATACTCATTTTATTTTGGAACACGTGTAGATTCACCTTAATCTTTATTTTAGCCTTGCAGAGGGCTGTCCTATCTCTTTTTTGTTATTTTCTTTCTGCATGTAGCAGTGGTGGTGGAAAGCTTTAATTACCTTTACAAGTTCAACTTTATGTTGAATTTTATCAAACCTAATTTTATTTCTAACTAAATAGACATAACTTCCTTGTCTGACATTTGCCTTTTTCCTTTTCCCCTTTTTCTTTTTTTTCTTTTCCTTTTTTCTCTTTTCCTTTTTCCTTTATCTTTTTTCTTTTCCCTTTTCTCTTTCCTCCTCTTCCTCTTCCTTCTATGTTCTCTGTCATTCTCAAAGACTTTTCCGTTTGTTTCTCTTTGCAGTAAGGTCCTGAGCCCTTTCCTAGAACCGCAGGCACAAGAAAATGTCTGGCCTTCTCTCTTTTCAAGTCCTTCAGTGCTGCTTTCACTAGCAAGTCCTTTTCACTTACTGAATTTGCATGTCCAGGTTTCTGCACATGGCCATGCAAATTACTAGCCAGTTTTTGCAGTGATTACAGCTTTGGGAAATGTTTTACTACTGAAAAAAAAACATAGTGACAGACAGAGAAAGCTAAACAAACTGACAGGAAAAAAAAACACTTTAATATCTATGAACCAGAATATGGTTCTGCATTTGTCCCATCAGCCTCATACATTAAAAGAGTTTTCTTAGCCTCCTATCCCTGAAGGCGGTCATCCAAGGCAGCCAGTATCTTTTCATTTCACCTACTGTTCTGCTTAAATACTCTGACCTTTTCATATACCAGCTGTAGCCATCTTGCCTTGAATTTTCATGTTGATCTCCTGCTTAATCGCTAGCAGCTGTCCCAGCCTCTGCATCTCTGCTCCAGAGTGGTGGGGTATAAGCTAAAATTTCTTATCATGACCCAAAGCTTCTGATTCTTCTCTGAGCCTTTCAGAAGCTCAGAGCTTATAATGGGCCTCTTATTCCAGATGCCCTCTTCAGAATGGTATTTCATCACAGCTGCATGTTCTCATGCTGAGTGGTGACCTGGGGACTCAGCCTTGTGCCTACCCTGAGGGGCATGACCTCCAAGCTGGTGCACAGCACCAGCGCCTTGCTCTACAAACATTAACTCTGTTAACCACTGGGAATGGCTCTGTTGACTGTAAGTCTATCGGCAGTGCAATGGGCATAGAGGATTTGAAGGTTTGGATCCTCTGGGTCAATTACTGCAGGGTAAAGGTGGAGAGGAAAAGGAGCATCAGACAGAGAGATAATTCTCTTCCTTACAGATTGTTTTAGAAATACGAAAAATAAACAGGAAGCTCCTACTAGTGGTTGGATTCTTACTACTTCCTGCGAAGTTAGGTTCTTATTGGGTTTGTGATATTATTTTGATAATGAATGGCAAGTTAAGAAGATAAGTATAAAAAAAAAGAAATGAGGAATTCAGGACAGAAACAGAAGCCTGAGACAGAGGTAATTTTTCACTGTTGTGTTGTTTTTTTTTTCCCAATAGGGCTTTGGTCCATACTAAGATATATCTATTACTATCATCGTTGTTGTTGTCTATTTCTTTCTAGGCTAAAAACAAATAGGAAGAAAGCTTCCTCTTCCCAGTTATGAAATATGAATAGACTGCTTTACAACACACGTGCTGCTGCTCCACTGGGTTCTGCTCAGTGGCTGGAGTCCATCTGCAACAAGACACAGCAGCAGAGATTTCTCTAGTGAATCCCTAATTTTTAAATAGTACTGTAAGTAAACACCAAAATCTGCTGTCTTGCCAGCTTTATTCAGAAAACAGTAGAAGAATTGCAACAGGTTTAACCAGGCATTCAGCTACAGGAAGGAGGCAGAACAAAGATTCAGATTCAGAGAACAGTAGTGGCAGCCACAGAGGTTTTATGTGAAAAATTTTAATTAGTACCTGGAACATTTTTGGGTAAGTTTTCTCTTGTCACACAGGTAGCACAAAAAAGTGTATACAAACAAACGTGTATAGATGTAAGAAGGAATTACTTTTTCCTGCAGCTTAGCTTCTGAAAACACAAAGTGATTTTCTAAATCAAGCCACCACAGGTAGCTGAGTTATAGTAATTGTCCATGTTGGTACTCATGGTAACCTACTGCAGAGGTGAGAAAAAAAATGTCTCTAACCGGGCTAGCACACTTTACTGTGGATTTTCCACTGATAAATGGCATGTAGTTTCTGCAGTTCAGTACCTGAATGGGAGTTTCTTTAGCTGCTTTTCTCTACTCAGAGATAAACCTCTTTCTGCTGGCACCTCTGGGAATAGCATCTTCCCCCTCTCTTCCAAATATTAAGCAGAAGTCTCAAAAGAGAAATCTCAGTTCTCTGTCCATCTGTTCGCAGCTTCTGAAAGCAACTGGAAAAAATGTCTGTCACTGCTATTAGTCATGAGGTATCAGCAGCCACTGTGTGAAGTGTGCATTGCGACGTAGCCACGGGAACGTTCCTTGCACCGGGGGTGATTTTATGTGCTTGTCGTCCTGTATCTGCAAGCTATCAGACAGATACTGTTTCATTTGTGAATGCAGGAAGCTCTGTGGGCAGCAGTATGGAAATGGTTCTCCTAAAGAACAAAATAGGAGCTAAGGGTCACCACTCCTGTGTGCCACAGAGGTTTGTAAAGTACCTGCCAGAGTGCAAAAGGGAATGTAACTTTGGGAATGGGGATCTGTAAGAAAGTATGTCTATTTTTCAGGCTTTCTTCTTTGCAAAAGGGAGAAATTACTGCACAACCTGCAGGAGACCTACAGCCACAATGCTTTGGTGGCTTTCCTGTGTCTGTTGAGATCCTTTGCCTAAAAGCTGTTGTTTTTTGACACAGGATCTAGGATTTGGCCTTCATGAGAGATTGTTGAGAATTGCAGAGAAAAATGTCTCTTTATTTTCTGCATTTTTTACAAGGGAGCCTGTCAACACCCTCCTGCATGGAACCTGTCCCTGGGTGAACTGTGCTGAAGAGAAACGCTTTCCCCTTCATCCAAAAGCAGAGCTTATGTAACTGCTTCTCACTGATTGCACAGATGCATTCAAAAAGCCCTGTATAATTCATTCATCCTCTCATATGCATAGCTCAGCACTGACATGACATGGCATTTTTGTCAGTGGTCTGGAAGTTACTGTGGGTTCATTGTCTCAGTGGTCAGGCTGGATTTTGAGGTGCCAGCAACCTTAACCTTGTTTCAGGTCAGCAGGGTGAGCAGTGGTGTGAAGTAGCTGTGCTTTTTAAGGTCCTACTCTATTGTTTCATTACTCTTTTTACTGCCATTAGCAGAATGTCAGCCATTTGGAAATATGTCCACTGCATGCATTCTGACTGCTTTTAAAGCAGCCTAATTCTTAGTGTTTCAATGTTTAGTGTTTACCTCCTAGTGGAGCTACCTCTCCCTGTGCCCCACCACTTTCTGCAATCCTTCCTTGGCGCTCCTGGGGCCCTTCAGGGAATCATGGGGCAGGCAGAGCAGGCAGGAGGGAGGAAGAGCAAATGCCAGGCTGTAGTTACTGTGGCACTGTGGGTACATCTGTGCTGGGGAATGGCTAGCATACTCCCACGCAGAGGTTTTGGTCTTTTTCCCTTCTCTTAGCCCAAATTGACTTAAGATAATTAAATCAGTAATACCAGTAGTGACAGCATATGCAGAAATGTTTTGCAGACCACTAGCAGCAGAATTATGATGCCATCCATTTCAGCTCCTGGCTACTTATTGAATGCATCTTGCTCTGGTGTAGCTTTACTGCTTTCCAATTGAGACATTTCTGTGAACAGCAGTTACGCCTTGGATCTGCAGTGCAGACGTACCACTAGTGTGAGAAGCATTAGAGTTGTTAGCATTTCCATGCACTGCATGAATTAACATTACATTCTAGAAGAGCCTTTTAGGATAAAGAGAGAGAGCTTATAAAAAGGAAATTGACTTTCATGGCATTTGTGATCCCCATAATGATCCTTCCCATACTCAGAACTGGAGACTCATAAGATGAAAAAGCTTGTATTTTTAAATAAAAACATATCTGTCTTGCACACAAGAAAAGACAAAGTACTTTCTCCTTCTTCTAAAAAATATCCAGTTCTTTTATACGTGCAAGTCTTTTTCTTAACCACTTTTTCTGTTGGTTAATGGTTTACTGTATAGTATGTTCAATAATTTAAGACTGAGCAAAAAATGGGGTTGGTCTACTTTCTTGGAATACCCTCTGGGAATATGCAAAAGAGAATTGGAGAAGCAGTTACTTCATGCCACAGCTGTATATTTAACTGCTTTCTTTCCCACTCTGGTGGTATCTTGCATTCTCACAGCTGAGGTAATGGAGGAAGCTGTGATTCTTAAACAATCAGTGAGTTCTGGGAGGTGATTAACACAGCAGCCTGGAACTTACCTCCTTCTTTATGTAGACCATGCCTGACAAAAGTGCTCAGACCTTCAACACACACCATCATCTGTTTACTCAGGTCTTGATTAAAATGTTAACTAATTAATCAATTGATGATGGCCTTGTCTATACATCCCTTTTTGACTCTGCATGCATGAATTTGAATTGGGCTGATACCATGCTCATTTTCACTCTCATTTTACAGAGGCTGCTATATGATTTGCCTCTATTCTGTAACACATCTGTACAGGCTGACAATATCACAGGCATTGTTATAGGAAGCTGCTTCCAGCTGATCATTTCTCCACTGATAATACTTACACTCTCCATCACATCAGGGGAGCCAGTAAGTGACATATTTTTTGCCTCCTTGGTACCCGTCTTTTCCTCCAACCTGCCATGGGCTGGCTCAGTGGACATAAGAGAGCAAAACACCCCTAGCAACACAAACAAGGTGCAAGATGCAGGTTGCAAACGGCAGTAAAGATCAAGAAGATTCTGAGTGTAGTCTGATGTTTACACTGTCAATGAATGAAGTTGCTTTCAAGTATGAAGTTTCATATTTGAAAATTCATGGCAGTCAGGTAAAGTTCCCGATGACTGGAAAAAGAGAAATATAACCCCCATTTTCAAGAAGGGGAAAATGGGTGACCCAGGGAACTACAGACCAGTCAGTCTCACCTCTGTGCCTAGCAAAATCTTGGAGCAGATTCTCGTGGAAGGCATGATAAGGCACATGAAAATCAACAAGGTGCTTGGTGACAGCCAGCATGGCTTCACTAAGGGGAAATCCTGCCTGACCAATTTGGTGGCCTTCTATGACAGGGCTACAGAACTGATGGACAGGGGTAGAGCAGTTGGTGTCATCTACCTGGACTTGTGCAAAGCGTTTGACACTGTCCCACACAACATCCTTGTCTCTAAATTGGAGAGGCATCAATTTGATAGGTGGACCACTCGGTGGATAAAGAACTGGCTGGATGGCCGCACACAAAGATTTGTGGTCAATGGATCAACGTCCAGCTGGAGACCTGTAATGGGTGGTGTCCCTCAGGGATTGGTGTTGAGACCAGTCCTGTTCAACATCTTTGTCTCTGACATGGACAGTGGGATTGAGTGCGCCCTCAGCAAGTTTGCCGATGACACCAAGCTGTGTGGTTCGGTTGATACGCTGGAGGGAAGGAATGCCATCCAGAGGGACCTTGACACGCTTGTGAAGTGGGCTGATGCCAACCTCATGAAGTTTAACCATGACAAGTGCAAGGTCCTACACCTGGGTCAGAGCAATCCCAGGCACAGCTACAGGTTGGGCAGAAAAGAGATTCAGACCAGCCCTGCGGAGAAGGACTTGGGGGTGTTGGTCGGCGAGAAACTGAACATGAGCCGGCTTCAGTGTGCGCTCGCAGCCCAGAAAGCCAACTGTATCCTGCGCTGCATCAAAAGGAGCGTGACCAGCAGGTCGAAAGAAGTGATCCTGCCCCTCTACTCTGCTCTTGTGAGACCTCACATGGAGCACTGTGTGCAGTTCTGGTGTCCTCAACATAAAAAAGACATGGAACTGTTGGAACAAGTCCAGAGGGCCACGAGGATGATCAGGGGACTGGAGCACCACCTGACAGGCTGAGAAAGTTGGGGCTGTTCAGCCTGGAGAAGAGAAGGTTGCGTGGGGTCCTCATAGCAGCCTTCCAGTATCTGAAGGGGGCCTATAGGGATGCTGGGGAGGGACTGTTCATTAGGGACTGTAGTGACAGGACAAGGAGTTATGGGTTAAAACTTAAACAGGGCAAGTTTAGCTTGGATATAAGGAGGAAGTTTTTTACAGTAAGGGTGGTGAGGCACTGGAATGGGTTGCCCAGGGAAGTTGTGAATGCTCCATTCCTGGCAGTGTTCAAGGCCAGGTTGGACAGAGCCTTGGGTGATATGATTTAGCGTAAGGTGTCCCTGCCCATGGCAAGGGGGTTGGAACTAGATGATCTTAAGGGCCTTTCCAACCCTAACTGTTCTATGAAAGAGCATTCTACTTTCTTGACAAGTTCTGGGCTGGTATTTCAGCCACTCACATAATGAATACCAGAAAAAGACAAAATGAAGGTCTGCTCTCCTAAACAGTCATGCAAAGTTGCAGGAGTGCACTTGGTCAGCAGATGAGTCAGTTACTAAAAGCAAAATCTTGGGTTTTGAGCCCATGAGAGATTACACTGAGGTTCTGACTCCTATAGGACCTGTATATTCAGTGCCACCTAAAGAATAATGTCAGACCAGCTCATCTCTCTTGAAGGTTCTTCAGCAAACAGCACATATATATACAGCATTTTTATAAGACAGGCAGCCTTGTGCTATGCAGAAAATAGGTAGAACAGATGCAGGGAGATAATCTTTGGCAATAAGACCCCTGTGCAGTTTCATGGTAGCAATCCAAATTACACTAAGAACTTCAATAACTCTAAGGTTGAAGAAATACAGAAAAGTGCTGAGACATTTTAGTAGTATATTTTCTCTCCAGGTGCTCACATACTCCTTGTAGAATTGCAAGTGCAAATATTTGCAGGTGGAAGGCACCCTGAGCCTTTTCTAAGTTTTCCAGTAGAGTACTATCAGGAAAAGCATTTTGCAATGCTAAGCAGCTGAACTCAGAACGCCTAGTTCTCTTCCACTAGTAGGTAATGTGATATTTTAAATTTTGCCAATTATTTTTTTATGATCATTGTTAATAAGTAATACTGCAAAGACGTGATTGCAGGTGGCACACACTGCATCTAAGCTTTCAAACTATTATGTATGCTACAGAGACTCCATTACATACGTCTTATTCAGCATCTTAGGTTAGCCTGATGATGCATCATTCTATTTTATCTCAGTCTTATGCTCCTCTTTCAAGCTTTAGAAAACTTACAAAGTTCTCCTGCAATTCACCAATGGCAATAAATGCAAGAAAGCTGTCATAGAATATAGTAAGATTAATAGTCACACAAATTTGCCAAAAAGGCAACTGAGAAGTCTCCAAAGATAATCCAAAGTGAATTTTCTCATGCCACAGGAGGAAAACAGACACCACAGCGTGAAAGATCAGAGGTTCACTGAGCCTGGCAGCTGAATGGGGCTGCCTGAGGAAAAGTCAGCTCACAGCAGCATTTTCGCAGTATACACTCACAGACCGCAATGTTTTCATGCTCAAGGACTTAACCAGAGGTGCCTTCTTTTTCTTCCCATTTAATTAAACCCACTGGGTTTGTCTCCCATGAGCTTTTGCAGTCACTCCTTAAGCCCATTAAAAACCATCCCATGGCTGTGACCTCCATAGCTTTATTCATAAGACAGGTTGTCCTTGGTTCAGCTGTAGCAGTTATTTTTCCCCTTCTTAGCAGCTGGTGCAGTGCTGTGTTTTAGCTTTAGTCTGAGAACAATGCTGATAACACACCAATGTTTTAGTTGTTGCTAAGCAGCGCTTACCCTGATCAAGGACTTTTCAGTCTCTCATGCCCTGCCAGTGAGGAGGGGTGCAAGAAGCTGGGAGGAAGCAGAGACAGGACACCTGGCCCAAACTAGCCAAAGAGGTATTCCATACCACAGTACATCATGTCCGGTGCATAAACTGGGAGGAGTTACTCAGAAGGGCTAGATCGCTGCTCAGGTTGGGCTGGGTATCAGTCGATGGGTGGTGAGCAGTTGTATTCTCTTCCCTTGTTATTTCCCTTATCATTATTGGTGGTAGGAGCAGTGGTTTGTGTTATACCTTAGTTACTGAACTGTTCTTATCTCAACCCGTGGGAGTTACATTCTTTTGATTCTCCTCCCCATCCCTCCGGGAGCAGGGGGAGGAAAGGGCGTGGAGTGAGTGGGAGGCTGCATGGTTCTGAGTTACCTGCTGGGCTTAAACCACGACACAGGTGAAAAAGATTCTAAGTAAGGTTTCATTTTTATGCTTCCTGTTTCATGGCTTCTTTTGACACAAGTAGAACCTGCTTTCACATCATCCACAATGATGCAGGCTCTGTTAGAATGTCCCCACTCATCTCTTTTTCAGGCTGAAGCACAGAATATGCCTTAGTCGTCCAAGAGCCTAGCAGACAGAAAGTTTCTCCTTTTCCAGCGAGAGGGTAAAATTGAAAATGTTAGGCAAACTCGGCATTTCTTCAGTTATGCTTTAAAACGACAAACTCTAGAAGGCATCTTCTTTCTGTAAACCTTTAGCTAAACAGTGCCAGATGGGATTGCACTTCCTGAGGTGTTAACAAGGACAGGGACTGTCCTCTCCAACAGAACAGGCCCTACTGCCTTCAGACAGCAATGATTTAGTCTGTGATATTGATCTGGAAGTGTCAGTTACCACATGGGTACAAGCTGTTTTATTCCAGGGATATAAATAACATCTGAGTGTATGGGGAAGAGAGCACTCTTGGTCTAGAACCAGCTCATTTACAAGCTTAATCTTTAACATCGGTCCGGCTCACAGGGAGCCAAAAGTACATCCTGATACTTAGATGTTGTTCCTTCCTAGGAAGTTGTTCCTCTTCAGTGTTCTTACTTAGCTGTTGTGGGGTTCAGCTTTGACCTTGCACTCTCACCCAAGGTGATGGCCAGTCTTGCAGTGATGTAGCTGTTAGAAAACATACTTAGTTTACTTACAGTACCAAGTTACATTGAGTAAAGGCAGAACAAATGTGACCTCTAGGCAAAACTGAACGCATATATGTGGTCATTTAAAAGCACTTCTTTGTCAAATAAATTATCATCTACTAGCCAGGCAACAAACCAGTCAGCTAACAAAAGCTGCCATCAGTATTCAGCTATCCTGCATCTTGTGAGAGACAATAAACTAGGGCCTTCTGAAAGTCTACAGCTAAACCAGTAAAATTTCAGGCACAAAATCCATAGTACATTCTCCAGAAATTTTATTAGAAGTACGTTATGTCTCATAAGAAAATAAAGCTGTAATATAAATGTTGACTGCAAATTCACTGTGCTTTCTTGCTGGGTCTATACATTTACATGTTACATACTTCTAACATTTCTCTGGACAAAGGTGAGGTGAGAGCGAAGCAGTGTTGCTGGTGGTGTGCTTTTCCGACTTGGTGCATTTGCAGAGGGATGTGTGCACCTATTGCTTTTGTTCATACCTCCATGTTTAGGCTTGGAAGCTATAAAGAATTAGAATAAAACTGCGCACTTCATAGTTTGTTATTATGTATCCCACAATATACTTCATCTAATCCTTTAACTATAGAGATGGGAGACAGTGTACTTTTCTGCCAGGCAGCGTTTCAAACACCGCCCCATTTCTGCATGTGCACAGGCTGTCCAGATGTGTCCATCTTTGATGGTAGGAAGACAATGTGTATAAACCTTGGCATGACTAAAGGACAGTTTCTTCCCATGTGAAAGGCCAGCTACTCACTATGTGGTAGCTTTGGGGTAGCGCATGGGATGAAGGCCATGACAAACTGGAAATCTCTCCTGTGCTGGCAATTCTGTGTCTTCACTTTGTTGAAGACTGCAACAAGTGTGGGTGCGTCCAGAAAGGGTCCACCACAGGGGTTTCTCTGGGGACAGAGTACGCAGCTGTTGTAGACATCAAGGTCCTACAGTCACCAAGGAGATAAGCAGATTAAGGGCGTTAGCGCAGGCCGGAAAGGCGTACCGACCCTTTAACAAAGCCTGAAAGGTTTGCTCGGTGTGGGCGGCTTCCTCTGCTTTGCCTTGAGCGGGAGGCAGCGACATCCACGGCGTTCTACCACCACCCCGTGGGGAGCAGGGGCAAAGCCCTGCACCGGGCACCGCCTCCTCAGGCGCCGGGCCCGCAGAGCCGGGGGCTCCTCACCCCGCCGGGGGCAAATATAGCTCCCGATAACATCGGGTGGGCATAGACGCTTCCACTCTGAACCGCCTCTCGTATTTAAAAGCGCGTTTGCCACCTTTCTGTCTCGTGTGCAGTAGCCGGCAATGCAAATTTTGATTGCTGTTTAAATGTACCTATTCATAGAAAAATATAACTGGCCTTTGGAACTGCACATGGTGAATTGGTCAGGAGCTAGATTTCTGAGATTTTCAGTTATTCAGCATGGAATTCTGCTGCCAGTTGTTCATTCTCTAGCCTCTTCGTGGTCTAAGCTCTAAAAATTGGGAGCTACTTCAACAGCCCCACCTGGAAGTCATGTGTACTGTATGCCAGCCTATTTTCTGTGGTGGTTGAGGTACTCAAAACAGCTAGGTAGTTGTGCTTTTGCCCTAGTAAACAGTGTAAATCAGTGATGAGCTTGGGTCTTCCTCTACACAGGTCCCACAATACTGTGCACAAAACACTGCCCCTCCACTGAAACACCTTTACTCTGAAAGCAAGAGATCTAATGCCTTTCAGAAGGCTGCACCAAAGGCATTGCACTGGTCTGTACATAAAGCCTGGAAGCTGCAGTAATAAAAATAATGTATTAGATTTCTCCTGGATTCTTAAGATGAAGCTAAATACAACTGTCCAGATGTCCTAGCAGCATATGGGAACCATAAGGAAAAATAAAATGATCATATCACATCAGATCAAAGGTCTGTCTGGTTTAGTGATTTGTTCCAAGTGTAACGAGTAGCAGATGCTTCAGGAAGACTGTAACAAAGCAAGCATGTACTGCCATTTTTCTGGGTTGCTAACTCATACTCCACACACAGATTTGGGGCTTACTCATCTCTGAACTTGATGGGTTGCGTTGGCATTTTGTAGCCCTCTATATTTTAGCTTCTTTTCTCTGCAGTGAGTAAACTTTTAATATGCATTGCAGTCTGAGTCAAGGAGTTCCAGTTTGATTGTATCCTGTTGGCTTCGAAGCCCTTAGTTCCTGTTTCCATTTGATGCTCCCTCTGCTGCATTATTAGAAAAGACATTAAACAAGCTCCTTCTCCAGCCACATATGATATTATATATTTCTTTTATACTCCTATTTTCTTCCCTTTGTGGAAGTGAAGCACCTAAGCAAAGAGTTTTTCCACATAAGGAAACCATCATAC
This sequence comes from Pezoporus wallicus, assembly GCF_028554395.1. Lineage (NCBI taxonomy): Eukaryota > Metazoa > Chordata > Aves > Psittaciformes > Psittacidae > Pezoporus > Pezoporus wallicus. The sequence continues at coordinate 1,144,082 of NW_026642858.1, read as the reverse complement.
CTAGGATCACCCTTGCTATACTTCGTTTTACTTTTTCTATCTCTCCTTTCTTGAGCTGAGGATGCGACCAGACCAGAAAATTCGTTATAATTGTGACTGGATGAATGAACTGTATGGAACAAATTGAATCTATTCCTCTGTGGAGGGGTGTGCTGGGCTGAAAAAGGAGGCATATAAGGGCAATCCAGTACTCCAGATACTAAACCACAACCTTGAAAAAGTTAAAATGTGAAAAGTGTGAAAGTGGCTTAAAGCTTCCAATTTACAAGTAAATACAGGGAAACACAGACTACAGGTGAGCTTTTTACCATGATTTCTATGCTGAAATATGAAGATAAAACACACACACACAAAAAAAAAAACCTATTTGATGAGATGTTATCTTTTTGTCTCAAGCCTGAATTTTGTCACCATTTCACGTGTAAGAGGTTGGCACACCTATAAAGCTAATTTGTATACACAGGCCCACCACATTCAACAGAAAATGACTATACACAGTGAAACATGGAGGATTTACTTATTTGTTACACGGATGAGTCCACAGCTTCTTCCTTGTCATAGCATATTTTTGGCTTTAAATGGAACACCATGAATCTGAGAGGTTTTTCTGTGCACAGGTTGAAACTGTTGTTGTATGTGTTGCCTGTTTCCAAAGAAGGTTCTTTGTATTCTTGGCAAGTTCCAAGGCACCTAGCATTATCACACTTTGAACACTGAAACTACTGGGGCAGTTTCACTTACATTTACTCCTTCATGTCCTTTTATTTAATAAAAGAAACACCAGCTAAAACAGCAATACTCTGTTCTATAAAAGTAAACCTCTACCATGTAGGGAAAAAAGGAAATCCCGTGGACTGTTAACTTGAGAGGCAGCTTGCAGATCATAGTTTTGGCTTCAGAAACCTGCTTAATATTGTCAATGTGTAAGTGCTGTACTACATAATTGAACCTTTTGAAAGCAACATGCCATCCCTGCTCTGTTACCATCAGCAAGGGAAGGACCTCATTCCTGCAGTTATATGTGCAAAGCTGGGGACTTTAAGTAAGGCTGTTATAAAAACATCCAAATAGCAAGAACTCCCTCCTCTTCTCCCCCTTAAGAAACATTCAATATTAGAAAATACTAGCTTTCTCTCTTAAGTCCTATTGAACTATTCCCTGGAGGATTATGCAAAACATTCCACCAAGAGCTGCCACTCAGGAAAAGAAAAAAAACAATATTTGAGCTCAGAGTTAATAAAAGAATGTATTTGAAGTAAAGCATTAAAGGCTTGAAGGAGCAGATGCGACTCTTCTAACTATGGGATTTGAGGCAGTTTGGAAGAAAACAGCAACTAACATCACTGAGAAAACAGATAAAAAATAGACAATAGATAAAATCTGATTCAAACAAGAAACATGGTACCTTCCAGACAATAAAACAACCTCAATATCTTGTGCAAGGTTAAGACTAGCTCACATCTAATATCTAGGCTCCTAATTTCAACTACTAGCAATTTCACAATAAGGATAATAAATTCTTGGTATTCCCATCTTGCAAAAAAGTCAATGTAATTTAAAATTAAAAAAAATAAGAGTGGAGGAGTGGTTTTGCCAAACAAATGCAGTATCAAAAAAGAACAGATATGAATGGAAATTTGATATTCCTTTATATTTTTGGCTCACAGTCTTTTCACTGAACTCCTTGAATGAAATGAGTTTACTTTTAAGAGACCATGCTGCCAAAGAGCTGTAAGCTCTAGTGTGACCAAGGGAGTATAGGCAGAGAACTGAAGGCACACACTGTGTGGGGAGAACCAGAAGGTGGTACTTCTGCCAGCATTTGCAACATTTGAGCTGGCTGCAGGCCTGGGAATGGAAATTTATTTTGCAAACTCTGTTGTGCAGGGAAAAAATGTGTTGAAACTGATCTCTTCTGAAGCTGTAAGTTAATCTCTTATGTCCAGAATCAGACTTCTTAACTCCAAAATGCATCTATCTTAGTCACATGGAAACATGGGGGAATTAATAAAGATGGTATAATGCTTATACAACAATAAAATACACATAGGCAGTCAAGGTGTGAGAACTCTGGCCTCATTCCATTACCTATAAATATGTATTCAATCCAATTGGTAAATAAGTTAAATATATTCAGGATGATATCACTTGCATGCTGCACTTGGTAATCATCTGTGTTGAACAGTGATTTTCAAATAATGTAACATCTTATCCTGATAAGGACCACTTTGTGTAAAGTTGCTATCAGTACAGGCCAGGCATATCCTTCCCTTTTTTTGATTCCTAATGAATGATGTTAAGAGACTTATTTCTCAAGCTCTGGATAAAAGGAATGTCAAAACAAGCCCAGGTATCAGTGCAATTGCGCTATGTGACTTGCCTGCTCCATTTATTATCCAGTGTTTAGAGAAGGCTCATAGTATTTGAAGAGGGAGGAGAAAAGAGGAAAAAGGGACATTTTTCTGAGAGTCTACAGCCAAACAGATGCATATCCTGACTGATTTAAAAGGTAATTTAGTTTGGAGCTTTTCACTCAGCACCTGGCCAAATATAAACCAGAATAAGACATTAAAGAAAGTTCGTCATGATCTATTCAAAACTCTCCTCCCTTCTCCATGCTGTATTTCTGCAGGACTTTTTGTGTAAAAAATATCCTCATTTTTGTCTTCAAGGGGCTCCTGAAATGCGATTCTACTTGTCTGAGACACAAACAAAGTCTCCAGCGGTCTGTGAATAGCAGGCTGAACTTTCAGCAGTCCCATATCGCAGTATTGCTGTTACTGGCTCTGCAAGGCAGTCAACACCAGAGCAGGCTATTCTGGATGAAAGGAGAAGGCAGGATAAGAAGCTGAGCTGTCAATGCCAGCTAAGACACTCCAGTGCTACATTTGCTGTGTAAGAACTGAGCAAGGCAGAGGTATCTGCTTCGAACGTGGCTGTCCCCAGTATAGCTGGGCTCCAAGGCCGAGAGCACTGTTAGCACAGCGGTGCTATCTCCTCCCATGCAGCCTGGGGGATACAGGCACGCTGATTACAACGTGCCCCTTTTGGAAAGCCTCATGAAGCAGGCCTGTGCTGACCAAAGGTATGCAGACCAGGCTAGACTGAAGTGCAAAGGTTAACAGTTCTGCTGATTAGAGCAGATGTAATCAAGTTAAGGACCTCCCTTGTTGTTCACTTAAGGCTGTGCTTGACTTAAATCACATGCTAGGCAGCGTGTGGCTTTTCCCTTATCTCTGCCCGAGGAGGGTAAAAAGCTCCTGTTACCTTACCAGCACTTGTGAATATTTTCCTGCAGTGAGCCATCTGAGTGTTATAGGGCCACCAGACTCTGCCCAAGCACCTTCAGATAACTCTCTTCAGATGTCTGCAGGGAAAGTGTCAAGGCTAACACAAACATAGATAAAATGGGGTTTCACAGATCTGTGATCCAGCAGTGGAGAGCAGCCAGAGTGGCCAGAGGGAAGGCTGTTAAAATCTCTAATAAGTAATGGCTTCTTCAGGAAAGAGGAAAGACACAGAATAAAAGCACAGCCATGGAATCCCTTGATGCTATTACAGCCATGAAGCCTAAAGTAAGAGTTCATTTCTTACATGGCAGTAATAAAAGAAGGAGATATAACACATTTTCCCCATTGTGCCTACCACTTTAGCTCCTGAACATCATACTGTTCATGCAACTAGGACCAAACCACCACATTTTCTTTATTGCTGGTATGGTTACTAACAATGCTTTCAAATTTGAGATTTTAAAAAAAGAACAAAAATCTGCTATGTTGACTTCACAATGTCCTGGTTTACTGTCAAATGGATTGAAAAAAAATTATTTTTAAAATAAAAGTAAGAGGGTTAAAACTGTGATTTCACCACTTTCTTGTGTATCACTTTTCATTCTGTGAGTTAAGATTCCTGTACCTACGCTTAAACAGAGACATCCCTGAAGACAGGATCTGACCCTCTTCCTCCATTTTAAGATGCTTTAAAACCAGAGATTAAAGAGAAATTGGATTTAAATGAAAATGGAAACAGACATTTATATACATACACAGAGGTACAGAAATACATCTTTACCCACAAATACATATTATGTGTTAATAAGATATTAAAATATGTATATTTCACATTTCTTGGAAACTATTATTTCAGTGGTACAATATTCCTTTTTTTTCTTTTAGATACTTTTTAATGATTATTCTCACTCTTTCAAATTTTGCTTTGGCATCAAGGCACTCATGATCTAACCAGCTTTCTGCTATGCTGTCAAAAAAAATCTTAAAAAACATTTTTTCCCACAACAACTTAGGAATAGGCCATTCATGGCTAATTTATCTATATCCTTTCATGCCAATTGCTTGGAACACCAAACATATATTTCACTATGCCTGTCTATGTTGTCTTTTGTGCTCGGTGGTACTGATTTCCTGAGTGAAAGCTGAAACTGACTGAGAGCTGCTCCTCCTTGAAGACACGAGCCTCACATCAGATGATGGCAGCTCTGAAGGAGGTATATGAAACCTTGGGAAAGGCAAGATGGAAGTCATCAGGTAACTTTAGCTGCCAGTTCTGAAAATTTAGTAGCACATGTAGGACTTCATTTGTTTCAAACTTGTTTTAGAAAATGGCCACAGCAGAGCTTGCCTTGCAGAGGACTTTTTGGTGATCTGCATGTTACTAATACCTATGATGGTTTTATGATACAGCTTACTCTTCAAGAGCACTGTTCACTGTTGTAATAGGCAAGTAGCCTACACTGCCAGTAGTGTTATTATTTAAGCAGGCCATCAGGAAAGTAATGACTGTCTAATCAGGAAATTCAAAGTACTCCTTTATAAGAATGTTGATCCCTTATGTTATCTTCTAGCAAAGGCCAGCAATGAAAGGGAAACTGGGAAACTAGCTCCAAGTTTTGTTGTGATTCTGGTCATTCTAGGAGTAATTTCCTTCTCTTTCAGGGCTATAATGAGGCATATATTATGTGAGCAGAAGATTTTGTGTTCTGGTCAATAACATAGGCCACAGAGGTCAATGGCATTCAGGCAAGCCTGCCTGAAAACCCCTATAAATATACAAAGGTGAGTGAGGAAGATTTAGAGACTGGATGTGTTCTGCCTGTGCAGAGGGAAAGATAAAATGCCACTCTGTAAAGTGGCAAAGAATATTAAGTCCCATAAAAAACCTTAAGAGGCTATACAGTCTTCTCAATGGGGGAAGAATTTTGGCCACCCAGATTTCATTTTATTGCAGGGACACATAAAAGGGCACTTGAAATTAATGGTTAAAACACAACTGATCCTCCAAGGCAAAAGCTAAAGTTTTATTTCAGCCTCCTATTCTGCCCCCATTTCTCTTTTGTCATCACCTATTTGGAGGCAACACCTTTAGAAGAGGCAGTTTGTCACTGACACAGTGATGAAAACTCCCACCATCCCCATTTTCCAGATGTTTCTTGCTTTCTGCTTCCAAATCAAAGTTGGCACAGTCAAGAAATCTGCATATTTTCACTCTGCTTAGGAGTAGAAGTACTACTTTGTGAGCTATGAATCCAGTTTAGGTTACTCCCTACATTTCATAAAAACTGTTCCTGTCAGAAAACTCTTTGGGACTCTCTCCTTTAGCGATACAATAAGGCAGACCATGAAACATCTTGATTAACTCTGCTAGATATACTAGGAATAAATTATCTTTCTTTTTGCTATGCATGCAATAATACTGGATATTTAAAATCATATTTGTATATGTAATAATACATATGTTTAAGCGTGCAATGAAAACAGAAATGTTTTGCATGCAAGAAGATGAGTAGCCTCTTCTTTACTTCACTGTGCTTTGAATCATGCCCAACCCACTTTTAATCCATATATCCCAAAGTACTAGCCACTGGAATAGTTTTATTTCCATTTTTCACAGTGAAACTGAGTCCAAGAGAGAATTATGAGATGTTCCAAAAACTGACCCAATCAATACACAGAATAGGAAATTGAACACAGGTTTTCAGGTTCCCAAGCAATTTAATCCCACTGGATATTGCTCCATATTTTGATAATTTCCATTTTCCTATGAAACCTGTGATCTTTAAAAAATCAGTTAAATCAGTACCAGCTCATATGCTAGTTTTGCAATCTTATGCAAAAGCCCTTTTACAATCAATAACAGTCAAAGAAGTATCCAACAAATCTGCTTAGTATCTTTTCTAAGATCCACCCTTAGCATTACAAGAAAATGCATTGCATTGATCTGTATTTTCTATGTTTTTTTCAGGAATCTGATAAGTGTAAAGTTTCCATCATCTTCAGCAATAACAGGAGCATGTTCCTACCAGGGAGTGTCCAAGCCATTTTCTATTTGCTAAATCTATTGACTTGTCATTTTTAATTTGATTCTTTTGTTTATTTCTCAACACATACAAGGACCAGTGCTTGATGCTTCCTGATCAGCCGCGTAACCTTTAAAATGCTTGGGATTGCTCTCTGACAAGGTAAACTGTGGGCTGCAGAGATGCAGGAAGTGAGGGAATGATGAGTGTGGATGGGCAAACCACAGAATGACAAATGGAGAATATGAGACATACTTTAAAAAATCCAGTTTTCAAAATATTGCTGGGAGACATAGCTGAGGAGTTTCCAAGCAATAAAGAAATGTGTATGTACATGGTACTTACCTGCTCTGTGTTAAGATAGTTCTCACAGACTTTGTGTGGGGAAAAATAACTATTTCAAAGTGGTCAATTGTTTGGATTTGGTTTTTGTTTGGGTTGGGTTTTTGGTGTTTTCTTTCCCCCGGCTCTGTGAATGTGCCCAGTGAGGCTGTTTGGATACCACTGGCTCCCAGTACAACTTTAAGCCTACTTTTGGAGCACTGATGGAAGGAAGCTATGTCAAAACTAAAAATATTTGCTACCTTATCTAAATTTCTCATTTTAAATGGAGAGAAAAGTAGGGATGCAGACCAAGGGAAGGCCTCTTTTTCCAGCCCTGGAGAGTAACGGTTGAGGCACATGCTACACATACACGTAACTGCAATCAGTAAAAGAGAGAACTTTCTGTTGGCAGGCTGTTATGCGTCAGCAGGGGTCAGAACCAAGAGCAAAAACAAGGAGTCAGAGGGAACAGTAATGTAAACAATAGACATACGGATTTTCATATTTGCTACATTTTATGAATAATCTATTCTAGAATAATAAATGTCTTAGATGCAAATACGTGTATCATAAAGAAATATAGACTGAATGACACAGCACATCTTAGTTCAATTTCCCTGAGCTTTTTCAATATAATTTACAGATGTGAATTTGAGATCAATATTTAAGATGTAAAAAAGAACCGCATATTGGAGAAAGCTGAATTCTCTTTCCCCCAGCTACTTTTCTTTGACTTAAGGAACCAGAACACCAAAAAATTTTGTTCAATAGAGTATGCATTTGTCAGAAACAAGCAGGAAGGACAGTAAATTGCAAAGGAAGGTTGTGAGAGACTGAACTGAAATCAGACGACTCCATCATCCATTGTTTCCAAGACTGGTATGAGAAGCTGAGGTCCACTGTCTCGAAGTTGTGATTGAGGAGTGAGATGGGACTCCACCATCCATTGCCTGAGAGATGAGGGGGAGGAGCTGAGATAGGACTCCACAGACCATTATCTCAAGGATTGGTGTGAGGAATTGCTGCCCATTATCTCGAGGATTGCAGTTGAAGAGCAGGCTGCAAGACCAGGGAAACTGGGTGCATGTGATCCGCCAGGAATGTGCAGTACTTGACATTAAAAGCAGAGATACTCCCTCCACACATAATAAACGGGGAAAAAGGTAATCGCCGTTGTGGCCACCCATCTCCAATGACAACTGTGGATCTTGGGGGACACCCAGCACCAAAGACAACAATTACGGACCCTCAGGATGTTGCTGGATCCACAGTGGTGACTATCTCTCTCTGCACTCTGAATGCTTGTTTAATTTCTATCTTTTTTCAGATCTGTCCTATTGCTATCTTTTTATAATAATAATCTTTTTATAATTAACAGACTGTTTAATTATGGTACTTGACCTTGCTTGCATCTTAATTTCACTCTGGGGATCACAGAGGGAGTATTTCAAACATGGGGTTTTTCTCCAGTCAGACCCTGACAAAGGTCAGAACAATTTTATTTCAAATTTCTCTGTATCAGTGACAATATTTTTTCCTTTTTAAAAGGAAAGAAGGAAGGAAAGTTTTTCATCAAAAATAAAAATACAGAGAGCGAGGCACAGCAGTATTTCTATGAGCTTGAGTTGCCAGAAAATCATAAAATCATAGAACAGTTTGGCTTGGAAAGGACCAACCCCCCTGCCATACGCAGGGACACCTCCCACTAGAGGAGGTTGTCAAGGACCTGTCCAGCTTAGTCTTGAACAGTGCCTGATTTCAAGGGCTAGACAAAAGGTAGGTGGAAAGAAACACTTTTGCAGACAATGCATTATTTTATTATTTATTCTTTTCCATTAACTATCCTGATAGGTGCTAAATTATGCCTTAATCTGTTTCTCTCAAGTCTGTGAAGTGAGTATGGGGTGACATGCTAAGAAGATGGACATGATGGATCTGAGCTCTATGGACTGAAATTTGTTCTCTCCAGTCTTGGACCTTCGTACAGTGCCACGGTGACCTTGAGCAATTTTAGAACAGGTTTGCTAGCATAGTGTGACTGGATAACTTGTAATGTCCAGGCTTCATGAATGTCAAGTTTACGAAATTTCCCATCTAAAAGATTTTGCCTCTGTAAAGGTAGCAGGAGCTTATGTTAGTAGAATCTGCCGTGTTGGTAAGTCATTGCAGCTTGTGCCATCCCTTACACAAAATCTATTTGCCAATCTAAAATAATTCTAAATTCTAGTATTAACCTAAATTCTAGAATGAATCTAAATTAACCCCATTAGCAATTTATGGTGATCCATCCAGCCTACCTGAAAAAAAATGTTTTGTCACCCCTCCTCAAGTCTAAATTATTTTTGAACCTACTACAGATAACCTGAACGTTGAGCAATTTAATGTAAAAAGGGCCTTTTGCTTCAACATGCGTCTTTCCAATATTGCTGCATAACAAACTGAAAAATGAAGTTTTCTAGAACACAACAAAATTACATTAAGATTTGAGGCTTGGTATTAATGGATGTTCTTTAAGGAAATTACTTTTCAGCACTGGAAAAAATATCAAGAAGTGAACAATCCACTCTGGGAAATGTGACAGTAAGGTGTGTAACCAGACAGAATGCACTTCATTAGTCCACTGTAGGGCATGTATTTTAAGTGCCCCACATTTCTTTTTTGTTCATTCATTTCTCTTTCACTGTAACTCAGCATAATACTAATTTCAAATCAGTGTCTCAAATTCAGGAATAGAAACAACTAAATATAATTTTTAATGCAAATCTGGAAAGAAGGTGAAAGGCAGTCAGGAGTGTCAGTCTGTCTGTATCTACCTGTAACTGTGGCCCAAGACCTCTAAAAACATGGGCAGTTTTCCATAACTAATGAAGCTTCATATAAGATGGCATCAGTGGCGGACTCATTCAGCCTGAACAATACCAACATCAGGATTAGTGGCGGCAAATGTAAGGGACGTCATAAAAATCCCACAGCTCTACACAGTCCTGAACTGACATACAATTATTGTACAGGCACCTCATGCTGCATCATTGTATCTGAATGCTTCATCTGTCTTTGACAAATTATCTCTTGAAGTTGGGGATGAATCATTTTCATTTAGCAGTGCTGGCTTTGAATATTGTAAGCACTGTTGTTAGAATTGATATTAAGCATTGCCATAGCTTTGTATTTTTGAAAGAGTATTTTGTATTCTCTGCTAGAAAAATCCCAGGAGGCTACCTTTCCAAATATGTCACTATGATGACTGTATGCACACCATGCAACCATGCTCTTACATATGATGCCTACTTTGTTAATAAGCACATAAAAACTAAAAGAGTCTGGATATTTTCTGTCAAAATTAGCCCAAGCAAATACATGTGTTGGTGAATTTTTAACAGATAAGAAACTCCAGCCAGGGTGACTTAACAGCTGAGCAAATATAATGAAGACATTGGACCTGAGAGACTGATTCATGGTTTTGAACACAAAACAGCAAAAAGCAGGACCTCACCCAGCTGTGCATCAGGATGCAGTAGCAGGATTAAAGCCAGATCCCCACTTGCCCAGCTGATTTTCACTATGGTTTGCGTTGGTGTGGCATTATAACAAAGCAAAGCTGAGTACAAACCCTTCTGTACCAAGACAATAGGTGTTAGATATCTCAAAAAAAACTCTGACTTTAAAAAATGCAAGCACACATGCAAAAGAAGTGATCTACAGCATGTTGCACAAAGCCCTAATAGGTGCTGCACAGAGCACTAATAGGTGCATTTGCTGCTAGTTTTGAAGATTGATCAAACCCCAAATGGGCTTTAATGTTCTCAGACCAGTGCTGAAGTGAATTAAAACTGGAAACTATTACATTTTCCTGTACCATTGCATTTGGACTTCTCTTTTGTTTCCCAAGTTATTGTGGCTTGCATTTTCTTTCAAAAATCAGCTATGCAAAAGCTCCTCTTTTCAGCGACCTCAGCATGAAACTATGTATATGTAGTATAAGAAACTGGGAAGACAAGGTTCCCACTGGTTCCACGCTCTTCATCACATTGTGTTGCACAAAAACCCGAGCAAATTTTGCCTCCTTTAACCAGCAGAGGACGGTACCTCATCTCCTTAAATGAGACCTGCTGCCGTTGAAATTGCTATGATTTCCCCTGCAAAAGAGTGGTACTTGCTCTGCTTTCTAGAGGTTCATGAGAAAGAAATGAAGCAATATTATCTCGTACCACTTCTGCTGCATTCAGTTGCATACAATTTCGATGTCAGACACCTGCTAGACTGCCCATCACCTCAATATCTAGAGCCTCCAAAACTCCCATATGGGTTCATGTGTGGTGACATGGGATTTTGGCCCATAAAGTTACTTACTTTATTTATTTGTAGGGATTTTTTTTATATTCCATGGAAATTTTTCCTTTGTAAATTTGTTTCATGAAGGGATACTAGGTGGTATGGAGGCTGATATCTCTCTCTCTCTCTGCAGAGATGGTATGGACCATAAAGTCTATGGTTTAGGGTCCAGTTCTGAGGATGCACTTGCATGCAGCACTATGGGAGCTGAGATCTTAACAGCAATAGGACAAATTACATTCATGAAAAGTTATTGGCAGTATTATATTGTGCATGTATAGATCACTTTGTCCAGCTGTTTTGTACTTAGATGGTCATTCTCATCCTGCCGTAGCTATGTAGCTCCTATTTATGTATTTCATGGAATCATAGGATGAGCTAGGTTGGAAAAGACCTTTAAGATCATCAAGTTCAATCATTACCCCAGGCCTGCCAAGTCTACCACTAAACCATGTCACTGAGGGTGTCTGCAGTTTTTGAACACTTCCACGGGGGGGATTTCACCACTTCCCTGGGCAGCCTGTTCCAATGCCTGACCACCCTTTTGGTGAAGAAATTTTTTGTAATATCCAGTCTAAATCTCCCTTAGCACAACTTGAGGCCATTACCTCTTGTCCTAACGCTTGTTACTTGGGAAAAGCCACCAGCCACCTCCTCGCTCGCCTTCCTTTCAGATAGTTGCAGAGAGTGATAAGGTCCTGCTTGAGGCTTCTCTTTCCAGGCTAAACAGTTTCCTCAGCCATTCCTCATATCCTCCAGACCCTTCACCAGCTTTGTTGCCCTTTTCTGGACCTGCTCCAGCACCAAAATATCTTTCTTGTAGTGAGGGGCCCAGAACTGAACACAGGATTTGAGGTTCAGCCTCACTAGTGCCCAGTACATGGGTAAGATCACTGCCCTGGCACTGCCCATAGCCCTACTACTCTATTTCTGATACAGACCAGGATGCTGTTGTCCTTCTTGGGTGCCTGGGCACAAGCTGACTCATGTTCAGCTCTGTCAATCAGCGTCCCCAGTTTTTTTTCCTCTGAGCAGCTTTGCAGCCACTCTTCCCCAGGCCTGTAGCATTGCATGAGTTTGTTACACTCCAAATGCAGTCCCGGCACTGAGCCTTTTTGAACTTCATACCACTGGCCACAGTCCATAGATCCAGCCTGTCCAGATCCAGGTCCTCTGGGACCTGCCTACCAGCCTAGGACTGGTGATAAATGATGCAGAGTGGCTTAGCAAGCTCCTCTGCCAGCTCCTTCAGCACTCCTGGGTGTAATCCATCCAGCCACATGGACTTGTGTATGCCTAAGTGGAGCAGGAGGTCACTAACCATTTCCTCTTGGATTATGGGGACTTCAGTCAGCTCCCCACCTCTGCCATCCAGCTCAGGGGACAGAGTACCTCAAGGATGGCTGGTCTCACCATTAAAGACTAAGGCAACGACAACATTAAGTACCTCAGCCTTTTCCTCAAGCTTGGTCACTAGGTTTCCCGCAGTATCCAGTAAAGGATGGAGGTTCTCCTCGGCCCTCCTCTAATTGCTAATATACATGTAAAAATGCTTTTTATTACCTTTTATTGCAGTGGACAGGTTAAGTTCTAGCCGTGCCTTCATTTTTCTAGTTTTCTCCCTGCATAACCTAACAACATCCTTGCTAAGACTGTCAGCTCTTCATGGGCCAGCGTGGTCCTCATGCTGTCCTGGATTTTCATGTGCCAGCAAGAGCTCACCAGGCTCTGATGGAACCACTGTTCTTTCCTTTTTTTATTTTTCCCTCCTTAGGACACACATGACCTATGTACTCTCATTCTGACCTGGGAGATGGCTCAGGCAGAGCTAAAGGTAGGATTCACATCAGCTGTTCAAAAATTGGGGTTGTCCTACTTCAGTGAAATTGACAGTGATGTTTTCAAGTGTCAATTCATCCTAATGACAGGAAGCATTTGCACTGCAGAATTCCCCTCTGGAGCTGCTTTCCACTCACTGTCCATTGAAAATCAAGCCAAGAGTGTTCACTCAGACCAGACATCTCACTTTCAAGCACATAAAATAGGCAGCATTAATCTTACCATAACTGCCTCATCCAGCATCTTACAGGAAGTTTGTCATGCCTCAAACAGTTAGCCTGTGGTTTCTTGAGTCCCAGCCTAGGGATTTAATCACTGAGCTATTACAAACCTTTCTTTAGTAATTGCCTGTTATATACAAATTGCCTTAGACGATTGAGATAGAATTATACAGTACAGGAATACATTATAAACAATGTGCAAGGAAAGACACTGAGATAGATGCATTTCAAATAATTTTACAAACGCAGAACTCCTTGGAATTCTTTCTTTCCACATCTTATAAATGGTAGTAGGTCTGATTTCTGAATAAAGAATCAGATTGGGCCTCTGCAATAGCATAAAATGAAATTTACAATTGTACATACTTTCAGTGTGTTTTTAAAAGCCACTGAATTTATAGACCAGAGTTTTTCTTTACCTATACATCAAATAAAACCAGAAATAATGTTTTTGTTTCCACAGTTTTCATTCACTTCAGTGCTGGTCTGAGGAGAGCACCTAAGTCCGTACAGGGTCTCTTCAGTCACCTGAAACTAGAAATAAAGGCGCCAATTAGTGAGAATTATGGTGGGGTTTTTTTGTGACAAACATATTTTCCCACTGGGAATGGGATTGACACAGAAGAGCTTTCATGTAGGAAATTTTATAGGCATCAAAACACAACTTTTCTGAAGTGGATTTAAACCTAGAAATAAAAAGATACATGGCACTATTGCCAATCTCCTTAGCTTGCAATCTCCTTCTACAAAACAGTTCAGCACAATACCCCATCACAATTTATTGCAGATTTTAATTCTATAATATAATTACCAATAAACAGAGCTGTAAAATGTGTGGATTTGACAACTAGCATTGCAATTATTAAATATGGAAACTATTTTAATGAGTGTAGTTTAAATAATATTGTGAGGCAGTCACCAGCTTGTTCCTAAAACTCTATGTAATTACAGATAGTTCCGTAGCTGAGTATAAGCAGAATACTTTCTATGAGGTGCCTAGTACTCTCACTGTAAAACTGCAAAAGGACATGATGCAATTTCTTCCTCTTCTGTAATAAAACTAATTAAAACAACCGTGTGTAGAATCTAAGCATGAACAACCATACCAAAAGGAAAACTGAAGGATGGTGGGTGGTATGAACAAGTCCAGCTCCTCACACACTTCATGGAACTGAAGTGCCTTATAGACAGTGATATAATGAGAGATGTAGCACCTCATCAGTCATTATTGTTCAAATTTAGGATGGAGCGACTTCAATATTTCTCACACTGGGGCTTTTCAAATGAACTTTTAGATTAAAAAAAACGCATCACATTTCAACCCTGACTGAGCTGCCTGAGATAGCTGAGCTGTATTTGTGAAACTGAATTTTCCTACTTGAATCAAGCTAGTGTTGCTGAGAATGGTGCAGTGTGAGCTGTGTTCAGCTTGACCAATAGAGGCCAACTAGAAGGCAAAGGGGGTATTTATAGGGTTGATTGAAAAGCCACAAAGATACTATCTCCTCTTTAAAGAAAACACTACCTTTGGGTAGTAGAAAATCAGGCCACTTAAAAAATCAGACTGTTTCAGGCTTCTTAGCTGTACAGGAAATACTGAATTTTTTTGGTCCTGGAAAGAAAGGCTGGGACATTCCTGCCATGGGAAAGGGAAGGTAAGCACAGGGGAAAGAAGCAAGTGAGAGATACGAGCTTTGGAAGCTGGGATGGCTGATGTGGTTCTTGGGGAAGACTAGCTGTCAGGCAGAGGCAACATCCCTATTACTGTTCTGTCCCAATGGATGAACCTAAGGCAAAGCTAGAAATATCCATCATATTTTCAGTCTTTTAAAGTCTTTCTATTTTGTTTATAGCTCTCTTTCAGTAAGCGTGGACCATCTGGCGTTACCTGGGATGTTTGACCACATCACGAAAAAAAAACTCATGAACTTGCATGTTTTATGCATCCAAGCTGCTTCCAAGCTCATGAAGTAGGAGTGTTTTTTTTGCTGTTAACCTTGAGAAATACAGATGCCCTTTGCTGAGTTTTTTTTTTGTTTTTCTAAAAAATCCAATCATTTCTGCTAACTGAACCTTTTCCCAGGGTGCTCTTGGGTCAGGTTCCCAAGTCCAGCATTCATGTAGATATTCAAAATGCAAGATGAACTGATGAGGTTTATGGAATACCTGTAAATAAATGTGCATTGAAGTTCTCTACCTTGAGTCAGCAAGGCATTTATATTCAGTTCTATGCAGGAAAGTTGCATGTTCATAAGGAGAACACCTATCCTTGTACAGTAGTCTTAAGTGGTTTTTAGTTTCCTTAATAATGTTACCAAAAGGAAAAACACTGTCCAAATTTTAATTTTCCTTTGACATATATTGCATCATTTCCTCTTTGTCAGCTAAGATTCTTGTTCAAAATGAAATTTCTGAGGAAGGTTACCATCAGCAAAAATATTACTTTTGAGGGATATTTTTTTTTTAAAAAAAAAGGACATAACAATTCAATCTGTTTTCAGCATTTTCAAGGATAAAGTTTCCTCTTCTTGATTAGAAGGAGTTAGTAGGGTAATACGCTAAAATGATGAAAAGTCATTTGGGAAATCAAAATTAGCACAACCTTAAACAAAACTTTTAAAACAGCAAGCACAGATATTTGTCTGTATGGAAAGTTACTTCACTCAATGAGACTGAATTTTTTTCCCCTGATAATGAGACATTAGAAACATTAGCTACAGGAACCAAAGTTCTATGGTTCTTTGTGTTCTAAACAAGGTTGCCTTTCTTTCGAAATCTAGCAAGGAGCATTGGTCAGCATATTGATGTGGCAGCAGTATCACCAAAAGGATGCTGAAAGTTGAAAAAGAGCGTCAAAAATTATGTAATCTATCCCTTAGAGTACAAATTAATAATAATTTTATTTTGCTATAGGTGAACTCTTTCCTGATAACCAGGTGCACAAGTAAAGCATTTGTCTGTGGGGCAGCTTGCCAGCCAACCTCTTTACCTGACATGAACTGACCTGCCCTCCACGCCCAGGAACAACTGGTGGGATGCATGTTGAAGGAGCTGGGAAAGAAGCAAGATGTCTTTTCTCTAAAAGAGTTCTCTAAACAGACCAGTTCCTCTATTTAGAGATGACCCTGTTTCCTTCAGGCCATTTCTTCTCCACTCCATGCTCTGCAACATGATTGTACTCTCAGCCTGGTACAAACCCCCCTTTGAGCTTGCCTTGCTGTTTACCTATTCATTTGTGGGGACAACACTTTTCTTTCACACCCTGCAGGCACACTGCTGGTGCCAACAATTATGAAAATTGGTCTGATAATTCCGGCTGGTAGTTGTACTTGAGGATAGATGACTTTGCTCTGTCTAATTTTGAAAAGCATCTTACAAATGAGGCCTTTGAAAGATGGAGTTAGGTTCAAATGTTTCTGAGTTCCTCTGCTTAGATGAATTACAGTAAAAATGGACAGAAAGAGGGAAGAAAAGAAAAAGGGAAGAAAGAGAGAAGGCAGGGTGAAAAATACAGAAAGGTACTCTCAAAGCTTAACGAGAGAAGGAGAGAGGGGCAGATTTTAATGTTAAGTATTGATGACATAGCCGGGGAGGGATTTTCTGTCACCACTGAGTGGATGAAACCCAGACCTAAGAAGTACTGTTCTTCCTAATACCACCAGTACCACTAATACCCCTACCACTAATACCCCTGCCATGAGGCAGACGTCAACATCGTCATTTGTCAGTATAAAACTCAGTGGAAGAGACTGGGAGCTAAAAGACAAGGGCAGAGAATGGGAATGCAAAGGCATGTTTTACAAACTTATTTAAAATGACCACTGTAATCCTAAGCAAAGACAAGTACCTAGACAGAAACTGACAATTTGCAATCCCTAAACCCACACCTGTTTTAGACAAAGTGAGTCTACACTTCAAGTATTCTGGAAAAAAGCTGGCACCTCCTGCTCTCACCAGACTAGCCTCTCCTGCTGCTTCTGCATTCAGAGGCTCTCTCTGCAGTGAGCTTCCATACTGTGCTCTTTCATCGCATCCCCAAAACCCCTTAGTCCTCCAGGAACACCCTTCCTGTTAGAGCTGTGGAGACCAAAAGCCTAAGTAACTCACATCTGAATCTTCGTATATTTATGGAAAAGAAAGGAGTAAGAAACAACAGTTGCAAGGAATTGGCTTAAAGACAGCAAACTTAGTATGATCTTCAAAATTTAAAAGTGATGCTTTTTGCATTTTTTTCAATGAGAAAATTGACAAATGACAAAACATTTGCAAACTTTTTTTTTTTAATTTATCAATAGCTATTTTTTACAAATCTATATAAAATGCTTCATTAATTTGGCATAGTTCTTCTGTTTTGATAAAATTCATGCAAAATGACATGATCTTCTGTGTATGTTAGAGCAAGCTTATTTTTGCAACCAAGAAAGCACCCTAATCCATATTTTCAAGTTTGCCAACCAATACCTCCTTTCAGTAAAATCATTTTATTGCCTTTAGTAATTGTGCCGGATTAGTTACTCTTGTCTGAGTTTTTTACCATTTTATGCAAGACTCAAAACCCTATTTTACATACTGGTGCAACACTGGCTTTTTTCCCCCATACTCGCTGAATCTTCCCTAATGACTGAAGATGTATTACACTGCATTTTCAGTGGATTAGAAAGCTCCACAGAAACATTCCTTTGAAACTCATGGGAGTAAACCAGTTAGTTCCTGCACAGATAAAGTGTTTAACTTCAAAAATTGCTGTTGAATATCCTCTTGGATGAGTGCTGGGAATGGAAGGATTTTATTAGCCCTCGAAGATGCAAATACATCATCCAGCTGGTTTCTACATGCAGAATACGAAATTCCACATAGATTGGGACCTGAGTGTCTCAGCTAACCCATCCTGTGGGTCTGCCATTACATCAACAATCATGATAAACATCAGTCAAGAAAATCCTGATGTTCTTTAAATGACTACCCAACACATCCTAAGTGTTACTGTTTACCAGGAGTTCAGAAAGACATATTGAACCCAGTGTGTTTCCACTACTTCCTGTGTTTGCAGGTATATTTCTTCTTATTGACATCATGGTTATTAGGAAGTGCTTTAAAATAGAGCAGTAATTAGAAAGGAAAGAAGATGTGGATTCACCATTAAAGTGATATCTGTTTACTGATGGCAGTAGAGTTCTGTTAGTGTCCTCCTTTATTATAATAAAACCTGTACCAACCACTTCCTCCCTTTGATGAGGTTCATTGGACAGCAGCTCTTGGAAAAGTTTTCCTTTTTCTAATTTAATTACTTTTCCCTGTTTTCTCTTTTTGTCTTTGTAGTTGATTTAGTGCCACACAGTGCCCCAGGTGGTCAGTCTGGGAAGAAGACGCTGGTGTTCTCAAAGAGACAGTGTTGATTCACTTTGGACCCAGAATGACCTCTTCCTCCTCCTCCCACAGCCCCTGTCCCCACTCATTCACTGATCTTAATCCTCAATAAATACATGTGCTTATACATGGGAAGAAAGGTGGTCCACAACTTGAACTCAACTAAGGACACAGGCAACCATGGCTGGCATTGGCAGAACATTGTTTAGCACAGTCTGGTACCATTGTTTGCAACGTGGATAAAACCAGCTGGCCATGTTATGCTTGACTGAGAACTAGACAAGGGAGAATCAGATGTGAATAGAAGGGATATGTGAAGAGATGAAGAAAGCAAGCTGACATGCTCAAGACAAGGCCTGAGAAAGAGAAAAGTAATTAAAGCCTTCCTGGATACTTTAATCTGTGTCAATAACAGCAAAATTCACTACCCTTTTTTTGCCGTTGTGCAAAATACAGAAGCAAAAGAAACTTAAAAGAAATAACCTGCCACAGAGGAAATATAGGTATTGTATACTGTAAAGCAGTAACTTCTTGACTGTGCAAAGCTCTGTCTTACAGGTGTTTAAAACCAGATATACAACAGCAGAAAGTCCACCTGCATCATTTTGTCACTTTGCATTTAATTTATGCTCCTGAAGTTGAGAAAAGTGAAATGAAGCAAGGATCAATCTCAAAAACAGGTATGTTGCAGGAATATCAGTACTGAAGTGTTGTTAGTTCTGACAGTGTTGTTAATTTTCCATAAATCAAAACAAAATCACTGGAACAGGTACTCTGCATTGAATATTAAGTAGGTACACTGAGGCGGTAAAGGCTGCAATGCTATCACACTGGCCCAGCCTGCCATTACACTTGCTTACCATTCAACGTAAGTTGACAAGTGCAAATGAACTGGCCATAGTGGGAGAAGCAGGACCTGGGGGTTGAAGAAAGCCTGCAAAGGAACTAATCTTACTGTGGTGAGCCTGGTGTAGGGGGGTAGGGTATCAACCCATTGAAAATCAGGGTTCATTAGTTCCAGCATTTACAGAACAAGTTGCTTTGATTAGCTTAGTTTTGCCCGGACAGTCCCTACTGAGAATTATTTATACTAGAAAAATGATGACTTACCATGCAACAATTAAGCTTTTTCCTTTTTCAGATGTAATACATCAGTATTGGCCCTTTTCTGTTGCTAACACAGTGTTGCTGTGTGGAGGGTGACATGCAAACAATGTCGCTCTATATTTAGAAAAGCCTTAAAGAATTTCTTGCAGCCAATGAGCTATCTGTTGTTGTAATACATACCACAAAACATTACCTCAATGCCTCAGTGTAATTTAGTTTGGTCATTAACAAAGGCGCTTGGCGTTTTCTCTCATCTGGCAAACTCCCTTGAAATCCAAGCACGTCTGTTTTTTTTTATTTAGTGTACCACCCTGTTTGAATGGGACCACAACTGCTCCACCAATTTCCAGGCACAGCAGATGTCAGGCATGTATCACATGTACATGTCAACAGTATGTACATAGCAGTCAGCCGTGTTTCAGCTGCTTCCTCAGCAGATATCAAACATGCCTTTTCCAAATTTAGTGATCCCATCTGAAAAGTTCAAAAAAACTTTGCTGACCTATAAACTGCATAGTGGAAACAAACACTGAATCAAGATACCTGTCTTCTGCAAACCCTGTGTAAGCAGGACCAGAAAAAAGGCCTCTGCTTTGGTGCAGCAGAAGCAGAGGCAACTGCTGGTAAGGAGCTTCTGTTTTCTAACAGAGGGGCCAGCTTGCATAAAATTGAAAATGTTCATGTAGCAGTTGCAGAGGAGGGTCAATTAATTAGCACAAAACCCCAATACCCCTCATTATTAGGCTCCAGTGTAGAGCTGGAGCTCCTCTTTTTCTCCCCATAAGTCTCAGCCATGTTGATCTTTTGCTGCTTTCTCCACCACCCAATGACAGTTTGTTTGCATTTGAATTTAAAGTTCCTTTTTTTTTTTTCAGTGCACTGCAGCAATCAGTAATGGGCTTCTAGTTGCTCATTTAGTCAATGAGGAGTAAGGGATGAACTGAAGAAGGCTTTGATAATACTTAAAAAGGCCTAGATTTTTTTCTAAAGATGAGCCCAAGCTGAATTCCTAGACTGACTCTTCACCTCCTGAACACTGTCAAGGTTTCTAAACTTTGACCGTCTTTCCTAATGTTTGTTTTCAGAGAGCTCAAATTGTCATTGCAGGCAAAAATTAAATCCCACCTTGCCTGCACTAACTAATCAGCCTAACTCCAGATTAATCCAGCCATGGAGCTGTTGTGGGCCACATTTTACCCAAGACTGGTAGCTGGGATGGGAAAGAGAGTGGTTTAAAGTAGAATTTGGTAATAGCTGCCATGAACCTTCCTGAGAAGAACTTCTTGCAGGACTCAGGATATTTTTAATGTCAATAAGGTTCTGTGGTAAAATACGGGAGAAATAGGAATGAAATAACCCATCTTGTGTGATTCTCTAAAATGCAAATCTATTTGCATTTTACTGAAACATTGGAAGACAGTTAAATAGACATTTGGCTGAGCAAATCAAGGCACTTGGTTACCTACAGGCTTATTCAAAGATGCAATCTAGGTATTTTAATAGAGACTGAAATTTTCTATATTTTGAAGGAAAAGGGGCTAAGACATTATTCGGGCTAAATTTGTGCTTAAGCAGAGTCACAGCAAAACTCCAGACCAACCTGTGTTATGCAAGGGAACTGAAGAGACTAGAGCTCAGATCTGAGGAACTGGGCCTGTGAGTCCAACTGAAATCCAGAGTTGGACTCTGATGACACATTCTGCATGTAATGTTTTGACAGAGCAGGAAGTAGGTATAGAGCCCTCACTAATGTCCACATCACTTGACTTTCTTTCTCTGCCTCTAGGGTATCAGAACATACATGTAGCTAGGTGGGTCATCACCTCCATTTGCCTTCTCCAGGTCACAGCTGACAGCCTTGCTCCTGAGGAAAGAGTCAATCTCACTAAAGCTGCTGGGACCAGAAATAGTTTCCCAATCAGTCAGATTGCTTTGCTTTCCTCATCTAATTTTAAACCTCTGTATCCCAAAATTTCCATTGAAACAATGTTTAGCAAAAAGCCTACATTTCCATGCAGCTATGAAATACACATCTGGTTTTCAAGGCAGTGGATAATCATTAGGGGAAGCTGATATGAATGCAAAATGAAATGTTTTCTAATTGCTCTCAGTGCTCATCATAACTCTCAAAGGCACTGAAAAGATGGATGTTAAACTTACAATGATTCCCTTGAATTTAGGGAAAAGGTCCCATTAGCCTCAATGGGTGCAGGCTAAAAATGTGGTGTTTTTGCATTCTGTAATAACAGGACAAGGGGTAACGGGTTAAAACTTAAACAGGGGAAGTTTAGTTTGGATATAAGAAGGAAATTCTTTCCTGTGAGGGTGGTGAGGCACTGGAATAGGTTGCCCAGGGAAGTTGTGAAAGCTCCATCCCTGGCAGTGTTCACGGCCAGGTTGGACAAGGCCTTGGATGATATGATTTAGAGTAGGATGTCCCTGCCCATGGCAGGGGGGTTGGAACTAGATGATCTTACAGTCCTTTCCAACCCTAGCGATTCTATGATACGATTCTATGATTCTATGATTCTATGTCTATCCAGCTTTTAGGTCGATGTTCACAGTATGTGATATCCTGCATAGATGGGGCCTTGTGGGAGCAATATTCTACTGCTCTGCTTAGCTGGTAGCCCAAAACTCCACAGATTAGGTTATTTTTAAACTACCTAATCATACACCATCTTTCCTGGTGTCTTGAAATTACATAGTAAGATATATCATGCAAGTAGAGGAAGTATAAATCAGGTTATACAGCCTACACTATAAACACAGGATTAAAAACTTTTGTGCTTTGTTTGAAAGACAACTTGCACTTATTTCCACATTTTCACTCTTCATTTAAAGCCTCCCAAATCTTTTCAAGTTACTTTCCAAGAGTAAATTCGTATTTTATGTTCTTGATCTTTGTTATGGCAAGCTGAAAGCATGTGCTTTTAAATAGTGATTGTCTACCATTTTTGTTTAACAGTAATGGCACTCCTATTGTATGATCTCAGAAATTACATCTGTAAATATAGCAACCATGTAACCTACCACAAGCAACAGAGGGATTCAGTTAACTGCAGCAGGTAGTCCAATGTGATTAGAGGTAGTCCTTCACAACAGCTGAAGGTAGAAAGAGAAATGAGTAACAATTAGAGAAATAAGAACCAAAAATATTCAGCCAGCTTAGGTACTTATCACTGATCACTATAGACCCAGAGCTTTCAGGAAACAGCCTAACATGGGGATATCTGTAACCTGAAAATCAGCCCATATCAGTTTGTGATTTTCATGTGAAATGCCATGATCAGTCTTTGATCAGAACTGTTGACCAGTTAGTTGTATGTGGTCTGATTAGAAATGTGGGTTTTTTTATACATTAAAAACATAGGCAAGAGAATTTTCTAGTAATTACATTCTTGGGCCATTGGTATTCCTTTCTGGGCAGCCCAGAGATTTATTAGCTCTGGAAACTCTGTAGTAGTGATTTAATATATACAGACTAACCCACACTGTCTGATGCTTTCTAACAAATACTTCAAAGAAGAAAAATCAGGGTAAACTGCATATTTCATTTTACTGTTGACAAGCTACGAAAGGCTAAATCAACTGGTGGCTGTGTGTGAAAAGGATGTGGTCGAAATAGGTTAGTATGTACAGGCTATTACTCATAACAGGAAGGTTCTTAGCTGTTGCTAAGATGTACATTGCATTGTACATCTGATGTTAAACTAGCAAAAATATTGACTGACCCATGTCTGCTCCATAAAAGCTTCCAAACTAAGAAAGGGCGAGCATGAATTCCTGCAGAAACTTTCTTCTGTTTGGTAGAGATCACTTACAAGATGCTTTGCTGAGACTTTTTAGAATAGGAGCAAAACTTTATCCCACCTTGACAAGTAGAGTATCAGTCAACATGCAGCTGTCCCTAACAGACCTCTTTGTCAATACAGTTACACTGGCAGACGTCTCCAGGGTACAGGCTTGATGTTCCAAGACTGGTGCCAGGATATCTTTATGTCCCATACTTGACAAGAGGAAATAAAAATCTCTAAGAATGTTTTTGGTGCGCTTATCTTGTTTTGTTTATGTCATCTGGGGCAAAGGGCTTCTCCTTCAAAGGTTTAATCCTGAAGACATTAATCACATATAGTTCCACAGACTGACTAAAGCTCAAAGGAGTCAGAGATAAGCCACTCCCAGCTGGAGCCTCTGAACTCCAGAATGGCAAATAGAAGTGAATAAAACTGAGCCAAAAGAGATCATGGCTATTTCCACATTTTGCAGAACTATATGTCTACTTAAAGGCTGTAATTTAAAAGGGAGAAAAAGGAGGGAGAAAATCTGAGCTGCCAACATCTGCTGTTTCAGAAGCAATAAAAGTGAGTGAGAAGTTTGTATGAGTACAGCACTTTGGCACTTGGGTACTGTAGTGGCTGAGGTGGTCCAACACTACAATTAATGGTGTGTATGAAAGGAAAGAAGTGGTGCTAGAAAAGAATCTTCTTCATAAATTTGACCTGAGGCTCAGTGTTTAACAGTCAGGAGTAACCCAGCTCTCAAGATCACCTTTGTTTGGATCATCACAGATCCTCTCACCCTCTACTTCCATGCATGGGTTTATTATAAACTATTCTTGTCCTGGTGACACCTGCGCTATCCTCTCCTGTTTTCCATTTTTCACTCCTCTCCTTCTTCAGTCTCATCTGCCCAATTTCCGCTTTAGCTATATCAGTCAGAGGAACTGCATGTCACTTACCCTCAAGGCAATCTCCTGTAATTTTATCTTCTCTCTAGAGACTTGTGTTGATTGGGTTGTGATTCTATCTCTACTGCTTTGTCATTTTCTGTAAGGAGCTTATCTAGGAGCTTATCTGAGTTAACTGCAAACTAAGTCTGTTTAGTTTTGCCTACAATTAACATAGATATGGTGGCTAATAGTGTAGTATCCATTGCACTTTTTTTTTGGACATATTTTATTAGGACCATGTTTTTTTCGTTATTTCTCACATTAAACATAACACAGAGGATTGCACCATATGTTCACTCTTCTACACATTATTTTTGATTGCAGGTGGCAGAGGCTATCCTGGAGGCTGACAGAAATCGCTTTGGAGTATAACCTTTTCCTGGGTAGCACTTTGCCCTAAAATTTATCAGTGAAAAAAGGGTTTCTTTCACTCTCTTAACACATATATACATGCATGCATTTCCTATCATCTGAAACTATAGACTTTCTCATTGTCCACTGATACCTTTAATCCTTCTGGGATCCTACTAAAGTGCCTGCTTCTCATGGTATTCTGCTGCAGTAACACAAGCTAACTATACCTTATCAGTGGGGTGGAAAAGAAGCCCTCCTTTTTCAAGGATTAAATTGTTCTATCAGAACAGACATTTCACAGATACCTGCCTCTTTCATAAGCACAGAAATAGAAGATGTTTTATGCTCTGGTTTCTCTCTGCTACTCTCTCATACACATACAGGTGTAACAGGAATACTGTGACAATCGTAACAGCCAGGAACTCTCTCATGCTTAAATGCAGTAACTGCAGTGAAAACATTTGTTTTTAATTAAACTCAGTGGCAATTTGTCACCATTGAACAAGAGCACAGAATGTTTTTTCTTGAAACAGAATGTCCACAAAGTTGAGTTATTTCATGCCTGTAAGCCCTGGAGAAAGACTTCAAGACAAAGCTTAAATCAGCTGCTTATTTAAACCAGGCCCTATGGGGAGATGTAATAAAATGTGCTTTCCTCTGTCCTCCATGCAACATAAAAGCAGCGGAAAACTGTGGGGGTTCAATCAGCTATCAGGCAGTGCCCACTTCATTTTCTAAACAGAGAAATAAGATTTATATTGATGTAGGAAAATAAACATTGCTGCAGCTTTGACACTGTCAGAGACAAACCCACTCTACAGTACAGGCCTGCCCCTCCTGATGAAACAAGCTAGAGATTCATGTATAGTAGATTAATTTCACTCCTTGCCTGTTATGACTTGTTCAAAAATTCTGGAAGTCAATGGGAGGGTTTTCCATCAATTTCCAGCTGGCTTGTGATCAGACCTGTGGTGTTCAATATGTGCTACACCAAAGCACATGCTGGAGTGGCTATCCCTGTCCAAAGCTGTATCAGGAAGCTACGTATTTAGTCTACTTATGACACAGAAGGTATGGTCGCCTTCTCTGACAGTGGCATGTGTCATGTCATCTCTCTTTTCCTCAATTTTCTTTGTTAGATGGTGATCACTGTCTTTTTGGTGATGTACTTCGTCACATGCAGGTGGAAAACTCTGGGCATGAACTACAATCAACATTAGCCTGATGAATTCGTGCAGAAAGAGAATCAGCTATAGTTGAAGGATTGCATGTATGCCAGCACAGTCAGTGCCTGTACTGGGTGAAGTGGGTATGGATCTGGTCTTGCATTACCAGTCAGAGAGGACATGTACTGAGGAGCCCAATACTAATATAGTCCTGGGAAAACTTCAATATTGAACTTGTTCTATGTGAATCAGCTGCAGCACTGAAAGAGTCACTGCATGAGAGTATCAGAGCTGGTGCCTGTCTCCACCAGTGTGGGACAGAGCAGCCCTGAAGTTATGTGTGCTCCCAACCTGTTTGCCTCACCCTGCTTTTGGGTAATCCACTAGATGAAAGACTGGGTAAGAACAAGTCTTCACAAGGGCTAGGGATAGGTGAGCTGTGGAAGGCCAGCCCTGGATTATCACAGCAGCAAAGCTGCAGAGCAGTCCAGTGGCTTTAATCGCGTTTGTTATGGTGGAAATGTTTGTACATGAGTATGTAGTCATTGTAGTTGCCTTAACCAGTTTCTAAGAAGCATGAGTAAGACTATCAAGGGCAAAAAACGTGAGCCAACATCTAGCTAGAACCAGTGTTCATAGCTATACATGGAAATAGAGGAAAGGGAGATCAGGAGACTGGTGAGTACAAAAGTATAGCCTAGACCAATATCTTGACATACTCTTCACACTTCCCCTGATCTGTCTTTTTATACCTCCTAGCCTTTGTACCTCTCCTTGCTTCTCATGCTTTAGTGCATCTCCTCAACAACAGCCAATTTTGGATAACCTTTGCCTGCAGCTGCCCTGCTGTGTGCCCCTCAGAAAAGGCGGTGATCACAGAGATGGCAAAGGGAGCACAGTCTGCCAGAGGATGACTTCTGCAATGCAGGTAGATTCCTGGAGCAAAAAAGCAGAGTATCAGCAGTTTTCTGGCCGTAGATTGATACGACTGTCCATGGACAAGTAATCAATCCTGTGGTAAAAAACTGGGGGATCTGCCTTAGGAGATCTGTTGCTGAGCCTTGTGTTGCTGAGAAACAGGTCCAGATCTTGTTTAGTAGCCTTTTCAGAGGTCAATACAAACAATTTCTGTTGGGACTGATACACTTAAGTTTTCAACTTACTTTTTAGAACACTCAGCTTAATTTTCTTCCAAAGCTGGTTTCCCAGTTGTCTTAATTTCTGCCAAGAGCAATTTAATTGAAATTCTAGGCATCCCAAGAAACCTGCAAAGTATGTGATGGAGATTGTTAGCAAGGTCTTCCTCTGAATAAGTGGTAAACAGGTCTAGTACAATCACTGCTCTGGTGATGTCAATAGATATTCTATATTCCCTCTTGGTTGCATCAAAACCAAGACTGAGTTCAGTGCTTGTCTGAGCTACCATAGGTTGCAAATAAGGAGGTTTTTTATAGAAAACACTGAGAGAAAACAGTATTATAGATGTTACAACAGTGACCACAACAATAATTGGATGAAAACAGCTCCTCACTGAGGAGAAGATACTCATCTTATGCTCTTAAGGAGGGGAAATACCCATCGGATGAAAATAGGTCAATTGACTGGCATTCACACCAGTGTTGGGCCCGGTCTTGTTCAACATCTTTGTTGGTAGCACAGACAGTGAGATTGAGTGTGCCCTCAGCAAGTTTGCCAATGACACCAAGCTGTGTGGTTCGGACCTTGACACACTTGTGAAGTGGGCTGATGCCAACCTCATGAAGTTTAACCATGCCAAGTGCAAGGTCCTACACCTGGGTGGGAGCAATCCCAGGCACAGCTGCAGGCTGGGCAGAGAGGAGATTCAGAGCAGCCCTGCGGAGAAGGACTTGGGTGTGCTGGTCAATGAGAAAATGAACATGAGCCGGCTTCAGTGTGGGCTCACAGCCCAGAAAGCCAACTGTATCCTGGGCTGCATCAAAAGAAGTGTGACTAGCAGGTCAAAGGAGGTGATCCTGCCCCTCTACTCTGCTCTCCTGAGACCTCACTTGGAGTCTTGTGTGCAGTTCTGGTGTCCTCAACATGAAAAGGACATGGAACTGTTGGAACAAGTCCAGAGGAGGGCCACGAGGATGATCAGGGGACTGAAGCACCTCCCATATGAAGACAGGCTGAGAAAGTTGGGGCTGTTCAGCCTGGAGAAGAGAAGGCTGCGTGGAGACCTCATAGCAGCCTTCCAGTGTCTGAAGGGGGCCTATAGGGATGCTGGGGAGGGACTGTTCATTAGGGACTGTAGTGATAGGACAAGGGGTAATCGGTTAAAACTTAAACAGGGGAAGGTTAGCTTGGATATAAGGAGGAAGTTTTTTACAGTAAGGGTGGTGAGGACTGGAATGGGTTGCCCAGGGAAGTTGTGAATGCTCCATCCCTGGCAGTGTTCAAGACCAGGTTGGACGACGCCTTGAGTGATATGATTTAGTGCGAGATGTCCCTGCCCATGGCAGGGGGGGTGGGACCTAGATGATCTTAAGGCCCTTTCCAATCCTAACTATTCTATGATTCTACACATGCAAGTCCAAATGCCACAGTGAATGTGATTCTGAAACTCTTAAGAAGGAAGACACATCAATGTAAGGCGGAGATTATGGTCTCAGAAATTGATTTGATAACTTCAATGGTGCTACAGAAAAAGAAAAAAAAAAGAAAGAAAAAAGGTCAAGGAAAGTATCATTGGGTAGCACAGATAAAGGCATTAATCATAATTTTGGCTGGTTTTAATTTTTGTCCCTTTTTCCTTTCTTTGAATTCTATTACCTCTCTAGAGGATATCTCTATGGGAACAGAAGGGGTACAATGAAAGTAGGGTGTGCTGGTGGCAAGTAATAGTAATGAAAAAGGATAAATATTAGCGGCTTTTGTGGTTTCAAATTATAACTACCTGGTTACTCTTCAGTCATTGTACCTGTCACTTAGGAACGGACACAATGAGGCTATTCTGGTTCACTTTATTTAAAATCATTAGAAAGATTTCACATAGTACAGGCTTGATCAGAAACATAGACCAGAAACATCAAGACAAAACAGTTAGTTTAATCTGTAAACAAAGTAAAACAGTCAGTGAAAGCAATATAACTACAAACAACACTGCAAAACACTATTCTTCAAGAAATGCCACAATTGGTGGTACACAGATAAAAAAGAGACAGAGAAGCATTTTACGGTTAGATTCAAACAAGGCATAGAGAAAACATCAATAGATAACTAGTATGACAAATTGAAAAAGATCTTAAGCTAATATCATTCAAGTGACAGGATTACCTTGGGTTATTTGATATTGTATATCTTCTTGTGTTTCTTTTTGTTTATTATTATTAACTTTTTTTAGTTGCTTTTCTGCTTCTATTTGCATTGGTTTCTCATAATAAACTTATACTTTCGAAGAGAGTCATCAGCCATGGAGATTGCTTCCGTTTTTTTGATCTATCTCCCTAAACTGCTTTCATACTCTGTTCTTTTTATCAGAAAAGCAGTTACACATCATACTTGCACATCAGGCAGAGCTGCACAGAGGACAAAGGCTAAGCATATTTCTGTATGTCACTGGAGACTGTGGAAGTGGAGCAGAAGGCACAGAGACAGAAACTGAAAAAGCAGAGTAAGAACGGCAGGGGTCACACATGAACATACCAGGGGTGAATGCAGTCTTTCTTTCTGGTGTGAGTTTGCATCTCCAACAGCCAGGACGACGTTCTATGCAAGAATAGCAGCAAATGGACAGGCCACTTTAGTTCCAGCAGATGTCATTACTAATATAACACAATATTACACTTTGTGCTTGTGATTCAGTAACTGATTCATTGTCTTGATGGTGTTTGCTGTAATGTGCACTGGGAATTTCCCTGCAACCTTAAAAACATCATTGTACAATTAGCACTGCTTGCTTTTATTGCCAATTTTTAAATGTTCCCTTCCAAAATACATCTGAGGCTGCCCTGACACATTAGGTAGACACTTTTCTTTCAGTAATACAGCTTATGTGCTGATAGGGTTCACTTCTAATGACTTTGCGAACACAGACCCCGTTGACAGTTGAAATGGCTCACTTTCATATATTTCACTCTTCACTAATGAATTAAGACATCTGCAAAGAAAAACTCATATTTAGCTCTTGATTTTAATCATTTGCAGGAGGAGAAAAACCACCATGTCTGAACTCTTCTATATTCTTAAAAAAGCACAAAGTAGTGCGAAGAGTCTGCCTTCCTGCATTATGCTGGGCATCCAGGTATAAGACAGTAGCCTTCCTTGGACAAAATCGTAGAATAGAATGGTTTGGGTTGAAAGCGACCTTAAAGGTCATCCAGTTCCAGCCCCCTGCCATGGGCAGGAATGCTTTCCACTAGACTAGGCTGCTCAAAGCCCGGTTCAACCTGGCCTTGAACACTTCCAGGAACAAGGCAGCCACAACTTCCTTGGGCAACCTATTCCAGTGTCTCACCACCCTCAGAATGAAGAATTTCTCCCTAATATCTAATCTAAATCTACCCTTTTTCAGCTTAAAACCATTCCCCCTTGTCCTGTCACTACATGCCCTTGTAAAACGCCCCTTTCCAGATTTCTTGTAGGCCTCCTTCAGGTACTGGAAGGCTTCTATAAAGTCTCCCTGGAGGCTTCTCTTCTCCAGGCTGAACAAGCCCAACTCTCTCATACTCTCCATTAGCAGCAGTGCTTCAGCCCTCTGATCATCTTTGTGGCCTCCTGTGGACTCGCTTGAGCAGCTCCATGTCCCTCTTGTTTTGGGGACCCAGAGCTGGACTCAGTACTCCAGGTGGTGTCTTACAAGAGTGAAGTAGAGGGGGAGAGTAACCTCAGCTGCCACTATTAAAATCTGTCTCTCCTACAAAGGATAAATGGAACAGTGATATAAAAAATTTGTTTCCATAGTATTTGTTTTATTTACCAAAATCATTTCAGTGCAGAGATCCACGGACTCCCTTCCTGTTATACATTTCTACTAAAACACTGGTCTAAGGTCATAGTGAGCTTTTCACAGAAGTACATTGAATAGTTTTAAACTAAAAATTAAAAAAAAATGTATTGTAAACCAATAAAAAATGAACTCTGGCAGCAGCCCAGTGGTTTAAAACACTTTGAAAGAGCTGTTCGAGAGACACAAAGAAAGTCTATGGTCTCAAGTCTGACCTAAGATACCAGCGTATTGTGTTTCATGTGCAGGAAAAGATAGCACTGCCATTACCAAAGATGTGTGAAAATAGGGAAGAATCTGTATCAAAATCTTCTAGTGATTTCCATTTTAGCTATTTGTTCATTGTCTGGTGCTGCAAAACAAGTGGTTAGTCTTCTTGTAAGAGCACAGTTTTCTATGCTCCAAGGCCTTCAGCAGCCCACCTTCTAGACTTTGTATGAAGAGAGACTGGCAGGACTTCTGGTATTATTGAATCCAACCACCCTGCAAGAAAGAAAAGTGGATTCAAGGGTTTAGCTTTCTGATTACCCCTGTAGGTTTCTGGGGACTCCAGGAAAGTTAGAACAGCAAATCAAAAAGAAATCCCTATATGGATCTTCTTATGGGAAAAGGTTTTTCTTCAAGAACGTCCTCTATAGGAGAATGATTTATATTATCTGAATTTTCACCCAACCAACTCAGAATACTAATTAAAAGAAAGAATGAAGAAACGTAGGAAAACGCAAAAACTTCCTCATCCTTTAAAAGGTTCTTCACACAGCCTGATCTTCTGTTACAACTTCTCAGTAGAATCAGGGAAGTTATTTTCAGTCCCTTGTTGGTTTTGAACACCTAACAATTTTCGGGGAAAATCTATGGACTCTGCAAACTTGATCTTACTTCATGTTCTCTAGTTTCCTTTGTTATGTTTTGCAGATCTTGCAACTAGAAAAAAAATAAATGTAGGGGAGAGGGTGCTTAGCAATTCTGAAAAACTGATGCTTTTAGTTTTGAGTGAGTCTGCCTGAGTCTTTGTATTGGTTCTGCATAAGATGTGGTCAATGTGACTTAAATATCTTCTAGCTCATAGAATTTTCCTGTTGTCTTTGGGGAAGAGAATCTGGTGTAGGATCTAGAGAACAAGTCCTCTGATAAAGTGTCTGAGGGAACTGGGGCTGTTAATCTTCAGAAAAGAAGGCTGAAGGTGGACCTTATCATTCTTTACAAATACCTGTAAGGAGGTTGTAACAAGGTGGGTGTCAGTGTCTTCTCCCAAGTAACAATTGATAGGATGAGAAGAAATGGCCTCAAGTTTTGCCAGGGCAGGTTAAAAATGAATATTAGGAAAAATTTCCATATTGACAGTGTTGTCAGGCACTGGAACTGGCTTCCTAGATAAGTAGTTGAATGACCACACCTGAAGTTATTTGAAAGCCATGTAGATGTGGCATTTAGTGACACAGTTTAGTGGTGGACTTCGCAGTGCTAGTTAATGGCTGGACTTCATGATCTCAAAGGTCTTTTCCAACCTAAATTATTCTGTGATCCTATGTTAAAAGCCATCTCGTTACCTGCAAAGCACATGCTCCTTTAAACACAGTTTACCACATTTTATTCTGTGTTTCAGCTAGGAAATTCTAGCCCCTACCCACCTGCGTGTCATTTTCCCTTACATGGCACACTGCATGGCAGTACACAAGTGGCAATTGCCCCTGTGTGGTTAAAGGAGGTCTCTGACTCTGGTTGTGCTACTACAGCTTGCTCCTGCACTGGGCCTAAGTACAGGTTGTGGGATTAGGATGAAAGCTCCCAGATGATGACTGACTGGTTTCTAGACACTTCGCACTGCTTGACTGGCAAAACACAATGGAAAACCTGGTTTTACATAAAGGAAGGTAAATAGAAACAGAAAAACTTGATGTGAGAACAATGTGGCTCAGTTAAAATTCTGTGAATAATTGTAGCTTCTGGATTGCATTAACTGCTGGACACTGGACAGAAGCTTAAGGTCATGGATTGTTTTTCATTTCTTATTGTGACAGCATGCCATTATTTTCTTACCTCTGAAACAGCAGGATTAGAAAGAGAAATACACCTTTTTTGACTGCACTGAACTTGTGTCTCTGAAGTGAAAACTGATTTGTGCACTGAATGAAGCAAATGAACATGTAAACAATTCTTATTTCTTTCCTCCAGGATCAGTAGGAAATAAACCTCAGTTTCAGGAGGAAAAAATCTAAGTGTTAAATAAGCAAACAAAACCACTAAAATCTAGAAGAACCATGTGTGAGAGGAGATAATGTAATTTTTTTCTTATTATTTTAGCACCTATAGAAGTGATATAAAGTTGCTGGATATTGACAGAAGTGTTTGTTTAATGAAAAACTCAGAGTAAAATATGTGTTTAGCTTTACAGAGTTCCCTTTGTAATTTCTAAACCCATGTTGCTGCAAACTTTCAGCCCAAGCATTAGCTCAAAAGAAAGAGAAAAACCAAATCCCCCAAAACCTGAAACAAAAATGAAGAGCAGAATTTACTAAATTGCTCTTCAGAAGAGCATTTTATAAGAGCAATTCTTCATACGAGCAATTTCCTGTGCTTACAGGAAAACCAAAAGATAAATGATCTGCTGAATAAGCAAGACTGGAGGAGAAG
This sequence comes from Pezoporus wallicus, assembly GCF_028554395.1. NCBI lineage: Eukaryota > Metazoa > Chordata > Aves > Psittaciformes > Psittacidae > Pezoporus > Pezoporus wallicus. Next base: position 1,110,727 of record NW_026642858.1, on the reverse strand, counting down.
GAAGATGAGCCATCTTCCCTTATGTTTGCCAAGACAGTTTCAAGAGGTAGGAACTGGCATTCCTGCTCTTGGCCATGGAACTGCAGCTCACCCAAACCTAAGCTGAGGACAACATCCTCACAGTCATTTTGCAGATAGGCATAGACTGAGTTGCTTCCAAGATAGATACATGATAGGCAAACACCATGAGAGAAGGCAAGAGAACAAATTTAAATGGTGGATTTGAGTGATTACGTTGTTTTTTGAGTGATTGTTTTTCTTTGGGAAAAAAAAAAAATCTTTTAATCTCCTCAGATTCAGAATCTCTCAATAGACTGATTTTTTCAAATGTAGTTGCGGATTGGGCTAGCTGAAATATGCTTACATGCACCTCTGCAAGAAATTCTTCTATACTTAGCATGGTAGAAAATGAAAATAAAAGAATGCTCGGCTAAAAAAACAATAAGAGTTCTTTCTGCACTTACCTTGTCTGTGGCTAGACCCTAGACAACTAGTCCTTTCAACTCTTGCTGTCTTTCTCTTGGTTCTTACAAGGTATTAGCACATTAGCGCTAATTTTAAAGGGCGCTTGATCTCATCTGCGGAGAATATACTTGACGAAGGTGCAAGTACGAGTTGTGCCTTAAAACATTACCAGTGTTAAAAGATTAAAAGGTTATTAATAATGTTTCCCCTCCCTCCCCCCTCTAACGTGAAGAGTTAGAGAAGAGCACCAGCTCTGCTTTCACATATACCTGCATAAAACAGGCATTAGTGCTGAACTAACTGAAGTTAACTACATAAAATAACTGCACCTGCAATCTGCACTCAGATTTTAAGCAACTTCTGAGGATATATAGGCTCTGCAGTGCAAACCTCAACAACTACACTTGGAGGTCAGTTTAGTATGCACAAGTGTTGGCATTTTCCATCCAGTGTACACTGGCTGAGAATAACACAATAACTGAATGGAAAACCAACTTTCTTCTCCCAGACTCTTTGATCCCATTTCTGTGTATTTCAGGCACTGAGTCCAGATGTTCAAAAACTAAATAAAAGCTGTAGTTCTGTATGCTGTCCTTCACCCCTCACTCAATGTTATTATGAAAAGCTGGATTTTAAAAAAGGAACAATACAGCTCCAAAGAATGAAAAAATACTCAAATCCTCCTCTTCCTTTTACTGTCACCACTTAGGCATCTAGCAAGCACGCAGTGCATAGCTGGAGGAAGTTTTGAAGGATATCAATGAATTCTTGATTTCTGCCTAAAGCTGTAATATAGCCTGCAAACCTTCCCCCATTTTCCTCCAACCAGAGATGTTAACAACCAATTACTGCCCTAGAAGCCATAAAGCAGACCCACAAGAGCCAGACAACAGTGTGTAATTGACTATATATCCATGCAGCTGAAATGAAAAGAGACACAAAGTCAGAACTTTGTGGACCTCAGAATTGTGGATTACAAAGTCAAAATATACAAACACTTCTTTTTTCCTTTTTTTTTTCTTAATAATTAAAGCCCAAGCATGTAGTACTTCGTTTCTTTCCTGCAGTGAAGTTCTACCAAGTCCGATCAAAGTGTTGAAACTTAAGGATTACTCTTTGTTGTTTCAATAGTATGTCTTCCCCCATGCAGGAAGGCAAGCAACATAGCAGGGGCTTAAGGACCTGTGTTCCTTTTCTCTATAAATTTAATTAGATGCATGAATCTGGTAGGTATGAAGTGCTGCCATTGGTACTTTTTATATTTAGTAATAACTACACCTAATTACAGTGTGCCAAGTCTGGAATGGTACTGTAGCAGGTGTTGCAGAAACCAAGAGAAAAAAAGACTTGATTTTATGCTGTAGTTGCAGTATTTCTGACGTCAGCATTGTTATTCCTGGCATCCTCCAAAGTCAGCAAGACAATAATCACATACAGAGAGTTTCAGCTGGTTTACCAGCAAAATAACAAGAGGCTGAAACAGTGTTTTTTTCTATCCAGCAGCAAAAAGAAAACCCAACCAGATCTTTCAGTAATATGTGAGATTGCCTAGTCTTGCCACAGGAAAGTTCAGCTTAAAGTTGAAAAGCTCTTAGGCATGCATGTCTTCTCAAAATCAACATTAAACACATACTTGTGTCCATGGGCTTATTTTAAACAGGGGGGAAATACTACATAAGGAAAAACCAGCGCATAGTACTGAATGCACTGAGAGAAGTCTTAATTACATCTCTTCTGAGACGGAAAATACGTTGCTGTGGTCTTGAAAGAACAGCCTCTGAAGCTGATACGATCTTTCAGAGAAACCCCATGTCTATCACAGTACTATGTCAGCATAAGTACCTTGGCAACTGATACTCTGCTATAGGAGGATGGTTTTGTGCTGTTCCAGCACACTCCTGTCAGGTCTTGAAAGCAGGGTGACACAACATTTGTGGTATAGATATGCCCAGAATTGTTCGTGCATGTTGATGGTATGAGCTTGCATGCATGAAAACATGCATTCACATAGACTTCAGTAGGATACTTCCTGCCAGTAATATAAAGTGGATCTGTTCAACAGTACTACCTAAAATGGACTGTGATGCTTCCAAGGAAATTCTTATGGAAAACATCTTTTAAAATACCAAGAGCTTCTTACATAAGAGCACTGTAGAAAAGAAGAAAAAAAACAAAAAAAACCCAAGCAAAACCTGTTTTAATAGACCATATGACAAGATGTAGCACCACATTGTAGTGACACGGACAGTTTGGACTCCTTTGCTTTCTGCCCTGTTCCAGTTCCAATGCAAATGCAACTAAACTCCTGAATAATAGGTCTCAGTGATTTACCTTTCCATCAATGTGTGTCTTAGCACCCATCTTACTACCTATGGTGCATTCTGAGGCCAGTTTGTCTCTGAGTTCATCCAACTTCAGGACTGTTTGGGAATTCTTCCCTAGGAAGATTCTTGCTGCAAGACAGTAATACATAAAATATCCCCATACTGTAAAATCATTGAGGACGTCAGGTATGTCTTTCCAAAGAAGTTCTGGAAACACCTTTTTTCATTGCTTTAAAGGCCACAGGAAGTCCATCAGTCCTGTGTTGCCCAGCCTCGAAGAAAAGCCACAGGGAGTCCCATCACAGTAAGAACACAATATGCTGCACTTTAAATATACCAGGAGAGCCATGACCAAAAATAATAACATCTAAAGCTCTAAGCAGATTTGGGATGGATACATCCAACCAAACCACAAATTTATGCAAGACCCTGCCTGTGTGCAGCACTTTGCTCTCACCTGACCTATGTGATATGACACATTGGAGCACCTCCTTAGTACCTGGGAGAGGCAGAGGCAGAGTTGGTTGATAAATATACACAGGACAGAAATAACACATCACCCACTGGAGACCAGAAGAGAAAGGAAAAACAATGCCTTAGCACAGGGAGCCTTGACAACAATGACTGCTTTGTCTTTGGAGACTTTTGTTGATGGTGCAAGAAAGAAAGCAGGTAAGGGAGCTTCAGTGTTTCTCAGGCTGCTCTTCCCAGCTGGGTAGAACTGCAGGTAAAGGTGAGGGAGGAAAACACTTGAGGCATGTATCCTTGAAGAAAAGGGAAAGAAATAAACCTGTGTACAGTGAGAAATAAAGTATGAATCAGAGTTGGAAATACTGTGTTATTGTGAAGAAAAAAAAAGAAAATCTTTCAACTCTGGTTTCAGAGCTGCAGGTGCTGACAGCTCTAAGAAAGACAACCTGCTTTTCAGTGCATTTCTCTAAGAAAGGCTTTTTCTAGGGAGTAAATAAGGAGTTTTGCAAGACAAGAAGGAAAAAGCACATAAAACTAGGAGAAAAAGCAAATCAAGATGTCTGTTTGAAGTGCATGCATATCTGAAGTATTCAACTTCTAAACAGCTGACAAGACTTGCTGTGGCTCTTGACCTTCCAACCATTTTTCACTCTACAATCCTACACTTCAGAAAAGCACAGTTTGAAGGAATTCTGTCAACTCACATATATTTTCCTTTCTTCTCAGAGAAAGAGGTATCATTGGTGCCTCTGGTGATATTTTGAAAACAGTTAGCTCTTGGCTTTTTAACAAATAGTTTTGAGAGTGCCAGAGATTGTAACCCCACAAAGGGAGGTTAAATAAAACTCATAAACGTCTTTGTTCTCTGTCAAGAGCATACATACACACCTTACAAAACACATACCACAGGATAAAAAAGCAAAAGGAGAAAAGAGCGTTGCATCCATTCAGAAATAACTATAGAATGAGAAAGCCTGTTGGATTTATTCCAGCAAGGCTGAGTCTAGTGCAACGATACAATCTGTATTTCAGAAAAGTACATTTCTGGTTAGTGAATGGTGTCAGAATGAAGGATATCAGCCTACACCTATGTGATACAGGATGCAACAGACGACATATATAAATCTTAGAGGCATAGTAACTGAAGGGGCACATTTTTTACCTACCTCAGACCTGGATTTTACCCTAAGGAAAGGATATGCCACTAAATCAGTATTTAAGAAAGAAGAGCAACACAAGGGCACAATGACTGTACTTTCTTTAAAAAATTATCATGGTAATTAATTCAAGATAGCATTGAGAAACTTCAAATGCCATCACCACAGTGAAGACCGAGGCCCACACCTTTCATGTGGATTGCTTACATTCATGGTACTTCTGAAGTCAAGAAGGGGTGCTCACATGATGCCTCATAACATAAGGGAGGCAAGATTTGCAGGGAGAGATAGTGTTTTTCTTTAGCCAAATGATTAATCTGGCATTCCAAGTTTTTCATGCACATGTCATTTCTTATCTATCCAAGTAAATAATTATTTGCAAAACAAGTTTCTAATAACATGTCAGATACCTTCAGCAGGGTTAAAAGATGTTGACAATAATCAGACTAAGAATTCACAATGTCAACATGTGACTATAAGAACAATATGAAAAAAAAAATAAGAATTAAGGAGCATATGACCTGAACAAACACAGGAAGAAGACTGACAAATACGTAATGTAACTACAAAGGCATATTAAGGTATCTGAAAAGTAAACAGAAAGAACACTGGAAGGGAGATGATTGTTATCTGAAAGGGACAATTGCTGATGACATTCCCCAAACAGCAGATACTCGGGCCACTGAAATGTTAGTATTTCATTCTGGTTACCTGTGTGGTTACTGCTAAACAAAGGTTTCAAAGTTAAAGTGGTTTCACAGAGCAGCTCTATTGTAGATTTGGACAGAGTTTTCCTTTCTAAATCACTTTGGAAACACTTCTATGTCTGCATCTGTAGAGTAGACATCTGATTTTTTTCTTTTCAAGTTTCTTGGAGAAATAGAGCAGAAGGGGTTTTGGATTCAAATACAGCATATGAGAACAAAGGGGAAAACAGGATGCAAATTTTGTTCTTTTCTCTTGAGGAATATAAGGTTACACTGATGCAATTTTGAGCTGCCTTGTATTGGTTCATCTGAGTGTACTATGAATAAAGAGATTACATTTACATACCAGAAATAGTAGAATGATTTTGTTTCTTTTCTTCTCTGTTGGCAACCAGTCCCTAACTAAGTGATCTCACAAAATAAGTTTTGAGTATTTTTGAAAATTATCTAATTGAATTAACTTTAGCTCAGCATCCCACATAATACTAAAAGAGACCAATATAATTCCAAAAAGGTCCAGATGGAACAGTGAAAAAGGAGCTATGAATTTTACTGGGGAAGGATAAAATTTCTACATGGAGCCCAACTAATAAAAACCTTTCTGTTTATTCACCACAGTGAGGATTACACGATTTCATAGGCACATGGATGACAACGTGGAAATATTCAGCACAGTGGCAGTGTCCAGATAAAACAGATTTGACAGACAAAGACATCACTCAAATGTAATTAGTTATTTTGGAGATCAGATGACAGCAACATTTCAGTATGTACATGCTGTACCTCACAAGTACAATTGCATGCTGATGCTCTACTAAGGTCATGCATTCTTCTTGATAATGTTCTAGATAAACACTCTGCTTTCTCTGCTCCACAGATGCTGGTAGAAATAACCTCTTCAGAGTGCTCTAAACCCAGAAGCTTTTCACCACACTCAGAAGAGTTTTATATAAATGAAACCGCAAAATCATCCTGACAAACAATATGCTTTTTAATATATCTGTATATATAGGCAGCCTGGCACAGTGTGCAACTCCTGTACCTGTCTTGCTTTCCTCCAGGGGAGCTGGTGCCTGCTCCTTAAAAGCTGCAGTATGAAATCTATAGCTAAGTGGGAGTGCTAACTGAGACAAAGTATTAAGGCAATCAGCAGGTAAGAAATCATGAAGTGCTGTAAAACATCACAGAAACACAGGCATATAATTTAATTATTATTTTGTGCAACGTTTGACGTGGAGGTTTTATGTTTTATCCTACTTTTTCAATGGGCAAAAAAATATGTACATCTTACTACTTCCATAAAAGAATCTTTTTATGTTCTCAGATAATTACAGCACTTGAGGTGATCACGCCAGAGCTGAAATGAGTTTACTGCCTCCTGTGCTTGGGTTTTGTGACCTTTGACTTGCTAGCTTTTCTTTTGTTTAAGCTGGCCTCTGTAATGGGTTGCACTTTCTACCCTGAAAGGACAGGCTTGTGCTCAAAAGAGCGTGCAGCCATTTAGACTCTGCCCCAGTTACTTTGTCATGAAAGAATCCATCCCACAGAAGGACTGCTGCTCCCACAGCAATCTGCTTGCATTATGCTTGAAGTGACTCATGCTTTAGTAGTACATCCAATCGCCCAGGTCAGGGTAGGTGGGATATTGCAGTTCATTATTTTCTTAAAGAAAGTCCCAAAATGCAGTTGAATGCAGAGCTGTATTACTATTAACATTATTAATGACCCTACTTTTTACAGTAGATGGTTACCTCTTGCATCTACTACAATCGCTCCCTAGAACACACAAAGCAATAATAGTCATAGCAATTAACACTGCCTAGCTTAATCCCTATGGTTTAATCAGTAACGAAAATAAATCTCAGTTATAGCTGTGCTATGGACTTAATGATGTAAAGAAACATGCAAACCAAGTGTTTTAGGTAAGTGGGGTTTTTTAGGCTAATGGTATCACTGGAAAAAAAGTACTTTTCTATCTTGTAAACCTCAAAATTTTCCTTCAGATTGTAGCTCTAAAGCTGCCTATTTTTTTGTTTAATAACCATGAATGTTGTTCATTCTAATAAAACACATCTCCACCAGCCACAAAGTTTGTCTTGTAAAAAGCTTCTGTGCAATATTCTTGCCTATGAAACTCCCTTGATGCTTCTAAGCACTCTAAAACCAGAAAGATAGCTGGAGTCCCTTTTGACTTTCTGCTAAAATAACGTGCTCTGCCATAGTAAGGCATGTTTTACAGACCAAAGGTAGCATCTTCTATTGGACTGACTGATGTAGCTGAGGAAGAATACCAACTGCAGATAAGTTCTTCAGCTCATAGAGGTTGCTCAGGGTGCCTCTCTTGATAAATCAGATAAAACATGATCTTTTCACTTGGGAAAATAATTCTGAATGCACAGTCATAACCAGCATCACTTCCCTCTATCTATCTAAGCTATCATTTTCCCCCAGTAGTGCTTATACTGACTACGTCAATGCATCATTGTTGGTTTTGTACTTAACTCTCAAAGGTAATTTTGTTTGGAAATTCCATACTTCTTCCATACTGTTGTACGGCCACGTAGGTTGTACCTTATTTATATGCACTCTCAGAGTTATTTCTGAACATCTCACAAGTATTTACCTTACAACAATCCAAAGAATCAGGAAAGTAATTTTAGTGTTCCCCTGATCACAGAAGTAAAGACTGAGAGATTCAGTAATATGTTGCAAGTCACAGCATAAATCCAGGAGAGAACTGAAAACAAACCCTGTATTCTCCTGGCTGGCTCTCCAAGTCCCTAGAGACATGTCAGTAAGGCTGCTTTGCAATCAAAAGTATGATTGCAGCAGGAATAGAATCACACAAATTCACTTTAATCTGGTTAAGATGTCTAAGAACACCAGCATGAATTTTAGCAAAGGCAATGCAAGTCAGCTGTAGACTATGAGCAGTTATTTATATTGCTAGCTTGCACTGATGTCTCTCATGCTGTACAATCCATGCTGCCTATAGAAAAACAATCAAAGCTAGGCCTCTGAGGGCTGAAATTATCCTTCTGACTGCAGTTATATGTAGCTGCAGTACAGTTGTGCAGGTTTGGTGTGTACCTTACAAACAGAACTTGGGCCAATCTCTCCCACAAATCTGAAATTTAGTGCATCTATCTCTCTCAGTAGATAGACTGAATCCTTAACGTAGCTTTTTGAAACACTGTTGTTTTTTCACATACTCTGTTCCTGCCACAACCTCATCAGCACTACAGAAACTAACTTATTAATTATGGGGTAGCTATGAATGGCTGCTGCTTAGTACCAAAGGCACTCTGGTAAATCCACACAGTGAACAGCTATCTGTCATATGGGCTGAGAATGCACCAATTGCTTTAAAATTTGTCTTGGCAGTATTTCATGTAAAAGCATTTGTAAAGGACACAACTGCTTGGAAGGAACATCAGCCAGGAAGTTCCTGTATGAAGAAAGCCCTGGGCAAGAAAGAAAGTCATGCTGAGCGTTTACAAGAGGAAAAGTCAGACTGACCTGAACTGAATGCACTGGGCTTGCTCACTTCTCTGACAATGTTCGTTCACATTTACACCATGCATTTTCTCAGGTTTCTCTGGAGCCGCAGCTGAGTGCTGGAGCCTGGAACACTTTCAAGGAGAAAGGCTGCAGGCTTCCTTCTGTCAGCACTGAAAGCACCACTGGCAACATAAGGATGTTGTCAGGCTTCATCACAAATCCTTCCATTGCCTTGCACTTCACTTTTCATCAGGAGGCATAACCCAAGAAAGGGATGGGTGTGAGAGATATTTTCCTTTTGTATATTAGTCCATTGGCAACATTAAACCCTTTAATGGATACTCAGAGCTGGCTGGCTTTGCCTTTGAACTAACTGCTGCCATGCCAAAGGATTTGTTAGATGTTCAGGTGATTTAGAGTCTTTCCTTTGGAGACCCTGTGTACTGTTCCTAATTGGAATACAAATGTTTGACCTCTTGCTTCTCAAGTGTTCCTGGTTTGTAGTGATGGGAAAGAAAGAAAAAAGAAAGGAAGGAGGCTTAGGTGGTGGCAGAAGAAAAGTAGGATCAAGAGTCAGATATCTTTTCATTTTATCCTGCTGGTCATCTCGTGTATTTTTATCTGCTCCAGCAGTGTAAAGGGTGGGAGTCACCATTAGCATGGAGATTTTAAAGGACTCTCTAAAGTAAGATCAGGCTTGCTAATGTTAGGAAACTTTGGCTAAGTGATTTGAGTGTAGGGGGGAAACATCCTAAAAAGCCATTTCTTCCTGATTTCGCAGTTTTCAATCAATGGCAGCTTTAACACTACTAATGCCTTCACATAGCTCCCTCACCATCAACACAGGCAGGGCCAGAAAATGCAGTGCAGCTATTCAGAACTGTACCTAATGACTTATAAGCAAACGAGGATGCTATAGGGGGAGTAAGCCAGAGGCTGCAATGAAATATTTATTGTTAATTTACTTAAAGATAAAAATTTTAGTCAGGAGGCATAGAACACAAATCATGACCATTCTGGGAAATGACAACAGAAAACTTACTGTTTCTTACCAGAAAACTTTGCTGTAGGCTGCTTTTGATATTATTCCTTCCCTAATGTAGGATTACAGATGCATTAACAGCAAATTTGTACTCATTCAAGTCTCCCGATGTCTAGGGATAATTTTAAGTGTAATTTGGGAAAATGTTGATGGCTTCATGATAGTATGATAGACATTCAAATTGTTATTAAATTCATACTTGAAGAGACTTCTGAAGAAAGAGGAATAATATTCTGCAAAAGATGGTGCTTGTAATTGTTCCTTTAGCAATTATTCCTCTAGGAGCATCTTGCTGTGCACTAAGGCATCAAATAAATTGGTGCTCACTAATTTGACTACTGAGAACTGAACATTTGAGTAGTTCAGACTATCATTATGTCCCCTTTGACTGGGAAGGTTTTTGTTCACACATGGTAATGACTGGTTGTATTCATTAAAGACACTGTTTAAGTATTTGCTGTGATACAGAAGTAATTTCTTTTTTTTCTAGTTACCTGTTGGCATGTTACAATGAATATCCAATCTGATATTCTTGATAATGAATGAATGCATCCAATCACCTTTCTGGTAGAAATGGTGTTAAAATTGGAAGCAAAGCTTTATTAAAATGTCAGGGTTGTGAGTGCTCACGACTCTGACGCTTATGCCCAGAAGACTGAGATCTTTAAAGTGAGAGCTTCATACACAAGGCTCCCTTTGGTTCCACAGGAGATGTGCTGTGTCTATTACTCTTTCAACAGAGGTTTTCTCTGAATATCTGATGTCATGATCTTTTGGGGGAGTAGGGGAGGGAAAGTGATTTCTGTCCAGAAGCAGCAGTCTGGCCATCAGCCCTTCTTTTACCCCCTACAACCCCAAGGCAGGGAAAGAGCAAGAACAGGTGAAGTGGCTGCATAAGCCTCAGAGAAGCATCCACCTGAAGTAAGCTTGTGCCAGCCCCTCATGTGGGGCAGGGTGCTCAGCACTAATTGCTTCCCATCACCTTCCCACACAACCACCTTCTTGTCTACTGCAACCCAGCCTCCAAATCTGACATGCTGTTCCTGAGACAAAGCAGGTCTTTCCTTCTCATCCACAAGATTTGCGCCAAAATAATCTGCCCACACATTCTGGAAGTCAGGTGAGCTCCTAAATATAGAATCATAGAATCATGGTGTGGTTAGGATTGGAAAAGAATGTTAGATCATCTAGTTCCAAACCCCTGCAACAGGCAGAGATGCCTTACCCTACAACATGTTGTCAAAGGCTCTGTCCAACCTGGCCCTGAAACACTGCCAGGGGTGGAGCATTTATCACTTCTTTGGGCAACCCATTCCAGTGCCTCACCACCCTAACAGGAAAGAACTTCCTCCTTATATCTAACCTGAACTTCCCCTGTTTAAGTTTTAACCCATTACCCCTTGTCCTATCACTACAGTCCCTAATGAACAGTCCCTCCCCAGCATCCCTATAGGCCCCCTTCAGACACTGGAAGGCTGCTATGAGGTCTCCACGCAGCCTTCTCTTCTCCAGGCTGAACAGCCCCAACTTTCTCAGCCTGTCTTCATATGGGAGGTGCTCCAGTCCCCTGATCATCCTCGTGGCCCTTCTCTGGACTTGTTCCAACAGTTCCATGTCCTTTTTATGTTGAGGACACCAGATCTGCACACAATACTCCAGGTGAGGTCTCACAAGAGCAGAGTAGAGGGGCAGGATCACCTCCTTTGACCTGCTAGTCACACTTCTTTTGATGCAGCGCAGGATACAGTTGGCTTTCTGGGCTGTGAGCCCACACTGAAGCCGGCTCATGTTCATTTTCTCATTGACCAGCGCACCCAAGTCCTTCTCCGCAGGGCTGCTCTGAATCTCTTCTCTGCCCAGCCTGCAGCTGTGCCTGGGATTGCTCCCACCCAGGTGTAGGACCTTGCACTTGGCATGGTTAAACTTCATGAGGTTGGCATCAGCCCACCTCACAAGCATGTCAAGGTCCCTCTGGATGGCATTCCTTCCCTCCAGGGTGTCAACCGAACCACACAGCTTGGTGTCATCGGCAAACTTGCTGAGGGCGCACTCAATCCCACTGTCCATGTCACCAACAAAGATGTTGAACAAGACCGGTCCCAACACCGATCCCTGAGGGACACCACTTGTTACTGGTCTCCAGCTGGACATTGAGCCACAACTGTTCAGCCACAACTCAAGTTTAACCATGCCAAGTGCAAGGTCCTAAACTTATTCATGGGAACTTCTTTTAGAATAAAGGAAAACAAAGAAATAGCTTTAAAAAGGAGAAGAAAAATTAAAAAGATTTCGTTTTGTATGCAGGAAAACCTGATGCTATTTTCTTCAATTTCCATGAAACACATGATAAACACATCATTTGAGCTTTTTTATCTCCTGTCAGCTCTGTGGAAGACTAGACCAAGGAAAGAAATCCAGACCACCAGGCAGAACATCATTTTGATCACACAAACATGATTAAAAGTAGAAAAGCAGATCAAGGGCAGACGAAGACTTCATTTTTAAGCCTTGTTTGTCTTCCTTGGCACAGTGGGACTTGCTAATTTTCACCGATTCACATGACTCATGTTTATGCCTCTGAAATGGTGAATCACAAACTTTCCTAGATTAGGAAGAAATTGCTGGGTTGAAGTAGGAGAGAGGACAGCTGTAGGCCATTTTTCTGCACTGATTTTCATGGCAGTTCCAGATAGCCAGTGTCAGCTCTCAAACTGCTTTGCAAAATAGGAAGTCTACTATTGCTGTAAAAAAAAAATCATGTTGCTGGGAGCCTTATTGTCCATTCCAGCCATGAAGCAGCAATCACTGTAAGCCACAGATTCTTCCTCATGCAGCCTAGAGAAAACACTAAGCAAAAAGCAAGGCTGTATTTGACAATACTGGATAATAGGCAGCAGAAAGGGAAACAACAGCTTTCTAAAGAACTAAGTGTGCTAGTTAAGATGAACAGATGCACACAGCAGATTTCACTAACTTTGACAGGCAAGTTCACAATGCTGAGTTACCAGCTGCGCTACAAAAGTTACCCTCTCTTGGCCTTTACCCAAGAGAAAAGACCAAGTATTTCTCAACCTATGTACATTAAAACAATTGCTTGCAAATTCAAGGAAGCTGTTGTTGCAAAAGCACTGCCTTCAGGTAAGTTCCCAGTACTTATGGCATTAAAATTATTCCAAACTTTTAAACACACAGCAGGTATGACATTCATGCAAGGCTGGAGCTTGTTGATTTCCTTCTGTTTAGTGACCAGCAGTTCTGCTGCAGACCAGCAGTTCTGCTCTTTAAAGAAAATGGGGTAAGGCAAGAGATGACATTACAACACTGACACACACACCTGCTGACAAGTAATACATTCAGCTTGTTTGATGTCAACCGAGGTTTGGTAGAGCCCAGCTTAGCTGGACAAATAGTCACCATGCGTATACAAGATAAAAATGTGCATTTTTCAGGAGGGAGCGGGCCTGCTTTCTTCTAAAATTCTGAATCAGTTTTCCTACGAAATATACATTTTCCTTTCAAGTAAATATTACAGTTTCTCTGTGATAATATTAATGTTGCATTATGCTGTTCTTCATGTAGCAGATGAAATGAGTCCTGACATAAACCTTTCTGTAGAGAAGTTTCGTTTTTCATAGTTACTGAAATGCGCTATACAAGTGTTAGAATCCCTGCCCCTCCTCCATCCCAATCTTACATTGCATTTTCTCAAAAGTAGTGAAGTGGATCTTTTCCCATCCAAATTGCATGTAAAAAAAGAGAGGCAGTTGCGCTTTCACAGGAAACTGAACACATTGTTAATACAAGCACCGACTCTTTTGAAATGCCTCCTTCTTGGTAGACAGACTGCTACTTTTGCTGAGCATAATGTCAATACAGAAATCTGAAGTATTTCCAAGAGGTGGTCTAAGGAGTCTCTAATGCACAGGAATGAGCACCAAGATGTATTTTCCATATTTGACACAATCAAGAGAGCTCCAGTAACTCCAAACCTGTAATGAGTGGCTATTGACATACTGTGGCTAAGGAACTGGTTCCAGGTTTTGATGCCAGCTGTTGTTTACTCAGACATTAATTCCTCAGCCCCGTGTGTTTGTTTTTTAAGGTTGGAGGGGTCATTATTGTCTCCATCATGAGCCTGTAACAGCCATATACATAGCAAAAGTGAAACACAGCCAATACTCTATCAAGGTGCCTATCTCTAGAAAGAATCCCAAACCACTGGGCTTTGATGATGGCTAGGCAGCCCTGTCTATTGCCGTTACTACTAAGGAAAAGAGTTTGCTATGGATGACATGTAGTTAGCATGACATTTTGTTAATGTCAGAACCATTTTAAGGTCTGATGTTGCCAGACAGTAACACATAAAGTGACAATTAGCCATTCAGCAACCTGAAATGAATAAAAAAATTATTGTTGCTTGCCAATATGTGAAAAGGAGCTGATCACATTAGTTGGATAAAGGAAGAAACTGGAAGGTGGGATTTTGTAAAAGTGATTTTTTAGCTAGTTAATTTTAATGGCACTATTAAAACTGTCTGGACTCAAGGGTGCCATAAGTATTCATATCACTTTAATCTTAGTTCTGTTTTGGTAGCTAGAAAATGGTGAAATGTAATCCAGTTATATTTATTATTTTTATTTTATTTCAAATTTGAAGTTGTTACATTTTAATATTGTGGAAGGTATATATCTAAGGTGCTGTTCATACTGTTTTTTTCAGTGAAATGACATCAAGCAAACCTGGGTTTTTCTGAACCAAAATACATATCAAAATGATAACCACCTCTCTTTAAATAATTTTAATTAAGGATTACTTTCCATTTCACATCTAACTTTAAAGATTTACAATATGAAATAACATTTTCACACTAAAGATTTGTTAGATACTTCAGTTGAAAGAGCTTCATGAATCTGAAAAAGTAACATACAATTTTCCCTTGCATTTAAAGGATAAAATTGTCCCAGTTTCATTCAGTGGATGAGAATAGACAGTATGCCAGGCCAATGCCTAGGTCTGGCTTTTTTTATGAAGCAAATGGTTTTTATTCAGGAAAGGAGAGCTGTAATATTATGGCTACCCACCATCAGAACACTGATTTCATCTATTCACCAGTAGAATCCAACACAATGTTTTGAAATAATTTTGTGTCTCACCAGCCACATTTATCTCACACTGACAAGTGGCCTTTCAGGACACTGCGAGGCAGATTTCAAGTTTTTTAAGCTATACTTCTTCTTCTAATTGAATTTGGCCTTACTGGAGGAGAAAAAAGTAAAGGAAGAAAATCAATCTCTCTTGGTGCTTCTGCCCACAAGGTAAAACATGTTTTTAGAACTTAGGATAAGGAAGAGCATGCTGGATTGAATCCAGTTGCTTCAGTTATAGAGGGAATAACCATTCCCAAAATAGCTTTTATGTTGTTGCTTGCCAATTGACACACAATAAGACCAGATATTGTTTTACATTCTATTTCTTATTTTCTCAGGTCTCTAGTTTCATATTCTTATTATAGATTTCCCATCATATTCCCTACCTTCCTCACTTCCTTGCATACCACTATAAAAAGGAGCATTTTCCACCTTCAGTGCTCAGAAGCTTGATTCAGAGCTTGAGTATGACTAATGGAAAATAATGTTGACAAATTAAATTGAGTGAAGAAAGGTTTGTGAAGGAGTTTCAGCATGTGTACTTATGTTAGTTCTGATGTGGCTTTGTGTGATTGTTAGGGAATACATAGTTAATTCTATAGAAAGCAAAAATGTGACTTTCTGTAGCTTTCTGTTTACTAAGAAAAAAAGAAATTTTTATCTTATAAAAATATTCACCTTTCACAATTAACAGCAAGATGAAAATGAAAATACTTGGCAGATCTGCAAAAAGCAGGGAGTTTAATGAATAGGTGAAATTAACATACCTCTGAGTCAGATAATTTGTTTTTAAAAACAAGCACCAGGTCTGGAAATAAAAATGGTTTTGTTCCATGTTCCCTTCTCTATAAAATCCATAAAAATTCATCACTTTGATAGCTACTTCACCTCACATGCCAAGAGGCTTTTCTTTTCATTGCTTTCGTCCTGACAATCAGAGAGGTATGTGGACTGTGAGAGGGCGTAGATTTGCAGAGGAAGGAACACATGATGGGACAGTTGATGTGAGAGGATAAAAAGGCCATTGTAATCACTCACGTGTTACTTAATATTTTTTAACAGCAACTGTTCTGTTCTGTACTCAAGCACCTTCCATTATAAGTCAACCAGGTGCTCAGTGTAAGGTTAGAACAAAGATCACATGAGCTAGAACTTGCAGTATAGGAACTTTAAAAGCCTTGCATGCATTTTTGTATAGCAGCTTGTAAAGGAACAGTCCAGCTCCTTTATTTCTCTATCACTTGACAGTTTAAACAAAACATATAAATAAGGTTGTTAATATGCAAGGGTAATGAACAGCTCAAATTTGCTCTAGGACAAAGAAACACTGCAGGCCTATTTTGGTTGATGGGCAACCTAAAAAGGTAGTCTGAAATCACATGTATATAACAAAATACATGCATCAAGGTAATGAACTGCTATTTTTCAAAGTGTTGCTAAAAATAAAAGCTGAGGGGGGAATATTGCAGGCATGGATTACATATCACTGGAAAGAAATTCTAACTGAATTTCAGTAGATTTAGCAAACCACTGAGGAATGATTTAAAATGTTTTGGAACTGTTTAGGAATGAATACTACAGGTTTTCACAGGATGTTAAGTTAGCATAAGCTATACTGTCTGGAACCTGCTGTAAGGAAACCTACAGCAGATTCATAACCATGACCAGACATAGCTTGTATTTTATAGGCAATTAGTTACAGCTTAGTGTGACAAGTATACTTTTGTCTATAGATGAAGCCGCCAGCTTCTTTAATTTTATTTTCCTCATTACAATGGATGAAGAAATAAGAGAAGGATTAAAATGCAAAGGGGCAAGCTAGGTACAATTGCTATGTCTGCGCCATGCTGGGTTGAAAGCCCTCAGTGGGCTGTCTTCCATCATACAAAGTAT
Source organism: Pezoporus wallicus (assembly GCF_028554395.1). Taxonomy (NCBI): domain Eukaryota; kingdom Metazoa; phylum Chordata; class Aves; order Psittaciformes; family Psittacidae; genus Pezoporus; species Pezoporus wallicus. Next base: position 1,094,019 of record NW_026642858.1, on the reverse strand, counting down.
TTGCATGCACCTGGAGTGTCATTTATTCCTTATTCCTTTGTGTAAATTAATGCAGTTGTTTGGTTTGTGAACAGCATGCTGTTAGTTTTCACAGTAGGTTGCAGGGTGAAAAAGTGTTATGTTTAGAAATACATTATCACAACAGGAGTATTCTCTGGAGCTATGCCCATAGCTGAAATACTGATAGGAAGAAGGGCCTTTATGACAATGTATAGGGCAGGGTTAATTTTGTTGCAGAAAAGACCCTAGCTGGGGGTATTTATATTAATATTCAGCTTTTGCTGAGCACCATCTTCATCAGTTTGGCCTATCTCTGCATATTAATAAAGTATTTTGTTTCTCTGGACTCCTCATTAAAGGAGAAGCAACTGATCACGCATTTCTTCTATTCTGCTCCCACCTCCCCTGTTAAGTATTCCCAGACTATTAGTTCTGTGGTTAAGTAACACTACCATAAACTTTCCAGGGGAAAAAAAGACTCCTGGGAGAAAGAAAGGTGTCCTGACTAATGGCTAGGCTTACACACTGTGTCCTGCAACTCCTTCCATATTCAGGACACACCACCAGCTGCTGAAAACCTGTTTGCAATTTGTAGATAAGGGACAATCTTGGGGTAAGAAAGGAGTCTGCAAAGCAAGTGTCATGGCACATTTGGCAGGGATGGTATTAGGGTAAGAAGAGGCAATATAAGACTACTACAAATCAGTAGATTTAAAAATACTGAACAGCACATGAAAAAGCTGTTTTCTCAGATACATGTGTAATCTACTGAGATAACTGCATGCTAAAGCACCTCATAAACCACAGGTTTAACAGCTTAGTCTATCTTGTCTTGTATAAAACCAGATTTTACTTAAGTGTGTCTCCTTTCTATGATGAAAAATGAGAAATCTTTGCTTGTGCCTATATCAGCCTTCAGCCATGACTTTCCGTATGCTACTAATATGCAATGTTGAAGAGACATTGTCCACTCCAGAAACAGAAAGGATATAAACTTATCAAGGTGGTTCTGTACGTAAGCTAATTGGTGGTAGGCCTAATGAGCCCAGAGAAATTTAATTCCGTTTTCATGTTGTTAGGACCTAGGCAAGCATGTCTGCAGCTCGTGGCTGCACCAGCTCCCTTGAAGCCCTGCTGTGCTCTGCTCCTCTGTGAGGTACATAGTTGTTGTCTGTGAGCATTCTCTCACCTATGCATTGTAAACTGTTGTGGATGATGGAGGGACAGGGCTCCTTCTCTTTTTGTGTCTCAGTGAAACTGAATTTAGAACCCTTAAAAACTTTGATGGATTGTGTCTTGAAGGATTACAGTAAATAACTGCATAATAGCGTAATAGGAAACACATTTATGTTGTACAGGCAATATTTTTCTAGTTGTAGAAAGAATCTAGAAAGCAAACTATGAAAATTAAAGGGTGCTTTTGTACTAAGAAACTAATGCAGAAATAGCTATCCATTCTAACAAGTAATAGATAAAAAATACACAACTAATGCAATCAATAAATCCCTTCCTCTCCCCATCATTCAAGGGTAACAATACTTTAAATAGTTTAAAACAATGTTAATACTCACTTGTGGTAAGGAAGGAGAGAACAAGAGGAATAGTAGCTATTTCATTTCCCCAAACACCTTGTCATGCAAAGAAATGAGCTCCAAGATTCCCGAATGGGTTTCCCCTGTGATGGAGAATTTGTGCATGCTTGGTGGTCCTCCTGAGGCAGCTCTCCTGGTAAGACAGTTCTTCTCATAGCAGCGCACAAAAGTGGCTGCTTCTGCACTAGCAACAGCCAGGGCAATGAATGGACTTGTGTAAAAATTCTGTAACATTCAGACTTTGCTCAGCTTCTTCTGGGTTATCGCTGCTCAGGTTAGTTCTGCCCCTGGATTTATCAAAACAGGTGCTGATCACACACAACAGCTCCACAAAGGATGCACAACCCTGGTAAATACAGGCTGAGGAACAGAGACAAGTTATTGTTTTGTGGAGGGTAAGGTGAAGGAAGACCTCCAGCACTGAGCCCTGACCCCAGTCACCACCTCTACCACCCAGTACAGTTGCAAGGTTCCAAATCAAACCAAAGCTGTGGGTGTACTATGTGCTGCCAGCTGTTTGGAAGCCAAAGCATCTGACTGCTATCAGCACAGAAACCACAAACCCCATCACCTTTTTTAAGTGGACCTGTCCAAGGTAGGTATTTCCTCTAATGAGCATGAGAATATAAAAATGCAGTTTGAGAGCACTCACTCCTCTCCCTAATGCCACTTTTCAAGTGGTGTGAGTTTCAGTTGTGCTGAGACAGAAGACAGAGAAACTGACTTCTTTGAAGAAGTGTGGAGTGGGAGTGAAGTTGGCAACTCCATGCCAGTTGAGGTGCATTCTGTTCACAAACACTTCACTGGTGAGGGCCAGACATGTGGCAGACAGCAAAACATACAGGGAAAAAAAAATACAGGGAAAAGCAGCAGGGAAAAAAAAAACAGAATGACAGGATTAGATCTGTAAAGAGTCCTTGATTTTGTTGAGGCCACATACAGTTTTGCAGCTTAACTATGCTACCTGTAGAAACATGCCTCTTCATATAGTCATCTACTCATCATGAATAAAGCTTCAGACTCCCTAAACTTCAGCTTAACAATGCATGAAACACACAGCTTTGCTGTGCTCATAAGCAACAGTCTGCCAAAAGCAGAAAAGCAGGTAAGCTCATGTCATAATGTTCCTGATGTGAAGAGTGAAGTGGAAGTAACTGAGAATTTGCCTCTATTAAACACAGGCAAATTCTGCTTATCTGTGCTTGTCTTCAGTCATGCTTATGACTCCATACCAGAAACCTATTATATTCTAGAAAAATTAAACAAGAAAGAAAGAAAAAATGTCAAAACAACCACACCGAATGAATGCCATTCGTGCAAAACCAGTTTCTTCTGAGATTTTTTCCTTTCTGTGTGGAGGCCTCATGGCACTGCTGGGAACCCTGTTCAGTAGCACACTTTGTACTTCACAGACTGGGATTTTCTGTGCCTATGTTATTAATGGTAAGTAGTCAGGAAATGTGTAAATCATTGCACATTGAGATAATACAGAACATTACCCACTGTGGTATTATAAATCTCTAAAACTGATTCTTAAACTAGAAGAGATAGAGTCTGGGGTTGCTTGTTCAGGCTTAATTTGACTTATCAGCTATGATACCATCTGTATTTGAAGAAAAACAGCTGTATTTTCAGCTACTAAAGCTGATTTGAGCACTTTATAAAAGAGAACAGTTGAATCAACAGAATCTCTTTCATACTCTCTAACTGTCCCAGCTGAAAAATGTTCCAAAGCAAATAAATGAAGCAAAACCAAACAATAATACAAGTGTAGCATTTCATTGAATGGAAAATGTTTTGTCTCTGAAACCAGTGAGGCCCCACTCCACTCCAGTGACAGAAAAATTTTACCCAGGCATTCAAGTGATATGGGCTCCAAGGAGTCTTCTGAAGAAAAATGCCATCACCTCTGTCTGCACAGTGCTTCTGTCTGCCCAGACCTCCTGGAGCACACACTGGGAGCCTACCAAAGCACACTCGTTCTGAGTGCTCAGTCCGCTCAGAGGTGGCTGGGACGTGCAGAGAACATGCACCACCATACCCATGCCCATGCCCACTTGGGATCTCTGTGCTGCTGGGGAGTGACTGCTTCCCACCTGGCTGTCCATCCACATGAATGGGAGCAGGTAACCCCCAGGTGCTTTGCCTTGTGACAACCTTCCCACAGCAGGCTCAGGGCTTCCAGTCCAGGGACTTGCTTTCACCATTAGACTCTCTTGAATGCAGCTTTGTTTATTTCAGACTGGGTTTTTTTAGGGAAAAGCTATTAGTCCGGAGTTATTTCCAGAGACAGCTGCTCTTTCAGCTGGATGCATTTGACTAGAAGTTGCATACCGCTGCCCCTCAGAGAGGGCAATAAAAATCCAGACCCTGAAGAGGCAATTTTGCTTGCTGCCATTTTGGTGTTTTGCCCACTGGAGACTGGGCATCCCTGAAGTGAGGTCTCAGACATGCCTGAGCCTATCTCCACTCCTGGAGGCTGTGTTGCGCATTTCAAGGGATGGCTTGCAGGATTTCTGCACTGCAGCAGAGGGAAACAAGAAGTGAGTGGCCTTGCAGTTAAAAGCGAGCTGATGCTCAGAAGGCTGCAAGTGTCACCACCCTAGCAACTCCAACATGCTTCTCCTCCAAGCAAGAGATCTGCCACAAGCTTAATGTAAGAAATAGTAAATAAATAAATAAAAATAATTTCATTGCTGTCTCCAGTCTAGTGAACCTTGGCCAAAAGTAGTCATGGCACCAAAAAGAGAAGCAAGTTTAAATGATGCCTGAACACAGGCTTGGAAATCTCAGCCTGTCCCACACCACTATCTACCAAATAAAATGCAGACACTTGTTGACAAAATAAATCCTTCTTATTACTATTGATAGATTGATGGCTTGGCTTCGCAAGCAAAGATTTGGGAAGGGCTTTAACCATGCTTACTGCAAGCACAATGACCAAGGGCATGTGGGATAGGAAAATCTGATTGGAAAAAAGGGTGCTTAGGCAATCAGGGAGTGTCCGACCAGGACTGTCAACTCCTGAGCTAACTCGAGCTACCCATGGGCTGGTCCGCCCACATGCAAGGCTGGATCTGCAGTGTCCCATGCACCTTGTCGCCTGCCGTTTAGACCCTCGCCCGTCCATACAGAGAAGTGAGAGTGAGAGTGAGCCCTTCCAGCCTGCACAGTGGATTTTTTAGGTGAGGCGCAGCTTGCGCAGACCTGGCCCCACCCTTTACACCTGAGGTTTAACTGCCACAGCCTAGCGAGCTAGGATGGTGACAGCAAAGTCCTCAGGTCATAGGTTTTGTAAGAGTGACCTTCTCTTTGATGGAAGACCATACAAGGCCAGATGAGCTCCATCAGCCCGGGTGTGAAGGTAGGAGTTTTCCTTCTCCTGTGAAGAAGGCCTGTCTTCGCTAAAGAAGATTTGGGAAGACCTTCACCCATGCATTCTGAACAAGACTGTCATCTCCTGGGTCAGTCACAAGCGACCCATCACGCAACAGCACAACAAGCGTCTAGGTGGGTTCTTAGAGGCGTTCAGTCATAAGCCCACAGATGGTAGCCTCGCGCCAGTGGCTCCTCAGCCAAGCGCACGCGCCAGGGGTCTGGACCTGCAGTTCCCCTCGTACTGAGCACGAATAAGCAGGATTACTATTGCAACAACACATCATCAGTAGGGTAAAACTAACCTGTCTCAGGACAGTCTAATCCCAGCACAAGTTCCCTGTTAGTGGGTGGAAAATCCAGCGCTTGATGAATTCTGCTTCACAATGATAGCAAGAGCCAACATCAAAGGATCAACTCCACTACCTACTCCACTACTGTACTATACTCTAATACCTTTGCCTGCGCTGAAGGGAAATTAGGAGATGATTAACTCCCTGATATCTTTGGGTAAAGCCCTCCAGGTAGCTAGCCAGCAGCTTCTCAAAGCTTTGCATGTGGTGCTAACTTACAGCACAAGTAACTTGAATCCATCTTTCCATAAAACATGCTGGAATAATGCAATTCCTCTGTGGGTCTTTTCCAAACTTGGACAATGTCTCAGTACAGCCACATATGTCAGTCCACCTCACCACAGGACGGAGCCAAAACAGAAGGGATGAGGAGCATTTTTGTCTTCTAAACACACCTTTCATCAAACACTGAACATAACAGACACTGTGAAAGCTCTTCCTCTGAACAGCTTCATAGAATGAACACATCCAGCTCCCCAGGAAATTAAAACATTTAGTAATATTTCTGTCTTTCATTATGTGGAACAGAAATCCTAAAAAATGAAGCATCAAAACAAGACAAGTAAGGCAATCTATTTGCTCAAGACAGGCAGAATAGAGCCTTCTGTGCCACGAATGTTGTGAAAATGAATGTAAAAGTATAGCCTGAGACTTTGCTCCTCTGCACATCTTTCCTCTCACACTGTTTACCTGGCCTGCCTAAAAAAATGTACCTACTTTCAATCTTGATGTTTTGTTTTTCTTTGCAAGTACAATAACCGGAATTCTTTCTCCAAGGATAATAGGGATAACATAGCAACATGGTGCACAAACAGAAGTGTGTGTTGGCAGGTTGGAGAGGGTGTAGTTTCCACATCCAGTCACAGGGCTCAGTAGGAATTGCATGAAATATACTAGCAAAGCCAGGCAATGTCTTTACTGAGCATTTTAATTCAGCATGCTCATTTTAATGAGGCACAGGGGAAAACCCTTATTTTGTGAACTTGATATATTACTCAGCTTAGAACATGAGATACACACAGCCTTTCAACTCAGATAAGCAGTAGAGACTGGCTGGAGAACAGCATGTAAATGCACTGTTCAGCTGGAAATCCAGAATTTTTAATAAGAAAACAAACTGTGTTTATGTTTATATTGTATCTCTTTCATATAATACACAGCAGAACAGTATAAAGGAAATAAGAATAATCAATTGTAGCTTTGTTTATACAAGTAATTTAATACAAAAATCTATCTTCCATGAAAATGCTCCAATTAAAGAGTCTTGAGAGCTAGTCCAGTAGAAAGTGGTTTCCAGTAACACCTTTCTACCAAGTCCAGTAGAAAGTAGTTTGTAGTAGCACCTCTCCCAGCTACAATATAGAAATTTAAAAAGAGGTGAAATGAAGTGCACAGATAATTGGAAAATATACACATGATTACAAGAAATGGATTTGAATTGGAAAGAGATGCTTCTTGGCTTTTGACTACAGCATTTTTGAATCTGTATTACTGCAGAGAAAGCATAATGAAGCGTGATGAAGAGAAATGGCAATGGCTCATTGCACAACTGATTCTCTTTCCTGCTACCTTCTGGAAGAACAGAAGTGAGATCTCACTCCACTCCTGACAGACCAGTCATCATCTCAGCAGGGATATTATCATGGGCAGTTGGGCGCTCCTGCTACCTAGGAAGCCAGTGTCATAAGAGGGCCCCTTAAGAGATGAGATGACCTGCCATCTGCTCTGGGTAAAAGGGCATGGGACAGAAAGAAAATATGAATGGCTGCATGGGAAAGATTATAAGGAATGTAATTGGTGCATTTTGAAGCTGTGGCATGTGAGTCACAATGCCAAAAAATGTTTTCTCAGGTAAAATCAATACTTGGATACTGATGTCCCTAGCAAGAGTCAGTACACCAGGCAGAATGGCAATGGCAACCAATGAGCTGTTGAGGTGGAAGGGCACACAGGGAGAAGATCAGCTGCCAGGCAAAGGATCTTCCTTCATCACCTCTTGGTCACCTGTCAGGAAGTTAATAATCATCAATGCACATGAGAGACTTGCTGGACTGCTTGTGCCCTGTTGGGTTGTTCCTCCAGCAGTTACCAAGCTGGCTGAAGTCCTCTATGAGGAAAGTGGGGCTTCTTGCAGGTGCCTGAGACAGCCTCACTTATTTCTTGTTCCTGGTCACGCAATCTGCAGCAGACACCCATTACAATGTAGCTCACATGTTGGTGTGCTCACTAATCTGACCCACAAGCTCTCAGCTGGCTCACGGGCCATCCCAAGGGAGAGCTCCATCCATTCCCATCACTCTCTTGCAGAAAGAGCTCATGTGAACTCCTCCTCCTTACCTTTCTGGCTTGTCCTCTAAAAAGCCCATACTCCCTCCCTCATGGCAGCACTTCTGTCATGTGGACTGCTCCACCACATCTCTATGATCCTAGTGAGACACAGATAGATCTCTAATTCTACCTGTGTGTCCCCCAGGCTGTGGGGAGACCGACACTTCTGACAGGCATCCAGTTGTGCTTGTTTCTCAGAAAGAATATAGTAGCTTTCCTCACAGTGTTACGGTATTTAGACTGGAAATCCTAACGTGCAAGGTTTTCGCTGATACAGCACAGGCTGTCAGGTAGAATCATTTCCATCAGACTATTTTTCATTTTACTAATGAAGTATTAGTATGGACCTCTAGCAGATGCACATATATATGCACACACCTATAAAAACAACAACAAAAAAGTCACACATTAGCCAGAAATACCAATTCATAATAATGACAGGCAGTCAGTATACTAACAAGAGCTAAGTTAGCTGCCTCTAGCAAGACTCAGTATGTCTGCCTGAACAATAAATTATTGCTGCTTTAGTGGGTGTTTGTGAGAAATGCACTGCCATTTATTTCCCCACATGTAATAATTTTGGTTATTTGTTATGATTTCATGCTATGAGAATAGTTGTTCTGAAATACCCAACTGATGTATCTTAGAAATCCCCAATGAAACTAATGGTGCATACAAGAAATAAATCTACTTTTGTGCTCGCACAAGGAATCATTTCATTTGGTTTGTTGGGGTTTTTTTTTGTTTTCCAGGAGATGTCTGAACACCTGCCTGCTGATGGGAAGTGGTGAATGAACTCCTTATTTTACTTTGCCTGTGCGCATTGCTTTTGATTTACCTATTAAGTTGTCCTTATCTCAACTCATGCGTTTTCTACATTTACCCTTCTGATTCTTTCCCACATCCCATGGTGGGGACTGAGTGAGCAGCTGGGTGGCGGGTCAGCTGCCAACAGGGGCTAAACCATGACTGAACCATTCTCTGTAATGGATATTCCCTCCCCTGACCAGCCAGGCTGATACATCTGGACACAGTTAAGGTAGCATGGTGATTTAATTGCCTGACTCCACCTTCAAATCAGGTACATGGACATCTGGGGACTGGTGATGCAAGTACACTGCACCTGCACCCATTTGCTTTGGCAGCTTTCCAGCACACACACAAAAAGATAATAATCCAGTTTCTAAAATCTGTCTGTAAGAGAAACACAAAACAATTATAGAAGGGTCACAGAAGACTATTTCTGTTGGGCTTCCAGAACATGAAGAACAGACTTCTCATTGACCAGCCAACTACACTAAATTCAAACAGAAAAAATCCAGACTTCTGTAGACTCCAGAAAGGCTATTTATTACAAAAACTAAAAAACTAGAATTCAGTAGGTTTAAATGACCATGGGTTAAAACAGCAATGTCCACTGCTGTCTGCTGCTAGCAAAGAACGAATAGACATGTTAAAAGTAGGTGCATTAGTTGCATTAAAAACACCTTTTGACAGTTTATGTTGTTAAAAAAAAAAAAAAAAAGGATACTCATATTGCTGTGGTTGTCTAAAGGAAAAACAAAAGCACAAAGTATGCTATCATGTTCAATCTTTATTAGTCTATTAGTCTCATTATCTGAATGTTCTACATTTCTGTTGTTTTATTGAGCCATCACCAAGTAAGACTAGCTACCCTTAGCTAATACAAAGACTAATCAGTCCTGAAATAACACAGTAGAAAAGATATAGGTTGAAAAAAACTGTATTTGCAAGAGGAAATACAAAATAAAAAGAAAAGGAAAATAAGAAATCATTAATAAGGTATTAGTAAGTTAAAAGACATTGATGATATCACCTATAATGTGACATCAGTTGTAAGACAGTGAAAGGCAGTACTTCTGACACAGTTCAAGTTATAAAATAAATTCAGTTATTCCAAGTTTCTATGCGAGATATTTAAGATTGTGGTGTATCTACTTTATAGAAAACTGATTGAAGAGATGAAGTTCTTACTGTTTTTTCTTCTCCCATGATAGTGTTTGGTTCTCATGTGTATACAAAGAATGGAAAGAGCTCAACAGATAAACTATTCAATCAAAAGCATGGAGCATAGGATTAGGATTCTCCAAATCCTATATTCTATTAAGGGTTCATTTCTTTTCATGGCAAATCTAACAAAAGCTTTCTGCTTCACCCTTTCATTGCCTATCCCACTTGAGTTATGCTAGTAGAAGTGTTTGAGGGAGCTCAGCATGAACTGCTCTTGCTGCTTTCACATAAAGACCCCAAGCAAGTAGCATAAGTCAAATTTTGGTGTTTAAAGAAGTCCCAGCATAGACACCTAAAAAGCATCTTATCTTGAAGAGACAAATTCTTTTTTGGGGAAGTAAATTCTTTTGTTTGAGACTGAAAAGCAGTAAGAAGAAAAGCAATAGGTGAGTGTTATTGCCACTGCTTGACAAACCTGAGACTATATAATCATCCTTATTGTACTTACAAAGATGTATGGGCCATAAAGTTTAGCCCAAATGTCTTCTGAAAACAGATTCTATTATAACTCAAAGCAACCTGCAGAAAATTTAGTTTGAATTTGAGGTCCTGCCCAGTGATCATTGACATATTAAATCCCCACAAAGACACACACAGTCCTTTATGGATTTACATTTGGCAGACCCAGTGTGCAAGAGGTAAGCTATGAAATGACACTATTCTCTTTATAGGAAAGTCATTCACAGGAAAAAATTGACCTGGCTGTCAACTTCGAAATCTTTCTGTAATCTTCCATCTCATGAAAAGGCAAGTAGATTTTTACCTGGTTAGTTTTGGTAGAGGGAAGAATCTTGCTGCCTTTTTTTCCAGCACGGTATCTGGAACAGGACTACAGAGTAAAATTGCAGTGTTGTAATATAATATATGTACCCCTGTACACTTCCAGTAACTTTTGTAAAAGTATTTAAATTTTTTTCAGCTTCTATCATCATCAAGTGTTTTCATGGACTGGGTTTCTGTACACTTCTCCGATCTCTCAGCTGCTTCCTGCAATCCCTGAGTACCAAACCGCTTTCTGGTTTCCTCTCTAGTCTCTCCATTGCACTGAATCATCTGCAGACTTATGCTTCTTATTGCCAGAAAGGCATAAGAATGCCTTTATTCTCTTCTGCCCACTGTCTGAATGTTCCATTTGGACTCTAAAATAGTCAAAACGTTTTTGCATCCAGCTGAAATTTTCCACTTCACTGAAAACTTGAAAATATGTCAAGTACTTTTAAATAACATGCATGTGTGTTTGTACCATAGAAAAGATTTTTCTTATTGCAAATACCCAGACAAAAATTTCAGCAAAATAGTGACAACATCTTGGTAAACACTGACCACAGAGGTGAGATATGAACAATATTTATTGTGGGGAAACTTCTCCACTCAGCCTAGCTAATTATTGTTTGTACAAAATAAAATCTCCTCTTTCCTCATTTGTTCATTCCTGCGTCCTAGGAGTACAGTGATTTAGCGAAGCTGGGCAAGGCTTCACCTCGCTTTGAACAGCATGATCATCTAGTTGATCAGGAGAGATCACAGTTAACCGCATTCTCTTTCCAGTGAGCTTATAACAAGGCTCCCAGCATTACCTGTCTCTGTTCAACTCCCACACCTGGAAGGAGTTTAAAGAGACAAGCAATCACAAGTTGTAACCTCCATGCAGGTTTTTAGTACTTAGTCTCACAGGTTTACCAGTGCATATTTACCTGTGTGTCTTGCCCTGATTGTCAAGATTATCTTTCTTTCTGAAAGCTTTTTAAATGGCCCACAATCCTGTGACAGTCTGAAGACTCATTGTATTGAAGAAAGACTTCTCATTTTAGTAGACCATCACTTTCACTGTGCAAGAACAGCAATTGATTTGCTAAGTGAAACCTAAAGGTAAAATCAGAAAGTGTTTCTGATCTCAAGACTAATGCCACAAAACCCCTGCTATACTTACTTTACTGAGGCAATTATTATTCTCTTTGTGGAATTACATGGCAAAAAACCTGTCACTGAGTCTGGATTTAAGCCTATATTCTGGATAACTGCCATGAAAAACAGTACCTTGTTCGCAGCAGGTGCTCAAATTTAGGTATAATTTCCAGTGAAACAGGCTGTGGAAATACTGGCAATCCAGCACTTCAGAAAATGTACTGCTCTCTTCAGACCAGCTACAGAGCACACTAATACTTGCATTAAGACTGCTTCGTATGCCTACTTCACCAACAAAAAAGGAGCATAAATTGCTACATGTTCAAATGTGTGCAGCTACTCATTGATTTTCTAGAGGATGGTCAAAATAAGTAATCAGACCTTGATGAACATCTGACCTCCTCATGAAGAAAACACAGGGAGCTTTCCTGGTGATAAGAGTGATGTAACTGTGCTTACACACAGCAGTGATCTGCTCAGAGCAGACATGTCCTGCAAGCTATTTGTCAATCCAGCCAGCATTCAGCTGAATGTAGGCTTGGCATGCTGACATTGTTGGCACTGCATCCTTTCTACTCCCTTACACATTTTACCATTTCCATCTGAATATTGCAGAATATGGACCAAACCCTCGAGTGCTCAGAAAAGTCAAAAAAGTCTCAAAGATCAATTCTTTCATTAAAAGCAGCAAATAGAGGTATTTGTCACCATGTGTTTTAAGAGTATATGCAGAGTCACCACTGGAACCTGCAGTAATTTAGAGGTGTCTACCTACATTCAGAATTTTGAGCAGCCTAGCCCTGAAGTGATATTGTGATGTATAGTTTCATATGGATTTCCTGGGCAAAAATTCAAAATCATAATCATTAGAAAGAACAAAATTTCTATTCAGCCACATTTTTCAGGTTGTTGGTAATTACACTGTAGAGATAGTTTTAGGACACAAGTACCTCTATCTGGTATATCAGGCTCATTTCTTTTGCATTTATCTGAAATTTCTGGCCTTTAGTTACCTAAATGAATAGGAAGGAGGAGTCAGAGAGAGTAGGAAAGAAAATGTGTGGATTACAAAAATTATGCCTATTGATCAAACTTTAAAGATTCAGGAATACTGGAGAGGTGTGGTGAGTCAGGAAAACCTGAGTATTTCATCCTTAAAATTCTTAAACTAGAAGATTTTGCAATGCATAACCTACTTATTTTTTTCAAAAGGTTAATTTCTTTTTTGAAAAAAAAAGATAAAATCAAACCAAAACATTATTATCTGGGACTTGCTTCTGCTTTTCAATGCAATCTTTGTACTCTCAGACCCTGATTATTCTGTGAAGGCCAAAACTCCCATACCAACAATGAAGATGTCATCTATTGTATTGAAGTAAATCAACATTTTCAGGCTTCTGGATCTTGGCAACAAGGTTAATCAGTCACAGCAATCTGGGGGGGGGGGGGGGGGGGGGGAACCTAGGGCAAAAAATGTTTGAAAAGTCGTGCTTTCAGTTAAAAAAAAAAAAAGATAAAAATACAAAAGTCAGTGCCCTCCCATGAGAACTTCAGAACGTTTCATTACTGTTAGTTTATGGGGAAGCCTTAAAAAGCAATGTTAGATCTATCTCTACCATGAAATTCATTTGACATTATGAATCTTACGGATTGTTTGAGCTATCCATTTTGAAAGATCTCATCAAAAGGAAACTTCTAAAGCCTTTACATTTAGCATAGCATGGTACTTCCTTTGGATAGCAAACAATGAGCTCGACCAGAGTCCTGAAGAGTTTGAATGCTACATAGTATTATCCTTAGCACCCAAAGCTAAAACCCCTTTTATCTTCCCAAGTAAAGCTGCTACAAAATTCAGCTTTTGATACAAGTGACTTACTGCTACAAACTCCTCTTCAGTTTTTGATGTAAGTCCTGCGCTCAGTTTTCCCCTAAATTTGTGTCCCAGGAAGAACATTGATTGACCACAAAAAGGAGAAAGTATCAGGTTCTTTAAAATACTATCAAGATTAGCAGTCCTACTCAGTGGAGTCTCTGTTGATCTGGAGAGGGTTAAGGTCAGAAGAGCTACAATTTAGAATTTGTGATGGCTGCAAAAGGAGAACTATGGAGCTATCTGGGGGGAATTACAGTTTAATCACAGGCCCTGCTATGCAGTGGTGATACAGGTTAATTCATTTCACAGCCATGCAACTTTCTGTGAGATCTGATGATGATTCACAGCTGCGCTGAGCCACAGTATATCCCCACCAGATCTCATGCTGGGAATTAAATTGTCACTAGTTGTCACTGTGGGCACATCATTTTACATCACTTTTACTACAATTTTTTTGTGTGTGATTGCTCCATTTTACACTAAGGAAGATTAGAATCAGACCCCACCTTTCTCAGAGTCAGTCTTGCCCATGCACAGGCATATGACAATATGCAGGAGGAGCAAGACTGAAGGAAGTCCTAGATCAGCCCCTTCTGAATTCCAGTGACAGCCACAGTGCAAGATGGTAGGCATTGGCCTACCACAGGTAGACACTGGCCAACAACTTTCACCATCCTAACAATACCATCTAGAGGTCACATACAGGGAAGCAGAAAGACTTTTGTTCAACACATGGTGCTCATAAATAAATACCTCACCCTTGTTCTTATAACTTGGCTACAGCACTTAAATATGTACCCAAATTGAACCTGTGGGTCTTGCAAGTTCTACAATTTTTATGACAAGGCCATATAGCTAGAGAGAGAAGGGTTGGGGTATGCTTTTACTGCTACAGAAGAATGACCTTACAAATTGTCTTCCAGCAATGTATGTTCTTGACATTGCTGGTTCAGAGGTGCACTGTAGACTGCAGTGTCCAAATGCAGTGTGCTGCAACCTTCTGTCTCCTCAGTCTGCTCAGCATCTCCACTGCAGGTAGAAACACAATTAACTGGTAGCACACCACAACCAGTAAGCCTGTGGAAGCATGAAGAAAAACTACGTTGATATTTTCTGATGAACAAGAAGACATAAAACCAAATAAACATGACAACAAATAATATCTAGGTAGGAACTCGAAGACTTTTTCAGAAGGAAGTTATTTCCTCTCTTACAATTCATGGAATTTGTAATGGAGATTACACTCTGTTATAGATTCTGTTTTGCTGTGAAACGGAAATACATTTCAAGGAAGACTACAGCACAGTCTAACATACAAGTCAGCCCTAAAGGTGTGGACTTGGCTTGTAAATACACATGACAGAAAATAATATCTATAGACATTCTGTGTCTCTATCGAAACAGTGCTGAAGCATTACACACCTTGTGTAATTGTCTTTTGAGAAATCAGCATAATCAATTATTTTCACCTTTCAATGAGTAAGTTCCCCTTCTTCCTAAAGCACTCTCCAAATTCAAAAGCCTGGTGCTTAAAAATAGACTATGCTATACCATTACCTGGTAATATGAAGTTACGTATACATATTTCTAGCTTATTTTTGAAGAATGCTTTCTTAGCAGGGTATCATTGAAGGACATTTCCCATATAGCTGATTAACAGTATTTTCTCTGTCAGGCTGGGATAAAATATATTTTATCACATTTACCAGAGATTCCAGTAAAAAAGACACTAGGAAGAAGTGCTGTGGCTCACATTTGAAATTTCTTTTCATTCTTAGCAGATAAAACAAACTCTGCATCCTTTCCTGTCTAGAGAAAAGAAAAAAAAAGGATCTGCATTTTGCATTTTCCCTCTCACCTCAGATCATAAGTTGCTCACAGCTGTTGCAGTTTGTGATAAGGCACACATCTGCAGATGGTCCTTGAATCTCATCCATTCCTCCTAGAAAACACAGTTCCCATGTGTTTCTGATACTGAACCTAAAATAATAGCTGGAAATCTACAGACATACCAGGAAACAGGATCTGTGTGACAATGGTATGAATAGAAAGGGATAGCAGGGGCAGAATGACACTCAGGCATTGTAGGCATGTATGCAGATTTGGGCAAAACAATTCCCATCATTATTGACAAACATATTAGTATTTCTGCTTGTATGGTTTAAGCACAAATCTCTATGATAAGCACACAATTCTAGTGGAAGCTAGTCTTTTTCACCTGAAAAAGACAAGCTGAGCTCTTGGGCCTGGATTTAGAGGGATAAATGAAATTTTCTCTCTCACAAAGCTAAAAGAGTTTTTTTAAAAAGCTGTGAGGGTAAATGTAAGTGTCATTACTGTAAACTTCACAATATCACTCTACATTTTCCCAAGGTATACCATATACATAGCAGTAAAAGCATGGAACTTGCTTTTGTCTACAAAAAGCCTATGACACTTACTGATCATGTGTGCTTGTGTATGAATTTCTGACACTGAAAACATACAGGCTCCCTGTTTAGACTCAATGTAGACAGACTGGATTTACATAGAGTAGCAAGAGTATGTGATTGTACTGAATAACTTCAAAGCTGAGTAGCTTTCACATTGCTGAAAAAAAGGGTCAGCGGAGTGTTTCATCAATGGCAGAGAAGGCAACTGTGACATTACCCCTGCTTCTGGTATGTCTAGAAATCCCTAGAAATTTAAGACAAAATTTTCCACAGAAATTCCTGTAATTGAGACACTTTGAGGGTCAGTTCCACTCTGCTAAATTCAACTGGAGCATTATGTCATAGCTATTAGTCATTTAGACTAATATCTTACAAAATTTATGACCAGATAGATAATTTATAAATAGTTCATACCCAGATAATGGTGCTCTCCATATTGACTTTATATGAGGCACCTGCTTTTCTTATAGTTCTAATATCTAAAAATGGGGAAGTTTAAGAGAAATTGAATCCAGATTTAAATTCTTGGCCTTTGGGCCAAATCATGCCTTCAGCTGCATTCATAAATTCCATTCACCCTCCAACCTCAATGCATTGGATCTGTTTGTGGACAGCAGTGAAATAGTCTCCCAGACAATACAAAGCCTTTCAACTATATTCACTGAAATCCATTGATGTCCAAATGCAGGGCTGTCAGCAGAAATGCAACCCAGAAGCTCCGAGATGATCTGTCCTCACATTTCAGTTTTATTCTTTGTAAGCAGAGATAGCTATTAGAGTTTTTGGGGTTGTGGTTGTATCTATTCATATTTCTGCTTTTTTTTCAGCAGTATAACAGATGTTTCATAATGCAGGACAAATGATAGAACAGAATTTCCATGAGCAAATATCGATGTCGCCACTTTCAGCCATTCTGCTTTCACCATTTCAAATAAATCCCATCCTCAAAAACTGAAGGCCCCTTTCTTCACTTACAGTGATAGTTTTTTGAGTTAAAGGAACCACAAAGTTACCAGGTGTTCTCCCTTTACTTTGCACTATGGTTTACCTCACTTATTTTTAGTGTTCATTCTTCAATAATATGAAATGCATGAAATTCAGACCTTTGAAAATAAATAGCAGGGAAGGGTGGCATTTACAGCTAAATATACTCACCAATGTGATAATGTTTAAAAGCTCATCTGCAAAATCTTCCAAAGGCTCAACTTCTCTGGAAGATGGCAGAACATTTGCCAAAACAGATGGAGAGACAAAACCAGGAATGTTTTTCATTCCTAAGCTTCCTGTTCAACTCTCTATGTGTCTCTTTTACTCACTTCGGTATTTTCAGGAGTCAATTTCTACTCTTCCACTTTGCTGCAGTCTTAGCTGTGAGATTGTCAGCTGCTCCCACAGGGAACAGGTTTTCAGAACTGTCCACATCTCCAGAACTATTTGTTCCTTAAATCCTGCCACTAAATCCATTTTCATAACTGTAAAAACTAAGCACCTGGCAGGGTAGCTGCCATTGTGCTTTCTAGGTGCATGTTAGCAAGGTGGCTGCTCACTTTCCCTTTCTTGTTCCTTTTCCTTGTCTTCTGGTATGTGTTGATCCAGCAAAGCACTGAAGTTTACTGTGGACTTTAGACTGTGGTTTTAATCCTTGTTCAGGTCACCTCCTTCTTGCCAGGGACACAAGTGTTTTGCTGAATTAGGTACTTGCACTGTAAGTTTTCTGGGAAGGGAGCACTCTTCCATTGCGTTTGCAAAGCACTTCACACCAAGACTTAAGCCTGTATGGACACTTTAAGGTGCTACTTAGCAATTGAAGTTGACAGCAGCTGAGAAGTTTCATAGTTTGCCAGCCACACAGAACTAAGTGGAAATCCAGTGGCTTTATACACTCGAGAGATTTGCTGGGGAGAGATAAAGATTACTATGGCAGATTTAAATATAGATTGGTGTAAGATAGGGAGGTACCATGTTCCCAGATCCAGAGGTACTGTGGTCTCAGCTCCTTCCAAGCATCTGAGTCTTCCTGTCTGGGGAGTAAGAGACATTGCCAACTGAAGTACATTGTTGGATTTGAAAATTTGCCTCCAAAGGAAGGCAAGGGTCACAGTTCTGAGGTGACAAGATAGCAGTGGCATGAAAATAACTAGATGCACTACCAAGATGCCTCAGACTTCTTCAGAGGATAGATGAGTTGAGTAGAGATGAATAGCTTACCTTACTAATTGAGAGACTCCTTATCACTGTGACTATTTGTAGGGGCCAGATAAGTACTTAAAGCTAAGATGGTCTTAGCTAGTTGTCAGTAAAATTTGCCTAATGAGCAAATAGTTCCTGAATTGTCTATGTCAATATCCCCCTCTGTGTGCAGTTCCAACTAAGTTAATAGATTTGCATGTGCTTGCCAATGTGAGCAAAAGCTGAGGTTTATTTTGAAGGCCCTCATTACATATTTTTGAGGCAGCATGCTCCACGTGTTTCCCATCCTTGGTACAAATACTCAGATAGTACCAGATGTTGTACACTGGACAGAAATAAGCTAAGCTCCAAGCTGACAGCTGTAGCTGATGAGGTCATCAATACAGTTTAGAAATGGAAAGAGTTCACTGGAAAAAAACATGTCACTTTTCCTTTTTCTCTTGTTTGAAGTCACTGAGCTTTAGGATTCAGGGGAATTGTTGCTTTGACTTTATTCCTCTGTAGGCGGGTGGCTGCCTGCCAGTGGCAGCTGCATATGGGATCATTTGCATTGCATGCGGAGTCTCTTGTTTAAATGGAAGCTCTTCCTTCCCTTAGATCATCTGCTTCTTTAGAGTCAGGGCCACTGTTTCACACAGATTGTATTCTCCCTTTAATCTTTTTCCTCTGCTTGCTCTGTACTCTTTAACAAGTATCCCAAAGCCAGGTCCAGCAGACTCATCTGGGATAGCTGTCTATGGACAAAGAAGGAATTATTCTATATTCCTGTGGTTAAATGCTTACAGGAGAGGATTTCTGCTGTGCACATATGTTCTCTTACATCACCACTCTATAAGCAGAAATCTAAAAAACTGTTGTTTGCTGCACACAGGGCACAAATAGATATTAAAGCTGTCTTGGGAACAGTGTTCTGTATTTGGACCTCATGCAGACAGTGGGGTAACCCTCCCAGAGCCCACATTGAACAACTAAGCCATTTTCATCTGCAGGAGCAATGCAACTCCCTACTTTTGCACCTGACAAACCAGGGATGATCAACTATTTTAATGGGTTTTGTGGGGGGAGTAAAGAGTGAGGGAGAGAGAAAAGAAGTTCCCCAGTTCCCCTACAATGACCATATAAAAGCTGTGAATAACCTATTAACAAATTGTTTTCATACCCTGCGCACAGGAGAGTTCCTAAAATTAAAATAAGATGAAGTGAGTATGATATAGCTCAGAATCTCAAGTTCAAACTTGCTGAATGGTTGCCTTTTTCAGAGGTAAGGCGCACACTGTGAACTCACTCCTCTCCATATTTGGGATATAAGTTGTCTTTCTATCACCTTTCACTTCCTCCACTTCCTCTTACTTCCCTCCCAGAATTTCCAGTATGCAAGAGTAGGTGTTTCTCTGTTGTCTGATATAAATCTGTTCAAGACTTGCTGTGCATGGCCTCCTAGTTAAAGACAGCCAGCAGATCCACGCACAAGTAATGGCTGCCTCTGAATTTTACCTCCAAAAGGGAAGAATCTTGCAAACTATACAAAAAAAAAACAAAAATAAAACCAAAACAATACAGAGCAAAAGAAAAAATCATAGACAGACCTAATTAAAGTTTAGTGGAATTTTAATACACAGAATATTGTAAAGCAGAGCAGACATGGGTTTTATAATATCTTTCTTACTGTAATGTCCTGAGCTGATGAGCAAAAGAAGGGGGGGAGGAGGAAAATAGACTTTTAAAAAGTGTTGTTAACATCCCCTCTGTTTTAAAATTCTTTTGCACCCTCCCACAATAACAGAAACAAGGAGAACAAGCATGAGAACATGCTAAACAGTTTGTGAGTTCACTGTGTCTTTGTTAGATATACACACATTAGTGAGTGACTAGAAGGGGAAAAAAAAACAAAACCAAAAACAAAACAGCAAGAGGAAGCATCTCCAGTCATCTAATCTCTTGCAAGCTAGCCATATTTCACTTATAGCTAGCCAATTCAGATTTGCCAGCTGAGGCTCTCTCCATCTCTGTGTCTGTAAACTGGTCCAGATGCGGTGAGTCAGGGAGTCGCAGTGAATTACTGTGGAATACCAGGAATAACAAAGTGCTGTTAGCAGTGGTGGCAACCCAAACGCGTATCAAAGAGCTAGTTCTTGGTTGTCATTTGTTCCAAAAGCAATTCCTATGTATCACAGAAAGAAAGGAGGGTCTGATTACTGCCTGTTTTGTAGGTGTTTTTTTTTTCTTTTGTGAACATGGGCTCTATTAAACCGCTGGTGTATAGTAACTATAGATGCCACTTGGTTCATTCCCTTTGAAGTCAGTTTCCTTTTATTCATTACCTAACTTGATGCCATTTTTCACAATCTAATTTGTATGCAACCCTGGTCAGAACCTGCCACCCAGAATTCTGTATGGGAGTTTACCAGCAGGGAGAATGTATTTACTATAGGGATATGAATGGATTTTGTGAGCTTGTATGATTGGAAATTTGGGGGTAGAAGGAATACAGAAAACAAGGAGAAGGGAAGGGAAGGCAAGGCAAGGCAAGGCAAGGGTCTGTCTGCATGGCAGGGAGACTTCTGTTCCCTCAGCTTTGCTGTTACATTTTGATATTATCTGCAGTCCAGAATCTGAATTCCAAAGTAATTTGGTGAGGGCAGTAGAAAGGTTTTCATGAATACTAGCTCTTCCTCCTATGTCAAGGCCATCTATGGGATTTTGCCAGAAAGTTCAAAAAAAAAAAATAAAATAAAAAGAAATTGTTTCTAGGATGCTTACTGTGAACTTCGGTTTGAAATCACCTAGAAGAATCTAATACAGCATTTAACAGATTATAATTTTCTAAAAAAAAATACTAACAGCCAAAGTTAAAATCAGTGGAAAATACTTTGGAAGATATATTAAAAGTCAAACTTCAGGCCTAAAGCCAATATTTATTACAGGCCAAAATGACGCCTAATGAGGCGGGGAAATGAGACAGTGGCAGGGAAAGAATAGGGCAGCTTAGTCCACATCTGCTTGTTGTATTTTCCATCACTGTCTTTGAACAGTCTCATCAATGTGAGAAAGAGGAGTCTGGAACAGATGGACCTGAAGTCTGATCTGTTCAGACATCCTGTGTTTTATTAGGTTTATTTTGTTTAGCAGCAGTACTGTTTCTGGCATTGTACCACTCCCAAATAGAGAGCCCTGACTAAGCTAAATCATGTGGTCAATAGGAAAGTGGAGCACTCTGCAGAGCTCATCATTTCTCACTTAACACTGGCATGAAAGCTTCTGTCTTCAGCTGGCCCAATGCTCAGGATTCACATAGCCTCCTCACAGTTTCTCTAGGTGAATAACATCTTTCCCAAGACTGCATTTGAGAACATGCCACCTGTTCTTGTTGAAGTTCAAGCAGTTCATCCCTGGCAACAGGGATGTTAGGCAATTTGAGTTGGTTGCTGTATTTCCCCATAAATAGATAGGGAATTTCCCCTAAGGGTTTAAATGATGGTAGAGTTTCTGCTTTGCAGCATGGCCATGCAGACACCTTCCCTGCAGCTCAGGGCTCAGCTGCAGCGTGTGGGATGCTCTCTCAACTGCAGAGAGAGCAGTGACAGCTGCCTACTCTCTTGGAGCTAAGCTGTTGGACTCCAAGCTGAGGTGTGGTGACTAACAGTGTCAGCTTCTTCTGCTAGTCATGCCTTTGCTCACAAACTCAAGCTACAGATGGTGGTTGTCCTCCTTCTGCTTTGCCTCAGTCTTCACTGCTTAAGGTCTGCCTTGAGACCTAATATTTGCTCAGCTCTCTGTGCTTGAAAGCAAAGGAACAGCAGCAGAGAGACTTCCTTCAAGTCACCTTGTGAACAAAGGCAGATGAAGACAATGTTTGCAATGGTTATGTGTAACTTTTCTTCAAACAGACAACGCAGGCTATCTGTAGTTAGCCACTGCCCAGAGGCCAGAAGACTCCTTCATCTTCTCTTCACTTTTCTCATAGAGTGATTTCACTAAACTGTGAATCTGGAGCTCTTAAAAAGCACCACAGGTGTAATTATTTGCTGAAATTATGTTATTTCATTCTAGCTTCCCACAGTGGATTTTAATGCTATTACTGAAATGAAATAATAAGCCTACTTATTACTCATGAAATAGAATGTTTGGTCAATTACAATTTTCACATACCATATCACTGACCTGATACTGTTACTTAGGCCATCACATAAACTTCAGACTCTGGTTAAAATGAAGTTCAGTCTCGAACTTAAATTAGACAACACATATAAACAAAATTTTTTTGCATTAAATACCATGATTTTCTCATTTCACACTTCATCTAAAAGTAGTGGCTTACTTTACAGGCAAAATGTTGCTCACTCAAAGAAACACTTTAACTTTTCATCTGTTTAAACTTGGAAGGAGCAGTCCCTAAATTGTCACAAGTGTCCACAATTATGGGAGGCTCTGAAAAGGTTGCTGATATGCTAACACATGAAACTGACACACAGGACAAGCTGAAGTACCCCTGTAAGTCATCCCCATTTTCTTCAATTAAAGCCATGAAGAATGTTTGTAAATCAGTAAATCATGATGAAATAACCTTTGCAGTCCACAATACTTCCAAGAAGTATATTGCATGGCTCCCATAAACAAGGCCGTGTACGGCCCAATTTGGAAATGAGTTGGAGTTAAGTTTCATATTAGCAGCATCAAAGCTAAAGTGTTATTTTGAGAGTTATTTCAAGACACTGCTCTGTGTGTACCTTGCCACAGTCTCTCATATTTCTAGCCACTATACATATCTGCAATAAATCAACGTAAATAATGCATACAACACACATTCCAGTCCGAACCAAACAGCTCTTAATATCACACAGCATACTCATGCAAAGTGCGTTACATAGCTGAATTCAACAGAATGGGCTGTGTTGGTGGTAAGTCCATCCATTTCCTCATAGAGCAGGCCAGGAAGGGTGGTCCTGCATCAGCCCATAACCAGCTGAGATGGGTTTGTGTGGAAAACTAAAGGGATATTCCTGAATGTTTACAGTTTCTTGACCTGGTTCACCAGCACAGATGTAGCATTCATTACTCAGCTGACTTGCACATTGGCTCCTGTTGCTTGCAGGCCCATGATGAACAGTGCAATTTGAGATATATCACAGGCCCACTACAGGTACATGAGCTTTGCAGCAGCCATGCAATGGAGCTCACAGTTGCTGCTGTGACTTGTGCTTCCTCAGGCCCTAACAACATCCTCTCAGTGATGCATTTGCAAATAACTCCAGCCTCAGTACTATGAGCTAGGTCAGGGAAGGGCTGGAAATAAAACCTTAACGAAAAGATTTCTTGATTTCAAATCCAGGGCAGATGCTCCATGACACTGATAGAGCTGAAGGGGAAGTTACCAGGAAGGAGGAAATTTTTATGTTATTATCACCCTATCTACTATCGAACTACAGAATCAGCCACTTTGCTATGCACATCTCCCTGGTCATGTGGCAGGCATGGTTTTATTAGTAAATCTTTTTTTCAGCTGCTCTTTTGCTAACAAATCACAGCCAGTCTGCAGCTTCTCATTGCAAATGGCTGCATTTGATAGTGATGTCATGCTTCACATTCAAGTTTTCAAACAATTGAGCTCCTTCACTGGGAAGCATGCAGGCATCCTGCAATGTGGAAGGCACCCATGTCTGGGAAGGTCCTGAGCACGTCTGTAACGATTAGAAAGCTCTGCTGCTTACATATGTCTGGGCAGAAAACCAAATACAAAAGGTCAAAGCTGGAAGAAATTCTGTCTTGGAATCAATTCAGCTGGTTTATAGAGATCTGTCAAATGTGTACCTGACCCATGTTTGTTTTTTGAAATATCGCTGTTACTATCAAGCATCTGATGCCAATGAAGTACTGAAAGGCTGCGAAGAACGTTTATTTGGTCTCCTTTAGTTTTTACTCCTCTGTAGCAAGGCTAATGCTAGAGGTAGCTCACAGCAACAGCTGATGGATTATCTGACAAATTGTTCAAGAGATTTGGAAGAGGTCTACTAGTTCAAAACCAGTGTACGCTAGAACTAGACAAATGTTCCCATATGCCTCTTCCCATCTAGAAGCAAATGAGTTTGTTATGGAGGTGAGCCGAGAAGTATCTTGAACAGTGCCAAATATTTTCCAGAGTTAGAAACTGCTGAGAAGAAAGCTCCTTTCTACTGCTGAGACCTAATCTTGGCTCAGTTCTCTGTGCTTTAAAGTAAAGGAACAGCAGCAGAGAGACTTTCTTCAAGTCACATTGTGAAAAAGGCAGATCTTTTGCCTCCTTCCCAAAAACAGCCTTCTGTTTCACCACCACTTGGGGTTCCCAAGCACCCCTCACAGCCAGTTTTGGTCACCTCAGCCTGCCTTCTCCTGAAGTTTGGATTCAATACTGCAGCTCACTGCGCCATGCCTCTTGATGCCTGTGATGCCAGGTTGCTGTCTGGCTAGATGTTTCAAAATGTCGCCATGGCCTGTCTCCAGAGGCCACGCAGAAGCAGTACTTTCTGTATCTTCCACTCCAGCATTCACCCTTTCTTGGGCATTCCTCCCTCCAGCTGGCCCCAGGGTGCCAGTGTCACGCATGCCCATAAGGTGCACCTCGTGACCTAGCCTGATGCCCGAGGTGCTGTCTGTCACACATTGCCTGTATAAGGCTGCTCAGCAAAACGCTATGCATTTTTGTTAAAAATACCTGCAGTAGAAGTTACATTATAAATTTAATAGCTCATTCATTCTCTTAGAAAGGGAAATGCTTGCTTTTCTTTTTGGTCCATCTGATGATGATGAGACAATGCCTGTTATTGTGAGCATACCCAGCAACCCTTTGGACACTGTAAATAATGAAGTGAAGTTACAGATGATTATGGGTCTGTCACCCCCGGGTCTTCTCACCAGGTTAGTCATGGCTTTTTGTAGTCAGTACTGGCATTTGTCCTCTTAATAACTAATAAAAAATAATTCATGGCCACAGAAAGATAAGTAGAAGTCAAAGTAATTATATTGTGTCAGTAAAATATATCTAAACCAAATAAAAGCACTGACAGTAATGTGAGAGCAGTAAATACAATTCAGCCACCTATAACTTTCTGGTTATGACCTTTAGGGATGACTAGATACAAGACAAGATAAAAGCTCTCTGTGTAAGGCAGTCACAGACCTGAGTCAGAATCAGTTAATGAGGAACAGATTTTTAAGCACAGAGGCATGATTTTGCAAGATTTCTGGAAATATCTAGGCACATACATGAAAATGTTACTTGCTTGAACAATAGCAAAATGTTTACTTAGGCATCCCAGTCGAGCACACAATAGTTCTTTAAGTCATATACTAGTGTACTACTCTGATCTGAGACATCTCCTGGTGAAGGTCATTGTTTCATGCAACATAATGAGTTTTAGAGTTAAATCCAGTCTCACTTTACTCACCCCCTGAGTTTAGAGGTCCTTAGATTACCCTCTTAGATTAGAGGTCCTTCCAAGATACCTTGAAGCAGCAGGAACTGATGAGGGCAGAGCTGGTCTGGTACTCAAAAAGCTGTTGTGGTACTGTTGATGCTCTGCCATCAGCCTGGCATGAGGCCTTGAACAGAACATTTTCACTTTTCACCTGTTCTTCTCTAGTGATAGCTGCAGACCAAAAACATCGCACAAAACCAGGAAGGTTTTTCTTTCTACTATTTGCAACAATTTCTTTTGAAGCAGGGTTTCCCTATGCTGCATTGCTTTGTCAGCTTAGAAGACTAAGGCAACTCTTTTCAACAGAAAAGGTTGACTGCTAAAATCATCTGCAACAAATAATGATGCTAAAAATTGCTTATCATAGAATCATCATAGAACCATAGAATAGTTAGGGTTGGAAACGACCTTAAGATCATCTAGTTCCAAATTCTTGGAAGAACAAACAGAAGCAGCGAAAATTTAGCACTGAAGTGGGAACTTAAAGCAAACAGGCAAAAAGAGCAGAGAAAGTAAAGTTTTCTCCCACACAGGACATGAAGAGAAACCAAGCCAAAACAAACTGCAGAGAAGCACATCTAACTCTTAGTGATGAAACTTTTGCTTAAGGGGGCTACTGGCTATTGCTGGCACTTGTCATTGCCCAGGCAGAATGGCAGCAGCCAATCTTGCATGAAGGAGACTTAGGGTTGCTGAAATGCATTAGGAAGACACAAGCCTTGGTTTTACATAGCATAAGTATAGGTACTGCTCCTGAAGAGTCGCCATAGTCACTCATTCAGTCAACACTTTGCTGGATGCGGAAACTATGTTCTGAAGTGTTCTGGGCAACCTGCTGTTTAGACCTTTGGGTCTGTTTAGCTCCAGAAACCTGGGCTGAGCTTTCTCTCTTAACATTTTATTTTGAATACAGATATGATAGCTACCTAGAAAAAAAAACAAACAAACAAAAAAAAAACAACCCAACAAACAAAAAACACCACCTGAACTAATGTGTGTTTTCTTTATTCATATTGCGTAACCTTGCCTCTGCCTTCTGAAGAGCCAACAGGGATGCCACAACCAAGGCAGACTGTCTTCCTCCCCCTGTCCCTCCCCCTCCTTCTCCTGTCTGGCAGCCCCTACTCTCATTGATCTTTTCAGTGCTGACTCAAAGAAGAGAAGAGAAGAGCAGAATGAAAATGCCTGAAAAAGTCAACAGATGGCCTGGAGAGCAGTGGAGACAGAGGGAAAATTTTTCTGACTCATAGTATGGCAGTCTGAACAAGGTTAAGGAGTGAAGAAACATGGCAAGCCAAGGAAAAAGCAGCTGCAGAAAGGGGAAGAGCAGACACGCACTCAGAAGTCTTCTGTTTCCTACCAGAAGGAAAGGCTGGGCAGCTGCTTCCCCATCTTTCCCCTGTTCCTACCAGTGCCCCTTAAATTTATTTCATGTTGTTCTAGCTAATGTTTAATCTCCTGCTTCAGTCTTTTTAAACTACATGACAAGAATATTTGGACTGCTGATGTTAGAATTAGGATGTTTTCGAGTCCTTCTGATAATTAAGGGCTAGCAAAGAGTGCTTTGGAAAAGTATGACAGAACAGAACAAACCAAGCAATGCTGTTCAGTATGGAAAAATATTAGGCCTCATAAATGGAAATATTTTTTGGACATGCCTTGTTTTTTAAAAAAAAATCCTGCTGAAGACTTTCCCAGTCCAGACAGAATTTTGGGTAGAAGCTTGTGGAACAGCTTTAAGAGGAGAGTCTCACTCTATACAGCCTGTCTGTGCTCAGGACACTGAACATGCATCTGTACACTGCAAACAAGTCCTCAGCCTTTTAGCCTTCTTTCTTTCATTTCTCCCAGAAATGTTTCATTATGAATCTTGTTGACATTTTTGAAGAAAGGGAATTGCAGTTCTCTTACCAGCACTTGATCTATTTCAGCATCAAGGACACTGAACTGAGAGATTCTCAGCTGTATGTGCCCACCAGATAGACACATCACTGTTCATTGTTACAAGGAAAAGGAGGCCGCAAATAGGGCCTATTGGTATGATTAGAATAAAGTGCAGGCATTAGAAGTCCACTAGCTTAGCCTAAAGACACCTAGGAGAAAAACATGTCTCACTTGTTCCTCAATCTTCTGTCCATGCTAACAGCATGTTACAATATCCAGAAACAATTAAAACTACGCAAAATGGCTGCAGGCAGCAGGAGTTAAAAGTTCACAGGGAAGGTATCCAAGAGGGCTCTTTAAAGCCTCAGCTGCAGCCACTCAAGGTAACCTCACCCACTGCCAAAAAGCGCAGGTTTATAGCCCACCAGAAGGTGGATAAATATAAGTGGATGAGAGACGGATGGGTAAAGGGTATGAGTAGAAAGCTGGGTGTCCATAATACCTTTACACAAATACATCTGCATGTATATCATACACACTCAGCTAATGAATTTGCATAAGATGTATTTTCATCAGGAGAGTGTTTACTACTAAATCACTATTTGAAGAACTGTGAGAAGAAGAGAACAAGAAGCCTAGAACAGTTGATGTGAAGCAGATGTGAGAAATATCTCAAGGGCACTGCAGTCAAATATGCATTGGTTTTCAAATGGCTCAACCTGGCGCTGCCCTTTAGCTTAAGGTAAAAGATTTCTGGATTCAGAAAGCAAATGTATTAAAAACAAGGATCCTCCACAGAGGCAAGTTCAGATTTACACTGCAAAGTTCTACTTTCTATAATAAATTTCATCTACAGTGAAGCGTGAATCACAAAAAACTATGATCATAAGAGGCACTTAAGGTACACACCTACAGTGGGTCGCTATAGTACTCCCTTCTTGTGGAAACGCCCTCTGCTCTCCTCCTCCCCTCTCCCACCCTTCAGGCACTGCATACAAAACACAGCAACTTCCAAAACACCCAAGGTTTGGCTGCGCCAAATGGGTGTTCCTCATCTGTCCAGAAGACTTACCAGATTGTCATAAACAATGTGGCTGTGCCAGCCTACTCTCAGAGGTTATTTTTAGATCCACTACAATACTTTTGATCAGTCACACCCCCAGTTTCTTCCCTTCCCCAAAAGCTTTTTCTTTTGGGCCATATGTTAGGAAATGTTTCAAGTTGCATCTTTCCTCCACAATGTCAAGTGCTGACAAGTGAACAGCCACCCCGAGTGCTGTGTTGCATCAAAGGAGCTATCCCAAAGCTGCACTCCAAATGGCTATGGAGGAAGCATCCTGATGCTAATTAAAAACAGTATTTAGGAAAATGAAAAGTAAACATTATCTAACATCTTTCTCCGTCATCTGCCAAAACATTCATTACTTGCTTCATTAGTTTTGCTCATTAGGCCCCCACTGTCAAGCCATTACTATCACGTGGTCTGGTTATTGTTATAATGCATACATGTAAGCCACTTATTTTGCTAAGTAGATTGGGTGTTATTTTACCTTTTTTTTTCTTTTTTTGCACTATACAAACCACTGGTTTTTTTGTCATTTTTTTTTCTGAGTGCAGGTTTTAACGTCTTCTAAACTTTTCTTAATCTTCTGAGGTAAAATCTTACTTACAATAGCATTCCTTCCAATTTCTCAGTGTACACACATTCTAAGTATTTACAGCTCAGCATTACTTTTTCCAAAGTATTTACATTCTTCTGAACTAAAACAATAATTCTAATTAAAGAACAGACTCTAGCATAAATCAGCATCATTTTATGTTCTTCTGTGTACTGACATCAGTTCCACCAGCAGAAGTCCAGCCCCGCAAATGGTAAAAAATGTCATTCTCCCCCTATATTCCGAAAGAGAACAAATAAACCACTCTGCAACTGTAAGGGTATCATCACAAAGGCATTTACAATACTCATGCTTACAAAACCTTTCTTTTCATTCTGCGAAAAACTCATAGCCTAATTATTATTTATTATTTTTCAACTAAGAAAGTCAAGTTATGCAAAAGTTCATAAAAAAAGCAATCAAAACAAAAGAGCAACAGCAGCAGCACTGGGGCAATAGAAATAAGTGGATTTGGACTTTCAGTGCAGCCTGGGGGAAAGTTTTGTATTGAATTCATTCTTCAAAAAAAAGTAAAAGAAAAAAAAGAAAAGAAAAGGAGGTGGGGGGGAAGAAGAAGAAAGAAAAACTGAACAAATGAGAGTTTTGTTGGTGGTGGTAGTTTAATGACTTCCCTTTTCGGTGCTCTTTGACTGCTTTCCAGTCACTCCCCTCCTGGGCCCATTCCGTGGCATGCTGGGCTTGGCTGGGTGCCAGGGTGACAATCAGTGCCTGAGCAGCCTCTTCGGCCAGAGGTTACTCCTTGGGCTCCTTTGTTTTATTGGTGGGGAGGTGGGGGACCACGGGGGTGATTTCTAAACCGAAACAGGATGTCCCGCTGGTGTCCCAGGCTGTGAAAGACTCTGTTTCATCGGCTGTGCTGGTGACGCAAGATGGCTTAAATTAATCCAGCCAGACTAGGCTGCAGATTTCTTTTAGCTTTTTTCCTTCAAGGCTTAAAAACCTCAGAAGGATGCCGCCTTAGTCAGTTCTGAGGCAGTTCCTTAGGATAATGAGCCAACTAGAAACTATCATGTTAAAACATGTATCTCAATATACCCACTATCCACAGACAGAGATTTCTGAACTAATTGTGATTCAGTTTCACACACAATTATATAAAATGCTACATACAAATACGTGATTGTGCAGGTATGCAAAATCACATGCAAAGAGATCTTTGTCAAATAGCCCTCAAAATCAGGCTTTTTAATATTTCTAATACCTTGTGCAGTGAATGGTGTGTCAGCAGGTTAAAAATCACACAATATTTAGCTTATCAGAATTCAGTTCAGCATCTATTGGTTTTGAACAGCATCACTTAAAAAATGCATGAAGAGCAGTCACCAACTACATTTGTATAGCCCATGTTTTTTATTAGGAAGAGCAAACAAGAGAGCACTGCATTAGAAAATATTCTAATACACAATATTCTCAAGCTCTTACAAATATTTACAGAAAGCCTTCTAAAATAAGTAAGTATTTTTCTGTATATACTGCTGATATAGAATATCTGATACAGCCTACTGCTATCTTAAGCCACCTTAGGTAAATTACGGCATCTGTCTTTATTATAAACCAAGTTCCCTTACTGTTGCCTTGAGCAATTATTTGTAAACATATTTTGTTTGTAAACATCATATTTTTAGTTCAATTATGTTTACTGAGCTATGTTGCTATATAGGTAGTAAAAGCTGAGAAACTATAGAAGGTTAATCCTTCACAGTCTCACCAGCATTCCCCAATCCCTCACCACAAGCAAGGATGCAACCACTTGTGCAAAACTTGTCACACTGGGTCCATAGCAAAACTGGTGTTGAGCACCAGCCTTCCTCAGACCAAACCAAACCAGCAGCCAGCATCCTGGCCTGAGCTATTTTGAATATGCACACTGACCATGGCAGTATGTCAAAGAAATCACAGGATAACAACACCCAGCTTCAGTTGCCCGCAGTAATCCCTCAGAAGTTCTGCGGCACTAATAACCACCATGCTGTTGGTTGATTAGTGTGACGTGAAACTGCAAGTCCAACATCTGAGAGAGACGCAAACTCAACACGTAAAACAGCACTTTTTCTGAAGACTTCACCTGACTTTGACTCTGATTTTGACCCTGCTGAAACCCAGCCATGCCAGCCAAGTAATCTGTAAGGATCTTCCCAACTCTTAAGACTTATTCCTCTCTTGTATTTAAGAAAGCCTCTGGCAAACTCCATTTCCAGGTGGCACATCCTGCTATCAGTTAAGCCTGTGCTCCACCAATAGCAGAACCAAAGCACAACAAGAGTTCAAGGTTCCAAGCTCAGTTTTACCATTTCAGCTGATTTCAAGGTACTGCAGAGCTTGTGTGAAGTGAAGGTAATGGTGATTATTTCCCCACAGTGAGTACCCTGGGCAGAAGGCCCTACTGTGGTGGCCTGGCCTGTTGCTCTCTGTCCCCACTTCTTTGCAATGACAGATAGCTGCAACAATGGCACGTTACAGCCAAGACAGCCTGCCTGCCACTGCTAGTTTTTCATGGCTTTGTAGCAGGCTTTATAGGCAACACTCACTCTATTTGTGTGATGGTAGTGAGGGAAAGAATGAAGAGGAAATATGAAGTGTTATCAGCTTCCATCTTTCAGAATCAGAAAGAACAAATAAGCCAACATTCAGCTTGCACACACATCATGCAATGAACTGCATTTAATAGATGACTCTCACATCACAGGGAGGAAGGACATTGTCTGGTGGAGCTGCTCAGTACGAATTTCCACAGGTAGGAACAATTGCTTTTACATTCTACCTACAACAGAAAACAGTGGTATACGTGTCCTCTTTTCCTGTCAGAGAGCAGGGAATCCACAGGGTCTGAACCAGCTCCAAGCCAGCTATGCTTCAAGTCACAGCATTTGCCAGCGCTTCCCCCAGGCTCCCTGGTATCAAAGCTAACTGCACACTGACAAGGCCTACACATTTGGGGTTGTTGTCTTGGGTTTCTTGGTTTTGATTCATACTCATAGCTCCTAGAAGTTTCCAGTGATGGAGCAGAACTGCCGACTATGCATTCTGTCAGCAACCACAGCATGTCTTCCTTCAGCAGTCACTGTGCTGTGCTGAAAAACAGTCACGGAAAGACAAATGCTGCTTCGAATAGTTAGTATTGCTGAAAAGCAAATGCAGAGTATTATTGTGCTAAGGGTGGAAAGAAGTCACAATCGGTCTATCTTTATTTTCTAAACAAAATGCAGTGAAAAATATGCTTTCACTCAAATACTCAGCAGCTCATAGGGATGGTAAGAATCTTCTTCTATGAATATTTTTTCCCTTTAGTTAATATGTTGCTCCTTTTCTTAGTTGGCAACGTGCCAATCATCTGAAATTGATTATTTAGTTGGTTCTTTTTTTTTCGGTGTTATTTTCCAGGGCTCTGTTTTCCCATAGCACTGTCTCTGAACATGCACACACACTATACTAGTGATATGCAGACCTTTCACTTTCCCCCAGGCTCTGTAAAGAGAAGCACCAAGCTAACCGCCTTTTCTCAGCTGTAGCATTGGAAAGACCATGTATGTTGAATTCTGTCCAGTTGACCCCAACTAACTCCATTGGCTTAACAGGGCTGAGGGACTCATTAAAATCATGACTAAATTTCTAGAGAGCAATGTTAAGCACACTGGTTACAAAGGGTTTTTTATACCTTGTAACCTAAGATGTGTCTCTGATTTCCCAGTAACGTTATCTCAGACACTGCTGTTTGAGAAAGCTTGGAAAATGCCTTTTAAAATCACAACCTCACAATGTATTTATATTACATTCATTTATGCACAGGTGGCATTTACCTACTTCTGTATTTCCTGCAGTCATCCACTAAACTCAAATCTGAATATATGAATGATACAGCAAGGCCCTATTAGTCAGCCTGGACACCCACAAAATTTTCCCTTTCAACTGCCCTATTGGCCTATTCTGGAGGATCTTGCTAATGTTTTGTTTCCCTCTCCTGCTGCTGTGCAAGGCTTCAGTTGTCAAACCAGGTGTGATGGATGAGGATTTTGTCTTCTCTCCCTAGGAAAAAATCAGCAACAAACAAACAAGAACATGAGACACTTCTCCTAGTTAGAGAAGTACACTATGTAGAACTGCTGCAACTTTTCTCTGTAGCCCATGCCTTTTCTTCCCCACAGCAATGTCTTAAAGCTCTCATTAGAACTGCTGTAACAGTTAGAATGCAGCAATCAGACTGTATATGCCCACAAGAGACACACAACTATCACAGTTATTGCTACAAATGCTGTGTGTGAGATTGGCGCAATGTGGGCTCCCTGCCTTTACTACATGCAACTGGAGCAGTCCTGCTGTGAGACAACCCAAGTGCCTACAGAGAAATGGAAATGATCCCACGTACTGCCAGAGGCTCAAAATTAGCATTTTTCAAGCATTCAGTGACCTGGTACCATCTTGAAATCAAAATTTCCAGGGCTTGGTGAATTTTGTTTTGTTTTACTTTAATATGGTAACTCCCAGTCATTTATTGATTTTAGGAAGAAGTAAAGATGACACTGAAAAAGTCTTGATCATTAAAACTGCATTCTGGTCCTTTTCTGCCATTGACCTTTCACATGACCTGGAGCAAATAAGGACCAATATTATGAAGGTGAAGTCATGCTTACACAATCTGATAGCCTTCTACAAGGGGATTAGCTCAGTGAGTGAGGTAGATCAGTACGTCTTGTTTACTATTGACTTTGGTAATGCTTTTCACAGTTTCCTGTAATAACCACATAGACAAGCTGTCGAAGTTCAGGTCTGATAAATGGACAGTGAAGTGTACTGAAAACTGGCTGAACCTCCAGGCTTAAAGAGTTGTGGTCAGCAGCACGAAGTCCAGCTGCAGGCCAGTCACCAGCAATGTGCCCCAGGGATGGATACTGGGGCCAATATTATTCAGTATCTTCAAAGCTATCCTGAACAATGGGACAGGGGGCATATTCAGCAAGTTTTCAGACAACACAGAACTGGCAGGAGCACTTGCTGGACCAGCTGGGTGGTTTAGCCATCTAGAGGGAGCTCAGCAGGCTGAAGAAATGGGCTGACTGAAACCTCATGAGAGGTTTGACACAAGAAAATGCCAAGCCCTGTACCTGGAAAGGAATTAGCCCGTGCACATGCTGGATGCTGACTGGCTGGAAAGCTCTTCCTGGAGGGTTCTTGTGGACAATATCTGATCATAAGTCAGCAATGTGCCCTTGCAGCAAAGAAGGCCAACAGCCTCCTGTGCAGCATTAGGAAAATGCCAGCACGTGGAGGGAGATGATCCTTCCCCTGTGCTCAGAGCTGCTGAGACACATCTGGATACTGGGTCCAGTTCTGGGCTTCCCAGTACAAAGCAGGCACAGACATAATGGAGCAAGTCCACAGAAAGCCATGAAGATAATTAAGGGACCAAAGCACTTCACACACAAGGAGACACTTGGAGAGCTGTGACTGTAAAGTCTGGGAGAGAGAAAGCTGACAGAGACCTTATTCATGTGTGCGTATGTATATATGTGTATATATATATATATATATATGTGATGGAAGGATGCAAAGAAGACAGAGCTAGACTCTTCTCAGTGATGCCTAACGAAAGAGCAAAGAGCAAAAGGCACAAACTGAATTTCATGAAATTCCACCCAAACACCAGAAAACACTTTGTTTTGATGAGTTTGGTCATGCACAGGACCAGGCTGCCCAGAGGGGTTGTGAATTCTCCATCCTTGAAGATTCTCAAAAACTGACTGGAAAGTGACCCAAACAATCTACTGTGGTTAAACCTGCTGTAGGCAGGGTAGGGTGGTTCAGATGATATTAAAACATCCCTCCTAACCTCAACTGCTCTGTGATTCTGTACATGTCAGGATCAGCCTCACAAAGCAGCAGCAGATGTGTCCTCCAGTGGTTAGTCAGTAGGAAGTTGTCTCAAAATTTGTAACAGGAAACTTACAGAAGCAAAAATCTTTTTGTTGTTGTAATAGCTATCCTGGTCTGTGATTTGGTGGTTTGGGGGGGAGAGCTTTTTTTTTCCCCAGATGATTAAAAATTAAAAAATGCCTTTTTTTTGTTTTTGGATTTTTTTTTTTTTTTTTGTCAGTTATGGAAAAAAAAAGAAAATAGCTAAACCCCTGATAACTAGTACAATTACACTACTTGTATCACTGACACGCACAGGCCCCTGGGCTCACCTGCTGTTGCTTGTTGAGCCTGACTCATCTATCTTGTCACTGCCACCTCCAGCTGTCAGGGACAAGGGATAATCCTGTCCTTTCATCATGAAAAGAACCCATGTATTTTTCCCATGACACAGAACTTGCATGATAGGGCTCTACTTTTGAGACAGACAAAAGACTATGCTGAGAGGACTGTATCTGTGGGTTCTGATTGACCACCACTAAAACAGGTACGCAAACTCTTCCGGTATACCTTTCAACATGATTTCAAAAAAAAACAGTAGCCAGTTTATTGGCTCCTTAAGACAAATCTCTCTCAGCATGCAGCTGAAGAGTGGCATCCCACACAGATTAAAGACAGTCATCTTCCTGTTCCAGCTGGGAAAATACCTAGAACTCAAGATACCAGAGGAAAGGAATTTCCAGCTCAGGCTCACTTCTTAAGGTATACTATGTCAGTAGAATCTCATGGAAAGGATGAAAAATTGAGGTGAGTTGAGATAATCCATTCTCTTTCTTCGTGTTCTCTTGCTTAATCAGTCACAATTCAGAGATATTAATTCTGCACTGAACTATGGGTAATGAAAGCATTTCAGTCATGCCTGCGAGAGATACTATAAATTCACCCTGAGAGAGGAAACAGAACCCTGTTTCTTCATGTGGAATTAAAGGCAGAGATAATTTTTTTCCTTTAACTTTTGACAGTGACACAGTGTAAGACTAAACTCTCACACGCAACTTTAAAGCATTTAAAACTGGTATTAGCACTTTGATGAGCCTGGTTTTAAGATAAGCACATTAAATGAGATTTCTGCTATGTAACATCCCGAGCACACCCATCTGCTTCTGCAGCACACAGCTGTTTCACTTAGTTAAGTAAAGCTTCTTGTCAGTTATATCCAAGAGAGGGTTTAGAATATATTTTACGCTTCAGTTTCTGATCATTCTGATCATTCTGATCATAACAAAAGTTTAGCCCAAAAGGCACCTGTATTTGTACAATGGTCTGCACAAATTTTTATGTGCTTCAGCTCTAGCCTAGAGGAAAGGACAAGAAAAAGCAGGTTACCATCCCATGAACAAAATGAAGACCTAGGTTCTAAAGGCTGTCATAACATTTTCTACTGAGGTTTTTCCAGCACTTCTCCATAAAGAGATGGATCACAATATCAAGGTCAAGACAACTCCCCCCACAGCAGGAGGCTGGAACTGCAAAAACAGTAGTGACAAAGCAGGAGAAAATTCTTCAGATAAATTAACTGATGGATAAAATTCTTCACAATTATTACAGTGTGAAGATGCACGTTATCAAGGATCTGTTTTTCAAAAGCAGAATACTGCTGGTAAGCACCTGCAAAACGTTTTGGGTTTAAATAAGGAATCTGAGCACCTGACTGCCCCCTCTGCATGAATATTCTATCATGAGGGCTGCAGTTGTTTCAGATTCCTTACTTAGACCAAGCGGAATTGATGCCAGAAAGCACGTTTGCTCGTACAGCTGAGCTGAGTTTACAGCCCTTCTCACTTTTAAGGACTCAGAGAGCTGCCTGACTTGCACACTTCATCCACTTGAAACACAACCAGGGCACAGAGCAGAGAGGAAAACTGTTGCTGAAGTCAGTAATGATTAGATTTTCATCAGTTCATTTCAGTAAAGCAAATGCTGTTCCCAGACTGTTTTCAGTGGACTGCTGTCAGCTCTTCAGAAACATTTATTCAGTTCTTTGTGCTGATTATGCAACAGGTCATGAGTGTTACTAAGTGTAATTCTGATAGCTGCTTAGCTATAACTAATGCAATGTCTTGTTATGAACTGTTGAATTGCTGCACTCCTTGTTATCACAGGAGTTTCAGGAAATACATTATAGAAAAATTATGTCATTTTTACTCATATGACTACTTTTTAGGAAAGGCTTGTATTATAGGAAAAAGCTTATCAAACAAAAATGAACAGTGAGGACTTGCAGTGTGAGTCCTGAGAACTATTCCAAGATCATGACACTGAAGTCTGACCTCCTGAATTTTTAATCCTCCTTTAAGAAGTAATACTAGCTATCATCAGGTTTTCATAAGACAACTAAAAAAACCAACAAACCACATTTTATTCTTTTTTAACAAGGATAATACTGATATGCTCTGAACTCTATGTCTTCATGTTTAATAGATTACCCTAGATTAAATTTTTCTTTGAAAAATATCAGCTTTTTGAAACTGCAATTATATTAAAAAGATATTATAAAAATATTGCTATTTATTAAATCCCAATTTGAACACAGTAGACCAACACAGTAGTTTTTTAATCTAATAGTTTCTTCACCACAGTTGTACAGAAATCCCAGAAGTCATCCTGTGGAAGCCGTAGGCTGCAGGAAAATCACAACTGGCATATGCAGTATAAGAACCAAACATTCCAAACCAGAACTCTATATATAGCTGGCAGACAGAGTGGTAGCAAGCAGCCTGACAAGCTCTGATGCAGCTCATAGCCAAGTCATGCTAACCCTTCCCATGTCTTGCTCTGGCTCATATTGTCATCAGTAGGTGATTTATTCATTCCAGTCTAGTAGTTTCAAAATGCCTTACCAATTTCTTACCTTTCCCAAGGCACAGGAGACATCTGAGTAAATGCTAGCAAGAATTGCATCCATTTGCCGTTGTCTGGGTAGCAGCCACACTAGTGTGCTTTGTCTTAAGAGTTTTGAGTCATTTCATGCATTATTTGAAAGTGACCAAGTCTGGGATGCAGGATTTCAGCAGCTGAACAGTGCACAGGTTCACAGAAAAGCGTAGGAGTGAAGTACAATAGGAAATTGTATAGGCAGAACATAGATAATCTGAGAACGGTACTTGACAGAAAGATTCAAATGCAGACTTCAGTTATGACAGATGTCCAAGACTATGCTTCACTGCACGTCTCAGGAAAAAAAATATGTTTACACAGACCATATATGAAGAGAGACTAAGATGTAAATAAAGCAACACTTGTTCTGGCCTGTAGTTAAAATAAGTTATTTGGCATAGCCCATTCTAAACGTTATTGCTGCAGGATGATTATACTTTCCACATGGAAAGAGAATGTCCAATTTACTGCTGGATTGTACTGGATAGGATATTAGAGGTAAAGGTTTTGATTTGCAGGATGCATGTGGGCTGGATGAGCAGCAGAAGATGACCAAAGGTAGCCTTGCAGGGCCTCCTGACAGGAAGAGAGAGAATCTGCATCAGTAAGGGTCAAAAATATCACAGATTAGAGGCGGTGCATGCTGGACTTTCATATGGCCTTTTCCAGTATATCTAGAGAGACCCCTTCTGAAATGTCATCTGGTGAAGTGCACATTTGTAGGTTGTTTTTGTCAGAAAAGATGTTCAGGGATAACTAAAGGAATGGTGGCATATCATGCCTGGCCATTTCCATGTCATTAGATGGTATCCAATGCCTTCTTTTATTGGCAGCAGCACCATGCACTACTGACCTTATAAAACATGTATGGACAGAAATTCACCCAATACAATGTCTTTTGCAGGTTACTGCTGCCTTGTAGTTATGCCATGGGAGCTGCACCCCCCATTAACGAATAAACATGCAGTACACATTTTTACTTTTCATTTTCACCTTCTAAACCAGATAACACAAATCAAGAAGTTGCAAGATGGCTCTCTCCTTTGTCAGCAGATGCAGTAATAGTGTTCTCTGTTAGATTCAGTTCAGGATTTACTGGATAAAATTTTCATCCTCTGTTCACCATGGGATCAGACTTAGTGATTTAATAACTCCTGGTTCTACAAATGGACTGACAAATAATCCAGCTAACACCCAAGACCTCTGCTGAGGAGAGGGCACTAATTAAAATACAGAGAGTCATTTGTAGACACCACATGGTGTTGCCATGTTGAAGAAATAAGAATCACTAAACTTGTGAAATGTGTCTGCTGTACTACAGCCACAATCAGGAAAGTCATATGGAAAGTAGCTTACTACATAGAGAACATACCAAAAATAGAAATCTTTACTAATGACAAGTTTTATAGGACTGTCCAAACACTTTTAAGTAGTATCCTCAAATAAAAGAAAACTATGTATTACACAGGCCTAAGATTTTTTAAAGCCAGGGCATCATTATCATCTTTGCATTGCAGATCAAAGACTGAAGAAATATGCTTTAAGATGTAGTTTTGTAAACTAGAGCTTGCGTACACTGTCTGCGAGATACTTAGAATAAGAACATAATAGAGACAATGTCCATTGCTATTTATTTCTCCAGAAAAGCCATCAAATCATAAAGAATGGCTTTTATGAAAAAAGAAAAAACAAAAAAATGTTGGAAGAATGCTGTCTCTCCAACTTCCAAATTTTGATCTACATTTTGACTACTATTTGATTATAACATCAGCTTATTCTGCTGAATCCATACTTTACACTTACCATAACATAGTAGCTCAATCAATAAGAACCCTAAAACTATCTCATGTGATAAGGTAAACACTTTCTCAAGACTACCTTTAAAACATGCACAGTAGCAGGCTAATGCCGACTAACCTTGACTTACTATATTCTGCTTCCTAGCATGAAATAATAAACCATTCAAACTGTTCACACATTTCAACAAATATTTATGGGTTTCTTTATTTGCAATGGAAAAAGTAAGTTCATGAGCTCATGAGTTGGGAGAACTGCTTATAGTAGACACTCCTCACTCTCGAAGCTGATGAAGATACTCTACCGGGCATAAGCCCCTGTCTTTGCTTCTTGTCACTGCTACCTGTCTACATGATCTTCAGTCTGCTACTTTTTTCTTGATTTTCAGATACGCTTTGAAAATCTACTACAGCAACCAGAGTAATATTCTCTAAGTTCATGACTAATACTCAAAGATCTAGCTCTAACAGTATTTTTCCTTACAAAGTGCTTGCACCTGTTTAAAACTGAGGTAATGAAACCTATCCCTTGAGCTTAACAGTACTTTGTACTCCATCCAAAAGTGATGGAAAGCCATGAAGAGCCACGAAAATGCCATGCCCAGTTTCACTGAGCTTATGACCAAATACTCAACAATTGCAGTAGAACCACCAAAACTATTCACAAGGGTTTTGTTAATCATACAATTCCATGCTTGCTGGTGATCATTTTCTGTGGTGTTGCTATGTGGGTTTCTCACAGGCTTTTGAATTTTTGCTGTGGGCTCGGGGTGATGAATGCGCAGCAACTGTCTAACTGTAGCGTATGCTCCTCAGTGTGAAATGACTTCATAACGCATAATAGACTCCATGATGCTCCAAAAAAAAAGGAGCAAACAAAATATGTATATAAGTCAGACTTCAGTTAACATTATATGTTCATGATCCTCCCATCCTCCTGAGCTAGACATGTAAAACATTCATAAATCAAAGAAGGTGAACACACCCCTCAAGGCGTTTTACTACAGAAAAAAAGTTTTGAAAAGGAAATTCAACTCTGCATACATCTGGAAGGTCTTTTTCCCAAAGAAATGTAATCTTCTCCATTTCCATTAAATATGAGGTAGGTGAGAATAAGTCAAGGGGGTTTTAAAATCTGAGCAATGTCATTTACTGCGCAGATGTCTGTTTTATACAATTATTTGAATTGTGATCCACAGCAAAAGAGATTCCTTTGCTTTTAAAAACAGAAGAAAAATATACATGTGAAGCTGGATGCTGAACACCACTAACAACCCAGTGCAGGGGCATCTAATGGGGAACATTGCCAAGAACTCGAGAACTTTGACATTTAGTTTTACAGGAGTGAGGGCCTGACCCATGCAAACTGATCAGCCACTCCTTTGGCAGAGATGGGGGCCTGCTGGCTCCTAGACACAAGAGTGGTCCAGGACAGCCACTTTTCATTAGTGTGCCCCTTGTGTACTTCATTGCTCTTCACAGAGCTCATGGAATAAGGGAAAGCAGAAACCAAGTAAGTGGAATTAATTTTAGTCACTCCATCTTGTTCAGTAACTACAACAGGAAGATAAACTCAGGCTCATTCTTGTCTTCTTTCCTCCTTGTAGTTTTATTCCCCACTCTCCAGATTAACAATGCACAGTAACAGCTTTTGACTGGTGGTTGAGAACAACCACCTTGGCTGGAAAGTAAAAAGACTGTCTTGAAGTGTGGGGTTCACAAGCCAAAAGACTTCCAATAAAAACTAGCTAACCCTTATACGTCAGCTGTGCAGTTTCCTTCACCTTCCTCTCAAGGATTTTCAGTGGCTCCTGTGAGAAACAGGGCATTGGATTGTAAGCTCTCAGCCTGACAGGATTTCAGTATCATAAGCAGTTAAAATGAGCAATAGTATAATAATTACATATTCCCCATAGTCTCACACATTAAACTTCCTAGCTCCCTCCAAG
Organism: Pezoporus wallicus; assembly: GCF_028554395.1. NCBI lineage: Eukaryota > Metazoa > Chordata > Aves > Psittaciformes > Psittacidae > Pezoporus > Pezoporus wallicus. The sequence continues at coordinate 1,052,397 of NW_026642858.1, read as the reverse complement.
CAAGAAATGGGAGACTCTTTCATGCCACGCTATGTTTCAGAGGTTCTGATGAAAATTAGCATGTAACCAAGCAAAATATAATGGATGTTTACACATACCTATGTACGCCAGAAAAGGTAGGACTATCTTGCTTTTAAGACTGATGTCGGGGCAGCAGCAACTGGCTGCATTGGAGTCGTCGTTTTGCTTCTTTTAGCATTTATACGCCAGAGTGCCAGTACAGGGCTGAATCTAATTAGCCTAAATGTAGCTACATGGGGATCAAAAAATTACAAAGATGTTTCAAAGACTGCGAAGTCTGGAAGAAAAGGTTTAACTGAATGCATCCACGTTGTTTCATTAGTTTGAAAAGAAACAAAAACAAACTGCTGGCTTCTAGGTATCTAATTCCATTTTAGGAAACCTAAGACCATGAACTCTCACTTACTCTAAAGGGGTAACATAGGAATATAAGACACTTGCTGGCATAGAATTACTCACATTATTCAAAATGCCTATAAGTAGATTCACGTGTTTCGTGACATTAACCTCAAACATCCTGATTCTCCATATCTCAGTGTGGATACAATATCCGTATGAAGACTGCCCTGTGAAACAAAGCTAGAGGACGATAAAAAAAAATGTAACCAGCTGAGGTTACCTCCTTTTATGCCCTACGTATTTGCGCACTATTTGTTCTTAAAATCAGATTTCACTTAACCAACCACCCACCTAGCTTCCTACTGCAGCTGTATTTTATTGCCTTTTGAAAGAGTGGGGTCATAATTATTAGCCAATAGTAAATTTCTATATCCCCACCAGTGGCAGCCTAGGAGAGATCTTTCTTCCCCTACCAAGCCATGGCACCTCACCTAATTTAAAACCTGGTGTCTGTATCTTCTTTCATATTTTTACCCAGGCTTCAGTTTCGGCGCAGTGTTAGATACATGTGATGGCATAGAGGAAACACAGAGCCTGCAGGGACCCAGAGGTAAGGTGAAGGGAGAAAGAGAATGAGAGAAGCATGAGAGTGCTCCTCAAATTATAGATGAGGTTATAATGCCAGGCACAGCAAAGCAAGCTGCTTGCTCTTTGGTGCTGCACACCAGGGCACAGCACTGCAAGGGGACACCAGATCTCCAAACACAACTTTGGACACCTGCTGCCAGACGTCGGTCATGCATGGCTGGGGGTTCTGTGAGACCAGTGAAGCACTGCTACACAGAGGGAACACGGTATCCAAGAACAAACTCTTCAAAGTCTGAACAATCTTCTGGACTAAATGCAAGTACCATCAGCAGCGCCAAGAGAGGCCAGTGGCATTTGTTCTGCATAAACTCACTATCTGGGACATGGCAACACAGTATTTTCAGTCTCCTGTAGTTAAGTACTTTCTTGTTTAAAAAGCAGTAAGCTGAAAATAAAATTCTTACTGTTCATTTTATGTCCCCAGCACACTGCTGCTGTAGGAATATTGCAAGTGCCAAGCTGACCTAGAAAGCCACACATTCTGTTTCACCTCACTATTACACTTCTCCTTGACAGAACCTGGTCTTTGGACCAGGAGCAAGACATAAAAGTAAAGACAAGAATCAAAGGAAAAGGGAAGAAAAAGGAATGAAGACTGAGAAAAGAAAGAAAAAACCCACCATGCTAGAAAAAAGAACTTTCTTAAGCTTTTAAAAACTCAGTGCATGATTAACGTTTGAAAGAAATTTCAATGAAAGACAAAAGTCTTGAAACTACTTAATATTCCAGATCAGTAACAGACCCATGTTTGCACATGCATCTGTGTAAACAGTATACACATTTACTCGTGATCTCTCACAAAGACATTTATGCAATTTAATTGTTCCTTTTTTCTCTTAACCCCCCCCTTTTTTTTAACTACTGAAACCAACTCCTTTAACTGCGTGCCAAGGCCTGGGAGAGTTTAGTGGTGCTTGAAAACACTGCCCAAATAAGCGAATCAATTAGATTAATTGGCACCAGAGGTACTGTGTGCTCTTTAGGACAGTACACAGATGGGAAAAAAAGCCCTCAACACTTGGTAGTTTTAAAGCTGTTTGTAAAGCTTCTTTTTTTTTTTTCCCTTTAAAGATTGTGTCTACGTATCACACTGCTATTGATTTTCACAGAAGAGGAATGGGATGTACACATCCTGTCACAATGTGCGCCCACAAAATATCTTCCAGACCCAGAAATGCAGACTCTGAAAAATATTTATAACTTCCCATTTTCAGGCACAAAACAACTCAAAAAAATCTACTGTGCATACTTCTGGAGATAGAGGTTAAAGGAAAAGCACACAAAATGATCCCTTAAATAATTAGCAGATGATTTATATTTGTATTTCAGCAGTGCCATAAACAAACACTTAGGCTTACACACAGGTTCAGGTTCCAAATTCTAGAAGTTCTGTACTTTTCCAGTCTTTTTTCTCACTTTGCAATACTCTCGGGAATTTCAGTAGGAATTTTATTATTGGCAACATATGATCCTTGACAGTACTCAATGTTTTACAGCACCACGTGCCTGCCACATTCCTATGCTGCTAATTAGGAGCTCAGACTATCTGCAACCCATTCAACAGTCACACTAGGCAGCTGCAAATGCTCAAAAGACTTCCTCAGTTGCAATTAGTAGCTGGGCATCGTGGGATGAACCAGGTAGCACAACAGCTATTGCAGAGTTGGTAGTGTGTTCGAGAAGTTACGTAGTTCTTTTGAGCACACCTAATACCTCTGAACTCACGCTGTTCAACTGAGGGGCAATGACAGAAAGAACTGACTGACTGTAAATTAATAATAAAACCAGCTTCAGAAGTCCCCTATGAGGTAAGGGAATATTCCCACTTCACCATACAAAAACTAGCATTTGAAAACCAAAAGCCTGATGACAGACAGAGTGGGTCACTTTGTGGAAGCATGGTTATACTCTAGCACTCCTTCCTACCCAGCTGCTGTGCATAAATTTGTGTCTCTTCACCAAACTTGCAGTGAGCTGGGAACATACTGTCAGCTCAGCAGGACTGGTAACTTGGTGGCAGTTATAGCAGGGATAGAGTAGTTGCAGTCTTAAGGTTTCAAAATCCTTAAAAAAAATTAATCTAAATTGAGTACATAATTGATCCATGACTTTGATCCCATATGGCACCATAAGTGGAAGGGGAAAAAAAATCCCCAAACCCTCCCATGATAGCTAAATTTTTTTTTTTTTTTTTGCTATCGCACAGGTTTGTAACATCCAGTTTGTAGTAACTGGATGATGAGATCACTGACCATGTAATGCTGCACACTTCAAAACCCAGGCAGATCAGGCTACAGGCCCATGTACAAAATAAAGCGAATTAGTTTGATCACATATGAGATAATCCTTCCCAGATGGGTGGCAAGAGGAGATGCCAGGGAAGGCAAACTGAATTTCTTCTTTGTAAGATCACTAACTATCCTCAACTTTCAATCTCAGACATGAAAATATTTACCTTGCAGACCTTTTCAATGAAGGCACTTATGCATTTACAATTCCAGGCCAAAGTCTATGATGGGGTGGCACTGTCTGGAATCAGCCCTGGGCTGTCTAGCTAACAAACAATGAGCTAATGGGGCTCATTGAAAGAGAATAGTATTTGATTCTGTTTCAATCATTTGATCTATTTGTTTCCAAAAGCACAGCAAACAGATTGAATAGGCTGGTGTTTCTAACTTTCCCTGGTACGATAGTGCTTTTGAAACTTGCAAATTGCCTACCACAAATTCAACGAAATTGCTCCTGAACTTCTCAAATTTATTTATTTTTTTTACTTGCTGAATTTTGTCTTCTTTAGATGGCAAACTTCTCCATGATGCTCAGACACTTGTGGAGTGCTTACAGTACTCACTGTAAGCACTTGTGGAGTGCTTACAGTGCTGTGTAAGCAATACTTTGATCTCTGAAGTATTGTAAAAGTGATTTACACAGTGACAATAAGTGATTTAATAACCATTTCGGTTAAATCCGTAGAGTATATAGTAAACATCCTGCCTGCAAAACCTACTTCGGCTACTGTGGCTCTCTGCAGATCCATAAAAATCTCATGTGTTTAGCTACTTAAATTTGGAGATGAAACAAACACTCCCGAAAGCTTCAGATGCTGTAAGGAGACCACATTATTAACCATTAATTCAACTATTAATAATAATTACATTTTCATTGAAAGATTTATTTCTACTCAGTCAACAGTATTAATACTTTCAGCAACAGTAAAAAAAATATAACCCCAAAACCTCAAGTGTTCACTACAAAGGATAGTGGTTGAGCTTTCTCCTATAAGTAAATAAAAGAGCCAAACACCTCAGGCCTTTAGGCAAAAGCAACAGAGAAAACACATGTATTTTCAAGTGCATTGTGTTTCAGACTAGTATTGCAAATCTAGTATGTAGGCTAGACAGAAAGTGTAGCAAACTGAATGAGCTTTCTGCATGCTCTCACTGTGATACATAAAGAATAAACATTGACTTACCCTATTTGATATCTTTACTCTTTAGTCTCACAGTTTATCAAACCTCTCTGGGGACTATTCCGAGGATTATGTATCAAATGTATAGAGACCTACTTCTGTATCTTTCTTGCTTGAGGTCACGTTGCTTACGGTACAATATTGTTATATACTCAGGCAACTTACATTCAATAGGAGGCACAGAGTGCTCTTCTATAGCCCCCTACTAGGGCACATGATTTGGGATATAGGAGGATATCCACTAATGAAAAACACATAAAATCCTTACACATGTTAAGAACAAAACAGAGTAAAAGCCTCAGTGAGTGTGGGACCCTTTTGAAAAATAATGCTAATGGCAATCATATACTCTGTAAAACGTTACCATTTTGTTTTGGCAAAAATTTTCAAATGGTTGTTACTCCTCTGCACTTCCAGAGATGGTAGAACAGTAAGATATAAAACCCCTAGCTGCTCTTCTTTCACCTCGGAAAACAAGAGTGCGAGCACTGACTTTGCTGCTTTTAAAGCTAATATTCAACACAAAGTATGTTAGAGTGGTTAAAAAGAAATTACTTCTCTGTCACATTCCAGCATTTGGGGTTGAAATACAAGGCAGAATGGTCTGAGTGCTGTTTTTTGTTTCTGTTGTTTTGATAAGAAAAGATAAAAGAAAATAAACGCCCACCACACATAAACTGGAGGATTACCAATAGACATTAAGTAGGACACAATAAATCAAGAGCTCTGCTGAGCGTTTAACAGAGACACCATTGTTCTGCCATGTAACAGGGGCAAAAGGTTAATCAGAGGTAAGAGCACACTAAAATTTAGGGGCAGGAAAAGATATTAAACCTTCTGAAATGTATCAAAAGCTCACTTTGGAACCTTTTCACCCTGCTTGTTTGGCATCTTCACCTCCCCTGGAACAAATCAAGATATCCTGATCTCGTTAAATGACTGCTTGTTTTTCTCAGAAATGTATTCCATACAGCCACCGTTCACCAAATGAAAGAAATACTGTCAGCTTTCTGTACTAACTCAATTTCATAGGGTACAGGCCATAACTGTGCTTCAGCTTTTGAACATTAGAAAAAATAGTGCTAGTTTCACATTTACATACCCTGTACTGGAATTTTGAAAGCATCCACAAAACTGTGCCCAATAGTCTTAAACTAAAGCATCTTCCCTTTCTTCTTCCTGTATGTACCTGTGCCCTTCACACTTCGCCAATGCTGCAAATCGGGATCTTAACCATTTCTTCTACTCTCTGATCAGCCTCGTTGTCAAACAGTATGTGTTTTGCCAGTTTTCTAATGGTCTCATTTCTATTGTCTTCTCCTCCAACTTTGGAGGAAATGAGACTTTTATAACTCCTTAATTTAGAATGCATTTCAGTTGAGCTCTTAGTGCTCAATGCAAGATGTTTTACACTGGTCAATTCTGAAATACAGTGACTGACTGCACACTAAATGGTTTTTATTTGTTATGACTTCCATTGAGGTTTACAGGCCAAAAAAAGATCCTACAAATGAACACTCCACTGACATCCATGTAAGCTTCATAAAGCAGACTGCAAACCACATATATCTGTTTTCACAAGCTTCAGGGCTCACACAGTATGATCAACTTTTTCAATAAATATTTTAAACTCAATCACCATACAATGAGAGGCACATGAACCCACAGAGGAATGCTGCTGAGTGTGTGAAATCAAGTCAGGCTCATTCCAGTGGTGCCCTGTGACAAGAGGCAGTGGATAGAAATGGAAACATGGGAGGTTCCCTCTGAACATCAGGAACCACTTTTTTTCCCATGAAGGTGGCTGAGCACCAGCACAGGTTGCCCAGGAGAGGTTGTAAAGTTCCCATTCTTGGAGATGTTCAAAAGCCATCTGGACATGGTTCTGGGCTTTAGGTGTCCCTGCTTGAGCATGGAGGCTGGACCAGGTGACACCCAGAGGTCTCTTCCAACCTCAACCAGCCTGTGACTCTCCGACCTCCATTCTGCTAGATATCATTGATGTATAAAGTGATCTATAAATATGTCTTGCAGACCTATGAGCCTTCTCATCACTTGAAGACAACAGGGGAAGGTGAAAATTGTGCTAGTCTCTCACTACAGCAGAAGAACTGAAGCAGCAAAGTGGCATAATGCCTTGTTGAATGTCATGGTATATGTGGTGAAACTAACCAGTTGTTTGCTTCACAGCAATGAAGTTAGCTCTGTAGAAAAGGACCTGGTGGACAACAAGCTCGATATGAGTGAAGAGTGTGCTGCTGCAGCAAAGCAAGCCAACAGGATGCTGAGTTACATCAAAAAGGCATGACCAGCAGAGACAAAGATGTCATTATCCCACTCTACTTGGCACTCGTAAGGCCGCACCTGGAATACTGTGTTTAGTTTTGTTCTCTCTATACAAAAAAGATGTGGACAAGCTGGAAAGGCTCCAAGGAAGGGGCACAAAGATGATCAAAGAATTGATTGGCAAGCCTGCCATGTAAAGGAAAGCTGAGAGAAATGGGTTTGTTCAACCAAGACAAAAGAAGGCTCAGGGAAGTGCTTATCACCATATTCCAGTATCTAAAGAGTAGCTACAAAAAAGATGGAAGCCCCGTTTTACAAGGAGTCACATGGAAAAGATGAGGAGTCATGGGTAAAAGTTATTCCTGGGCAGACTCCACCTGGACACAAGAGGAAAACTTTTCACAACGAGAACAGTCAGCCATTGGAATAATCTCCCCAGGGAAGTGGTGGTTTCCCCAGTGCTGGAAATTTTTAAGATATGGCTGGACAGGGTGCTGGGACACCCTGCTAGTGCTATTCTGAGATACCAAAGCTACCAAACTCAGTGAGTTCGATGACAGTCATTTTTCCTGTGACAAGCTGAGATTATGCTGGTGTACACAGTACCTTTCCCACAGTACAAAAGAAACAAACAAAAAAAAGACTTGGTCATGGAGTGAAGAAAATATTTTAGTTATTTTCTCCAGAAATATTTTTTTATGGCTACAATACTGCAAATGGGCAGACTGAAAAATCCCTACCAGAAAAATACTGTGTTTTGTTTAAGACCAGGATAACCCTCTATTAAGTTGGTTCTCCCAGGTAAGCAGAATTCTGGCACCTGGTGAAGGTGGCTGACATAACAGTGAGCAAGATTTTCACAGGTTGCAAGGACAGATCCAATGTTGAAATGGCACAAAATGCTTCAAATTCCTTCAGTTAGAAGATGCTACAGTGGGGGAATAGGATGCAGTTTTAAGCAACAGAGAAGAGCCAGGACTGCTGATGCATTAGGAACCAACCAGGAAGCACCTGTGAAATGCCTCAGAGTAGTTAGTGCTCCTCTGAAATGATGACATGGTCAGCTGCCCAACTGAAATGCCTCTACACCAATGCACACAGCATGGGTAATGAACTGGAGGAGTTGGAAGCCATTGTGCAGCTAGAGAGCTACCGTCTTACTATTACCACTGAAAAGCAGTAGGATGATTTGCACAATGAGTGCTGCAGCTGGGGGCTATAAACTTTTCAGAAGGGTCAAGGCAAGAAAGGAGGGAGGGGTGGTTGCTTTTTATGCAAAAAAATCTGACTGCACAGAGCTGTCTTTGAAAAACAGCAATGAACATATTGAGAGCATAAGTAAAATTTAGGGGCCAAGCCAATAAAGGAAACCTCGTGGTTGGTGTTTACTACAGGCCCCCCAAACAAGCGGTGGTTTTGCCTGTTGAAAGCATTCTTACTTCAGGAAGGATCATGCTCACACACCAATCCTGCTGGGGAACTTTAGTCACCCTGACATCTGCTGCAAAAGCAGCACAGCAAGCTGTAAGCAGACCAGAAGACTCTTGCAGAGCACTGAGAAAGAATTCTTAATCCAGGTGACAGACAGCCCAACCAGAGAAGTGTGATGAGACCTGTTGCTTACCAACATGGATGAACTAATTAAAGATGTCAAGACTGGCAACAGCCTGGGCTCCAGTGATCATGACCTCGTGGAATTCATAATCTTGAGGTACATGGAGAGGTGAAGAGTAGACCTCGGGACCCTGAGCTGTTGAAGAAACTTTCAGTTGTTTGAGGAATTCATGAATGGAATCTCCTCGAAACTGCTGTCAGGGACAAAAGAGCTGAACAGAACTAGCAAATCTTTAAGGATGTTTTCCCTAAGAGGGCAAAAGCTCTTGATTCTCATGGATCAGAAATTAGGAAAGGAAGACAGGAGACTGGTATGGCTGTGTAAGGACCTCCTAATAAAACTAAAGCATAAGAATATGCACATGTAGTGGAACCAGGGACATACATCCTGGGAAAAATACACAGATGCTGCCTGGATGTGTAGGGATGGAATCAGGAAATCTAAAGTACAGTTTGAGTTGAATTTGGCAAGGGATGTAAAGTATAATAAAGTGCTTCTGCAAGTACATTGGTCAGAAAAGGAAGATGAAAAAAAATGTGCACACACACCTCCCCACCCCTTACAGATAATACAGAACTATTGCCATCTGAGGAATTCAGCTTTGCTTTTTTTTTTGTAATCTCTCTTTCCTAAACTCAGGAACTCTGAACATCAAGGCAGGGACTGAAGAAATTAAGTTCAACCCATCATGCATAAAGATCGGGTTCAAGACCAACTGAAAAACCCGACCATACACAAATCCATGAGACCCAATGAGATACTTCTTAGGTTGCTGAAATAATTGACTAACGTAGTTGCCAAGCCACAACCACTCCACCATATCTGAAAAGTCATGGCAGTGAGGTGAAGTCCCAATGACTGGAAAAAGGGAAACATCACACCCGTCTTTAAAAAGGATAAAAAGGCAGAACATGGGAACCAACGACCACCAGCTTCACCTCTGTGTCTGGTAAGGTCATGGAAGGGATCATCCTGGAACATAAAGCGATTCATATGGAAGAATGGGAATCGATCTGAGACAGCCAACATGGCTTCATCAACAGCAAGTCATGCCAAACTAAGCTAATGGCCTTCTACAGTAGAGTGACTGCATCACTGGAAAAGCAAAGAGCTACAAGATGTCATTTACCTAGACTTCTATAAGGCCACTGACACAATCCTCCAGAACATTCTTGCCCCTAAAGTAGAGACATATGGGACTGATGAATGGACTGTTAGATGGACCAAGAATAGGCTGGAGGGGCACATCTAAAGTTACAGTCAATGGCTCAATAGCTAAGTGGAAAGCAGTAACAAATAGTGTTCAAATACTACTGATATTTACACAACATCGCAGACAGTGGGATCATGAGTGCTCTCAGCAATTTTGCAGACACCAAGCTGAGTGGTGCATCAGATTTGAGAAAAACTTCATGAGGTTCAACAAGGCCGAACATAGTCTCTTGCACCTCAGTCAGGGCTATCCCCAGTATCACAGAATCATAGAAACAACTAGGTTGGAAAAGACATTTAAGATCAAACAAAGACAATCATTTTCCCAGGACTGCCAAGACCACCATTAAACCATATCAATACAAACCAAGGGATTAGCTGATTGACTGCAGCCCTGTGGAGTATAATTTGAGAATACGGGTAGACAAAAAGCTGGACATGAGCTGGCAGTGCGTACTTGCAGCCCAGAAAGCCAACCGTATGCTGGACTGCATCAAAAGGAGTGTAAATAGCAGGGTGAGGGAGGTGATTCTCTAACTTTACTCTGCTCTTGTGAAACCCCACCTAGAGGTACTGCGTTCAGCTCTGGGACCCCCAGAACAAAACAGGCAAGGACCAGTTAAGAGCAGGTCCCCAGAAGGGCTAAAAATGGTCAGAGGGCTGAAACAACTCTCCTGTGGAGACAGGCCAAGAGAGTTGGGGGTATTTATCCTGGAGAAGGCAAGGCTCCAGGGGAGATCTAATGTGGCCTTTCAATAGGTAAAAGGAGCTTATATGAAAGATGGAGAAAGATATTTTACCAAGGACTGTAGTGACAGAACAAAGGGCAATGGCTTTGAACTGAAAGAGGACATAAGGAAGTGAGGGTGGTGAGACACTGGCCCAGGTTGTCCAGAGAAGCTGTGGCTGCCCCACCCCTGGTAGTGCTCAAGGCCAGGTTGGGCTTTGAGCAACCTGTCTAGTGGAAGGTGTCCCTGCCCATCGGACAGAGGGACAGACCAGGTATCTTTATAGGTCCCTTCCAACTTAAACCATTCTATCTTTCTTATATATAATATGTGCGTTAATAATTATATAAGAAGAAACACTATCATTAGTATAAAATCCACAGCCAACCAAGTGCATGTGAACTGTAAGGCAGTACATCCCAATTTTTTAAAAGGATCTTTTAAAATTATTTCCATTTTCTGTTACCAGAGGAAGATCTGTACCAGCTTCATTCCTTGGAGAAAATCTCCTCATCCAGAAAGAAAAAAACCCTGTTTTTACAGAACGGCAACATAAGGTTTACGAGAGTGTGCCTGGATGCTGAAAGTAACATTTTGTTTACTTGAAGACTCACTGCATGAGAAAGACACTGTACCAAGAGCTTTCCCAACTGGTCTGTCAAAAGCCTAACAGGCTTACAGAGAGAAACCATAGAGTTGGACCAGATGACCTCTCAACATCCCTTCCAACCTCAACAATTTTGTGTAAGGGAATCAATTTCGCTTTCCTTGCTTTTGAAGATGAAACTGTAGATCCAGTATTGATTTAGGCTATTAAAAGTACACCAGCTGTCTAATGCATCACACTGTCAAAGGAAAGACCTTGAGTCCTGCTGGGTTTTTGTTAACCATTTTAAGAACATGAACCAGGAAGAAAGAAGGAATTCCACAGACGGAGAGAGAGAGAACAACTTAAAAAAAACCAAACCTCTAGAAATGCAAAAAAAAAAAAAAGAATAAAGAAAATCTATGTGAGCAATCAACATCATGGCTAGTCTGAACATAAATCAACTTAAAAGGCACTGCAGAAATCTGTTCCATAACTGTAAGACAACAGCATCGCCTATTCTAGCCACGCACTCTTGATACCCTGTAATGCAAAGAGAAAGAACTGTTCTACACAGAAAAATCCCAGCACTAATAGTAATTGATTTTCTACATGGACCGTGTGCAGATTTCCAAGGGATCTTAAGCAAGAGAGTAAAAAAATTAGTATCTTAATGTCTCACTTCACTTGCTACAGAGACTGAGATTCACACAGTTCTATAATAACAATAAAAGTAACATTCCTATGCTGCCCTGCTTGCAGTGGTCCAACAGACCATCAAACACTCCATCAAGCCACATCTAACCTTACATGTATACATTCTGACAGAGGCTTCATCTTAACTCATCCTCTTATAATATAGATACACTGTGTTAATAGGAAGTGACACTGATGAAAACAGTAGTAACTTCTTTCCACATGCAAGAGATTTTTTGAAGAAAACATTTCAGAGACTTATATTTTGCTGGACAGAAGTAGAAAATAAAAAAAAATACTAAGGAAGCCACCACCACATTCCACTTCTATCTTCTTATGGTCTGCCCAAATAAAGTAACAACTGTATCAAAATATTCACACCCCAAACCTAACCACAAGCACAAACCTATCAAGTACAAACTCATGAGTGAGGACTAATACAGTTGCAAAAAAGAATTTAAATATTTAGATGAACGGGCAAAGTGAAAACTTAGCTGCTCACGAAAGCTGAAAGAGAATGGCATTATCGTGGAGAGCCTGGGTGGTGCTGGCTGAGGCCATCCTGAAAGTCTCCTCTGCACTACTCAAAAACTAAGCCCTCCTGCGGCATTTTGCACTGATTTCTAGACCACCCACTCAGATGTGGATACACAAACCACATGTGGTGGAATGTCTGCCCTGCACCGAAAGCAGTAATGACCTTATTACTTGTGCAACCAGGCTTTTAATACAACTGATTTGCTTTACCTTTTCAATACCTTTGAATGGTTTGTATGCAGTCTGTCTACTGACCTTTAGATGCTTAAGGATTTGAAATGGGAATATGGCCACTGGGAAAAAAAAAAAAAAAAAAAAAAAAAAAAAAATCACCATTATCAGAGTGAAAGTATTTTTAGCAGATTTTTTTTCTCACCTTTTTCTCCCCACAAGAAATAAGCTTTATTTCTTGGTCTTTTTAAAAAGATGTAACTGACAGCTTCACAGACCTACTGTTTCCTAAAAAGGGCTCGGATCCTGATTTCTGTCCCCCTGTATGCAATTATAATGGTAATCATTTATTCCTCACTGTGATGAGAAGGATAAAGTTTCCTAATGAAAACTGTAGCTTTATAGCATCAGTTGTCTGAAGGAACATAGGAAAATGACTCATTTGATGTAACATTCAAGGAAAAGGTTACTTCTAGTCAGGATTATACTGATGGCGAAAATATATCTTCTGCTGCATTCACAGGCCTACATTTGACTTTGCTCATATTTCCAGACTGGGAAAATTAAATAAAGAATGAAAAATGAAAGATCGTAATTTTGCACCAGTATCAGTCTGACTGAGGTAAAATACAGAATTTAAGTAAGAATCAATAGTCAAACAAATGTTAAACAGACATTAGCATCTCAAATAGTAAGACAGCTTAAAAGTTTGTATGATGCTGCAACACATCTCTCATCAAGTCAGCAACGACAAGTCATTAGAGCAGTGAACCAAAGAAGCTGACATTCTGCAAGCTGTCACCATTACCTTACAGCAGGCAGAACTGCTGACCAGCAAAGTGTACTATGTTAACATAAGGACCACATGTACCTAGTAAGGGATCTCTTTACTCATTTTTTTCCCAGTCTTGTTCCTGTACCCCCATCCTGTCCCTCCACAAGGGTATTGTTCTCACTGTGGCAATACTTCTCTTCCCTGTCTAGTCACAGCTGCATTTCTTGTTACTCAAATAAATGCAAGGCTCTTATCTGATTGTGGTTTGATGTTTATTTATCTGCTCAGACACAGAGCCAGCCTTGTAAATGTCATTGCTTTAGTTGTGTTAATGCACTGATTAACTCCCAAGCACACACAAAAGCACTGCAGATATGAGTTTTAGTCCCCATCATCTGTTCATAAGCCTTTTATGCTCAACAGTAAAGTTTCTTGGTATAGTATACAGAGTAGCTTCCTGGTATACACTACATTCTACTGTATGCTGCTTAACAGTTAAGCTAACTAATGAGGTTCATAAAAACACATGCCTTGCACTTGTTAAACTTTGGAACATGTTTTACACTGCTTATTTTTGCAGTTTCTGCTGGCTCCTACTGCAGCTGAAACTCTTGACAGAATTTTCACTGTGAGTCTCGATTTCAGTGCACTGCACTACAACAAAATCTGCATCAATGGACCAATGAGCAAACATAAAAACCTGCTCCTCTATTGACTGAAACAACAGTTTGCTAAAAGATACACTGCTTGCCATTAAAGAGCCAGTAGTAAAAGACAGGATATGATGTGCATGAACAAAGACGGTATAAGGCAAATCAAATATCCTACCATTAGTACTTGGAGTAAAATAATGCACACAGCAACTGAACAGGGCAGTTAATTTTGCAAAATAGGTAATGGGGATTGAAATCAACAGGTCGTTCAAGAGGCTATGAAACACTAGTATAGCTCCTAAGAAAACAACATGATACTTACCGGGGACATAAACCAGATAGTGAACATAATTTATTTCATTGTGAGAATGAGAAAGAACAACAGATCAGGCAAAACCCAAGAACTACTGGACTCTCCAAATGCACGGTACTGTGTGTACACTACTTCAAAAGCGTAGACTTCACCTAAAAACACCCAACAAAACAGAAGAGAAACAGTCAACCATTTCTTATGATCCAAAAGCTGAAGACTGAACATAGGTTTTCTTTTACCTTGGAAGACCCTCCTCACTTCCTCCTTTCTGTGGACTAAGATGGCCTTTAAATCTAGATGATAATGAAATTTCTGTAAAGCCTCTCAATTGATTCAAATTTCTAAAAAAGATATCAAAACTTGTCTACCCAATTGGACATCACTTTCTGAGATCAAAAGTTAAGTGGCAAGATGAAAACTGCCCTTACTGTTAGACACAAACACTGTTTGAGTAACAGTGACTCACTTATGCTGAAAATGACTGGTTTAGCTATTGCAATTTGCTGCTAACCTGGCTAGTCCACTCAATGAAATAACCCAAATTCTACAACTCTGTTTTAAACAGCTTGATATTAAGTCGAACTCCTAAACATTTACTGTCCAAACACTTTAATCGGTGCCTATATACATGAAAGACTTGAAAAGGTATCTCACTACTTTTTAAGAGAAATATGAATGTCTGAAATTGAGTGAACAAGGATTTATTTTGGTTTTGCATACAAAATTAGATGAAAATTGCTGTATTTTAAAATCGAGATCAACACTTAGTAACTATCAGAATTTCATGAAAAAGTCAACACACACACCACTGCAGTCTATCTTCTTTCCCACTGAATTATAAAATTTAAGAGTTTAAGTATGATCCACAGTTTGCATGAATTTCAGCAGTAACTGATGCTGTAATTGATGTCATCTCCCTTTCACACCTATTCTGCTACTTGCTGTTTTCTTCCACCCCAGATCTTGGTGTATAATGAAGCTTATCTGTTATTTTATGGATTAAATTATTCATTTCACCATTTCTAAAAAAACAGTGGAGTCATACAAGAAGCATAACTGGATTCTTCCCCTCCTGAAACTCAGTGAGTTTCTACCACAGAGCTTAGTGTTTTACAAATCAAAATGGACAAATTTCCGTATGTATCTGATACAGCTAAGACAAGAAGTTGAACACACACTAGTAGACCAAATGTTTTAAGGTTGCTTTTAGATTTCCAAACATTCCATAGAAAACAATCAATAAAAACTGAAGTTTATCCCCTTCACATGCACCCCTATCCCCACCCCATCATCACCTTCTTTACGTCAAAAGTATGTTTTGAATTACACTTCCACTCCCCTCCCCACCACCAATTGCACATTAAGACATGGACTTAGAAGAACAAAACATTTCAAGTATGCTTCATGCCAATCATCAATAAGAGTCATAACATTACTGAAAAAGTACACTTAATTCTTGCGAAGCCTGAGAGGGACTTCCTGTGGAGTGTGGTCAAACAACATTTTAAATAAAAAAGTTCCCCAACCCATTTTGCATCCCACCCTCTCAAAAAGAGTAAAGTGTAAAATTTTCTTTGGACTTAAAGAAACAGTATTAGGATTTACCATCTGAATAAGAAATAACCCCAAAAGAAATTCAGTTTTACAGTGCTGCACAGACCATGAGCATGAAACACGAACTCATACAGATACTGTGTTTAGCTCTACACATACAGACTACATGTGGCATATAAGCATACACATGATGTACTGGCCTGCCCAGAAACAAGATACATTTTTAAGGCTAATAAACCTGAATAAATCTTTGCATCCAGAAGTATTTTTTATAATTGTCTTCCCTGTTCATTGGGGAATTTGAACTCCCAAGAGAAGGGCAATCATTTCATCAAGAGAGCGTGGCGGTTTAATGTGAAACTGAGTACACATGCTATCTTTTTATCATGCATAAACAGGGATTCTTATTTTTAAGGAATAATGGATGGCATGAAAGAATACTCATTTCTATAGACAAGAAATCCTTCTGGAAACACAAGCAGGTTACTGAACAAATACCAAAATCTGGAAAGTGTAAAAAGCATATATGCATATGTGCGTGTGTGTGTGTGTGTATATATATATATATATGCAGGTGCATGTCTACGGGTATACACACACACATATATATATGCAATATACCATGTATTTATTCCAACATGTAACTGTATAATTTTTTTCCAAAGTATTTTAATTTAGCAGTTGTAAAAATCCCCAACAAAATCAGAAACAAAACCTCAAAACAAAGTAAGCAGACCATATACTATATGAACAAACAAAAAAGTTATGCAAATAATTTTACGGTATAAGTGAGTCACACACTGGCAGCAGAGGAGTGCTGAAACTCAATAAATAGCTGCAAATTAAGAATTCTCTACATCTCCTTAGAGACAGGACCAGTATTTCTTCTTTTATAATGATCCTGCAGAACACCTTCACTCATATATATTTAATTTTATAACATTAAATCAGACACAAGAATGTAGGCTGCAAAAGCTGCTGATTCAGGACAGTATACATAACATTTTTTGTTAAAAGTCCTACTGGTTTATTTACTAAGGCTAGACAGCAAGTCATATAATCCTATTTGGTGCACTTTCTACCATGGTGAAGATCAATAAATGGATAGAACCAAGGACCTGCGGTCCAACCGACTGTGTTCCAACCCACTGTGGCAGAGAAGCAACAAATATAGGATTACTGTTTGATCCCCAACTTTGTATCTTGTTTCCTGGAACTGCAGAAGTGGAAACAAGATTGTAGTGCTTTTAGAGACTAGAGAAAGATTGCAAGAAGTGGCTTTTTAACATAAGATTATTATGCTTCTGACAGTACTGCATCAAAAGAGCACATATGGGACTTCACTACTTGCAACATCTGGTAGTACCATTCAATGACTCATTAACTTTAGAATACATGTATGCAGTAATAAATAGATCAGTTAAGTAATAAGGCAGTGTGTTGAACATGCATTCATCTTGTGGACTGGAACACCACAGAGAGAGATACATGATACCATACACATTCATTAAGACCAAGTATTTTTGTTTCGTTTTGTGTATTTGTTTTTCAAGGCTACCCAGGCAAACTCTTCTGGAGCATTTTCTTCTTGAGAAGAGTGGTCCTCTGAGTCTTGTCACATTTCTTCTCCCTTATCAATAGATGATCACTGGTTTTAAGTAAAAATAAAGCTGAAGAGGGTTCTTTTCTTCCCCCACCCCCATTTTGGTTGCATCATTCTGAATGTGTCATTTAAAGAACAGGTTCTGATGCAGAAAGACGCTGAATCTTTAGGAGGTTCCACATGTTTCCAGATAACTCTGTAGTTTACGGACTGTGGTTCTGTCCAGTGAGCAAAGATCAAAGTCAAAAGTTGTATTTGTGATATGAAAGTGTCCAGTTTCTTCTATAAGATTCACTATCTGAAAGGAAAAACGCAGTTGACAATTTCAGCAGCTTTACATGCCCACTCAGTGTATTAATATGGCATTACGGATCATATGAAAGGCATAAAATAAGCCAAATTGCCCCACGACTTGCTCGTTAAACCGTTATAATTATCACTCACTTCCTTTCTGACACAAACTACGGTTCAGACTACTACAGTTCCTTAGCTTAAAAGAAAATCTGCATATTCTCTAAGCCTTAATAATTCAAGTCTTAAAAAAAAAATAAACAACAAAAACTAACAAAAAGCACAATATCCCCTCCTCTCCAGCCCCAAACAAATGAAAAATCCAAGGTAAACCTCTGCTGTCTGGCACATCTGTGTGCATAGCTGCTAAGCAGGTTACTCTAGAAAATATTTGGTATAAGCCTTTCTGCAAGCAAGGGAAAGAAATAAATCCTTATTGAACCTGGTCTGCATCAAATAAAAATTGTACTCAAGAGCTCTCACATCAACAGTTCAGATACCAGCAGTTATTTCTCGAGTAACAGATGTACATAATTTTTTTAAAAACCAAACTGATCATGAAATAATCGTACAAATGGCATAAGATCACTTCTTGTGTCAAGTATTTATGTATCACAGCTATCACTCAAACAGGCAACAGAAGAGCTGCTGTGAGATCTTGAAAGAATAGGGCCTAAACCATCTCTCCTATGCAGAGAGGCTGAGAGGGCTGGGACTGTTCAGCCTGGAGAACAGAAGGCTCAGGGTGGATTTTATCAGTGGATACAAGTACCTGAAGGGAGGGTGTAAAGATGGACCCAGGCGCTTTACAGTGGTGCCCAGCAATAGGACCAGGGACAGTGGGCACCAACTGAAATGGAGGAGATTCTCTCTGAAACACTTTTTTTCCTGTGAAGGTGACTAAGTGCTGGCACAGGCTGCCCAAGGAGACAGCAGAGTTCCCATCCTCTGAGATATTCAAAAGCCATCTGACACAGTCCTAGGCAACCACCCCTATGAGTACTTGCTGTTAGACCATTCGGCTTCCAGTGGTCCCTAAAAACTTTAACCATTCTATGATCATGTAAAATCAACAGAACATCTCTAACTTGTGCCTTTCTGCAGTGTTGGTATTTTTAGTGTCTAAAATGTAGTTCACATTTTTACAATGGTCATACTCAATACCGTTTTGTTGTAACAAGTAACTGCAGGTAGTTCTAGGATGTGCACCCAACTAAAATACCCATTCAGCATCTTGGAAAGCCAAAGCATTATTTGTCAGATGGAGCTAACAGCGCCAGCACACTATGGCTATGAATCTCCTATGTGCTGTTTCATGTCAAGAGACAGACATTCCAAGGGGGCACACAGAAAGGTATCGCACCCTGAAGAGTGTCTCTGGCTAGCGTCGTGGACTGGCAGAACATTGTTCTGCACAAGTCTTTCCAACCGTACCTTCTTGGCACCCAGGCTTGGATCAATATCCTGTTTGCACCCTTCAATTTGAAGCCCATTTAGTTGCAGAGCTTCCAAACATATTTCCACCAAAATGCTGTTGCTAGATATTCCTTGCTTATTTGATCTTTATTACACTAAGTGTAATTCCTTTTCCATAGCTGGAGGAATATACAGATATATGCCCACATATATCTGTATTACACAGCACACATTAAGTGATAAATCTGTTAGGATTACACTAACTTGAAAAAGAAAAATTATTTAAACGAAATATTCGTTAATTGTCTGCTCCCCATTTCATTTTATAAATAGATGGTTTTTCTCTTTTGACCACAGAAGTAAAGATTATGTTGATAAACAAAGTAACTTCGTGTCTATTGTCAGGCAGAGAATGACAATTCTGTTTCATCCACCCTGTCCACGATGGATTAAACAGAATGGAAACAAGATAAAATTCTAAGAAGGAAACGCCTGTTACAGTAAAAATCCCCCTTCTCAATCACCTTCCATTTTTCAGGTTGGAGAAAAAAAAAACCCAACCTGTTTAATTTGGTTTGCAGCTGCCCAAAATTCTTAAAGTACTTAGGAACAATCCTTCTGTTATTAACACTTCATTTAAATCTGTGCTCTTGGCTTTAAATTTTTTCCATATGGGAATTTTTAATCTGTGATCATCACCTCCATTTGTCTACTTGTTGATTTGTGGATTCTTGTAACACTTTTACATCTCCTACTGTTCTACAACTAACACAGGAGGAAAAAAAAAATCAAATGGGACAAAACTGATTGTTAAATGGTTGCACAGAATCTGAGGCCAAGAAGATGACCAATTCTGTCCAATGCTTCCTTGTGTTATAGTGGAAGAATACCACTCCTCATCAAACCCACAGCAAAATACCGCTTTTAGAAACAAGTATTATATAAAGGTATTAACACATGTATTTTTAAACAACACTATGTTATTTTAAAAAAATAAGTATATTTTAAAAAATTGAAACAGATTTCTATTGATCAGGTGCTGCTTCAGGCTTCTAAGCTCTAAGCCAAGGGAAATATAAACATTTTAAACATACCGCTCAACCAGCCTTCAAGAAATACAGTCAGTAAATACAGAAATATAACCTGGTAAATCAGACTGCAATAAACCCTAACAGCTTTAATGAATGTGCAAAAATTTATCAAGATAAACCCAGACAGCTCAATGAAGAACACCTGCCTGTACGCTAGTCAATGAGGAATTCACGACTTAAGAGTATTTAGCATATGCATCTTGGTGCTATTCAAAAATACTTGTAAAAGAGTAAAGATTAGTTGCCAGGAAGTCTGACAGTTATAATATTAAAAACAAAGCATTAAAATGTTTTATTCCAAGAGCTCAGGTTGCAAAGAACAAAAATATCCCAGTTGTTCCTGCTGCAGTAAGCTTTGCTTTTCTGCTGTAATGTACATTTCTGTTTACATAATGTCTTCCTAGCTCAGTTCCATCATTATCCATCATAGTAAAACTATTTATTTGGCTTTAAACAAGCAAATGAGTGTGTTTGTTTCATGAAGCCAAAGTGCAACTAATGACGTAAGTAATTTTTCAATTTATGGAGGGCTTTAGGCCATGTGGTTTCCAGACCGGCAAGCTTCCCCTTGCAGAAAATTCTGACAGTAGTTGATACCTGAAGATAAGCAATTTTTGGACATGAGAAACTAATTTTCAGCAGTACTGTATATCCTCAATTTCTCCCTCATGCCTGTGCTGTCTAGTTCACCAGCTTTAATGAGATTTTTCACCAGCTGAAAATATGACTTCTGACATCTCAAAGCAAGATGCAAAGTCTTAACAAAAATCTTGTTGCCTTTCATGGGGTCACACTAAGATCATCTACACTGAAAATGCAGACTTCAGAACTCAGCTTTAGCCAGCCAAATTTGAATACATGGGACGCAGCATGAATATCTGATTGCAGATTCAGTTATCCCTACTATTTCACTGGAAATCGAGTCAAGAGGGGGAAAAAAAAATAAAATCTCATCACTGTAAAACCTAACCCCTCTCTTTACAGTGAAAGAAGTGGGAGAGAGATTTCAGACCAATTTCTGTCTAGCCATGGTCCAATATTCACATAAAAATTGCTCAAGTGATTCTCACAGGAATAATTTCTTGGTCAAATTTCTTTTTCACCGGCCTTCTCCCTCTTGGTCAGTTCTTATATAAGCATCATTTTACATCAGGATTACTTAGCTACATATCCAGGTACCTGCAGTTCAGTATCGCATCTCTCCTGCCTCCCCCCTCTTTTTTGCAGATTTATTTCAGCTTCCTTTAACAAAACGCCTCAAAGAGAAATGCCTCCCCTGGGAAAGAGATGCGTTCTCAGATACATTTTTCTCACTTCCAACTTGGCTGCATTCCTATTTGCTGTCATGCCTATGGACCTGGTAACAACTGAGACTGCAAAAACCTGTCCTCTCTTCTTCACATGCTTCAGCTTAAGTTCTGAAAGCTAGTGCTTTTGAGTGATCAGTGCCTTCATTCTCCTCTTGCAATTTGCTTGCATTCCCCAAGAAATTCAAAATTCCCCAAGAGTCTGCGGGTAGCAGACTCTGACATGTGACATTTCTGCCCTGACATGAACTAAAGAGCTTACATCGCCACTCAGGAACACACAACTCCACCACCACTCCATTCCAACACCGCCACCACCACCACCTTTAAAACTCTTGTAGCTATTTACAGTTTTCTGTTGCATATTTTTGCACTCAATCCCTCTTCTCATGTAGTAGCCCACCATATCTTTATGCAGTTTTATTCCTTGCTCTTCTTACCTTTGTACTTCCTATAGTTTCTATGTTCCTGTATTTCTTGGTCTAGAAGTTTCACACTCATTCCTAAAAACTCTCTCAGCTCTGTACTCTATTTCTGTGCTCACCGGAAGTAGTTACATTACTTAAATAGCTGCAAAGCAGTAAGGACAATTAAGCCGAGATGACAGTTTATTTGTAATGCAGAGAAGCACTGATTCTCCACAAGTTATCCATTCAATATTCTGAATATATTTCTGTAATTGATAAATTTATATGAACTAAGAACTAATGAATCGCAGAATGTTAAGGGATTAAAGGCTTTAAAACTAAATTGCATTATTTAATAACAATGTAGAGCATTTGCTAGTACCATTTAACAGACAACTGGTAAGTATCTTGGCTCTTTCACTGAATTCTGGAAGATGTCTGTAGCCAGCTTTACAGTTACCAGCTACCAGCACAGAACTGCACTGCTGTTCTAGCCTGCACCATCCAGCCATAAATTCAGCTTTCACTAGGGCTGTATCGACAACATGCACACACCAGCCTGCTAGTCCTAGTCCCTGCCCACAGCAGGCTCAGCCGTAAGGTTGGGCTCAGCCGTAAGGTTGGATCAGCCTGCTCCAGGCTTACCCAATCACGATTTTAAAAGCTTGAACAATGGAGACAGCATAGTCTCTTCAGAACTCTGTTCCACTGCCACATAACCCTTGGGGGGGGGGAAAGAAGTGACATTTTTGCCTTTTTTTTTTTTAATTTAAATCTTTGCATAAGAGGTTGAGAGGGTGTTTTTCAGAATTTCACATGAAGCCACCTAAGCCCTGTGCTCTGCTGATACAGGCCCAGTGAAAGCTGAATTTATGGCTGGACAGTGCAGGCTAGGACAGTGGTGCAGTTCTCTACTCATGGCTTGTAACTGTGCAATACTGACTACAGCACTACCAGAAGCAAAACCATTCAAAAGCTATGCCCTGGATAAATGGGGAAGTAAGCACTGAGGAAGCACGTCCTAGGTAGGTGCTAGCGTATGAACTTACAATACAATGGCTTTTACAGATTCACTTTTTATGTGAACTGCCTAAGAATTAATCAATAATGTGAAGTGGATAGGGTGCTGCAATTCCTACCTTTTTTCCTGCACAGTAATTTCCTGTACATAAAAATGCATCATTGTGTATTGTAACTTATGAAATCCAATAAAGCTACCAGTATCCCTCCTTAAGTAAGAATATCCTTAACCTTAACCTCTTCCCTTTCACTGGCCTTTCAATGTTTTTTTCACCTTTACCCACAATATTGAGCCTGAACTAATAAACAGATTAATGCTGTGGCATACAAAATATTTTACTACACCTGGATAAGCACTGAGAAATTTTATGACTGCAATCATTCAAAGTGGTAAATATTTCCTTTTTTACAGCACGTCCACAGCAGCCACAAAATTGCACTAAACATAATAAAAGCATCTGTGCTACAATTACGTCTGCTTTCTTAACAGTGCTTACTGTTTAATCTTCAGTTTGTAATCCAATAATATCTGCCAATGGCAACCAAAGAATACTATTTTTTTCTTACTATTGCATAACTTTTCAATAAATTTTGAGCCTTCTTAGTTTGCACTTTTTCATATTTTACTTGTTCTGTGACTTCAGAAGACCCAATGAATACACTGTGGTTTTCCCCAAAATAAGTTTTGCTTTGAATCCCATGTTTTCTGTTTGCCATAGAAAACATCTTTAATTATTTCTGAGAAAATAATGGTCACTTTCAGGAAAAAGCAATAATATTTTTATCAGGTTATGGTGCACAGCTGTATATATTCTCCCATCTTGTTTTCATAATTATTGATATAGTATGTTGAGAAATGAAACAATGAACTGGTGAAAACTTTATCTCAGGCATTTTTCTTATTTGTTATTTAGTGTGACAACACAATTTAAAACATATGTAAAAATTCTCTAAGCTACACTCAAAGTGGTAATGGGCTGTATATGGATTAGAAAGGCTTGAAGGCTATTAAATCTGATTACAAAGTTTTAGATGAAGGCAAAAAAATATGATGTGACTTCACTACCTCAATGAGTAGACTGTGATATTACATGAGAGAGCTTCTCACCTGCTGCAGTACGTGTCTCTCTCTCAAAGTCATTAATCTTCTGTGGAGCTCCACTAGTTCATCAAGATATGCCTAGAAACAAATCCCCCCCCCATAAACAACTTGTTAATTAAGTCATAGTTACATATTTCAAAAACTTCAGATGTCTTCAAAAACACTACAAATGAAAATTTTATTTTGAATCTTCTTAGAGTTAAATGTTCATGTTTAGTAGTCTGGCTTACTCTAGCGTAACACAACCAAAATATAAG
Organism: Pezoporus wallicus; assembly: GCF_028554395.1. Taxonomy (NCBI): domain Eukaryota; kingdom Metazoa; phylum Chordata; class Aves; order Psittaciformes; family Psittacidae; genus Pezoporus; species Pezoporus wallicus. Next base: position 1,028,300 of record NW_026642858.1, on the reverse strand, counting down.
TTTTTATGGGTTTGCTTAGACATTTCAAGACAATGAAAATCTTATCATGCAGTCCTTTGCTGTACAAGATAATGCCTATATCTCAGCTGTGGCAAAAAGTGTCAAACAGACTGGGGATGCTAAAACAGCATCTTTAAAAAACATCTCCCACCTTTTCCCATAAGACCCAAACACAAAAAGGCTTACAATTAAATCCCTCATTTTCTCTAAACTATGTAATTAATTTTCTGTGTCAACAAGAAGATGTAAGGGGAAAAATATCAACCATGATTACTTCAATGGCAAATTCCACTGTCCTCCCTCCTGGGATGCCAAGCATGTCCCACCTCTCCATCCAGTTATCAGCTTTCTCCTTCAGCCTGAGCCTTAAGAACGTTTTAAGCAGAGAGAGATATGGCACCTAGCTTAAGAAACCAAAAAGCGTATGGACTACACCACTGAAAATTCAGCAACAGACACTGAACCTTTCATTGTCTGCCGCAAGTTATCACAAAGTTGACATCAATACCTGTAAAATATGAACCTTTAGAGGAACTTGTCCACACTGGGAAATTGCACTATGTTCACTCACACAAGGACTTGAAGCTCTTACCTATGGCCTGCTGAAATGATCTTAAACAAAACGGTCTTTCTCAATGTTAAATGGTAAATCCTGCTTCATGTTATTTCTAACTAACTTACTAAATCACACTGTCACTTCCTAACACACAGCTTTCAGAAATGATATATGGAAAATATACCTTTTTTATTTTAATTGATTGATTTATTGGCTAGGAATAGGCCTGTGAATTCTCCTCTTTAAAAACTTCACTGTGAAGCACAATGCAAACTCATGGTGTAGAGCAGATAAATAATAGCTGGCAGATTCCCAAGTAGCGACATTTGCCAAATCACCACATGTATTGAAGCGGAGAAAAATACTTTCAAAATAGCACAGAAGAAGAAAGAATTACAGGGAAAAAAAAAGGAAAAAAAAAAAAAGAAAGACCTGCACATAAGGGAACCCAAAGCAAAGACGTACTAAGATTTTCATTCTGTAACAAAGGTTGGTGTTTAGTAAATACATTAGCATCATGTTCTGGACTAGTTTACTATTACCTCATTCTCATTTACCTTATCACAATCCCCATTCTTTATTTGTTTATCAGATTTGTTTGGCTTTATTGGACTTTTCACTTCTAAAATCTGGAAAAGAAAGAAAACTGTAAAATTTCAATGCAACATTGGATACAGTTACATATGAAATATTCTGCTACAAGTTAATAATGCAAAGACTATAACATTTTTCTGAAGAAAATGTAATCAAACCTCAAAACTAAGCTTTTCATTCTTTAATCTATAAAACCTGCCCCTATTTTTCAGAAAAAAAGCAGTTTACAATAGAAAATGATGAGTTGCTGGAATGAAGTGATAATGATGTTATCAATCCTTAAAAGAATTAGAATTAATTTAATTTAAAGCCTCCTCAACACTTTTTTTGTATCTTTTGCATAGTGGTAAGATAAGAGGTCTGATTTTGCAGATACAAAATGACGCTGAGGGGCTCTCCAGTGCCCTTCAAATTAATGCTCAGTATATTTTTTCTATTCCCTTCCCCCTCCTCCCCAATGCTGCCTCTTTTCTTCTACAACAGAGGTTTTGAAACACAGTGTTTGACATGACTGCATGACTTCTAACAGAAAAAAAATAAGTGTTTGATGGTAATCTCTCTTGCACACATATGGTACTCTTCTTGGCCATTTACTACCACATACACAAACCAAGAATCCTCCATCCAGCATTGAACCACAGTCAAGAACTGCATGTCAACAAGCAGCAGAAAACCATGCTTAAATCGAACATTCTAGGACTAAAGTGAGGAATACTTAGGGGAAATAAAAATTGTTGATTGTTCTTCCCTGGAATATGATCATCAAAGGAAAAGAAATGATCACAGATGACGGGAGATTTTATTTCACATTTCACTGTAAGACTAGCATCACCAGCACGATTATCTCCAAAACCACGCTGGACGGTCACAACACAGGACTAAACTCAGCAAATAAAATGAGGAAATACAGCCTGTAAAAGCAAGAAGACTAGCAAGAAGACTCACTGTCAGCTTTCTGTGAGCTCCCTCTCATTCCTACTTCTCCTGACTAAACTTGCATATTATGGTCCCTAGGATGACCAGCACCATAAAAATACAACAGGAAGGCAGCTATTTCCCTATATAGAGAAAGTGACTGCAAATCTGAGTTAATCTTATATAAGGATTCACTTAAAGAGTGATTCAGGCCGGAAAGCAAAACATACGTTTACAAAGAAAAATACATTTCTTCAGTTCAAGACTCCCTGGAGTTACTAATGTGCAGGTCAGAGGAAGAACAAGGCTTCCTTAAAAAAAACAAAAACAAAAAAAAAAACAGAAAACCAAAAGCAACAAAAAAACCACAAACCCATAGCTCAAGGCATGGATCCAGTAACTTTTAGCTGATTTTCTTGTTTTTAAAAGAAGAAAATTCTTGGCTTCAAACAGAACCTCAGCAATGCCACAGTGTACTTGAAAAAGTTGCTTCCTGACAGTGCTGTAGATGTGTAGTGAAAATCTAACACCTTAAGCTCTCTTGTTAAAATGAGGCACAGCAGTAATCACATCTGAGGAAGCTTAAAGAAATCTTGCACAGCTTTTTAGTTCTATGAACAGACTTAGTCAATACAAGACTGATTTCATCAGTCAAAGTCATCATCTTGACAAGCAGCACTATGTTACCAGGCAAAGACTCCAAATGCGGCTAGTCCATAAAATCTGAATTCTCACAATCCTCCCCTAAATTTCTGAATTCCAATTCAGTTACAAAATTCAGCTCAAGTACAAAAATGGAGGAAGGAATGCAACATTCAGTTTTAGCTGGCACACTGCTACTATGCAGTGTCTAAATGCACAGGAGACCTATTAGATCACCGAAGGGGAAAGGAACATGAAAGATGTGACTGATTAGGCTGTTGATACTGAGACTCACTCTGACAGTGAAGTAAAAAATATTGTGTCTTCTACTGAAGTACAAAATATTGTATCTTCTAGATAAACACTGGTGAAAGAGAGAGAAAGAGAAGAATGAATGAACTCCTGAGAATAAGCCTATTGATGTGAACTGTGTTTACTGCTAATACAAACCCAAACTTGTAAATTGTACAACTGATGCTGTAAAGGTAGTTTGCACTGTTTACCTTACAAAGCTAACTCATACGGAAAGGACACATCTTAAAATACTGATGAAAACACTACTTTGCTCTATAGTATTTGCTAGACAAAACGCTTCTCCTGGAAAAAAAAAAAAACTAAAACCAAAAAGCTCTTCTGTCAATTTACATACTAAGTAACTGCACTGAAGTTATCAGAATGTAATTAGCAGCTCCCCAGAACTTCATTTAGAAATCCTGACTTTACCTGGTTGTTGGTGGTTTTTAGTAAAGGTGGTGCTGGCTCATGATGTAGACGAGAGGAAGCTGAACTGCTCTCACTGTCACTGCCATCACTCAGACTAACCCTATGGAAAAACAGAGCCAAGACATTACACCTCCGGACAAGGGGCTGTTAACTGAGCTTCACTGAGGTAGGACACTAAGAATGACCCCTCACTAAGCAAGCCATCATTAATCAAGGTCATGTGGAAGAGAGGCATCCAAGCAGGGCCACACTCTGAAAAAAAGCTCTGTGTAGCATGAAGAACAAGGCTGTCTCCCTGCACTTGGCTAAGATGACATGTCAGTTAACAGCAGCTAGCGTTACAGAAACAGTTAACTATTTACACCATTAAACTGCTGTTCCAAGCATTCCTGGATTGACTCCGTATCTTGGTTCATAGCCCTATTACTTTTTTGCTCTTCTAAAACCTTTCTAAACAGCTGTAGTTTCTCCTTGGACAAGTGTTTCACTGAAAAGTTCCTTGTTTCTCATCATAAAAAGCACTCTTTTTAGAATACAGAAACTTAGTCCTGGAGGAGAGATCACATAAAAAATGCTTAGCTCCTTGTCAGTCTCACACTTCATTTACTTAGGAACAACAGGGAATATTTATTTATTGGAAGAAAAAAATCGTTATTTGGAATAAAAAGAAGCTAGAGAAATAGTAGACTTCAGTTTTGTTTAAAAAACTGAAACAGAATCTCCACACAAGTCAAGTTTGAGACAACCCATTACATAATCTGACACAAAATATACAAACTGACACAAATTCTCAAACTAGCAGTCATCTTGGTTGTCTTGTCCTTGATTCTAGCTGCTGAAGTGTACCAAGAAGAAAGCTGACATTCATTAATGTTCTCCTATCACTTTCCCACTTAAGCAGTAGCTGACACACGCACTCAAGACCGTGTGCATTCACAGCTAAATCCTGTGGCTCAGATAAAGAACACACTATGAAAAGGTCTGAGAGACCTTTATTATTTTCCATAATCTTTAACAACATTCAGATGAAGCTTCAAGCTGCCCAAGGAATAAAGGGGTTTTGGAACACCCTTGTAAGGTTGCTGCAAAGACACAGAAGCTTTTTTTCAAAAAAGCAATTTCTGTAACAGATGCCTGCTTTACCTTCTATCTGCACTTCTACGCATGACGTGTAATTTTAACTACTCAAGTCACAATGGCATGAATCAAGGAAAGCCAAATGAATAAGGACCATCATAACCACATGGATTAGTACAGAAACAGTTTGCATTGGGAATGGCTAATTCTGTTAGCTTTTAGAAGAGGCACTTTTACATGCATATGTTTTAAAAAGAAAGTCTGAATTCTCTGCCCATTTGCTACTCTGTGCTGTTAGAAATCATAAGACCTCACCTTACTACCAACAAGCATAATGTCTTGGCCACCAGGCTACTTGTAATCACAAGACACTCACTTGCGACTCCTGCTTCCTCCTCCTCGGGTATTTACAGGTCGTTCAAACTCAGAATCATTGTCGTTCTCATCTGCTTCATCCGATTCATCTTCATTATCATCTGAATGCAGATCTTTCATTATAGATCTCAACGGACCTGAAACTACAGAAACAAAACACATAAATCAAGTTCAGTTTTCAGTGTTCCAGGCAACTGACCCAGTTTTGCAGATGACTGAAAACTACCCTCCCCACAGTGTTGGGAGGGGAGAATCTTAAACATTAAACAAATTAAGTAATGCACTGGGGGCTTATGCTGTAGGGACTTATCCATGAAGCATTTACTCACATTAGCAACTCTACAGTCAGTTTCAACAGACTTATTCATGACAGTGAAATGACTCATATGTTCAAGAGTTTGTGCATTTGGCCCCCAAGATGACAGCTGAAATAAAATACTGTCATGCCAGGAGGAATTGACTATTATTCCATCATTATTAGAAGCAAGATTCTTTTGCATTGCTGCATTTTAGCGGGTTTTGTCTTTTCAAATGATACGATATGCAAGCGAAGACCTACAAGGACATACCCATCAGTAATAGTACACTTATTAGGTTAATCCATGTACTGAGAAACAGAGTCTAACAAATCATTCTGACTGGTACTGGACAAGGCAGTATCTATCTTCTTGGGTTTTTTTACATATCTAACTTTAGCTGCAACCTTTATATCAAGAGTCAGTTTCAGGGCAGGCAAACACTTTGCCAAAGTTTATATGTAAAAAGTGCACCAATCCCAGGCAACACCATCCTATTTCTTTTCTTGAATTAAGAGAAGGTACAAAGCTGGACTTGCTCCTAAAACTTCATTAAGCTCAGTTTGGGATTTTGTTATGATTTTACTCAATTTATTTTGCAGTAAAAGACAATTACAGAGAGAGAATGTGCTTAATGTATCTGGGAAATTTAAAACTGCAGCCGCTTGAAATAAGAATGGACAACAGCAGTTTAGAAGAGGGAAGGAAGAAAGACTGATGCCACAGGGCATTTAGCTCTGAAGTGCATCCCATCTGAGAGACAAAGCAGCAAGTAAAAGCAATGGTGATGGCTGCAGAACACCAATTACTATTACGGTTCTGTAATTCCTTCAGGAAACAGGAACTACTAATGTGAATGAAGTGATCTTCAGTGTGCCCTTCAATAGGAGATTAAGCTTCCAACTCTTATCTTAGTTGTTTCAGAAACACAGTCAAGGACCGTCATCCCTGATCACTGCCAGAAGATAGACCTCTGTCAGATAAACTCCTAACAGGAAGGGTTTTCCGTTCAAGGAACGGGTTTATGGATTATTCCAGATCTAGCAAGGCTCAGACCACAGACATTTTGACTAGTTTTCTTGAAGTGTCTTCAAAACTGATGTTGAGAATGATTTACCACTTTGTACTGGAACTTTCATAAACTGGCACAGTTTGGGCAGGTTCAGGTCAATGGTTTCTTTTCTCTGTTTCTACACATGAAAGTTGTCTGGGAGGAAGCCCAGATGGTGCCAATAGGCAAATTCCTGGTGGAACAGACACTTGTCCAGGCAACAAGGAAAGGGGAGCCATACTGAAGTGCTTTTTGTCCATGCAACCACCACTGATCTGAAAATGCAGTTGATCTGTGTTCCATTTTCTGTTCCTGCTTTGGTCTCAGGCAGACAATCTCAGCTATTTACAAATGGTAACTTTTAGTGTGACTTAATACCTAATCATCTGACCTTTGAAAGAGGGAAAGGACTCCTTTCTTGGCTTTTAATAGGAGCAGTAACAAACATATTTCATTTAAAAGAGAGGAGAGAGGGCATTCACAGCAGCATCATCACAGGGATGAAGAAAGAATTTGCCCATTTTGATCCTTTGAGAAATGTTCTTTCGGCTGGCTTGATGGCTGAGATAGGTAAATAAGACATGGCATAGGGAACTAAATGAATTGAGGTGAAGGATTAGAAAAGACAAATTATAATTATAGGAAGGATTCCATGTTTAAACAGAGATAAAAGGGTAGAACACAAGGGTATTTCCACAGGCTAGGCTTAGCCTAAAAAGGGCTAGTTTCCTTACAACTTACTGGGCAAAGACACTAAAACCGACCAAAGTCCCATTGAAGACAGTAATTTTTGTTTGCACTGAGAGGAGTCTCACTTTACTCCACAGGCCAAAACCAGTTTCTGAGAATGCATTCGTCTCCCCTCCACAATGTACAGGAGAAAGAGAATGACAGAAAAGACTTGCTAAAGGACAGATGAAAGTATCATCATAATCTTGATGAAAGAGCAAAGGAAAAGGTCACTGGAAGGAAAGACAAAATAATAAACCAAAACCTAATTTTGTAATGAAATTAGTATGACAAATGAATAGCTGATCTTAGATAAAGCACCATCACATAACTCCACAACATGGAAACTGGTAGCTATGCTTGCAAGTCACCCAAAACATCACTCTTGATTTCATTTCTGACTTGAAGCAGGAAGAAAACCAGCACACATTCCTCATGATCCCTACTCAAGCCTGCTCTCCCAGGCAATAAGCTAACTTATTCTTGCCCAGGTCCATCCCCCAAGAATAGCAGAGGGCCACCTTATCCCCTGATACTCCCTTGCTGTGTTCTGTGACAATCAAGCAGTCCTGTATAAAGCTGACAAAAGGCCTACTTCTCTTTCTTGGAGGAAAAGGAACGTGGGACTCCTGAGACACATCCATCACTAACAGCCCCACTAGCATTGAACAACCTCTTATTCATCTGTTTTCATTTAGAGTAGGACTGCATCTGGGACAGAAGAAGCATTCTGTACCAAGCCAGCTAACTTTTTCAGTGAATTTTCCTAAAAATTAGCAAAGCTTTAATTTTTTAGGTCTTTATTTCTAGCACTGATAGCAATGTCAGTATTAATCTTCTGCTTCTTGCTAACACCTCAAACCCTTAAAAACGCTGACATGGAATTTTGAAAAGTTGCTGTCTCCCAGTCAGATTAGTTAAGGAGAAACTGAAAAGCAGAAGCTGCCAAAAGCAAACGTTTTTGGTAAGGAAAGAGAGAAGTATCTGAGTAAGCCCTAGCAGCAGAAGTTTGAAGAACCTTAACTTAGCTCACTGCTTATGCAAAAAGAAGTGAGAAAAGTTCATGCTGTGGTTTTCTGACACTTGAGTGAGCACTGGAATTTGAATGCAATCGAAAAAGATCATTGGCCCAGGGAAGTAACTTCTAGTTAGGGAAAAAAGCATGGGTTCTGACAAGAGCACAACACAGTGTGAACATGCCACAGTATGTTTGGTGCTGCATTCCTTTGACAGACAAATGTACAAACTGGGCAGGGAAGGCATTTAGTTAATTGGGACTCCCAGAAAGAAGCAGTAATCGCTATTTACTGTGGCAAGAAAGAGGGTATGGATATACCACTTGCACTTCTGCAGTTATTCATATCACAGGAAAAATTTCACATCTGTTCTTGAGAAGGTACAAAAACCTGACAGTTTGTGATATCTTATATATGACCCAGAAGAAATGGATGGATCCCGTCTGCTCAGAAGACCATATTACATCAACAGGTTTCTGCTGAACACAAAATAACACGTGTCCAAGTCTTTTGGTTTCTAATGGACCACACTGCTAATGAGGTTTTCATGACAGCAAAAATGGGGTTTCAGCAAGAAGGGGTTCTGTTTAGCCTTAGGTAAAAATCAAATGCCTGAAGCCAGTCAACCGCAATCCACTTCAGCTCTTGCTTTCTTCCACCTGGAGTAATGCTGCCAGAATACATCAGAAAATCAGTACCAGCCATCTACAGAAAGGCAGTAGGGAGAGATATGCATCATGTGTAATCTGTTTAAAAAACAGTCTCCCTGAGTCACTAATGTGCTTAAATCAAATCTACCACTGAGGAATATAAATGGCTACAACAAACACAATTTTAATTAGTCAAAAGCTGCTTTTTTAATGCTCCTGATCCAAAGAACGAAGAAAAAGCTGATTAAGAATGTATCAGTTATACAATCTTATAAACCCAGGGAAAAAGGCCAAGCAGGAAGTAAGCAGTTTAATAGATCATGTAGATTGAGTCTCAGTTTATTTACAGAAAACCTGCCTTGGCAAGTTTTCTGGGAACAAAAATGCATTCCCTTACAGAGCTCCAAGTAAACCATAATTATCAGCCAGAATGCAAATTTAAGTCAATCTGAAGTCCAACCATCATCTTTCCCTGACATGCAGGTACAACAAATACTGTATGCTCTTAAAACTTTCTAATAGTTCGTATGGGAAGATCATGGGCACTTGAAAGGGCATGCATGATCCACATGCACTCATGTTTGCATGTCCCGTGGGAAACTACACCTTCCTGAGCAGGGCTTCAGATGGAGCCAGGTACCATCTACCTACCCCTGTAAAAGGACAACCTCAGAAACAGAGGCTCCTGAGTTTAGCAGCTGTTAAGTGGCTGGCTTGAATTTTATGCTCAAAAAAAACCCACCCTTCACACCTTCTCCTCAGATGCACATTTTCTCCCTTTTTATTTTGCCCTTACAGATGCATCTGAAATTCACCTCAGGAAAAGTCTCTAAAGCAAAACTGTGGCTAGTTCAGGCTGTGAAAGACAGCAGAAAAGTGGTAATGAAATGCCACTAGTTCTGTTTTTATCAGCCCCTTTATTTCATACGTTCTTGTCAATTTTTTGTCTTTTGTTGGTACCTTGTTTGCTGGTTTGCAAAGGAGTAAAACTGGAGCTGGAACTGGAGCTGGAACTGGCAGGACTCGGCTGTTCAGACTTAAAAGAAAAAAACAAAAAAGAAAATAAGTAACATTGTAAGAAACATTTCTGCCTCAAACTCTTATTGGTAGTTACCACCTGAGGCATGCTGCCAAGTTAAAATAAGATCTCTAGAACAGAATAATACACAAAAATCTTTATTTCAGGTGTCAGTGAGGCAAACACTGTGAAAATTGCTATGTACTCAACGTACATACACACTATTACATCATGTCTAGTTCTTCAATAAAGCCAGTATCTTAAAAAGATCCCAGCACCTAGTCTGAAAGGCCATAGAGCATGAGAGTCTAAATGAGTTTATGACAGACTTAAGGCTCTGGCGTCCTCGTCATACTGCAGTTGCATCATTTTCCAAATTAGTAAGGATGTAGTAGAATCAAGAAACAGAAGACCTGCGCAGACCACACTAAACGCCAAAAAAACTCAGACAGTGCTCTTTCTCCCTTTGAAAAAAAGTGTTAAGATGAGGATTCAAATTAATCTTTGCTGCTGCTATTGAATTACTCATTACTCAACACCTTTCCTATGTATTAAGACACTACAGATTATAACAGAGACTGAACCAGAAAGATTGCCTTATTACACAGAAAAATTACCTGGAACCCACAGACTACAAAAGAGAACTACGTTTTTAAAACAGAGTTGTTACAACCAGTTTATATTATTTATCAAACAGTTCTATAAACTGTTTCTCCACTATTGCTTAAAATGCATAAATTTCTCTCCAAAATTCTACAATAGTACGTAGAAAGAACTATGACTTTGTATAAAAAAATCTGTATAATTTTTCTTATAACCGTGGTTATGGCTTATAGGGGATATATTGAGAAATCTTGGCTCTTGCTGTCATGTTGCGTATCTCCATACACTTTTTTTTCAGTCTCACAGGTTCACAGGCACAGGGGATGCCGACAGAGAACATAAAGCAAGAAAGAAGTGTCCACGCCGAAGGAAAGGTGAAAATCAGGTTAGGAAGTATCACTCTAAAAATCTACGATTGGAAAGAAATCCTGCTTACACTTCAAATTCTATGCAAATGTGTTACTGTGACAAGTTATCCAGGCTAACCAAAATTTTATGACTCTCCTTGTCTGTACAATACTACCCAAGATTAAGTCAGAACCAAGCTGTTCTCCAAAATAAGAGCAGTAATTTCCAGTCACTGTGAAACAGTTTCCAGGCACACAAGTTACCTTAACCTGACAGTTGCTCTTCCTCCATAAATCAGTCTATTGTTGCCTTTCATAATGAGCAGACAGTTTTACAACCTCTTACCGCCTTTCCTCAAAATGAGAGATGCATATCTGGGCAACAGAATGCTTGAGAAAAACACTATTAACATCTGCTCTCCTCAAATCAACACCATCTCCAGCTTTCTCACACACACAGAGTCAAAATACAAACACTGGATCTGACTATATAGCTATATGATGAACCAAGCCTGTGCAAGAAAAGACAACCCAACCAACAACACAACCCATTTCTGAGTACTGATAGATTCTTAAATGGCCCACAGCATCAGACCTTTTTGGAAGGCATTGCAGCATCACTTGACACTGCCTTAAAAATCAAGTTATTCTGAAAAATTTGGTTTTTTTTCTTCTAACAAAGCCTGAACTTCTGTAAAACTATAAGAGATTTCTAGCAGTAAAATAACCACGATGACATGAAACAATGCACTGATGAATAGTAGGAGTCAATGTAAACTTTAAGGACATCACCATTCTGGAAACTAATTTCAGTCTTTTCAGCTTCAGGTTACTCTTAAAACATCTGGTTTATCTGTCACTTTCTGGTTTTTTTTCAGAAAAATTATTAGCTGAAAACCATTCCTGCAGATTTCTATTAGCTGTGTTTTTTATTAATTGCACCATGAACTTTTAACTTCTGTAAAATCCATTTACTTAAAGTAGCAAACACTAGAAGACTATGATAGTCAATTCAAAATACTTGAAGAAGTGCTAAAACTGTAGGGGGTGGGTAAATAAAAATCACACAGTGCAGAGATATTTGTCACTGTCAAAACTTCACTACTTTCTTTTTTAACCAGTTTACTGGAAAAGAAAAAAGAAAAGGCTTGGTCTCATTCACACTACAAGGCGTGCAAACATCAGTGGAATTCCTCTGTGACAAAATTCTCTCTCAACATTAACTAATTGAGACAGGATAACAAGAAGGAAGGGATATGAATACACATAAAGTTTTAATGCTTCCTAGAAAAATTTTGCTCTGCTTTAGCAAGATCACTTTTGAGAAGCCAAACCATAGAAAGTCCCAGTAAAATACAAATGATCATCTATAGTCTTTTCTAAAAAGGTTCTTAATGCTTTTAAAAACAATTTACATTATTTACTTAAACAACCCTCTCTGACAATTTATTCCAAGAAATACAGATTAGCGTAAGTGTTGAAATTGCTAAGTATTGGAAATTAAACCTAGCTTTTTTGACTATGGGAAATCTGGGGTGAGAGCACACCCAGAGGAAACAGCTGCTTTTAACATAAGCATGAACATCATTAACAGAAGAGACTTGCCTTTTTAGAAGGTACTAAAACTAGGCCTTCCATATATGAATATAGGTTAGTGCCAATAGCATCAACGCTTCTGGTTACCAGAGGCTCTCTTTTGTCACTTAAAGCAACGCTTTTTGACAGTTTTACAGGCTGCTATCTCAAGGACTTTGGTATTATGGCTTTATTCACTTGGGCTTTCTGCTCTAATCCACTGATTACTAATCACCAAACAGATTTTATTTTTTTTTTAATGGATCTGAAATTAGCTACTGGGTGTCTTTCACAACAATAAAAGTATAAGACAGTACCAGCAAAGAGCTTCTCTCCTATGTCCTTTTCCTGTTTTACTAGTTTTCCTGCAGACAACCAAATGAGAGTTGACCCAAGCTGCTCATTAGTGCAACAGAATCACAGAATCATTTAGGTTGGAAAAAACCTTTAGGATCATCAAGTCCAATCGTAACACTGATGCTACCTAGCCCATGACCAAGCTATGTTAAATGCCACATCTACATGCATTTTAAATACCTCCAGGGATGGTCACTCAGCCACTTCCCTGGGCAGCCAGTTCCAGTGCTTGACAAGCCTCTCGGTGAAGAAATTTTGGCTAATATCCAATCTGAACCTCCCCAGGTGCAACTTGAGGCCATTTCCTCTTTTCCTATCACTTCTTACTTGGGAGAAGAGACCAACACTCACCTTACTATAACCCCATTTCAGGTAGTTGCAGAAAGTGATAATGACCCAACATGATTTGTTGCATTCTTAGACAGTCTCAGCAATTTTACTGCTCTCACACAGATGCACTGAAAACATGGACTTCTTTATTAGGCCTGGTTGTAGGATTCTGTGCTTTGAAATGTTTGGCAAGAAAAGCAACTCTTCTTTGGCTCATGTTTTCCCTGAAAAGAGACTTTTTTTCAACAGTTCTAAACCACTCGTCTTCTGTCATTCCCAAACTTATCTGTTCTTACAAGTAGTACACCTTACTCTTGAGCTGCAAACAATTTTCAGGCAAACTCACCTGTTTATGACACAGGATATAATAGAGCTAGCTTTGTATATTTCATAGTTGGTTCAAACAACTTCTCCTATAAATAAAGCCAATCGTTTCAAGCTCCTTATTTAGATTTGGAAATAGAAAACATCTGTATGTGGGTGAGAATGGCTTCTCTTGCCTTCCCCTGAACAGTTTTCAAAGGAAGCTCACATATTGTTTCCTGAAATAAAATTTAAATAGTATGGTAATATCCCATTTCATATCAGCCATTTTACATATTTCCTACCTTTCTGCACAATAGTCTTACAGATTTATGTTTCCCTGTACCATATATACTGGAAAGTCTATCCACTTAAAACTGCTTATAGCTGAGTATTACTTCCACTTCATCTGAAGTTAGCTTCACAGGGAGGAATATGTTTCCCCAGGACAAAACTTCTTCTCCAACAGAACACCTGTACTCATGACTTCCACAGACTCCTAAGTGCACTGTCACTGACCACTGCCTCAGCCTTTAGCAAAGTAATCCAACCCATCTGCAGCCCAAACAGCCCCACCTCATCCACCAAGTGCACACATCTGCCACTGCAAAGGGGAGTGACCATGGTACCATGAGGTGCCTGCACCCAACCCAGCTATGGAGTGGGAGCTAGAATTATTGTCTTGTAGAATGGAAATAATTATTCATAACTACATTTAAAGAACTAAACAATTATTTAGAGAAGTAATTTAAGATCAAGGAGGTGTGAAATTTAAACAGAAAATTCCAGATTATTGATTTGTAAGAAGAGACAGTGACATTCATCTGGCAGAGAATGTGACCTAAGGTACTGATACAGTTAGCTGCCTTTACTATTTATAGCAATTTTAAACAAAAAATTTCATATCATTGATGGAGATGAGGTTATTTGTTGATTAAGTGTACTCTCTATCTGGCACCTGAGCGAGTCCATTGGCTTTGATGGGATCCTGGTAGATGTCATTATAAAGACACTCTCAATAATCTTCAGTTGATTATGGTGACTGGAAAAAGTGCCCAAACATCCAAGGTAAGGAAATGTCTCTCCTGTCTTCAAGAGCATGAAGGAGGAAGACCAGGGTACCACAGGGTACTTACCTTGATCCCTCAGAAGGTGCTGGAGCAGCTAACCCTGGAAATCATTTCCAAACAATTAAGGATAAGAAAATCACAGGAGTAATAAGCACAGCTTCAGCAAGAGGAAGTTTACCGATTACACAAAACTGGGAGAAGTGGCAGATATGCCAGAGGGTGTCAATCTGCCACACAGGGGGACCTTGACAGGTCAGTGAAATGAGCAAACAGGAACCGTATGAAGTTCAACAAGAAGTGTGAAGTCCTGTACCTAGGGGAGAATAGCTCCGTGCACCAACATATTCTGGGTGCCACCCAGCTGGAGAGCAGCTTGGCAAAAACAGACCTGTGGGTCCATTCACCATTTACAGCTGTTTACTGTGATTTTGCCTACGCATGTACTTCTACTGATTACTGCAAAAAATAATACTCATTTAAAGCTCCTCGTTGCTGCTCCACTGACTCAAAAGATTTTTGATAATGTGATCTCAGCTTTACATTAGTAGAAAGTCATGCAACTGATTCATAAGGTGTAATAAATTATTTACACAAGAACAATTTTTTTTAAAAATATCATACTTGTTTATGTTTAAACTACATTTACCCAAACCCTTATAATGTAGCGTAATATACTTGAAATATAATTCATGCAGGTAATTGAAGTTCTTAAAAATATTGGCTGATCATTATTTAAAATACTGGTTAAATTAAGATCTCATGTACTACAACCCTGAACAACGTTGAGTTTTACAGTGTTCAAAGGATCAAAAGGCTGCAAATGGCACAAATAAATTAAGTTGAACCACTGCATCAACAAGCTCTTTTACTAAAATTGTAACATTTAGGTCACAAAATTTTATCTACTCCTAATGGTCCTCTGCCAAAGAGTAATGACCCAGTGAGTTAAACCAAATTCACACCAACACTTCTTAAGCTTTAAGTAAAGACAGTTCTTTTATTGCTGGTGTGTTGACACGGGACCACCCTCAGCGAACACCAAAATTATAGTTAGAATTCATTAGTCATGAAATTTTCCCTAGACAGCAACTGCTGCCTGGAGTCACTCGATTTTGCAGTGGAGTGGACACTGTTGCTGTGAGGGAACTGACACCCACGCAGAGGGAAAGAAAGAGATCCACTAGATTACATTTGCTTTCACTTATTCCTTGTACCAGGGCTATAAGCACATTTCAATACTGGAAGAACAGTGACACACAGTCATAAACACCCCTGAGTGTGAGGTAAGCACATGATGTTCATCAGGAGCATCTGGTGCGCATTGCAAAAGGTCCCCCAGGAAGCTCGTGTATTGCAGCATCAAATACCAACACCCAGCACAAAACACAGGGCACCACAGCAGGGAGATCTAAATAGTGGTAGTCCCTCATCAGCAGGCAATGAATTGTCATTCTACACAGGCATGATACAAGATTCACGGTACTAGTGATTTCAGGCAGCCGTAACAAAATTGAAACTTCAGGGGATTACCATTCTTTGAAATGTAAAAATCAAACTGGGAATTTATGGTGTGTCCTGGAGAATTCACATCAGTCATCAGATTAGAAGCTTCCGAATGCTAAGCGTTACAAAAATTGCCTAATGAATTTCATGGTGAGTTTGGCAGCAAGCCTTCAAAGTACACAAGTAAAACATGCCATTTCTGCCAAAGAAAACAACCATAAAGTTTATGGTTCTGCCTAAAAAATAAAAAGGGTATAAAAGCCATAGCTAGATCTTACTGTTGTAGACAAACGATTTCATCTGGTAACTAACAGGTGTTAGTTTAATTATATGGAGCTATTTCTCTGTATCACAACATAATGCATGTACATAGATAGAGCGACCTCAAAGCAATGAAAGCTGTATCAAGAAGATCTCACCTAATCATAATTAAAATACCCTATCTTTAGCATTTTTACTGCAATCATCTTGGTTTTGTGAAACTGTCATGACTTTACTGGGACAGACACAAAGGTGTTTTTTTTTCCACAAAAGAAAGAATATCATTAAAATATTGGCACTGCACATACCCAGTTAAAATACTTTCTTTCTGCAGGCTAACAAATTAAGAGAATTTTCTAGGGTTGAAATATAGAAAATAAGGCTCCAACTACAAAATGAAAATATTTATTTTAAATAATAAAAATATTTTTATTAATTTATGCAAATAATTGAGTTAATCCATGTAAGTAGTGAAATGGATCTAGCCAACACTTGTGAATGAAGTAAAATACTGCACACTGAACCAGTAGCCTAATGTATGACGTTATTTCCGTGGTCAAAACATGGTATTTCCTAAAATTGAAAAAAAAAAATCCAAACCAAAAAAACACCTACCAAAAATCAAACCCATCTCAATATCTATGACTTTGCCTCAGAAATGAAAAATGGCCCTAGTCTCACAACACTGTATTTGCACACTGGACATTTAACCACGTAGACACAGTTTCTCTCCACTGATTTCCTAACATACCATGGTAACAAAAATACCTCAGTTTAACATCCAAGCTTGCTGCCACAGAGAAATCACTACCTGTCAATCTTGCTGCTTCCTTACCCAGCAATGGTTCACCTCACCACATACAGACTAACTTAATATGCACCTAAGCTTTTGTGAGTAAAGCTAAAACAGTTTCCCCTCCATAGTAACAGCTAATAAAAATAGGTTTAGTATAGCAGCTGGATGGTGACATACTACAGTAGATGCCAATGGCCACAGAGCATACTTGTACCCATGACCATTTCTAAGAAGGTCTGATAATTCTCAGGCCACTAATTCTCTCAGAGCACAAATCTGAAAGGGAACACACTGGACAGTATGGTATTTACATGACCTGCTAACACCCATCTATTTGTGGCTACTGCATTACCTCCTCAACACAGGAGTACAATGGGCACATAATTCCACAAGGGTGGCTGGCAGTGTTTTAGGAGCAGTGTCCACCCTGGCCTAAAAGTAATCAAATGCAAAACCAAAGCATTAAAATACCAAGCAAATTGTAAAGATTCTAATACAACAGGTTGCAAACCCATAGTGCCCAGCCTGCAATGAAGGACATCATCAATCCTGTCCTGCATCAAGGTCAGTTTCATAAAAGAAAATAAAACTTAGCTTCCTTATTTTTCTTTCTTCATGGGTAACCAAATGAAAATTCCACACAGAGCACTATTTCACTACTCTTATTTCTAACTTTAAATATTATCTGAAAGAGATCTTACTTTGGCTCTGAGCCCTGGCAGAAAGCAGGATTTTTCAGCTAACAAGGGCCTCCTGGAGGTTTTACAAGACCATGGGGATTTTCAAAGCATTCCCACTTTTGTGGGAGTCAAATTAATAGATCACATGCCAGATCCAAAGTGGCATTTCATGGATTATTTAAAAAAAGTACGTCTCTTGTAACTTTGAGACTGCTTTAAGATACACAAGCAGTTAATTAAGTACAAACCCATCGCCTATGCAATCACTGCTATATTTTCATTGTTCTGTAATGGACTTCCTAAGTAGCTTGCATTTTTTCCAAAGGCAAAAGACCAGCTAAAGTACCCTGCTTTTAATAACTGAAACTCTTTATACTCTTGAACTCTCACAGTTTGCTTGCATGCATTTCAGTTTGCATTTCCATAGGCTTCAACAGGCCAAAAGGCTGCTACTATTACTAATGGCAATGCTAATATTGCAGGGAAATACACAGGCAGGAAGGGGAACAAGAACATGTATCACATGCAAAATTATCACAACAGGAGCAAAAACTCATTCAACAGAGCCATATGTGTTCTGTAAAAAAATCCACCAACAGACCACTATCATGCATAACAGATTTTAAGAGTTATTTTCATTTTATTGCTGCAACTGGAGATACACTGAGAACACTGGCTACACCTAAACAAATAGGTCTGCTTGATCTGTTTTGTGCCTTTCTGCTGCAGCAGCTTCACTTAAAGCTATACACCATTTTATGCTCCCTACCCAGACCAGCAAAACTGGTAATAAAACAGAAATTATCAGACCTGCAACGGTTCCCTTCTGCAATGGCTCCACAGCTCAGAAAGGGATGCTCCAGCCATGGAAAACACCTCACCCAGATGCAAAATTCTGTTATTTCTCCATCTCACATACAGCAGCTTGCAGTTTGCACAAATGTGATGAGAACATCATCATGCTTCATGACCAGACAGGCAGTAAAATCAAGAAGGTTGAGTTTATGGGATTTTTACCATGTTGCTGCACTGTCCCGCACAGGAAACAGACAGATGGAGTTTTAACAAATACATCCTGCCATTAAATTCAAAAGTAAAATCTTTGCGGAGTTTTCAAGTGGGCTTTGCTAGATCTGACACACTTTCACTCCATACCCTACTTTACATGCTTCATACCACAGCCAGTAAAATAATGTCTCAGCCTTTACGTATAGTTTCTGACTGAATATATTACATGTCACTCCCAAACAGCTTTGCTAGCTCATATGACTCTAAAAAGACCTACGCTGCTTTGAACACCCAGTCTATCAGCAACTTTAAAGTGCAACATACTTCAAATCACAGTCATATTTGAAAAGTGATAGTCAACAAAGCAGCTTGAAGAGAAATGGAGACACATTTCACTTGCCAGCAGCTCAGTCAGCAGAAAAATACAGCTAAAATAAATACAGCAGTGCACCACACCACAGAGCATGCCAGAGACCACAGAGAAATGAGCATCCGTGGTCTTAAATTAAGTCAAACAGAAAAGCTATTAAACTAGGGCAAAAAGTTCATCACTAATCACGGATGTGATTTACTTTATTTCCCACTGTAATTTTATAAAGGTATTTGGAACTCAAAAGAGGGACTGACAGTAGGACATCAGAAGACAGTGTCTGGCTTTCTGAAATGTACTCAAGGCAACTGTATGCTAACCTGGCTGCACTCCTAAATGCAAATTTTAAGGGACACCTCAGAGGATGGATTAGCCATTGGCAGACACGCTCTACCACATGACAAAAAAATCCACCTCACTCGGAGAATGCTAAACTTTTACGTCCTCCACTTTGTGAAGGCAAATGCCAATATTTCAAGTCAATGTCTAGAGCTGGGTAGAGAGCATGATGACAATATTGAGAAGGATTGAGCATATCTTGCTTTTCTGTCTCAAGTCCATTCACTGAAAGGATACACCCCATCTCAACTCAGTGAATGGGCTGTATCTGAAGAAATCAGGGGAGCAGCAGCACTGTCTTCCTGTGGCACATACCCAGCGAAAAAGCACCTCTCTTTAATGATGCTTGTCTTCGCAGCTATTAACAATTCTATTACAATTCATACATAATTACATTTGCACTATGTCATAAATATAACTTAAACTAGAAAAAAAATGCACATGATTCAAAGACAACATTTTTGTGGTATCCTAACAATTTTCTTTTAGATATTGATTTCTAAACTGATTTGTTATATCTAACCCAAATTTGCTGAGTTGGGTTTTGTGGTTTTGTTTTTTTTAAAGCCACTTTAGGAGTAACTCCTGGAAACTTTACTAAAATATATATATACTCCTAAATAATGATATATTCTTTGTTCATCAATAGTATAATAATCGTCACTGTAACTGTACCACAGTGGTAAATAACATCTGACTGAATTTTATAGTGTATTATCGTGTCAGAACATGCCATTGAATTTTATAGTGTATTATCATGTCAGAACATGCCACCGAAGAAGTGTCTTCCCAACTTCAAGCAACTGTGTTGGTTAGTACCATGAAGCATTAACAGACCTGAAATAATAATTCCTGTATAGCAAAATCATTATCATATTTTCTATGTAACACTGCAACTTTTTTGTCTTTGTATTACTATTTATAGGATGTATCTTTTATGCACCTGGCTGTAAAATTTATTCCTTCTCCTGAAAGGAGTGCTAAATATGATAAGCACTCCTTTTCATGCTTAGGAACCCACCAACACATATAAAAAGTTTGAACTACTTTTTCCGACATACAGAATTACCTCTACTGCACTACTCAACCACCTTTTGTTAGCAGCCCTGGTTCAAAAGCCAGTAAAGTGAAATTCTGTAGGTACTCATTAACCAGGTTGCCCTGATCTTTCCCACACAGCACTAACAATGGTGTGAATCCACGGGCACCTTAGGAAATTATTCTGGGTTTCCTAGACACCTTTACTAAGTCCCACTGAATATCCATGTGTTCCATGATCTGAGATGTCAATGCTAAAATACACCAGGGCCCAGACCAGCAGGATCTGTTTCTCTTTGAGTGGACTCCAGTACTTTGCCCTCCCAGTAACACTGGCTCACAGAACTGAATCTGCTTTTTTACTTTAGTACAGAATTAAGGAATTCCTTAGGTCCTGCAGGTCAACTCCAGACAAATGATGAACAGCAGGGCAAGTGGACTTGTGTCATCATCCTACGAAAACCACAACAGCATATCATGATACCACTGGTAATGGGCAAGAAGCTGCAAGGCAGAGGGAACCCATGTCAGCAATTAAAAGAATCAGTTTTAAGGACCATCCATACCCTTCACACATCAGTTACCTGCAAGTTGCTGTGCAGCACACATCTGAGGTGCCTGCATTTGTAAAATTCCAGTTGCATTGCAGTTGCTCCCCTCAATTATTTTGTCTTTGAAAAAAGATGAAGAATCACTGCTACCAGTAAATGTGCCACTACATGGCAGCTATTTGAAAGAACAAGAAATCTGAAAGCAAAACCTATGCCAATTATCTAGCTATACTGAGGATCGGTAGCAAGTCCTAAGGATACTGCCATAAATTAAAAAGGAATATTCAGTTTCTTTTGAAGACATCAAAAATTAATTCACACCAAGGGTGACTAGTGTGAACCTTTTTCAGATTTAAAGACAAATGTCTAAGTTCTAAGCCAGATGAGAATGTCACCCCAATCACAGTATCAGCAGTGCCATGCTGTAATGAGGCGCCTGCACTATTCTACACGTTCTAAATTTTACAGCCTTTGCATGCCCTAAGGGACCAGTCATTAAAAGGTCACTTGAGAAATAAATTATTTTCTCCCTTGTGGCAAGTTTCTGTGAAATAAAAACCTAACGTTGACACCTCCACAGAACAGCGTATTTATTGTCTGTTTCAGAGAGGGCAAGTAGGGCTATGAATCCCATGGCAGTTACAGAGACACACAACAGAAACCAGAAAAATAGGAGAATTAAACAGGCATGGCTGCAAAAATTTCCTCTCTATCATGCACACTACCTCTAGTCATAAGCACAAATAAAAGCACCAAACAATCCTTTTCTTTCCATCCCTTTCCTTCTCTACTCATCTCTTTTCGAAAGGCGCTTCTAAAAACCAAGTGTCCTAGGAGAACTATTAAAATCCAAATCATCAAGAGCAAATGATGCTTGAAACAAATGAGCAGGCATGGTAGACAAGTATTTTAAGGAAAGCAAACTTCCACAAAAAAAGTCTTTCTTCTTCAGTAAGAAAGATTCTAGGAACGCCTCTTCCTCCTCAAAAAAAATGTGGTATCATTCACAGAACTGCTATTTTTAGCTGAAAAATAACAAACACAGATTTAATGAAACCCTTTCCTGAATTTACTGAATTCTTGAATACCTGAACACAGACTTAGGGTGTGAAATATAAGCATTAAAATCAATTTCCTCTTCCCACAGAAGAGGCATGAAATTCAAAAGAACAAGATCAAAAGAGCAGTATTATTTATAGACTTTTCCCATATGCTCATTTGTCATAATGTTGACAGACGTATAAACTGAGTAGACTTGAATAGGCAATACAATTCAATGAGAGCATGCATAATTCTGAACAGCCAGCAGTCAGCATCCTTCAAATCGAACGATCTGCCAGTAGACAGGAGAAAGGAGGGGGAAAAACCAAATACAGTGCACAATTCCACAGACTATAACTATACACATATGAAGCAAAACCAACCACCACTTACTTCAGATTTGGAGGATATGTTTTCCTCCACATCAGAATCACTGGCATCTACAATATCATCAAATGGTGGCAGAGTAGGTGTCTTCCTTTCCAGTGTATTGCTTTCGGTTTTGACTCTTCCCACCTTGGGCTGAGATCTATCCTTTGTCTGTTTTTTGTCAGCTGAACAAGTAAGAATCAGCGGTGGGGCACTAGAGAAACTTTTAAATAACAAATCTGGACCACTTTTTTTTCTTTTTTTTGCTGAAGTTTCAGAGTCCACAACAGAGGGCCTTTTTGTGAGGGTCTTCTTTTCTTGCTGCTGCCCACCTGTTATGGTAAGGATAGGGGTGTTTTCAAATTTCAGCTCCTTGGGTACAGGTTTGGGTTCCTTGAAGGCCATCTTAGAAAATATTTTGTCATCTTTTAGTGGTTTGTTTTCTTTGGGTTTCTTGGAGGATTCTTTGGAAGATTTGTTCTGTTCCCTGGAAGGTTCTTTGAAGGCACTTTTATGTTCTTTTGAGTCTTTAGAAGTTTTTTCCTTGTGCTCCTTTGTTAACTTGTGGGTCTTCAAAAAACTGTTACTACAGCTGCTGCTACTTGTGTTCAGAATCCTAGTTGAGTCCTGCAAAAGGGAGATACAAAATCTAACTTACAAAACCCCCAAAAAGAACCCTTAAAGCCCTGAGAGACAAACAAAATATGGATACAAGCATCATATTAAAAACTTGGAACTGCAGGTTGAAAACCAAAAAATGCAAACGCCTGTTTAAGAACAGATCAAACCCCATTATTTTGGGCAACTTATCTGCAATAAAGTGGTGGAACATGAGCAGGTACCATGCTTGTCAATATCTGCAAGACAAGTTATTTTTTATCTTAAGAATTAGCTATGTTTTTTAAGAAACATTGTAAGATGAACATAAAGACAGTTTAGAAAATTTTAACCATGTTGATTAGCTGTGAGGAAAAAAAGAAAATTGTTAGGAAAGATCAAGCTAAGAACCATATACTGCCAACAGAATTACTTCAGGATCAGAGTGAAATATGTGCTCCTGTTACACTGTAGGCAAAGTTTCTCTACTGTGATCCTCTTTCCAGCTTTTGCCAGATCCTTTCCCTCATACAGAATAACAACTCTGGGTCCAGCCTGGATATGGAAGACTTGATTTGACACAAAACATCTCAGCAGGCAATGTCTTTTTATGGAAAACCTCCTTAACTAAAAAAGCTTTCCTCTGTATTTATCGCTGCTGTCTCTGCTGAATATTTGATAGCATTTTTTAAAATCAACTAAACATGAAGGATTTCTGAAAGGGTGACGACTCAGAGATCTTAAAGGCAAAAGCAGAAAGAGCAGAATTCTTCACTCAGTTGAATCTGGAAAGTCGAAGTGGGAAGGAAAGTGGTGACCTGTAGCTAGAGCTGGCAACAAGGGAACTGAACCATATGCTATGGGTCATATGGGATCCTTTCTTCTGAGAATTAACACCTAGGAATTCTCAAAAGATGAGGATAGCCCCAGCACTGCCCACCTTCCACTTTCATCAAAACTACTAGCAGTAGGTGCTCAGAACCTCAAAAATACCCAGTAGCCTAACTGCACTCTTATAAAGAGTAATCACCTCTAGCACTCTCTCCAGAAACAAGCTTCATTTTATATGACTTTCAATCTGCAAAGTGACATTTCAATTTACAGGAACCTATGGTCAAGCTGTTCAAGTTTAGGTTGCTTACTTCCAAGCTGATTATAAGCACTTTTAACTATATATTTCCTATCATCTAAGAAACTTCTAGAAACACTTCAACAAATATACTGCATTGCAATATTGCACCAGTGTTATACAGATAAGGGTTTTGGCTGGGATAGAGTTAACTTTCTTCCTAGTAGCTGGTGCAGTGCAGTGTTTTGGCTTTAGTCTGAGAGCAATGCTGATAACACACCGATGTTTTAGCTGTTGCTGATTAGGGCTTACCCTGATAAAGGTCTCTCATGCTCTGCCAGTGAGGAGGGGCACAAGAAGCTGAGAGGGAGCAGAAACAGAACACCTGACCCAAACCACAGCATGTCATGCCCAGTATATAAACTCAGGGGAGTTGGCAGTGACATGGGTGTGGAGGTTATCACTACTCAGGCTGGGTATCAGTCAGCAGGTGGTGAGCATCACTTGTGTTTTCTGAACTTTCATTTTTCCTTGTTCCCATTATATTATCATTATTATTTCAAAATATTAATTTCAATTATTATTCTGTTCTACTTAATTTCAATTATTAAACTGTTCTTGTCTCAACCCTCATGTTGTGCCTCCTTCCAATTCTCCTCCCCATGCTGCCCTGCATGGGGCAGGGAATGACGGGAAGTGAGAATACAGCTGTGTGGTTCTCAGTTACTAGCTACACGTAATCTATGATGGGTAGGTAACCAATTTTTTCCTTTTTTTTTTTTCTTTTTCCTAAATGCACAGACTAAGCATTAGAAGTTGTAAGTTATGGAACCTTGACTTGAGCGGTGAACAAATGAATTCACATGATGATTCACCAGTCCAGACAAAGTGGATAGCGCCCTGGTTTTTTTTTGTGTTTGTTTGTTGTGTTTCTTAATAACCTCATGAAATAATACTTAAATCACAGAGCACATTGTCCTGTAAATTTGAGACATGCAAATGGACTGTGACAGCTGCTTAACAGGTAACATATTTGCAGATTAAAACACTTTAAACTCTTTAACGACAAGGCAAAAAACAGTGTTGAACTTTCTGTGTATCTTGCAGGGTGGGATTCTGACTTCACACCACAAAATATAATTCCCAGGTTGGTTGAAATGGTTTTGAATAAGCAGTATCCTCTGGAAATCACTTCAAACCTCTCCAGTTGCTGACAGACATTAGAAACCTAATTAGCAGATGAAGCAGTTGGGGGGAAGGAGGGGTGGTTCATTAAATTTTATGAAGTCATCAAACTGAGCACACTGGCAAGGCCATGCCAGCCTACTTTACTCTGGGTTTAGTCTACAATTTAGTACGAGTGGTCATAAAAACATGCATTATTTTCATTTGTAATAAATAATGTTATGCCTATTGAACAGTTTCGTCTATGTTAAGCCAGTGGACTGGAATTAGTCTCAAATATGCCTTCTACTCCAAAGAGGAAAAGAGGAATAAAATAAAAAATTGCTCAGGGAAATTCAGGTTACTGTTGAATACAAATGTGTTTACTATTTAGTAAAAACACTGATTAGGGAGGGGAAAAAAAAAAAGGTGAAAAACCCGTAACAAAATCCAAACCACAACACTTTGAAAGCCTCCACAAATACTGTGGCTTGCTGGCTGCACGCTGTAAACAAATTTACCTACTAGTAAATTTCTTTTAGTTCTTGCAGATTAATAGTGTCACACATTTAGAAAGCTTTCCACACTTCAGCTTGTCCAGCCCTCCAAACCACTATGAACAATGACATCAGGAGAATTAGAAGCAGATGGAGAATTACAAGGCTCACTGGTTTGACACAGAAATCCAAAAGAGGGAGTATAAAACAATTTTATTTCTTTTTCCTGGTCACTCACGGGAATAAGATCTTTTGGGTTTTTGTTTATACAGTAAACCTCATTTCACTGCAGCTGACACTACACTCATTCCAAAAGACAATCAACCCAACAAAGCTAATCAAGCTGCTTCTCTGTATTCTGTGCCTGTAGTATTTACATAATACAAACAAGCACAGCATTACCACTGATTTAAAGCCAACACAAGTTATCACCAGCTAGCCTGCAGCTATTTTTTATATTCTGAGAAAATGCATAAAGTAAGGCTTCTTGCACTTCTGCATGTCCTCTGTATTTCCAAGATTAAAGCTTTGTTTCAGAATCACAGTACTGGGGCTCACTAATACCATCTGCATTAAGTTAAAACACAAAATCTTCAAGTTTCACTTTACACAATTATCTTTAAAAGTATTTAAAAAATACTTGATAAATGAAACAATTATTATGGTATTTTCTCACATTCTTTACATTTCAGTAGCTCACACTTCCATCACCAGAATCCCCCAATTCTACAACAGACCATCAGAATTTCTCCTGGGAAAGGAGGAAAACAATTACATATGTACAGTAATCAGAAAAGCAGTACTTTCACTGACACCTATTCTGACAGCAATCCTTGTTCTGTATTATTTTAATATGATAAGTTCACAACAAAGAAGTATCAAGACCTATTATCACTGGACTATGTCATGAGATTGCAAAATACCTAGAAATATTAGTAAATTCCCAGGGAAAGCACCACTAATTCAAGTATCTTCCAGCAAAATAATTCTCACCTTTGGCCCATGAGATAATTTCTTCTTCACTTCCGAAAAAGACATGGGGTTACTGGGAAGGTTGGGGAGATATAGGCTCTGTCCTGAAGAGAACGATGTGCCGTCTGGCATTACCATGATCTGTTGTAAGAGGGAAAGCGTGTCAGTCAAACATCACCAGAGACAGGGAGAGTTTCACCTGCCTAAAAATGAGCAAATCACACTGGCAGGAGAATAAAACTTCTCCAGCAAACAGTACTCATGCATTAATGTAAACACACTGCCATCCTCTATTTATAATGAGTAAATCATATCCTTCAATTTCCATGCAAATACAATGCAAGCCCCTCAGAAAATGGCGTAACTTGTTCTATTCCTTACATGCTGTCATGGTTTAAGCCCAGCCAGTAACTCAGAACAATGCAGCTGCCTGCACACTCTCCCTCAACCCTATCCCCACCCCGGCCTTGCTCCCGGAGGGATGGGGAGGAGAATCAAAACAATGTTTACTCCCACGGGTTGAGATAAGAACAGTCCAGTAACTAAGGTATAATACAAACCACTGCTGCTGCCACTGATAATAATGATAAGGGAAATAACAAGGGAAGAGAATACAACCGCTCACCACTCGCCAACCGATACTCAGGCTGACCCGAGCAGCGATCTAACCCTTCTGGGTAACTGCCCCCTGTTTACATACTGGGCATGACGTGCAGTGACCCCTTTGGCTAGTTTGGGTCAGGTGTCCTCTCTCTGCTTCCTCCCGGCTTCCCCTCCTCCCTGGCAGAGCATGACTCACAAAGTCCTTGGTCAGAGTAACCATTACTGAGCAACTACTAAAAACATCAGTGTTATCAGCACTGTTCCCAAGTTGAAAGTCAAAAACACAGCACTGCACCAGCTACGAAGAAAGAGAAAAATGACTGCTGCTGCTGAACCCAGGACACATGCCATGACACCTGCATCCTCAGCACACTTTCTCTCAAGCCTAGTACACTTGAAAGTTCATCCTACTTGCACTAAACTGTTCTGCAGGCTGCAGACATCCCATAAATGAGGATGTGTAATCTTTGCTTTTTACTAAAGCAAAGTGAAGGAAGATTGTAATGGGTACAGGTAGGAAAGTTAAGGTGGCAGGGGCAGGGAGTCCCTCGTGCCAGAGACAACTGGCTGTCACACACCCACCGCAGGGCATGGCTGAGCCCCTCAGCCAACATGGCAGCACCTCATGGAAAATAGTTGTAAGGGCAAAACACCGCACAGGCAGAGGTGAGAACACCAAGAACAAGGGAAGAGGTCCTCTGGGCGCTGAGAAAGTTATTCCCCTGCAGTCCACGGAAAGCCCATGCTGGAGCAGTTCTTGAAGGAATTCAGCCCACAGAGAGGACCCATGCTACAGCAGGGGGAAAGTGTGAGGAGGAAGAAGCAGAGAGGAGCTGTTATAGATTGACTGCAAACCCCATTCCCCTGTGCTGCTTGGGGAGGTGGAGATAGACAAGTCCTGAACAAAGGGGTGAGGGTGAGCACAGGAAGGTAGTACTGAGCAGCAGTGGTGTTTCCTTCCTGTTACCCAAATCCATCTTAATTTGCTACAAAATGAAATTAATTTTCTCCAAGTTGAGTCTGTTTTGCACATGACAGTAACTGGTGAGCAATCTCCCTGTCTTTACCTTAACCCATGAGCCTTCTCCTATCTTCACTCCTGCCCTGTTGAGGAGGCAGAGTGACCAAGTGCTTGGGTGCGAGATCATCACCCAGAAAAGCTTAACCCACCTCAAATATACAGTGTAAGAACAGCCTAAGGTTTTAATGTGAAAGCTGTACAGCTCTATCTTCAACTTCAAGCTTCTGGCTTATCTGGAGTACAGTATGAAAAATAGCAATCTTGGATTCAAAATTTTAGCATGATTAATGTATACAGTAAGACACAACTTCAGTTCAAACTGCAGACTTTACTGTCAGTAAAGAAGACAAAAGACCGGGAAAACCTCATGTAAATTTAACTTTTTGGCCCCTATGATACAAACCACACCTCTGTCTGCCAAACTCGTTTCTTTCAGAAAAACAATATGGTCCTCACTAAAATACTCTATATCAAAGAAAAAAAAAAAAAAAAAAAAAAAAATCACTAAATCACTTGCCTCCTCCTCCCTCTCACAGAATAAAGTTAATACTAGCATTCAGTAACTCTTCAGAAACTCCTCCAAAACACTTATTTTCTTTGCCAAGCTCATGTGTATAAAAGGTCCCTGCATTAGAAACACTTTATAGAATTGAGATGCACTTCCCTTTTGGCTAAATTTAGGAAAGAGACAGCTATACATCCAGTTTAAGTTTACTGAAACAGCTTATCTGCCAGAATTATAGCAACTTCTGCAGTGGGTAACTGCCCACTTCTCATTCGTCAAACACATAAACACACAGCCTGGGAGATGCACTTCAACCAGCTTCTAGAGCAAGCCCCCACCTTTACATCACATGCACAGCATTTACTGCTTAAGTGTGTCTATGCATGTCTATGTACATGGCTATATTAAGACAAGGCTACCAAAACAGCAAAAGGTGGGAAATGACCACATTTGCAGCAAGCTGCTAATTCTGCAGCAGGATTGCATGCTAATCAGAAGCATAGCAAGAGCTCTCCAGTCCAGCCATGCTATGTGCACTGTTTTTTTTACTCTTTTCCTCCTTTCTGCACTATAAGGCTACAGCTAGCTTATAGCTACAAAGAGCACACCCTCATTGGTGCAGGACACTGCCAGAGCCCATGCTGAAGCCAGGCACTCAAGACCACCCACAGCTTGTACTTGTCTTCTCCCACAGGGAATCACTTCAGTGACAAAACCCAGGCACATTACTAATTCTTCCCTTCAGCCCCTTCCACAAGTCAACAGTTCAGTGGGATTAGACAAACTGGTGGAGTAAGGCACCAGTGCTGCTGTTAACAAAGCAAGGTGAGACAACATCTGGTCTCTAAACAAATCAGTTTAAACAGACAAGTAATCAGACTCTGAATTCACCAGCAGGTGAAGCATGAAGTTCTGATTACAGTTTTGCTGTTCCCTCAAAAATACAGTTTGACTATATTTAAGCAGAACAGAGGTCTAGCTAATCTCACAGCTGGTCTTTGATGTAGTCAACAGTGACAGTAACAGGCCATGTAAAAGTAAGGAGTAAAAGTAGGGAGTTAGACACGCTTCTTCACAAGCACTAGAGAGCTTTAAGAAACCATCAGTGGATTTGAGTACCTGGTACTGGATAAGCATTAGAAACGTGGCCAAGAGAAAACAGTTTAACACTTTAATACCAGGTACAAATGATGTAAGAATTACCAAACAGGCTGTATTAAGAAATGTGTCAAGTGGAGGTGATAGTCCTATTCTGTGCTGCCCTGTTGCAGCACCAGCTTAAGTACTCTGTGCAGCTTTAGGCACTTCAGTATAAGGACACCAAATTATAAGAGTGTGTCCAGAGGAGGGTGACCAAGGTGGTGAAAGGTCTTGAGGGCCAGACTTAAAAGGAGCAGCTGAGGTTGTTTGGCTTGCTCAGCTTGGACAGGAGAAGGCTTGGGGGGGTACATCATGGCACTCTACAACTCCCCCAAAAGGTGAAGAGTGAGGTGCTGATCTCCTCTCTCTGGTGACCAGCGGTAGGACATTAGGAAATGGAATGAAGCTGCATCAAAGGGAGTTCATATTGGACATTAGGAAAAGGGTCTTAACTCAGACTGGTCACTGGAACAGGCTCCCCAGGGAAGTGGTTGTGGCACCAAGCCTGTCACAGTTCAAGGAGTGTCTGGATGATGCTCTTAGTCCTACGGTTTATTTTTAGGTAGTCCTGCAAGGAACAGGGAGTTGGACTTGATAATCCTTATGGGACCCTTACAACTAGAGACATTCTATCATTCTACATACTCAAGCTGGGTTTCTTTTTTTTTTTTAATTAAAAAAAACAAAACAACTTTTCCCTGTTGGTGGAAACTTCGTAATTTTCATGAACAGAAATTTTTTGCACCTATAGGAAGCAGCTAATATACTATTACAAGACTGACAAGGAAAAAACGGTTCTAAAACCAGACAGGCCATAAAAGGAAGGCTAAAGTAAGTGCGGACTCACTGCTCAAGGGGCAAGAGACCTCATGACAAAGAACATGGCTTATGTACTCAGTGTTTTTTTAGCCTCTGTTTACACTGGTAACATCTTGTTTCCTCAGGCCTTCAAGGTATCTGAGCATCCTCACAGAGCCTTCGGTGATGAGTCAGTGCCCACAATAGAGGCGGACTGAGTTCAGGAGAACTTCATCCACAGAGACACATAGGTTCATGAGACCAGACTGGATGCAGGGGTACTGAAGGAGATGGTTAGTTTCATTGCAAGGCAGCTCTCCATCATCTTCAAAATGTTGTGGTGATTAGGAAAGGTTCCTGAGGGCTAGGGAAAGGTAAACATCACATTCATCTTCAAGAAAGAAGACGTAGGGAACAGGAGTCCCACTTCAGTCCCTTGGAAGTACAGAGAAAATCTTCCTGGAAGCTACTTCCAGCCACTGGAGGGACAAAAATGTGACTGAGAGCAGTCAGCACAGGTTTACCAAGAACAATCATAGAATCATAGAATAGTTAGGGTTGGAAAGGACCTTAACATCATCTAGTTCCAACACCCCTGCCATGGGCAGGGACACCTCACTCTAAACCATATCACTCAAGGCCTCATCCAGCCTGGTCTTGAACACTGCCAGGGATGGAGCATTCACAACCTCCCTGGGCAACCTATTCCAGTGCCTCACCACCCTAACAGGAAAGAACTTATATCCAATCTAAACTTCCCCTGTTTAAGTTTTAACCTATTACCCTTTGTCCTATCACTACAGTCCCTAATGAACAGTCCCTCCCCATCACCCTTATAGGCCCCCTTCAGATATTGGAAGGCTGCTATGAGGTCTCCATGAAATCTTCTCTTCCCCAGGCTGAAAAGCCCCAACTTTCTCAGCCTGTCTTCATACAGGAGGTGCTCCAGTGCCCTGATCATCCTTGTGGCCCTTCTCTGGACTTGTTCCAACAGTTCCATGTCCTTTTTCTTTTGAGGACACCAGAACTGCACACAATACTCCACGTGAGGTCTCACGAGAGCAGAGTAGAGGGGCAGGATCACCTCCTTCGACCTGCTGGTCACGCTCCCCCAACACCCCCAAGTCCTTCTCCACAGGGCTGCTCTGAATCTCTTCTCTGCCCAACCTGCAGCTGTGCCTAGGATTGCTCTGACCCAGGTGTAGGACCTTGCACTTGGCATGGTTAAACTTCATACAGTCGGCATCAGCCCACCTTACAAGCATTTCAAGGTCCCTCTGGATGGCATTCCTTTCCTCCAGGGTATCAACTGAACCACACACCTTGGTGTCATCGGCAAACTTGCTGAGGGCACACGCAATCCCACTGTCCATGTCAGCAACGAAGATGTTGAACAAGACCAGTCCCAACACCGATCCCTGAGGTACACCACTCGTTACTGGTCTCCAGCCAATCCTGCCCAATTTACAGCCAGATCCATGAGATACATACCAGACAGATTACGAGACGGGTGGAGAATTGTCTGGACTACTGGACTGAAATTATTACTTTCAGCTGTGTGAGGTCCAGCTAGAGGCCAGTGACTACCACCGTTCCTCCAGGACAGATCACCACTTAGTCCAAAACTGTTTAACGTCTTGGTTAACAATTCAGTGGGATCGAGTGAACTCTCAGCAAATTCACAGATGACACACAGGCAACTTCAGAGATACCCTGTGCTGTCCAGCACAATCTCTACCATACAAATGTGACTTGAATTAGAGGATGTTCCAGGAAGAGAAGAAAAAAGGTTAGATCAGCTGTTCCATAAGGAATACTCAGCAGGTGAGGTGAACTCTCAAGAAGGCCAGCCTGTTGTCTAGTGAAAATGGAAACGAACTTCAGTGTGGGCAGCTACTTAATATAAAACACTGAAGTTGGACAAGAGAAAGTTACCTTTCTTCTGGTTTACACTGTTAACTGGGAGGTTTCCCACACCACCAGTAATAAGCTATTCTGTAAAAGTTTTAACTCAACATAGTTAAGAGATTATAACATGCAAGTTAAGTTTTAACAAGATCTCATCCTAATAATGCATAAGAAAATTCTATAAAAAAATGCAAGACTAAATCATATTGGAGAACACAAATACCATATGAATATCATGCTGTTTATTTCTACTATGGTAAACAACTCCTACCACAGAGCAAAAGCACAAATGTACCTAAGCTATTTTTACTTTCATTGCTGGTATGGACATAACATATCTTTTTTCCTCCTTCCCCAACCTCCCCCCAATACTGTTCTTGACAGAGGATGATTTTGCTCTTTTTGTCACATATGCCAATAAAGCATTATGCATACAAAAAGTCAAACTGATCTGCTGGTAGTGGTATCTTACCTCTAGTTCACCGAACACCCACTTCATCAGCTTGCAGCTATTGAGCTTGTATTTAAAACCTTTACCTACCAGATGCATTAAATAAGAGACAGCTTCCTGAGCAAAGGCAAAGGAAAACTTATTTCCCCCTCCCATACACTGAGTGGAGGAAATACACTGGTCTTCACATTACTGGGTAGGAGTCCATCTGCTTGATCAACCTGAATAACCAGCCTCCATAGTACCTGAATCAGATACCTGCTAAGGCATTCCATCTGCTAATCAAGACTGAGTAGGAACTGGGACTAGAGTGCTATGGAATGAATTTAATGTATTTCATTTATGTAGTTCCATACACTGCTAAGCAAAGGAAGGGATAAGTGAACAACTGTGAACTACCAATTATCTTAATGTAATTGGAAACACTTTTCTACTATCTCTTTTCCAGTAATTTGGGAATTACGAAATTACAATACATGTACCTAAACCTACTAACAACTGATTCAGAAGTCTTCTTACAAAAAACTGTCCTGTCAAAGATAACATTTATCTAGCCACACATGTTTGGCAGCTTAGAGCACCCAGGTACCCAATAAGAACCACACACTTTCAAAACATAAAGCTCTGCTCTTAAGATCCCAGTAGAGAAAGAATGAGAACAGCCTCAACAAGTTCCACGGTCTTCTCTTATTGCAAATTTCTACAAATTCACATCATGCTATCCCTGATGCATGGGAGTTACAGATCTGCCACCCCACACATATACTTACATAGTCAGAAACTGCACAAGCTGTCACAGTGCTCCAGATCAACATAATCCTATTATTAAGGCACATTAGACATTCTGAGGAAAATGAACCACTACCAAAAAGCTGTAGTCCGTCTCCTACTTTCTCACATTCCTGAATGAAAGGAGGCCATCAAGAAAGCTGGAACAATCCTGCTTCAAATAGATCCACACCAAGTTAACTGTTGTAGTTTCGTTTACTGAGCTGGTAATCCAAGAACAACTACATACAACAGAACAGGTTGGTAAGGTTCCCCACAATATGCTGCAGAAAAATTTCAAATAGCACTTTCAGTAAGACATATGAAATACCTGTTAGAATTCTAGGAAAAGCAAACCATTTCTACAATGTTTCTGCAGCACTGCAGATTAAATATATTTCTCATGCATCAGCAGGGACTTCCTTGTGTGGTCCTGGGCTGCTGCATGCCACATCGAATCATAGAATATTGAGGGCTGGAAAGGACCTTAAGATCATCTAGTTCCAACTCCCTGCCATGGGCAGGGACACCTCACACTGAATCATGTCACTCAAGGCCCTGTCCAACCTGGCCTTGAACACTGCCAGGGATGGAGCACTCACAACTTCCTTGGGCAACCCATTCCAGTGCCTCACCACCCTTACAGTAACGAACTTCTTCCTTAAATCCAATCTAAACTTCCCCTGTTTTGAGTTTTAACCCATTACCCCTTGTCCTATCACTACAGTCTCTAATGAACAGTCCCTCCCCAGCATCCCTATAGGCCCCCTTCAGATACTGGAAGGTTGCTTATGAGGACTCCACACAACCTTCTCTTCTCCAGGCTGAACAGCCCCAACTTTCTCAGCCTATCTTCATACAGGAGGTGCTCCAGTGCCCTGATCATCCTCATGGCCCTCCTCTGGACTTGTTCCAACAGTACCATGTCTTTTGTATGTTGAAGACACCAGAACTGCACACAATACTCCACGTGAGGTCTCACGAGGGCAGAGTAGAGGGGCAGGATCACCTCCTTCGACCTGCTGGTCACGCTCCTTTTGATGCAGCGCAGGATACAGTTGGCTTCCTGGGCTGCAAGCGCACACTGAAGCCGGCTCATGTTCATTTTCTCATCGACCAACACCCCCAAGTCCTTCTCCACAGGGCTGCTCTGAATCTCTTCTCTGCCCATCCTGTAGCTGTGCCTGGGATTGCTCCGACCCAGGTGTAGGACCTTGCACTTGGCATGGTTAAACTTCATACAGTCGGCATCAGCCCACCTCACAAGCATTTCAAGGTCCCTCTGGATGGCATTCCTTCCCTCCAGGGTATCAACCGAACCACACAGCTTGGTGTCATCGGCAAACTTGCTGAGGGCACACTCAATCGCACTGTCCATATCACCAACAAAGATGTTGAACAAGACCGGTCCCAACACCGATTCCTGAGGGACACCCCTCATTACTGGTCTTCAGCCAGACATTGAGCCATTGACCACAACTCTTTGTGTGCGCCCATCCAGACAGCTCTTTATCCATCAAGTCGTCCACCTATCAAATTGATGTCTCTCCAATTTAGAGAAAAGGATGTGGTGTGGAACAGTGTCAAACGCTTTTCCCAAGTCCAGGTAGATGACATCAACTGCTCTAACCCTGTCTATCAGTTCTGTAGCCCCATCACAGAAGGCCACCAAACTGGGCCACCAAATTGGTCAGGCAGGATTTCCCCTTAGTGAAGCCATCCTGGCTGTCACCAACCACCTTGTTGGTTTTCATGTGCCTTACTTAGCATGCCTTCCAGGAGAATCTGCTCCAAGATTTTGCCAGGCACAGAGGTGAGACTGAATGGTCTGTAGTCCCCCGGGGCATCCATTTTCCCCTTCTTGAAAATGGGGGTTATATTTCCCTTTTTCCAGTCATGGGGAACTTCACCTGACTGCCATGATTTTTCAAATATGATGGCCAGTGGCTTAGCAACTTCATTTGCCAGCTCCTTCAGAACCCATGGATGGATTTCATCAGGTCCCGTGGACTTGTGCACGTTCAGGTTCCTTAAGACTGTCTCGAACCAGATCCTCTCCTACAGTGGACCCAGGGTCTTCATTCTCACAGTCCCTGCGTCTGCCTTCCAAGACATGGGTGGTTTTGTCAGAGCATTTATCAGTAAAGACTGAGGCAAAGAAGTCATTAACAACCTCAGCCTTCTCCAAATCCCGTGTAGAAAGTTCTCCCAAGAGCTTCTGGAGATGGCCCATGCTGTCCCTCGTCTTTTTTATTCACAATGTAACTACAGAATCCTTTCCTGTTATCCTTAACATCCCTAGCCAAGTTTAATTCTAACCAGGCCTTAGCTTTCCTAACCTGGTCCCTGGCTTCCCAGACAACATCCCTGTATTCTTCCCAGGCCACCTGTCCTTGCTTCCACCTTTTATAAGCCTCTTTTCTCCCTGTAAGTTTCCTCAGGAGCATCTTATCCATCCAAGGAGGTCTCCTCACCCTCCTGCTGCACTTCCTTCTAGCTGGGACATGACACTCCTGAGCTTGTAGCAGGTGGTCCTTGAATATAAAGCAAGAGTCTTGGGCCCCCCTGCCCTCTAGGGCTATATCCCATGGAACCTTACCAAGCAGGTTCCTGAAGAGGCTGAAGTCTGCTCTCTTGAAGTCCAGGGCAGTGAGCATGCTGCACGCTCTGTCCCACATCATTTTATAGTGAAGAATGAGTTCATTCATCACTGAAAGCACCAAGAGTAACAAAAAATCAAGTTGTCCTGAACAACCATTATTTGTACTTAAACAAAAACAAAACAAACAAACAAAAAAACAAACACCCCCCCCCCCCCCCCAACCAACACCCCCCAACCCCCAAAAAAAAAATCCCAAAACAAAGAAAACCCACCTAAGGAAATAGAAAGCATTTCTTGAATGTAAAGTAACATACAGTTTAAGAAAATTCAATTACTTCATTATGAAAAGCACAAGATTAAAGATAATCCCTTCCCTATAGTGTCCTTATATCCAAGGCAGGCTCTGGGTAGAAGCCAACTATTCCAATTGACACAGAGGAACTGTAAGGAAAGAGGTAGGATAGAGAAATAAAAAAGGGAAATCCCTATGATTTCATCTTTATTACATGATCAGAGATGTAAGTTTTAGAAGTGGCATTATGAAGGCATCTCAAGTAACTGAAAAGATATTTCTCAACTGTAAAACAGTAAAAACAAATATTTTGGAACAAAAAACCCTACCCAACAAAACAAACAACAACAAACCACCACCAGACAAAAAACCTTCAAACAACAGAATGCAATGGGTTTTGGCAAAGCCTGTATTTTTACCTTGGTATATTTTTATAATAATTGCACCTCTCTCAGAATGATTCCCTCTGACTCATTAGTAGATCAACTGTCTTCAAGGAGTTGCTACGCTACACAAGCTGCTTGTATGTCCCTGCTAATTTCACAGAAAGCAGAAAAGAGACACCTTTTGATAAAAAGAATCATTACTACTTTAAAAGTGAACTTATTCCTTGCATTCTTTAAATCTGAAAGCTCCTGCTTATCATAAATAAGCCATGTGCACTTGTAATGATGTTACAAATGTTACTATTTTTGTCCACTGAGATAACTGCTCTCTTAAGGGGCATCTGTAAGTCTTTTATGAAAGAAAATTCACCTGTTAAATGCTGCCTGTGTACTCCTGGATTAAACAAAGAATTATGGGTCTCCTTCCAAAAAGGTGAGACTGTTACACAGTACAAGCATTTTTCTTTATATATTTGCAGCTACAGACTGAAATTATTTCTGTTTTTTTTTTCTGCAAGAATAAAGTTATTCATAATACCATATTCAAACAAGTAGTGCCTGAGCAAGTCTGTGTTTCAAGAAGAAAAATTCAATTTAACTGTTAGGTTGCTATTATCAGCATCTTCAAAATTAATTTATTTCTACTTTCTCAATAAGCTGATTAGGTGTAATTTTCAGGTTTTTTAATTCTAATTTTTTTCTTGAAATTGAAATACATGCAAGCCAAAAAAAGCAATAAAGCCAGTACCACCGATTTACACATGGTTTTACTAGGCTTCAACATTCAAAATCTATTTCAAAGTTGAAGATTATTTTTAATGACTAGAATTTCCTAGTGTCATCCCTCTTCCCTTATCCATACAGAGGAAACATAGTGCCATCTCTTTTTCTTCAGGCTCTTTCACTTTTAGAGGCTGAAAGTAATGAGGATAGGTAACTGACAAATCTAGGAAGGAATGACCATGTAAGAATCAATGATTACTGATGTCTACTTGATGAAAACTTCAATTCTAATGCACAATTTCATGGTGGGCCTAGAGGATGAGCTCCGCATGAGACTACATCTACATAGCCCTATGGCTACAAGTTAACTTGACAATTTGCTTGGTAAAAAATGGAGTAATCAAAAGTCATCATTTGTATACAGACTGTCTTTGGGGATTTCAAGCCATAGATTGGACGATGGTATACACTGCTAATTCACGAGTCATATCTTATTATTCAAGAGTCATATGTTAGCTTCATATCATCAGTACTATACTGCGTAAACAGTGCAAAAATTCTCAGTGGCATGATTTCCACAAACTTTTATAAAAGAAATTTCATTTAGAGTATATATGCAAAGAAATGGAACATAAACAATTACACTGAATAGTCTGATTGAATTTTCCCATCATACTCTTGAAAATATTTCCTCTGTAAACATTTACTTTTACATTTATGAGAACAAGGTCAACTGAAAGTAGGTAAATGGTTGAGGTGGGACTTGAAAGTAACTAAAGCCCTTCAAGGACTGAAGGGAACTTCAGTGTAGATTTCTTTCTGTAAGTGGAGAACACTGACAACAACTTTGCAAATTGGATAGGGCCTTTGCAAGTTAGAACCACAGGTTCCTATTTACTTTCATGACCACAGAAATACAGTCTCTGAAGCCAAAAGCTATTATTCTTCTTGTATGGGCTTAAAAAATAATTCTCAGATTGGAAGACAAATCAGCAAGCTGGTGAGCTTGTATTAATGACAGTGACTGCACATTTATGCTTCAATTCTGGTGATACCAAATAAAATGCTAAGACAGAAATAGTCCACAGAGTTAATCATGTCGGCACCACCCTAAGTATCCCGTTTGCCTTAACTACAGTGATTGCAGCAGCACAGCAAATCTGTGCCACAGCTGTGTTCTCACTTGCTTAATTACTCAGAATGTCCAAATGTTATTCTTATTCTCTCCCAGTGAACTGCAGAATAACCAGCCTGACCTTTGGTCACATGAAGGATAGGAAAGGGTAACTGTAAGAATGCACTGGCAGACTACTAGTACTTAATTTTAAAACAACAAAAAAAGGTTCTTAGCCTGAAAGACAAAATAACATTGGCTGTACCAAGTATCCCTGACTACGTGTGAGGGAAAAGAGGAGTTGTGAGCATCCAAGTGATAATTTAAGGAATCTGCATCAAGAGACAAACACATAGACAAGCCTATAGTGAATATGGCAGCATGCAGGTGCCAGGTGAGTCTACACTCTTCCCTTCAGAAAGACATACAATTTGTAATACAGACATTTATGCAATGAGAAATAAAGAATCAATGTTTAGTAATTTATATCAGCGGAACAACACATCCCATGATTTCTGCTTGGAGAAAAACTAATCGGACATCTGGATTTCAAGGCGTACAAAATCAAGCGATTTACACCATTACTTATAAGCATGTAAGCAAAAGTCCACCACCTTAGAGTGCTTTTTCTCAAAGGTGCCACTCAGCTTTTTATATTAATAAGCTAACTCACTCACTTTGAAGGACATGAACATTTTGCCTGCCATGTTGCCTGTCAAGGAAATTTAGTTGTTACTTTCACTTTCTCTTGAGTATTGTTTTGACCCTTTAAGTAAGTGCAAAACCCATCACATACTGTAAATGCCTTTCTCAGCCTGAAGTATTGAAGTTCCAAGTGAGTTAATGTTCGTGAATTCATTCAGTTGTCTATTCTACTTACACTTGAAAGCGAGAGCCAGCTTTCCATGGCTTCTACGACAGTCAAAGAAAAGCCTGTGTACACCGTTTCATGAAAGTGTAACAGGCCTTCAATCCTGGGAGACATAAGCCCTTCACACAGGCTTTTAGTAACAAGACAGACAGAATGCTATTGCATCATCCCTGCCAAGTTGATCAGACAAATTCCTATGTCAAAAAGCCTATACAGGGAAGAAGAAAACACTGATAGTTTCAAAAAAGGGAAACTATTTCTTGAAAGGGAATTGGAAAACTTGAGAAATAAAAAGGAAAAAAAAAACAACAACTGAACAAGCTGTTTGTAGTCTCCAGAAGACAAAAGCCACTGACACACAGCATTTTAAAAATGACCATACTTGTATATTCAGGGAAAGAATTCAATCAACACCACCCCCCCCCCCCCCCCCCCCATTTCATTGTTTTCAATTAGACATTTCTGCTTTTGTGAGCTCAAGAAACCTATAATTAGAAGGCACAGAAAACAAACAATTAAAAAGTAATACAAAGTATGCTTAATCTTTTTACCTTTTTAACCACACCCCCCTGCCCAAAGTCCCTGCTGGGATCATTTGGATTTATTACAGCTGTGAGTAAAGCTTGTCATTGACAACTGACATGATACAACTAGCATTAAGGCAGTAGCTCATGAAGTTTTCCTGAGTACAATCTTAGAATCATAGAATAGTTAGGGTTGGAAAGGACCTTAAGATCATCAAGTTCCACCCTCACACTAAACCATATCACCCAAGGCCTCATCCAACCTGGTCTTGAACACTGCCAGGGATGGAGCATTCACAACTTCCCTGGGCAACCAATTCCGGTGCCTCACCACCCTAACAGGAAAGAATTTCCTCTTTATATCCAATCTAAACTTCCCCTGTTTTAAGTTTTAACCCATTACCCCTTGTCCTGTCACTACAGTCCCTAATGAACAGTCCCTCCCCAGCATCCCTATAGGCCCCCTTCAGATACTGGAAGGCTGCTATGACGTCTCCACGCAGCCTTCTCTTCTCCAGGCTGAACAGCCCCAACTTTCTCAGCCTGTCTTCATACAGGAGGTGCTCCAGTCCCCTTATCATCCTTGTGGCCCTTCTCTGGACTTGTTCCAACAGTTCCATGTCCTTTTTGGACATAAATCTTGATGATTTATTTGCAAACACACTAAAAATCTAATACATTGTGCAGACAGCAATACCTTCCTGTACCTAATAAATACAAACAGAAAACGCAGCTTCTATTTCAGTACAGCTATAGTTGTCTTCTCCAGGAGGGTAACAAGGTCTGTCAGACTACACCTGCTACTTACTTCTGCTTTATTTTCAAAGATCCTCTTCAGCAGACTGAATTATTTCCACATTAACTCTCTCTTACCTCCAGCCCAGAACCTACTGTTGTCTAATTGTGCCAA
Organism: Pezoporus wallicus; assembly: GCF_028554395.1. Classification (NCBI taxonomy): domain Eukaryota; kingdom Metazoa; phylum Chordata; class Aves; order Psittaciformes; family Psittacidae; genus Pezoporus; species Pezoporus wallicus. The sequence continues at coordinate 987,202 of NW_026642858.1, read as the reverse complement.
ATAGGGATGCCAGTCAGGCTCTTCACAGTAGCACGCTGCAGGACAGCAAGAAACAGCAGCACAAACTGACACAAGAGGCTGAGGCCAATGAGAAGCCTCAGCCCCACAAAGACAGGCCAGCAGTGGAGGCAGAGCCGAGGCCAGGGAAGGCTTCTCACAGCTTGGCAAGGAGGGGTCAAGTTCTGAGCAGACCCCATGGCTGAGCCCCTCGTGGTCCCTACCAGCATGAATTATTCTGTCATTGTGTGAAACACAGCAGAACAGGTTCCACTAACAAAGTGTAAACCTAAGTGTTTTGCTGTCTCCTCCCTCCAAATGGTCAAACTTGCTTTGGGCTTTTTCACATCAATTAATTTTACCAACATGTAAAGAAGTCTTGGTAAATTTTCTGGTTCAGACTGTGCAACATGTTAAGTAGCTTTATTTAAACTTACAGTTTCTAACTTGATCTACATTCTAACTACTGCTTTTATTATGCTTAATATAAAACTGTTCCTTTTTGAATCAGAGGTGTTTTATTTTCTTATTACTTCCTCCCACCAGAGTAGCTCTGTTGTATTTATCTCTGTAAAGTCAAGCAAGCAATGTTTTATGTATAAGGTCTAAGTTCTGCTTTTGCAGAAGGAAACACAAATAGCTTGGTTGTGAAGACATAGCTATCTAATCGTGTATTTAAGGTAGGAACATGCTCATCTGCTCACCCATTTAACTGTAAAGATGACAAGCATTGAGCTCTTACACAAAGTTAATCACAGAAGCACTCCACTTTGTTTCACTGTCAGGACAATCTTTTTTATACTAATCATGCACCAGCAGTAAGCAGTAACACCTTTATTGGGATGGCTTTTGACACGGTGCAGGACTCACCCCTCCTGCCTTTAGCAGCTTTCTTCTGAATTCTTCTGTTGGGTTGTTGAATGTGAGCTTTTCACAGCGGAGGTGATTTACAGGTGGGTGGCCTTCAAGGTGCAGGAATAAGTCATAGTCAAATCGAACTTTCTTAGGTTCTTCCTGAGGGTTGAAAATAACCAGATAGAAACATCTAGCACCAAACCTAAGTTGCAAACAAGGGCTACATAAAGACTGCCAATTAAAATGAAAATTATGTCATTTTTAACCATTCTCTGTTCTCAGACACATGATGGAATTTACCAAGTGTCAGCTGAGCTACAGTAATCCAGAGAAACTCGTATCGGTCCATGGTAACACACAGTAAAATACATGAACTTCAGTGAACTTCAAGTTGCCCTGACAAGGCGTAATTGAAAGTGTTATGTCATGTTTGGCACAGGCTACAGACATACACATAGGCAAGTATCATGATTCAGCTGACACAAGGTAACTGTCACCAACACAATCACATTTCTGATCCCTAGATAGTACTGAAGACACTCTAGTAGGGTTTGAATTCGTCTACCAAAGCCAAACACTATTGTTTTCTTCATGAGCTGTAGGAAAGAATAAGAATGAAACTGTTGCTGCACTACATTAGATCTCCTGCAAGGGGGCTCATTAATTAATTAAACTTCATTGCCTTAAATGAGTATGGCCAGCTGGATTTCAAGTGTTCCACTATAGCTTCCAAGTGACTAAAATTCTCTGCCACTGCCATGAAAAAAATGAAACTGAATGTTCCCTGTACCAATATGGAGAGAGAAAGAACAGGAAAGGCAAATTTATCTTGGGAAACATCATTTATGCTCTACTGCCCTGAGAATGCCTTAGCTGAAAAAGGACACTAGTGGTATTGAACTGACTTCAGTTTATAATACCAGAGAAAAAGATACTAAGTACATTTCATGTTATGCATTTACACAGTTCCTTCTAAAAGCTGAATACAAATTAAGTGTTCTTTTAAGACAATATTAAGTAGCCCTTCTCCCTGTGCAGCAGAAGCCACTAAATCAATGTTGGTCTTAAGGCAGAACATAGTAAAAGGTCAAATTTAGAAAAAGCTTTAGTAAAAGGGGAACTATAAGGGAAGATGAGGAAAAGACAGGGGAAAATATTAACACAAACACTGCATGTAATCAAAATGTGTGCTCTGTTCAGTGACAGATGCTTTAAAAATTCACATTAAAAAAATTTTTAGCTTCGATTCAGGATTCCAAAGATGTGAAGAACTGAACGTGTAGAAATCTCAGTTATTCTAAAAGTAAAATCAGAGGTTTCAAACACAGCCAAGGGACATCCGTCTCATCCCATCTCTAGACTTAGAGCAGAGACAACAGAAAAGGACCCGAAATAAAAAGCCTGCAGTATTCTTCTGTTCCTGACAGAAGAGAGTAATTCACTTAGATGAACGTTTTTCTTGAAGGACCATTTTCAGAAGCAATCATGGATGAAGATATTTCTTACTGTTAGAAAGATTAATACAGGATTGCTTGCAGAAAAAATACAGAAGATTTATACCCCAGTCTGCTTAGAAAACGTGTGATGTTGCTACCAACGGTTGGTACCAGCAGCTTTGCCGTAAGAGCAAAGTTGTAAGAGTTTACAAATGTGAGTCTTCAAAGAATTCTGTGGAAAGTCAGATGAACATAACCAGTGATTTCAAAGAAGACTTTCACTACACAAACAACTCCCAGTACCACTACCATTATTTCAAATGGTGTGACAGTGAAGGCAGAATATACTATAGTTTATGAGCCTTATCCTAAATGGACTAATTTTCAGAGTGGTAGCCTTTTGACTAAAAGCATTTTTCAAGGACATTGTCTCAATGCCTAACAACTATAGCCTGCTGATGATGAATTTGGGAGGGTGTGTGTATGTGTTTATCATTTCTCTAATTCTTTAAAGCTTGGATATTTTCTATCAGGATGAAATGCCAATTAGATTTTCTACCAGTTTCTGCCTAGTCCTGGGAACAGCCACCCTGTAATTCTCCATGGTCCATGTGGCTTCCTGTACCCTTGCCTTCTCTATTCACTAGGGTACTTTCTGAATCAGAAATTGAAAAGTTGTCTACCTTGAATAAGTGATGATGGTCTGTCTCCTCTTCCTCCTTCTGTCTATCTCCTCTTTTTCTGTACTGGAAAACCTGTGAAGTGGCTTAGGGGAGGAAGAGTAGCTGAGCCAGGAGAAAGCAGCAGCTTGCCTCAGGAATTCCGGCTCAATTTTTGTGCCACTTTTCCTTTGTATTGTACCGACCCCAGGGAAGTGCATGCTGCTGCAGCTGTGTGAAGAGCTAGCTGACTCACAGTCCAACTGCTGCTTGTCGTATTCCATGACACCAAAATAGGGGTGAGGGATGTTTGCAAACTTTCTAATTCCACATGCTGCTTGAGGGTGAGGTGAGTTGTAATCACTGCTGCCCTCTTGATCTCAGTCTAAGCCACAACTCCTGCTGGTCGCCACAGTCAGCGAAGGCAGCCATAAGTCTGAGTGAAAAACAAAAGAAGAAACATCGGGCAGGAAGCCTTCTGTAGAGATGCTTCAACGACTGACTCACTATCTTCTGACTTTGTCTGCCAAGTTTTGGGATGAACTCTTAACAGAGGATTTAAAGAGAATGGGCTGCTTTTCATTAGATTTCCTGAACGAAGCAGAACTGCTTCCCTAATGGAGACAGACCTAAAAAGCACACCCAAAAAGCCAGTCAACTCACTAAAGCAGTTCTGTTTTCTTTTCCAACTGCAAATGGGGTAGACTAAGCCCTGCTCTTCACAGATTGATACAGGGAACATTTCAGGATTACCTGTTTGAAACCTACAACTTAGAAAGTGCCTGAGCAGAATTATTCACACCATGCACCTCGACAGAGTTTTCTGTGAAAGATAAAGAAGACTGGAATATCTACTTGAAGGTACATACAGCTAACGAAGTTGTACTCTAATACGTATTTTAAGTGATCAGGGTTCCAGCAAATGTGTATTTTTATTTTCCTTCAGTTTTAGTTTTTCATCAAGCATTCAACACATTAAAGATGCAACAATGACAATTAAAATAATTGGATTAAACTACACCTTGGCAATATAAAACAAACACACAGGTTCTCTTAGAAGCACATGTGGAGTGTAACAGCAGCTCCGCCAAGGCACATGACAAACCTAAAATACTGCAGTTAACATACTGTACATTAAACCTTGCAAGCTTTCTGCTGCTTAATTCCACCCAAATTAGATTCTTTTCATCTGAACAAGTTAATAATAATACAGACCCTGTTATGTACATTAAAGGAAATCTCTGTATTTGCTCTCAAAGAGACCCACAGTAAGTGCAGCATTTACTTAAGACTCAATTTGAGATACGACAATAACGTAAGCTTTGCAGAATGGCACTGTTTTTTTTAACTGTGCCCCTGGTAATGTTAAGTAGAGTCAATGTTCCCATGAGTCTAAAATAATGGATTTTCAGACTGAAGATGCAGGATTTAAAAAAAAAAAGAAAAGACTGTTTTGAGAGATAAAATCCTGAACAAACTAAAAAGACCAGCAATACTAAAACAGAACACTGAGTTCACTATGAAATTGACATAATCAAGACCAGTATCCTTTCTTAAAGTTTAAGTGATTCGTGAACTTCCATAAGGAAGCACTTCCTTAAGGAATTATTTAAAGTCTGTCCACTTCTGAGGTGGGCTACTAATTCTGGATAATTACATTCAACATCTTTATCAAGTAATCCTAATTTCATAGTTATCTGCTAAATAAAGTTACATACTTCTAAAAGTTACAGGGACTTTGAATTGAGGAACAGCACTGATGAAGATAACTAAAACTAATTTTTAACTGAGTTTATGAATTAAACTGTAAATCTTTAAGAAAAACTTTCACATTATTTTCCTTTTAAATGCAAAGTATATGATTCTATACCTTGTTTTTGAAGTAAACCTCAATTGGCAAAATGAAACCAGCATACCCAGATTCTTCAACTTTGTAGGGTGGATCTTTGCACACTGAAACAAAGAGAAAAAACTGGATTTAACACACGCACCAAAAAATGCTTTAAATGCACAAACAAAACGTGAGTAAATAATCTGCAACAATAGTTCAGCACCATTACAAAACTGCACACACACACACACACAGTAGGACATATGTGTGCACAACACCACATGAATTTTACAAGCAAATTATTCCTGCCTACATACAACCTATAGTTTAGCCATAGCAATATCCGCCACCACTCCTCACTTTCTCAATCCTTTCAGGCTGCTAAAGCAGAACACCAGGGACTTCAACACCAGGTGGACCCACTGAGTACCCACAACAGCTACATACACACTGAAGCCAAGGCTTGTTTTAGGAATGGAAAGTACATAGGATTCCACCCTGTGAAAGTTGAACACGTGGAGGGCAGAATTGCCATTCATGTATTCATGACCTAATACTAATAAAATCCTAACTCTGTGTAATGTAATTTTTAATAACTTAATTGAATTAGAACCAATGCAAATAAAATTGAAATCTCTACTACTAGGGGAAGGGTGATGATATAACATTCCAGTATATGGTGCAGAATCTCAGGAAGATTATGTACTGTATTATGTTAGAACAGTAACCAGGTTTACTCTATAGGATTCAGCCTTCTTTAATGTTACAGTAAGCATTACTAGCTGCAATATACAATCTTTCCCTTCAAGTTTTCAGTTTAATGCAAGGGATTTTACTTACATGAAATCCCCATAGCACTCAACAGAAGCTCTGTGAATAAAGTGGCACGAGCCCATCAACTTCAGCCAGTGACAAAAAGCAGGTTGTTACAGAATTTAGAACAGAAGCCACCCTTCCCTTCTCCCATCTGGCTGTGTGACAACCTTATTACAGAAATCATGCCCATGTAACACGTAAGTACAAAGGTAGCCTGAGCTTAAGAAACCATCCTTCCAAATGCTGCATTGATATGTGTGACAATTCATGTCATATGGACTACCATCTCAATATCATACTAACAGGTTCTCCGTTGTAGACTGGTAAAATGCTGTAATTTGTACACAAAGGCTTGACTTCTTCATAAAATTCTGCTAGAGCCATCTCATTTTTTGCTGAATAAAAAAAATGTAATTCAGACTCACAGATGGATCATCATTTCTTAAGATATACACTCTCTTTAGAATCGCCTGGTACCTGCACTGGATCAGGTGCAACTGAAACTATACAAAAAGCATGTTTTGCAATCAACTGTGCAAGGGTCTGAATGCCAAACTTATGCTTTTTAGCAAAGAACACAGGCACTTACCACCCTCTATCATCCCAAAAACATCACAAGGCCCATCAGACATATCCAGGAATAAAACTGCTGCCATATTCTCAATAGTATGATCAATATGATCAATGACTGGGACTAGGTTAGGAAAGTTAAGGCCCACTTAGAATTGGCTAGGGATGTGAAAGATAACAGGAAGGGAATCTATAGGTACACTGTGAATAAAAGACAGAATGGGACAGCATGGGCCATCTCCAGAAGCTCTTGGGAGAACTGGCTACACGGGATTTGGAGAAGGCTGAGGTTGTTAATGACTTCTTTGCCTCAGTCTTCACTGACAAATGCTCTGACAAAACCACCCATGTCTTGGAAGGCACACGCAGGGACTGTGAGAATGAAGACCCTGGGTCCACTGTAGGAGAAGATCTGGCTCGAGACAGTCTTAAGGAACCTGAATGTGCACAAGTCCATGGAACCTCATGAAATCCATCCGCCGGTCCTGAAGGAGCTGGCAAATGAAGTTGCTAAGCCACTCGCCATCATATTTGAAAAATCATGGCAGTCAGGTGAAATTCCCCATGACTGGAAAAAGGGAAATAGAACCCCCATTTTCAAGAAGAGGAAAATGGATGACCCGGGGAGCTACAGACCAGTCAGTCTCACCTCTGTGCCTGGCAAAATCTTGGAGCAGATTCTCCTGGAAGGCATACTAAGTAAGGCACATGAAAACCAGCAAGGTGCTTGGTGACAGCCAGCATGGCTTCACTAAGGGGAAATCCTGCCTGACCAATTTGGTGGCCTTCTACAATGGGGCTACAGAACTGATGGACGGGGTAGAGCAGTTGATGTCATCTACCTGGGCTTGGGAAAAGCGTTCGACACTGTTCCACACAACATCCTTTTCTCTAAATTGAAGAGACATCAATTTGATGGGTGGCCCACTCGGTGGATAAAGAACTGGCTGGATGGCCGCACGCAAAGAGTTGTGTGCAATGGCTCAATGTCCGTCTGGAGACCAGTAACGAGTGGTGTCCCTCAGGGATCGGTGTTAGGACCAGTGTTGTTCAACATGGGTGTTAGTGATATGGACAAAGCAGAATTTCCTCCTACTACCTTGCCATTCTCCTCCTCTTTTAGCACCAAATCCACACAGGGACTTCAAGAATAAGGAAAATGGCAAGTCTTTGCTCACCTATTTCAGTTGATTATCACTACACAGTTCACTTTATGCAATCAACAGAAAAAAATGACAAAGTGGAGAAAGAATAATCACTTTTCCAAACTCTTCTGCAACACCATCCTCTTATAGCTATAGAATTTAGTTTTGTTTTCCTGACAAGGAAAAAGAGAGAATTTACAGTTTATAAAGTGGAATTTGAAAGCTTTTGAAGAAAACCTTTTCACGATTGGTCAAATCTGAGAGGTGGTTTCAGACATACAGAGCTCTGACCTTGGACAGTGACCATTTTGTGTTAAACCTCCCAGAAGTAGTATTTCAGCTTATTCTGACGCGTCTTCCCTTAATAGGGCACTTGAAAACCGTAAGTATAATAGTTCCAGTAAGCACATAATACATACTGACAACTTTTTCAAAGATGGAGAAGCCCTCCTGCTCCTCCTCTGCCTCAGAAGAAAACTTGAGGAGACAGCTTTCCCAGTATTAATTGAATGGCCATGCAGGGTTCAGAAGACTGAAATACACTTATAAAACCAGGGAATGATTATATAGCAAGTATTTATCCATATGGAAACACTGAAATTTTAGAAACCGTAATAATACATTAACTGTTACAGAGATTTCAGGCTCCATTACTTGACAAGTCACAAATCACTTTTTTCTTTTTTTTTTTTAAATAAATATCAGGTCAACTTCTTCCTGAGCACTTAATTGGTGCAGAAAACACTGTCAGCATAAATATTTTTCATTCTCCCCCTCAAACGTCCCTTCTTTTAGATTTACACAGCTGTTAGCTGTACTGAATAGTACCTTGTCAAAGTTTCTCATTACATTTCTGAAAACAAAGTCTTTTATACTTGCAGACTCTGTTGAAACTTGGGTGATGGGATACAAAACACTTAATCACAACGAAACTACTCTGGGTACCTTCCCAAGCTGAAAGATGGCTTGTACTAGAAGAAAAAGACTACAATCTTGTGAATGAAACTGTCCTGAAAAGAAGTGACTCGGGCAAGCTCCATGCTCTTGCATACTTGTAGACTGCAACAAAAGTGAAAGCCTCACCTTTCTTATGGAATCCTCTACTATACATACTGGCAGAAACAGCACCTCCGTGCACTCTTAATCAACATTCACTAGCATAAGCTCTTTGTTCTGTTAACTGTCGCAAGTAGTAACCAGAGCTGCAATGACGTGTGGTTTAGCCGAGCCAACAGGCAATCATCCTAGCAAGGTTTGTCAACTGGAGAAGTTGCAAGAGTCAGGTAAACCACAGAACAGGTAGGAATAAAAAACTAGATGCAGCGGAAAAAGGAAAGAAAGACAAAAGCAAATTGCAAATTCAGATCAACAGAAACCCAAGGCAGTTACAGCAATGCTCACCCCGAAGGACAATGAAACATTGCTTTCTGTTGGACACTGACCATTTTGTGTTAAGCCTCCCAGAAGTAGTATTTCACCTTATTCTGACATGTCTTCCCTTAATAGGGCACTTGAAAACTTTAAGTATAATAATTCTAGTAAGCACAAAATAAATACTGACAACTTTTTCAAAAACAGAAAAGCCTTCCTGCTCCTCCTGAGCCTTCTTGCCCTAGATTCTACACCTTCTCTTCTTTCCTCCCTCATTTGACAGTTTGTGTAGTCTTTTAGTTTCATATAATTTCAAGCTTCTATTCAGTATTGAACACCTCTGCCACAGAAGCAAAGTTTGATCTGACAACTCTAACTACAAAAAAGGTGTACAAGCTAGGGCAAGAAGGCTCAGGTCCTAGGACAAGAAGTAGTTCTCATAAGTGGAATACCATTTTTCTATAATGCTGGGCCAGCATATACACACAGGTGCAACTGCACAAATACTGATTTCCAGTACTGTGCACATGCTCAGGTACTCAACCACAATATATTGCCCTTGACAGAGGACTATCGAGGCACTCAGCTGCAACCCTTGCTTCACTACAAACAGTTCACAAAGACCAGGAACAGTTAGAAGCACATTGGCTATGCTGTTCTGTTTATTTTGACCAGCCACCCCATATATGAAAGCACAGTAATTCGCAGCTAATTATTTAAATGTGCCTTCAAAGAGGCACAAATTTAAATGTGCCTTCTCAAACAAAATGTGCCTTCCAGAGACCAAATGCAAGATATCAATGTGCATCTTCAAATGAAGCTTAGTAACATTATCATTGCTAATACACAATTTTATTCACAGGGATTTTTTTTTTTCTCCGTAAGATCTCAGTATCTGTGTCAGCAAAATTGCCTATTATTCTACATATAAGAAAGAGATGCGAGTGCTCCATTCTCATTCAATGCACTCTACAGCTGAATTATATTGATAATGCCAGCATAACGAGTTACCCAAGATCACTACAAGCTAGGACAGGAATTTATGAGGAGTAGATTATTTGTCCACTGTTCTTCAGGGGAATATGCTTTCTCTACAGCTCATGTTAAGTGGCTTAAATCATTTATCTCAAATGTTTTGCTTCTTTAATCCACAAGTGAAGAGCTGCTTTTTCTTTTGTGTTGACACATGCATTCCCATGCACTGCATCAGACATTAACTGGCACCTAAGGAACAGATGCAAATCAAGCCATGAGAATGCATTTAACTAACAGAGACCACACTAAGGACTTTAGAGATAACAATAACAAAATTCTAATAAGAGCTATGCTTTTTAAAAGCTTTAATGCAAGACTCATTTGCTGCTCCAACACCATTAAATATTTCATTGCGAACAGATTTTTCCTTTTTTAAAAAAAATTGCAGTACGAATGAATAAGGAAAGACAGATTTTTTTACGCAGATGTTGACACAACATAAGGACAATGCAGAATAATGACTGTAACGATTCACATATATTTTGTGTACCCTGCAGGAAACACCGGTGGCTGATGTGAGGAAGAAAAGCCTTTTGAGAGAGAACGGGTTTAATTGTAACTCTCTGCACTTGTGTTTTATAGATTCTTTCCTACAATTTGCTCAGATTGGTCACCCTTCAATCAACTTTTCTCTCTTATTCATCACCATCTTCATTAAAAGAAGTCTCAGAATAAAGGGGTGGCATTCACTTTCAGAGGAAGGCAGACTGCCATCCCAAATCCCTCCTGCACCAAGTCAGCTGTAAGTATTCAGCTCTGATTTCTATAAAAGCTCTTTGACTCTGTTACTCAGCAGCTCACCTTGACAGCTGGTGAGCTGCTGTACTTGGACTCTATACAACAGCCCAGAAGAGCATGGGTCCATAATGCGCTACCTTCAAGGTACACACCTCAGCCATTAATTCCAACAAATTGCCAGGCAGGTTCAAACAAAAGCTGCCAAAAATTACTAAATTAAATGTGGGTTATAAAGTATCTCCTACATTAGGAGTAAGGAATTCTCATTTGCTTAACTCCTTACACTGACAAGTATGTGATGAGAAAAATACAACCCTGAAGTGAAAGCACAGAAGGCACCAAGACAGAACTAAGGCTGAGCTTTTAGCATTGCATTTGCAATCTTATTAAGTTCCCTGCCCCACATCCCAAAAGCCCGTATTTTCTACCAGCTGGACAGGATAGCAAGATACAGCTTATAACCCCTTAAACAAAGTGAATCCTATCTAATTTTCAGTGTAAAATTTTCTGAATATAGTGTCTATTCCCTGACCACTAGACACCTTCATCAATTCAGATCAAACTGATACACAAGATAGGGCAGGGAAGGGGAAAAAACTTTTGCCATGCCCAACAAGGTTTTGCAAATCCAGGTCTTTCGGAAGTCATTAGCACTGGCCTTTAAACATTGCTAAAAGACCAAGTGAGAGAACAGTGAACACCCACTCAGAAATTTCTTTCCAGTCAGAACAAAAATATAAAAACAGACTAACAAAGATAAGGTTTGGGTTTTCTGTTGGTGGTTGGGTTTGGGGGTTTTGTTTGTTTGCTTGGGGGCTTTTTGGTGCCCTGTGTTTTGCTCTGTTTATTTTGAGGTTTTGTTTGCTTGGGGTTTTGGTCTGGGGTTCTTTTTTTGTTTTCTTTTGTTGGGGGTTTTGTTTGTTTGGGTTTTTTATGGGGGGGGGGGGGGAAGGTGGGGGGGGTAGGATGGTGGTTGCTTTTTTGTTTGGTTGAGCATTTTAATACAGTTAAAAGGCCACATATACCCTAACTCTTAGCACAGGAAAACAGCAGTAAGCCTTCAACACACAATTTTGAGCTTCTGAAATACAGCAGTGAGCTTCCTACATCTACGGATTCATGTGGCATAACCTGCAGTTGCACATTTACAATGCTGTCAATTTAGGTAAATTTAAAGGTTTTCTGTGATTTACTGGTTTCTCTTACTAATTCGCAGTGCACATATACTATGTGTCTGCAGGTCCTAGAAGCAATTGAGAACATGAAACTGTAAACTGAACAGGCGCAAGAGTTCCTAGTATTGATTTTTCTTTGTAGCACATACAGAATATTTCCTGGCCTTTTAAAGTACAGCCACTAAGTGTTCTGACATAAACTGTTTTGGATTAGAAGGGGAACCTAAGCTATCCTGATTTCATAATGCTATGCAGGCTCATTTGATGTACACATGCTGCAGATGGGAAAGAATGCACCTTCACTCATTAACGATACAGAAAAAAGCAGCCTGTACTGCCAGACAACAGGCAACAGCTACCTAACTTGGAAATTCACTATTGTGTAAAGTTATACGGTTCAAACCCACACAACTTATTTGTCTAGTATCTTCCTGCTTTGCTAAAATGCAAATGTAGCAGGAAAAGATTTTAAAGCTCCACCTCACTTGCTAGAATCTGGCTGGTAGCAAAACATCCACCGGACCTTGAAATGCCATTTTAAACCGCGTGTTTCCACCCTTTCCAGACTTCCAGCAGGCGGAGCACTTCTCTTGACCGCCCTACTACAGACACCAAAAGATCCTCAGGCACCTGCAAACTTTCAGACTTCACGACAAGTGGCAGATGATGCAGAAGTCCTCCCCTTGACTTACAGACACCGAAACCTGTTCGGCTATATTCTGCACTGCACACACAAACAACAATCCTTAATGAGACACATGGAAGTTACTGGAGATGTCTACGACTATTTATAATTCATGCCTCCTATCCCATCTGTCTGCTCCCTCAGGTTTCCTCCAGATAAGACGGGAATGAGAGCGAAGTGGTGGGGGGTGGGGTGTCTCCATTTTTAAGTTCAATATGCTATGCAAAATTAAACTGGTAACAAATATTTTCAGAGCTGTTGAGATTACTCTCTATTCTAGTGATACCATATTTGTGTTAAACCATTTCTGTTGAACTGCAAGCCAAGGCTAAGAATTTTTCCATCAAACTTCTCAGTTCTTAATGATCATTTTACTTCACTAATGATCAAGTAAATATAGTTTCTTTTTTTTGTAAAGGTTTTCGTTCTATGGAGCACATACAATAACTTAAAAAAACATCAGAACATTTTTCCTGTAAAGAACAGTGTCACATGCAATCTGTGTTTGCACCAGCCCCGCAAAGGTACATCTTCACTATCTGGGAATGCTTAAAAACAGAGAAAGTGGCTGCTGCCTAAAGCTCTAAGTTGGTAGCAATTTTTCCACTGCATTAAGACAAGAGATGAGAACCCGCGCCTGTAATGCAGCTGGTAGAACTTCTCTGAAAGTATAGTAGTAAAGAACAAAATCTGCTACTGCATACACCATTCATCATTATGTCTTATCTTCATAAATGCAGTTGATTTTTTACATGACATTTAAGAAGAAACTCATAAGTAGTTCCAGTAGTAAAAGTGAGTGTATTTCTGAATGGCTAAGACAGCTTCTGGACTACATCAGCACTCTCCAGCAAAAGTCAAGTGATGAAAGAGAACTTCTCTTCACAGAACATAAAATGAAGTACTTAAAACTATGAAACTGAGATAGGAGACACGGGAACATCCCCATGAAATTACCATAACTCAGTTACTGTTTATATTGAATACAGAGTTTGTATTTAAAATATTAACTAAGATCTAAAAGCAGCACAGTAATTCAATGGTGCTAGCACATCCCCATTATATCTCTACTGCAATAGCATTTTTGACTTAGAGGAACAACACACATTATGTACCTTTACTGCCCTTGTAAGCCTTCAGCCTGCAGTGTATTTCAAATTAGGACATCAGGAAACTGCTTCTTACAGAATTATTTCAATATTAATGGCACTATTTCATCATATTTAATAAACTGGCAAAGACAGCTAATTTTGCTTCCATTGCCTACCTGATGCCATTCAGAGCAGCTACACACAGGATCACGAGCACTAGACTGCATATCAGGGTTACTTTAGCAATTGGGAGAGTGAGACTAAGAGAAGGAAAAGAAAAATATATCCTCAAGCACATTGTATTAATTCCACTTACTAGCGAATGGGAAATATAAAAAAGCATGCTATCCCAATTTAAGCAAAACATTGAGTTTAACATGGCATGAGCTTAAAACTCTAGAAGAGTATCGCTAAGGCTGAAACAATTATTTACATGGTATGTTTACATTAATCTGCCTGCTCTTTCTGGCTTTTACTTAGCATTAACTGTGTGCCAGATCAATACAATGGTCTACAACAAAAAATACCCTCAAGTACAGGGATTTGAAGTCTGTGTGCAAACACATTTATAACGAGTATGATACAAATGTATGCTCCAGGCATAAACACAGCCCAAGAACTCTGTTTGCATGCAGGTAACGAAGATGTTCTATCTGTTGGCATGCAGGTAATGATCATAGCAATTATACTATTCAGCTGTTTGACATTCTGAGGAAAGAGAACAGGAGAACAGGTAGCCACATGAGACTAATGATGAGCGATTTACAACAAAGGAGCATAGAAATAAAGATTTTCTTCAAAGTGAAATAATGAAAATTGCAATGCTGTTTCTGACCATTACAGCATACCTACAGCTTTATTTTTCTGCCTAAGAAGATGGAATAAACTATTTCAGTTGGAAGAGACCTACAAGTATCCTCCAGTCCAACTGCCTGAAAAAAAATTAAAATATATTATTATGGGCATTATCCAAGTGCCTCTTAAACAGGCTTGGGGCATTGATCACCTCTCCAGGAAGCCTCTTCCAGTGTCTGACCACCCCCTTGGTGAAGAAATGCTTCTGTATGTCCAGCCAAAACCTCCCCAGGGCAGCTCTGAGACATTCCCACACATCCCATTCCTGGATCGCAGGGAGAAGAGATGAGCATCCTCCTCCCTACTTCCCCTCCTCAGGAAGCTGTGGGGAGCAATGAGCTCACCCCTCAGCCTCCTTTCCTCCAAACTAGACAAGGCTGGAGCCCTCGGCCACTCCTCACAGGACACGCCTTCCAGACCTTCCACCAGCTTTGTTGCCTTCCTCTGGGTGTATCCAAGGACCTTCACATCCTCCTTTAACTGTGGGCCCAGAGCTGCACACAGGGCTCAAGGTGAGGCCACACAACTCTGCATACAGCAGGGTAATCATCTCCTTTGACCGGCTTGTTCTGCTGTGTTTGATGCACCGTAGGCTGAAAAACCAAACTAAATGCCTCTGATTTTTCTACATCGCTATTAGTCAGAAGGCGACTTTCAAGTATCAGTCCAGTGATTTCTTTAGACCTCCTTTTGCTATTGACATACTTTAAAAAAGCCATTCTAAGCTTTGTCCTTTGGTGCCTTCTCCCTGTGAAGCCTGAGCTCACTTCCAGATATCACACAATTTCTTCTTCCTCTGAAGCTCCACTGTTGAGCCAAGCTGGTCTTCTCTCCACTTGCTTGACTTTCAGCACAATGTGATTACCTTTTCCTGTGCTTCTAAAAGGTGGTTCTTGAAAACTGACTAGCTCTCATAGATCTCCTAAGCCCTCAAAAACAGATTCCCAAGTGGCACGGCTAACAAGCTCCCTGAACAGCTCAGTTTGCTCTCTTGAAATTTAGGGAAATAACCCTCCTGCCCTTCCTTCTTACTACACTGAAAATGTTAAAACTTAACCATTTCATGATCTCTGTGGCCAAGACAGCCACCTACCATCACATCTCACACAAGTTCTTCTCTGTTCACAAACAAGTATAGGAGGAAACCTTTTCTAGTTGGCTTACTGCATACCTGTGACAAGAAATTATCTTCAACATACTTCTAGAATTTCCCAGACTTGCTTGTCACAGTGGTCTGGTATTCCCAGCTGATGTCTGGGAATCTGAAATCTCCCAGAAGGGCAAGAACTACCAATCCAGAGATTTCTCTTAAGTTTCCATAGAATAAACCATCAGTGCTATCATTATGGCTGAGTGAACAGCAGACACACACAACATCTCCTTTGTTTTCCACCCCACTCATCCTCACCAGAGGCTTCCAATCACATTACCCGTAATTGTAAGGGCTGTACAGTCAAAGCTCTCCCTTACAGTCAGTGCAACTCCTCCACCTCCCCTGCCCTGCTCATCCCTCGTGAACAGCTGCAGCCCTGATCCCAGCACTCCAGTCATGGGACTCATCCCACCAAGTCTCACCAGTGACACCGCAGCTCTGGGAACTGATCAACACTTCCAGTTCATGCTGTTTGTCACATTCTGTGCACTGGTGTACAAGCTTTTCAGATATACTGAAAGACATATATACTCTGAAAGGTACAAGATATTAATTCCAGCCAACCACAGATACGCTTTTTCACAAACTCTGCAGCTCTGCACACTACTGATAAACTTGCCTTTGTACACCGAACAGAAAGGGATGGGCAAGATAAGTAGATCAGGCTTAAAAGCAGAAAACCCTCAGAGTGGTACATGGTCTAATCCTGAATAAATGGTTTTGTTCTAGGCCAGTAAGATCATAAAGTGAACAATAATTTTTAAAATTCCTCATCTTAAAAAACGCTACATTTCTGAGATCGTATTGGCACTACTAATATGGTGGTAATATGGAAAGAGTAAAAATAAAGTGACCATAATGTCCAAACACACATTTGATAAATCATGACTAGGATTCAAAGGTATCTGCTCGCAATCTTTCAATTTTTTAAAAGTCAGGAAAAAAAGAGGACAAAATAGCATTTGCAAGTTGTTATTTTTTGGTTTGTTGTTTGCTTCCTTTAGTAAAAGAAAACAAATCAGAAAACTATTGACTGAAATGTTAGCAATGTTTTACTTGTTTGTATGTTACTGAATAAAAACATTTCATCTGCAGTCCCTAGCCTCTAGCTGTTTCTGGAAGAACAGGCATACAGCATTGTTTCCAGTTTTCCTGTCAGTGATATCTTTATCATTCCACTGGCGAGTTGCAAGCATCAGGTAACAAATAAATAATTTTGTTGATAATTCTGCAGAACATTTCAGGGGCTCTTAACTGTTTTAGTTGTGCAGATCTGAAAAAAGAGTGAGGCACTTCCTAACAGACTTTAACACATGCAAACTGCTAACAATAATTTTTGTACCAAATACTCTAAACTTTGCTTCAGTGTTTAGACAGCATTTTCATATGAAAAATATTTCGGAATCACTAGCAAACACAAGTTTGGTTTTGTGAAAAACTAAAACATACTCCTATAACATGTTCTGCTTCTACAAAACTATTTTAGAAGAACTTCAAAGAATACATCAATGAAACACAGAAGTGTTTCCAAAGTGTTTCAAATTGACTAAAATGTCATTACAAAGTTATCCTGTGGAAAAAATGTGTTTGCAAAGCTGAAAACTGAAGTGTACATAAGCTGCATAATAGATGGACTTTGTATGGCTACGTAGTATGCTACACATAAAGCCATATACAGATAAATGAGCTGTATCAATAAAAACACTTTAGTTCATTCTAAAAAACTTTAGAGGTGGCACTCGATGTACTTTTTAAAAATCTGTAGTATCTGTTTTTTTTACCTCATTCCTCAAAACTGTTTCTCATCTCTTTTCCTGTCAGCATTCATTAACAAGGTATTGAACATTTGTTACTGTTTAATTTTTTCAACTGAATGATCTTACTTTACCATGTCAATCTTGCCAACACAAATAATTTAAATTTTGGTTGTCATTCCAGATTTAAGTTGATGAAACAGGAATTCAGTCACACTGTAAGAGCCTCAAACAACTGCTGAATATCTCTGAAGTCTGATGGTATGTTTGAAGAGCAAACTCCATACCTTTGGACTTTTTCTAGGACAGTACCTATACAGCAGGTACTTAAAACATTTCCAGGAGAAAACTCATGCCTGCATATCTTCAACAACTTTCTAATTCCTCATTAAATGATGCACCGATTGGAAATAAGAGAATGGCCAAATGTGAGGTGGCTGCTTGGACATAATATGCTAAAATGTCAATTAAAATTACCTGTGACAGATTTTCTAGATCAGATTTTGTTTGTTCAAAACAAGTCAAGCCTTGTTTACTTTATTAGGGTTGCACTAAGCGTAGCTAAATTGTGATCCTTAAGTTTAAATAACCCAGCATTAAGCAAAACATGAAGTTTTTTTCCCTTTCAATCACACATTATTCCTTGCAGATTAACAGTGAAATTAACATAAGGAAACACTGAATTAATGAGATACTGGTCTGCACCAAACTCTGTGTTCTTACTCAGTCCAACTGGAGTAGAAACCTACTCAGCAATGTGATTACATGTTCAAACAGAACCTAACCAAAGAACATATGAACACAGTGAACAGCTCAGGGAAAGGACTCTGAAACACCTTTTGCAATTCATCATTTGACCTTCTGAATCTGAGCTATCAATCACTTCAACTGCAATGTTTTCCTTTACTCATTGCAATGTGTTTCTCTTCTCTTGGTATTCCTCTGTTTTCTTCAAGGATTTTGATTATTAACAGCTTGAAAAACAGAGAAATAAATTCACGTAAACATCTTGGCATGACATCAGCCAGACATGCAGGAAACAAGTAATATTACACTGCTATTGTTTCATTAGTGTTCATGACTCAAGAAGACTTCAGAGGAACAGAAAACTTGACACTTTTCTTCAGTTTTGAAGAAAGGAATGCAATAATTTATTTTGGGTGAAAATATCCAAACCTTCAAAATCATGCATGCCTAACAATAATTTGCTTCAATCTAACAAAATATCCCCCAGTTAACAATCATTTATAATTCTTTCTGGAATCAGAGTACACATTCCCTAGAAAACATGAAATTAGTTAAAATGGAAAAAGGCATTTCATATTAGCATATCAGATGCTTTCAAAGGAGACATGCTCATAACTTTTCTGTACCAAAGCAGACTTCCTTGCTTCAACATAACACCCAAAACTTTGTTTGCCATAGTAGAATTGACTGACAATACATAACTGCACAAAAAGAGCTTTCAATACCTGGCATGTTTAACTCTTGAAGTTCCTCATCTTTCTTATTTTCTGTTGGGGTTCTTTTATTTTTTTGTTTGTGGTTGTTTTGTTGTTTTTGTTTCTGTGGTTTTGTTTTTGTTTGGTTTGGGTAATTTTGTTGTTGTTTTGGTTTGGGGGTTTGGGGTTTTCTTGTTTGGTTTGGTTTTTTTTAAACTAGCAAGTGCCCAGGGAAACTGACTAGACAGATCTTAGACTTTAATCCCTGTCTGATCTTCACAGGTTTGAAAAAAGAACACCTCCAAGGACAGTGTGCATGCAATACATTGTCAAACTGAAAAACAAAAAGAGAAAGGGAAGCACCTGTAGAAACATAGCCAAATCAGAGCAAAACTTATTTAAGCAAGCTTCCCCACTCATTCTTTCCAGATGTTTTCAGAAAGTCTTTCCACCAATCGGATGTTTTAGAAATACCATGATATATCAAAGACAGGTGATGTTTGTTTTTAAATTTAAAATGGTCCTACTAATTTCAAACAAGTAAGCATGAAATAGGGCCTAAAGCAGGCACAAGTTTGACTGCCTCATTTTTACAGCATCTGCTTGTCTTTGCCCTTCTTTAAAATTGCCTTTCAACCTTATCTAGAAATCCCAAGCTAGACAATGTACTGGGAACACTGCTTCCTAAAACACCTCCCTTCCCCACCCCCACCTTTTTTTTTTTTTTGCTCTTCTTCTAACATGGTGTTCAGCTGTCACTTACCACAGCTCCACTGCAGGCAGGTTACACAGGAGACTTTTGGGCTCTTTTGGAGGCTTGTAACAGATGGAAGCCACCAGTGAGCCCACAGACCCAAGGATGGCAACCCGTAAGTACAGTTGTCAAGTTAAGACTTCTGCCTCTTCATGTGAATGGTAAGGAAGCTATAGCTTGTGGCCAAGAAGTACATGTCTTTATCTGGGGCAAACAAAAGAGGAAGATGGAACAGACTATAATAGGAAAATCTCATTTGACCCAAAAGTTGGCCAAGCAGCTGCACAGGTTGCAGGCTCCAGGTTTGGGGGTGCAGGTGCTCGAAGGAGACTCCCCCATGCAGTGGGGAACCCAGTCTGGGACCAGACTCAAGACTACCTTCTCACTCCACAGCACTCAGAAGCACTCATGAGCTCCCCATCACTTCCCTGCTGCCAGCTATATTAAGGGCTACTTCCAATTACAGTCATCTGAGAGAAATGAACAACAACAAAAAAAGCCTTTTTCTTCAGTAACAAGGTCACAGTGTCAGAAACATGCCTACCCGTGGCCTCATGCTGAGCAAGAACTAAAGAACCCTCCCCACATGCATAATCCAATATACTACAAAGAAAATGCTAGCAATAATAAAATGGGAGCTCTGAAGACCCACAGTGTTTGGAAGTACAAAAACCTGAAGCAAAGCCAGTAATGCATGGCAGTATGAGCCCTGCAGCTGAAAGGTTCAGAGAACCACAAAGCAGAGCAGGGTGAGCACAAGGCTTTCGTTCCAGCCCCCAACTTCCACCTCCGCCTTCAGGAACTTATTTGCTGTCCGTAGTGAAAATTCAGCCAGATGGCTTCAGAAACTGAAAACGTTTCCATGGCTGCTTGCCAGGATACCACATGCCAATATGTAGTGCCATTCAGACAGACTGAGATTACAGGAAATACTGAAGGAGACAGAACAAATCAGTCACACAGTTGTCACCTGTAGGAATGGATAAAAGGGCTTTCTGCAGATTCTGAGATATAACACGCACAGCTAAGCCTCTGCAAATCTCTGCTATTTAATAATGATTCTCTCTAAGACTCCTCCAAGCAAAACCCTGGACATAATTAAAAGAAGGACCTGACGTAATTAAAAGGAGGACTAAGGGAAGCAATGAAAGGACAAATATTGAAAACATATATAGCAAAAAACCCTACTTTTAGAACTTGTTTAGACATTTAAAACTACTACCTTCCAAAATGTCCTGAAGTTACTTAATGAAGAATATTTACTTATGCATGCAAAAAACATAATGATAAAAAAAGATTAAGCTACATTAAAGCTCCACGTAAGAGTAGAAACTGTACATTCCTTATTCTTCCTAACTGTTTACATTCCTCCTAGGACAGCACAAAAGATCAAACTGTTTCCTGCTCCAGGGCAGACTTTGGGAAAGGAGAAATTAACAACATCTTTTCCTTGCAGGAAACATTTTGCTTTAGTTAAGAGCAAAAGTAAAGATAGACTGAAAACAACACTCTGAATAAAGAGTGCCCTATGCAATCCAATTTCTTTCAAGGACAATCAGAAGCACCACACACTCTTAAGCTTTCCTGCAGACATAGTAAACTTAAATATTTACAACACCAGAGACAAGAGTGAAAGACAGTAGGGATGCCCACTTTACAGGCAGAGAAATGAGGTACACAGAGAAAGAGAACTGTGTTGCATAACACAGAAAATACATAGCAAAGGCAGTCTAAAAAACAAGTTTAAAACTCAAATGCAGAGTCACGATGGACAACCTATTCTTACTTGAATACTTCAGAACCATGAAAAGTATTAGGATGGGTTGGGGAAGTAGCACAAACAGCTACAATGCACTACAGGAAAAAAAAAAAAACAAACATGAATCTGAATATAGGAAACTCACACCAGAAAGCAACCTCTGTTTTTGTTTATTAAACAGGCAGGTTGTTAAAAGTTCAATGATTCTTAATGAGATATTTTTTCAATATAGGACTGCTATTCACAACATTTATTAATGACTGAATGCAAGACAGGTAGCCTTGCTGGGAAGCAAACATCTTGATGAAAGAAAATCAGGTTAACCTCCAACTGAGCATAATGAAGAAAATGAGGTGACTTAACATAACTTGCTACATTTAACAAGGCAATAACAAATGGAAACCAATGCAGACAGAAACATATAATACATATTTTAAAAGGACACCATTTAAACTGCAAGTCCATTTTAAGTACTTATCACTTAGCATCCCTGTAACCTACTTATGAACAATAAGAAGTCAATGCAATCTCGGTATGAATCCAGTATACTGGATGATTGACTATTTCAGCTAAATTGCTCTTCTGCAGTGTAACAATTACTCTGGGAAACTGAATTTCTGTACTACTCATGAGGTTTTGATCTCCTTTCCATCCCTTAGAACACAGAACAGAAAATCAGGAAAAGCTGAAAAACCTAAAGGGAGTATTAAAACCCAAGAACTGCAACACCACTAAGAAGAGTTAAAACTGTGACACACTTCATTCTGGTAGCATAAACAGGGTGCCTAATCATGTGCTCCTAAAATGCCCTTGACACAACTTCACCATAATTGCAAAACTTTGCCATTTAAGACAACTCCAACCATGCACGCCCTTCCACAAAGCCCTGGCTGAAGCCCTACCTCAACAGAGGAAAGTAATTTCTCTCAGTTTACAGTCTGAGCTCTTTCTTATCAAAGCATTCTCACAACACTGCCTAATATTAAGTACCAATTACTATGACTTCAGAACACAGCAGTTACCTTAACAGGACACTGAGCAGTACATGCTGGTAAACACTGCCTTGCAACTGTCAATCCTTTAAGCCACGTAATATATTTAAGCTCTAAGGCCAGTACCAACCTCTTTGTTGCCTGTCCTTCACTTGTGATGCTAATTTGAGTACATGCTCCCCTCCACAAGGTACCAATTATTATAAAATAACTTATTCTCAAGACTCTCCCTTGTTGGTCAAGTTTGGCAGCAACTGGCTGACTTTCATGGGGATATGCAAAAATGAGAATAAAAGTCTTCATCCTCAAACAACAGTAAAGCTTATGTGCTTCTTCTAGCCAGCCATAATGGTTAAGATTCACTTATCTATCCACTGTTTGAAGTATAACCTAAATTTTAATTCATCTGCTCCCACTGAATTTGATCCCCTGCTTGTCTGCTCTTTGTTACAGTAAAAATATCCTTTAACAAAGCACTTGTATTTTGATCATCTTGTGAATTATACTGTTTTCTCCTTCACATTCTATAAAATACAATTTTCCCACATGAGGTCCTAATATGTACCATGTGTATCAGATGAAATTCCCGGAGGCTAGCAGCTTATTCAACTTGTGAGTTTCCTTGGCACCTACACATTCTTCCTTGGTTGAATCAGCTGTTGCAGTAAAGTATTAAGAATAAATTTAACCCCTTGGACCTTGAAGTTAGGCCACAGCTAGAAACATGCCCCTCAAGAAAGGCCTGTAGGCACTGATTATTTTTGTTACTGAAATATCCTTCGGTCACTGGCTAATGTCTTGTGCTGCTACTCTGCATAAGCAGCTGCAGAAACTAAAGTGGTATTAAGACATTAGATGAAAGAAGTTACATACCTTATTCAGTGTATTTTCCTAGACCACAGTCATTCTGATCTTTTTAAAAGTTGACTCATTCATGCTCTTATTAACATGACTAATGGCAGAAAGAAAGCTTCTTTCCAACTCAAGCTAATAGAAGCTTGACTTAGGAAGCTATTATCTAGAAAAGATTAACAAGCTCCTTTCAGGAAACTTTATGAAACTATTTTCTCCCCTGGTGAAAATATGGAGTATGCTGCTTTATTAATATAAATATGCTGAATTACTGTGTTTTGCTTTCTCTAACACAGTATCTTAAGTCTACAGTACCTAAGAACAGAGAAGAATACAGTACCTCCAATACTTATTTTTGTGGGTTTGGATTATGAGCAAACTACAGGCTCTGTGCAGCCTGCAGACTTTCCATGACAGTATTTGCTGCCCTCTTTATTACCCTTCTTCTGTATAATACACACATACTAATCAGTTCTCCTTATCTGCAGATATCCCACTGAGTTCAGAATCATCACTGTCCAATTCTATAGGATCCTGAGTACAGCATAGCCTCTCTATATCCATGAGTTTATCAGGATAGAGAGAACTTAGTTTTGGTAAGCCACAGATACAAGTTATCTGCACTAAGGAGCCTTACTGTGAAATACTGTAGCTGGAGATGTCTGCTGTAGAAGTCTATGAAGTAAAATGAGGAGATGGGAGTAACTAAGTTTGGTTTTCTGAAGGAGCATAATTCCCTGAACCTAATTCATACTAGAGGCAAGTCACCAAACTTAATGCCAGAGTTAAACAGCACAACTCTGCCTTTACATGTTTACACAGCACCATTTATTAAAAACAGCTCTACAGGACAACCTACAGCTGGTGCTTATACTGAGCATTAGTATTATGGAGAAAAGTATGAAAAGATAGTGAAAAATCAACCTAATAATCCTAATAATATGAAAAAAATCCTTGAAAATGCTGCTGAACTTGGGGTCTAAAGACATGTGAAAGTGCCTAAAAAAAAAAAAAGAGACAGCATAAAAAAAAACTCACATGAAATCCCATCCTTACAACTGAACTAAAACTGAGGAAAACCCAAGAGCTGCAAAAAAACACATCAGACTTAATTTTCATCCCATCAGTACCACAGTAGAGATCATTAGCATCTTCTAATGCCTTAAGGAAAGCACAGTCCAGCCTTGCCATTTTCTTCTACATGAACTATCAAATGTTAATTAATTACTGTTTGATAATTAGTCCAGTGACTGGTTTGTAAAATCCTATTTTATTTATTGCATGCGGGGCACATTTTAGTACCCACAGTACTTCAACCCACCTAAAAAAAAAAATTTCCAGAAGTGGTTTGCAGGTCACTGGACATTGTTTTGGAAAGAGAAAAGTACTCCAATTTAAAATAAAAAAAACACCAATTTTAAAAAGAACAGAGGAGCACCAATTTGGGGGAAAAAAAACCCCGAACATACAGAGGCAGCATTTCACCATAAGGATGACATTAATGTGGAATCTGATCACATTTGTATTCAGCTGAACAGGAAATGAGAGCCCATTTTAAACCACTTCAAGACTAATACAGTAATAATTTACGTTTACCTCAAAGTGTTTGACCAAGGAAGCTAGTATTACTGGCACCAACTTAAAGAGGATTCATGGGGGGTGAAACACCTTGTAATAAGTCATCAAACACATCAGTGGCAGAGCAAAGAACAGATGCAAGGGCTGCTGACTACCATAAACACATGGCTCTATTCGTATAAAACTTCCATTTTGCTAGACTTCATGACATTGAACCTCAGCCTGGCCTCATATTCAACATTCCCAAAAGGCACAAAGTAAATCAACAAAAGCAAACATTTTAGGCACATCTGCCCTAAGCTGCTTTGAACATAACATGCCTTCTAAGCAGCATTTCTCTGACATTTTCTACCACAACTTTCAAAGCAAGCTTAAAATTCTGAGCTAACAATTGAGCATATATTATACAAGCACATGCATACATTTTGCTAGTTTTAGCATTATTAAGTGACAAACTGTAATAGTTCTGGACACAGCTGATTCATATGAGACATCTTCCTTGACTAAAAGCTAACAAACCTATTCTGCCAATAAGATATGGATTATGTTTTTAAATCCAAAAAGGCAAGTACTTTAATAACAAAGCATTTAGAGTAGGAGTCCTCTGAACAGCACAGGATTTGTCTTAACAAGTGAATGACAATGAAACATTCAGAGGTAGACCACAACAAATCCAACATGTGCTTAAATCACAGCACAAGACCTGTAATTATCACCAGACAATCAGCAACAGTGGAATGAAGTCATACTCAATGGAGGTATTAGGTATGTATACACACACACTGCACAGGGTTAGGTTAAAGGGTAGGGAGCACTTTGGTTTCTCCAAAATGTGACAGCACTGGAAATAACTAACAGATTTCCTACCTGGTTCGTTTGAGGAATGTGTCAAATAGTGACAATTTTGTTTCTAAGTAAAACTTACCTGCAAGTCTTACTCTAGTAAACTGTTTTCCTAAAAAAAAGAAAAAAAAAAAACAAACTATTTGCTCAAGTATTCTTGTATGGTAAAGTATGTCTTCCTAAAAGTAAAGACATTTTCAAGATTCTGATACAGGTGTTAAAGGGGAAGACAGAATCCTAATCAAAGACAATAGATATTTATGCTCTTTCCTATTAAAGACTTCAATAGAAAAAAAACTGGGATTCAGCTCAGTGCAGAAGAAAAAGCTTGCTTTTTTCAAATCCACTGAAATTCAAGAAGCTATGGTACTGCAGGGCTGACACTAATGCGAGCCTGAGGTTTTCAAGGGAGAGAAAAAGGATCTTGCGTAGTTCTCTCTGCTAAGGTGAACTGCATTTGTAATGCTAAAGTCATCCAGACTTAACTTCACTCTATATCGGTTCTTACTAACAGATGGTAAGAAGATGTGGAAGGAGAAAGTACTGGGAAGCAGTCTGTAATCAGAATCTGCAAGCACAAAGCTGGTAAGTGAAAGTTGAAGCTAGTGATTTTCTATTATCCTTGCTTGTCTTATAGAGAGCAGCCATTCACAATCAAGAAGACATTTTCTTTCTATTCTATACACAAATTGAAGAAATATTTTGTGTTTTATACTTTGAGAAGCTTAATACATATCAAGAAAGTAATCATTTGTCACAAGAGCAAATCAGACAAGTGAGAAGTTTTGCATTTTGCCACCAATATCCACATATTGCAGCCAACATGAAAGTAAGCAGGTAATAGAATCATGGAACAGTTAGGGTTAGAAAGGACCTCAAGATAGAATCATACAACAGTTAGGGTTGGAAAGGACCTTAAGATCATCTAGTTCCAACCCCCCTGCCGTGGGCAGGGACACCTTACGCTAAATCATATCATCCAAAGCTTTGTCCAGCCTGACGTTGAACACTGCCAGGGATGGAGCATTCACAACCTCCCTGGGCAAACCATTCCAGTGCCTCACCACCCTAACAAGAAAGAATTTCCTTCTTACATCAAATCTAAACTTCCCCTGTTTAAGTTTTAACCCGTTACCCCTTGTCCTATCACTACAGTCTCTAATGAACAGTCCCTCCCCAGCATCCTTACAGGCCCCCTTCAGATACTGGAAGGTTGCTTATGAGGACTCCACGCAGCCTTCTCTTTTCCAGGCTGAACAGCCCCAACTTCCTCAGCCTGTCTTCATACAGGAGGTGCTCCAGTCCCCTGATCATATTCATGGCCCTTCTCTGGACTTGTTCCAACAGTTCCATGTCCTTTTTATGTTGAGGACACCAGAACTGCACACAATACTCCAGGTGAGGTCTCACGAGAGCAGAGTAGAGGGGCAGGATCACCTCCTTCGACCTGCTGGTCACACTCCTTTTGATGCAGCCCAGGATACAGTTGGCTTTCTGGGCTGCAAGTGCACACTGCCAGCCCATGTTCATTTTCTCATCAACCAACACCCCCAAGTCCTTCTCTGCAGGGCTGCTCTGAATCTCTCCTCTGCCCAACCTGTAGCTGTGCCTGGGATTGCTCCCACCCAGGTGTAGGACCTTGCACTTGGCATGGTTAAACTTCATACAGTCGGCATCAGCCCACCTCACAAGCATGTCGAGGTCCCTCTGGATGGCATTCCTTCCCTCCAGGGTATCAACCGAACCACACAGCTTGGTGTCATCAGCAAACCTGCTGAGGGCACACTCAATCCCACTGTCCATGTCAGCGACAAAGATGTTGAACAAGACCAGTCCCAACACCGATCCCTGAGGGACACCACTCGTTACTGGTCTCCAGACGGACATTGAGCCATTGACCACAACTCTTTGTGTGCGCCCATCCAGCCAGTTCTTTATCCACCAAGTGGTCCATCCATCAAATTGATGTCGCTCCAATTTAGAGACAAGGATGTTGTGTGGAACAGTGTCAAACTCTTTGCCCAAGTTCAGGTAGATGACATCAACTGCTCTACCCCTGTCTATCAGTTCTGTAGCTCCATTGTAGAAGGCCACCAAATTGGTCAGGCAGGATTTCCCCTTAGTGAAGCCATGCTGGCTGTCACCAAGCACCTTGCTGGTTTTCATGTGCTTTACTTAGTATGCCTTCCAGGAGAATCTGCTCCAAGATTTTGTCAGGCACAGAGGTGAGACTGACTGGTCTGTAGTTCCCCGGGTCATCCATTTTCCCCTTCTTGAAAATGGGGGTTCTATTTCCCTTTTTCCAGTCATTGGGAACTTCACCTGACTGCCATGATTTTTCAAATATGATGGCCAGTGGCTTCGCAAACTCATTTGCCAGTTCCTTCAGGACCCGCGGATGGATTTCATCAGGTCCCATGGACTTGTGCACGTTCAGGTTCCTTAAGACTGTCTCGAGCCAGATCGTCTCCTACAGTGAACCCAGGGTCTTCATTCTCACAGTCCCTGCGTGTGCCTTCCAAGACATGGGTGATGTGGTCAGAGCATTTATCAGTGAAGACTGAGGCAAAGAAGTCATTCAGAACCTCAGCCTTCTCCAAATCCCGTGTAGCCAGTTCTCCTGAGAGCTTCCTGAGGGGGCCTACATTCTCCCTAGTCTGTTTTTTATTCACTATGCACCTATAGAATCCCTTCCTGTTCTCTTTCACATCCTTAGCCAAGTTTAATTCTAACTGGGCCTTAGCTCTCCTAACCTGGCCCCTGGCTTCCCAGACTAACATTCCTTTTCTCTTTCAAGGCCACCTGTTCTTGCTTCCACTTATTATAAGCCTCTTTTTTCATTTGAATTTAAGGAAATTGAGAAGCAGCTCCTTATTCATCCCAGGAGGTCTCCTGGCCCTCCTGCTGCACTTCCTTCTAGTTGGGATGCAACACTCCTGAGCTTGTAGCAGCTGATACTTGAATATCAACCAACAGCCTTGGGCCCCCCTGCCCCCTAGGGCTATATCCCATGGAACCTTACTAAGCAGGTTCCTGAAGAGGCCAAAGTCTGCTCTTTTGATGTCCAGCACAGTGAGCTTGCTGCACACTCTTCTCACTGTCCTGAGGATCTCAAATTCGACATCTCAGGATCACTGCATCCAAGGCTGCCCTGGAGCGTCACATTTCCAACCAGCCCTTCCCTGTTGGTGAGCATGAGGTCAAGCATGGCACCTCTCCTTGTCAGCTCCTCTATTACTTGCAGAAGGAAGTTGTCTTCTACACAATCGAGGAACTTCCCGGATTGCTTGTGCCAGGCCGTACCGTCCTTCCAACAGATGTCAGGGTGGTTGAAGTCACCCATGAGAACAAGGGCCTGTGAGTGTGAGGCTTTTCCTATCTGTCTATGGAGTGCTTCATCCGCAGGTTCTTCTTGATCAGGCGGTCTGTAACAGATCCCCACAGTAATGTCTCCCATAGCTATATTCCCTTTAACCCTGACCCACAAACTCTGTTAACTGCTCACCTGTTCTTCCATACTCTCCAGCCTATCCCTAACATAAAGGGCTACTACCCCTCCCCGTCTGCCGGGCCTGTCTTTTCTAAAGAGCCTGTAAACACCCCAGTCATAGGAGCCATCCCACCACGTTTCTGTGATGCCTATTATATCATACCCCCGTAGGCCTGCACACATCTGTAATTCCTCTTATCAGTGTAACTGCTTTTAATAGCATGTACAACAAGGAAAATATTACAGAAAATACTACAACTGAGCAATGTTCCTGAAAGAAAGCACAGTCACAAACTGAAAAGCACCTCCTTTAGGAAAGGACCACACACTTGGTCTTATCTAAAGCTAGGATTACAGCTGAATTCATAGTTTAGGTGATTATAACATACTTGCAGAAATTACCTGCTTTTTGATTAAGAAACCAGCATTGCTAGAGGGATCAAACAAGCTGCAGCAACGCACAATAAGGTCAAGATATGGTATTTTCTTCTCCCAGTTACAGCATGCAGTAGAAGGTGGTAAAAAAACAGAAGTAGTTTCCTCCCCACTTTCCATCCTACAGCTTTGCATATGTAATTCTAATTCTTTAGGTTTACTGTTGGAAGCTGGAAAGTCTTTATAAGCCATAAATATTGAGGCAAATTCAAGGCTGGCTCACTTGTAAAAACATGATTCTGCTAAAGCATTCCTTGCCCTTCATCACTCACTTCCGTAATTACCCCAAACTTTCACTCTCATCTCAAGCTTCTATGCAAAACCCATGTTCAAATGTTGGTTTGTTTGGGGATTCCCTCCACCCTCCCACAAATTTTTGCAATCATACCTGCATGTACTACTGTTTGCACAAAGAAGGAAGGTGTCTGCATCTTCATGGCTGTGGAAGCAAAGGTTCTCTCACAAAACTTAAAAGTCCTGGCATGTGAATAACATACTTATGATGGAGTAGAAAGTGGACTAAAAGTTGATTTTATTTCACAATTGTGCTAGTCTAACTTTTAGAACTAAAAGCAAGGAGAAGAGGAAAAAAAAAAAATCAGACAGCTTGGGGTTATCTCAATACAAGATTTGGTTTCACCTACCCAAAAGCTTTCAACTATGGCTTTCCAATTTTTCTTTCACCTTGTAAAGGTCATGCTTGCTATGAAATGTAATTCTTGTCTCCTACATAGAGGTGCTAATGACAGCAATCTTTACACGCATTCAAAGTATACCATTTTCCATTTCTAGGGAAGACTGCAGAAGGCCGACTTTCACAGTCATCATTTGCACCTTGCACATTCTTTCACAGGATATTTAACAGAGAATACCAAACATTACTCAGTCATGTTTTTCAGCACTAATGCTGATAGCCAATATTCCTCTTTCTCACCTCCTTCCCCCACCACCTCACAGCCTATCCCTTATTGGTGAGAATGATTTAATTGGTCCCCCACTTGTTTTGGCAACCTGAATTCATTCCAAGCTCTCTATTGTTTTTACATCTCTCTGGCATGATGCTTCATTTCCACATTCTCCTGAGGAGGTTTAAGCTGAAAAGTCAAAAACACAGCACTGCACCAGCTACTAAGAAGGAGAAATGACTACTGCTATTGAACCCCAGGACATCTCCTTGCTGTCAAACTTTTTGAAGCTACTTCTCAGTACATTCTAGTTCACAGCATCCCACAAGATTAAGCAGAAATAATAAATTAACAAAAGTACAGGATAAAACTCATTTTATAGAATTGGCTGAGTTTATGTGCTTTGACAATTGTAACTAGCTGCCTTACTTTCATGTGCAATAAACAAGATATTCTAATGATAGGGATTTTCTAGTAAAGGGTATCAGCATCTCCCAGTTCACGTTCAGAAGGTAAACCAGGAACACCCGACCATCTAGAATCCACCTCTGTCTTTGAGAAAAATCAAATAGAAACTGCTTTATATTCTAACACAAACATTGCTCAATCTACAGCATCTAGCAGAAGGCAATTAAACATTTAGAGAATAGAAGGCAAGTTTTCTAATAATTTTCTCCAAGTCATTATCTGATTATGTCACAAGACACTGTAAAACTTGAATTTACATAAGGTAAAGTTACATTAGCTATTAAAAAAATTTATTTACTGTGAGGGTGGTGAGGCACTGGCACCAGTTTCCCACAGAAGCTGTGGCTGCCCCATCCCTGGCAGTGCTCAAGGCCAGGTTGGGTTGGGCTTTAAGCAACCTGGTCTAGTGGAAGGTGTCCCTGCCTAAGACAGGGGTTGAAAAATACAAGCTTTAACATCCCATCTGCCTAAGCTATTCTATGATTCTATAATAGATAGTCTAAGCCTATTGAGTGGAGGTTGCCGGGAAACATGTAAGACAACCAAACCCTCTCACAAATTTATTGTTTCAACTCAAATAAGCTGTTTGTTTCCTCTCCATTGCCCATACCACAACACAGATCATCACTCACTCCTTTCATGACTAGGTATTTTCTATTAACTGTAAACAGCTGTTTCTAGCAATGAGGTGAATGAGCTATAAACAGTTCCTGGATGGTGAGCAAGCAGAGGAGCTCTTAGCACCCTTAACACACCAGCTGTGTTTGGCTGAGAAGTTGGAGACATAACCTGAGAATTCAAACACCAATGGACAGAAAAGGAAAAGAGATTCACAACCAAGACTGAGAGCTCAGCCTGTAGGAAAGCTCCACTCTAAATGGAAGAGAGGAAACAAGAAGTAGAAATGAAGGAGAAAGCTGGTCTATTTGTACCTTTCTTAATACTACATCACAGCACATAGGAGATATGCATATGTAGAAGCCAGAAACAGTAAGAAAATGAAGCAACTTATTCAAAGTCATGTGACAAATAATCACTAGAGACAAAATCTGAAGAACCCTATTCCCTGCTCAGCTGAGCATGTACACTGCACACTGGTTGCTGAAATGCCTAAGCACATGGTTCTGCAGTGCTGGTTTCTTCCAGGTTTTAATAATACTGAGGTCTACATAAACTGATAAACAAATCCAATGAAAAATACCATTCCTCACTACTCACTATGTACAGTCTTATTATCCCGCCTCTCCTACTTCCTTTATGGGGTATTCAGTTTATTATGAAAAGCTTATGAGCACAGTCATATAAATTATTTTAGCTTAAAATAAACTAACAGAAGACAAAAACCTCTACAAGGATACCAATATAGAAATAGGACGCACTGTATGTCCAGCTGTTCTCTCACTTCCACAGGTATCTTCAGATGCTTAAAAGCACATTTGTCACTGAATAGGAGAATAACTTTAGCAAAATAAATGACAATCACTAACTATTTCTGCAGTTAACAAAAAGCGCAGAGAACGTTAAAATAACAGCTAAAGTTCTGCTTTTCATTCCAGCCATCAAATGTAACTGTATACTTACTACACATGTTTCTTATTTCTCTGATCTGCAAACCATTCCTGTCTAATCTCCAAAGCAAGTGTTCAGTCCCAAGGTCACTACAAACACATACTTCTTCCTTCTCCCCTCTCTGTAAATCAGTTTTGGTACATTTTTTGAGGATTTTCAGTCTTCTTTAAAGCAACAACAAAATTTCTCACCATGTTGAATTGTTAATTTTAAATCCCTTACCAGCCTTTACAAGAGGCTCACAAGCCTTTGTTACT
This sequence comes from Pezoporus wallicus, assembly GCF_028554395.1. Taxonomy (NCBI): domain Eukaryota; kingdom Metazoa; phylum Chordata; class Aves; order Psittaciformes; family Psittacidae; genus Pezoporus; species Pezoporus wallicus. The sequence goes on along the minus strand of NW_026642858.1, from coordinate 954,692 downwards.
GCAATTACTGCAGTCTTCTAAAACTGCAATTTGAAAAATATTGTTCACAGCCACTTAAAAAAACTAAGCAGAGAGAACTGCTAACGTATTTTGAAAGGCACAAAACACAAGTACATGATTCTAACCAGACCTGTGTAAGAGATGGGCTGTCAGAGCATAACTAGCTTCTCATGCCTTTGTTGCTACTTTTGACTGAAAGGAGGAAAGCCACAACATACAGCCAAATCACTATAGAAACTTGTGCCCTGACTACCCCTTTCCATGCACCAGATCTCATACGGAGAGACATTCGGCCTTTCAGGTAGCTACTTAAAAGCCTCGTGCACCATCTCTCCTTCCAGTCCAACACCAGACAAGTCATAATGCTTTACAAGGGTAGTTACTTTCCTTGATTTCAGACTACCTCTACTTCTCAATGAACTGCATTTCTAGTCGTGTTCTTATTCCTCCCTTCTCCTATTTAATAATGACTTTGCTCTCCACTTACTCAATGCGAGTAAGGCCCCATTTTTCTTTCAATACCACTTCCCTAACATGTGCAGCAAAGATGATGTGTCCTCCATTGCCCACACATAAAGGAACAGAAAAGAAACAAAAGCTGCATTTAAAATGTGAATTTAAAAAAATTCCAAGAGTTCTCTGGCAAGAGAGAAAGCCTCTGTTCTGTTGCTGTTAACACAAATTACCACACAGACTTCTCATATAAACATGCACCTAGGAAAGATGGTGGGAATGTCTACTTGCTGTGTGAAGTCCCTTACCTCCAAATGAAATTGTAAATCATCTTTTTTTGCTAAAGTAGTAGTAGCACTGAATTTTGAACTTGGAACACCCTTCCCCCCTTTATTACTTTCCTGGAGTGATATAACATGGAAACGTGATTTCTTCTTTCAGAATCCACTCTGGCTGATGTTCATCTTGATTTCTAAGGATTTTAATTTCATTTCAATTTACCTGGGTTTAACCAATCTGATTTATACTTGCCCTGCTCTACACTTCCTATCCATTTTGGTGTTGCTGGGAGATAAAACTTTTTACTCATGACATATTCGAATCAATAGAGATAATACTGTCTAGCAAGGGTTCCTAGAGCTCAGCAGACTGGCCAATCAGCAATTTTCGTTGAGCTATTCTTTTCTGCAGCAATGACTTCCCCACAGCTTTTTGTTTTAAGCTCTCCACATAGTAATTGAATTTATTATATGTCTGATATGCTTAACGATAAACTGATCTGTCAGTCAAGTAAAAGACAGCTGGAAAGGAGAACTTTCCAAACCCTGCATATACCTGTCACCCACAGGCAAAAAAAAGGCTTACCACTTACATGTTCTGCAACGCCTGTCCTGGGTTCAGCAGTAGCAGTCAATTTTCTCCTTCTTAGTAGCTGGTGCAGAGCTGTGGTTTTGACTCTCAGCCTGGGAACAATCCTGATAACACCAGTGTTTTTAGATGTTGCTCAGTAATGTTTACTCTGACAAGGACTGAGTCTCATGCTCTGCCAGGGAGGAGGGGAAGCTGGGAGAAAGCAGAGAGAGGACACCTGACCCAAACTAGCCAAAGAGGTCAGGCCAAGTATATAAAATGGGGGTAGTTAGCCAGAAGGGTTAGATCGATGCTCAGGTCGGGCTGGGTATCGGTCAGGAGGTGATAAGCGGTTGTATTCTCTTCCCTTGTTATTTCCCTTATCATTATTATTCTTAGTGGTAGCAGCATTGGTTTGGCTTATACCTTAGTTACCAAACTATTCTTATCTCAACCTGTGGGAGTTATGTTCTTCTGATTCTCTTTCCCATCCTTCCGGGAGCCGGGGGAGGAAGAAGAGGGGAATGAGTAAGCAGCTGCATGGCTCCGACTTACCTGTTGGGCTTAAACCACAACAGTTCTTTGTGGGGCCCAACATGGGGCCCAAAAGGCTGAGACAATGACAGATTTGTCCAGAGTGTGTCTAATCGGATTTGTGATAAGCATTCATTGTTTTGGATTAATAGTCACTTGTCACAATGCTGACTGACTGGCTTTCAAAGTTGTTGCTCTTCATCTCAGCGTTTCAGCATGTTGCACCTTACTTACAGCTGGTATTTGCTGTGTTACTGCTTATCAGCTGGGGGCCTTGGACTAAGGTTCTTTTTTCATTTTACTTTATGATAATGATTTGTAATACAAGAAACTCATTGATCATGAAACTGATCTGCTTGCCTTCCCAGTGTGGTCACTACCTCTATACCTTGGGAGATACATAATAGAAGTGTTCAGCAATTCTGCATCTTTCTTCCCCTCCTAGACTGGTCAGTCTATGAGGGAGACATTCCCACAAACCCTAATGACAAGTACAGCACATTCTCAAAGTCTGACTACAACAGATAATACAGCTACTCCAAGAACAGGAGCTATACCAATCTCAGCGACACGTACAACTACTCAAACTGCGACTGCAGTAGATAGCACAGCTACTCCAGCTCCACGCACTGCAGCTACACCAGCCCCAGTGACAAGTACAGCAGCATCATTTGAGAGTTCTGAAGGTTTTGAATGGCCTTGGGGTACCCTTGGGACCTGCCTGCTGATTGTGATGGAGATCAGCATGTTGGCACACATACACAATCATTTTGTCTGATCTCGAAAGTTAAGCAGAGTCAGGTTTGGGTCTTGTCTGGGGTTAGACAATGATATACAAGGACCAAGAGACTTTCCCTGAGGCTGGACAGTCATGAGTGGCAGGGTGTGTGGGACAGTATGGGCAAGTATCTAGTCCACTGGGCCCCTCCGGTGCTTTGGAATCATCGTAGATGCAAGGCAGCTGTATGGAGTCCCCAGCGACAAGTTGCAGAAACTGCTGAAGGGGAGGCTGAATTGTTTTGAGTCTGGTGGGCCCATGGCACTTCAGGCCATCAGAGCAGAGATGCAACATACAGATGGACTCATGATCAAGGGGTGGACTTAGCAATGGGCACTATTGCCCAGGTTATTCACGAGTGTGAACAGCCTCTCCTGCTCTGAAAGGCCGTTAAAAGAGACGGACTCCCAACATCATGGACTGAACGGACTCAGCAGCTTTATAGGGATTGGTCCATGCACTAAGGAATGATACCTCTCTCTCTCTTTGTGGATGTATATATATGTATATCAGAGAAGAGAGACGGTATATTGAAAATGTGGGATCTGAGCATGACGTGAATGGTATGGAATAAGGGGTGGATACTGTCCTGGTTTCAGCAGTAGCAGTCATTTTTCTCCTTCTTAGTAGCTGGTGCAGTGCTGTGGTTTTGACTTTCAGCCTGGGAACAGCGCTGAGAACACCAATGTTTATAGTTGCTGCTTAGTTATGTTTAGTATGACCAAGGACATTCCGAGTCTCATGTTCTGCCAGGGAGGAAAAGAAGCTGGCAGGAAGCAGAGACAGGACACCTGACCCAAACTAGCCAAAGAGGTATTCCATACGACAGTACGTCATGCCTAGAACGTAAAACTGGGGGCAGTTACTCAGAAGGGCTAGTGCACTGCTTGCCCGGGCTGGGTATCGGTTGGCAGGTGGTGAGCGGTTGTAGTTTCTTCCCTTGTTATTTCCCTTATCATTATTAACAGTGGTAGCAGTAGTTGTTTGTGTTATACCTTAGTTGGTGGGCTGTTCTTATCTCAACCCATGGGAGTTACATTTTTTTGACTCTCCTCCCCATCCCTCCAGAAGCAGGGGGAGGAATGGGGGGAGTGAGAGAGAGGCTGAGTGGCTGGGCTTAAATCATGACATTGTTCTGGTGTTTATGGGCTGGGCGTCTTGGGCTAAGGTTCTTGCTTAGCTGTACTTTGTGGTAATGACTTGTAATTCAATAGACTCATTGATCATGAAACTGATCTGGCTTGCGTTACCTGTGTGGTCACCACCTCTGTACTTTGGGAGGTATATAACAGAAATATTTAGCAATTACACATCTTTTTTCCCCTCTTTGGGTGGTCAACCTATGAAGGAGACACTCCCTTACGCTCCCAGCTCCCCCACTAGACTATATACAGCATCATTAGGGAGTTTTAAAGGTTCTGAATGGCCTTTGGTTACCCTTGAGACCTGCCTGCTGATTGTGATGGGGTCACCCTGTTGGCACACATACAGAGTGTGTTTTACACACGACCATTTCATCTGATCTCGAATGTTAAGCAGAGTTGGGCTGCAGTCTTGCCTAGGGTTAGACGACGATATAGGAGGACCAAGAGATGTTCCCCCAGGCTGGACAGTCATGAGTGGTAGGGGGTGTGCAAGAGTATGAGCAAGTATCTAGGCCAGTGGGCCCCTCCAGTGTTTTGGAACTTCACTGCTGAACAAGTTCAAAATCCAGAAAAATTAGTAGAACACTTACATGAGGTGTGCTGTCATCCTGGTCATACCAGAGAGGGACAAATCATGGCAACATGCTGGGCCTTGGCCTATGCTTACAGAGCCCTGTTCAACACTATCCAGCACCTTCAAAGGAAAAAAGATGTCTCTGGATCTGATGGCAAAGCAACAGACAACACAGCTACTCCAACTCCAAATACAGCAGCTACACCAACCCCAGTGACAAGTACAGCAGCTATTCAAACTCTGACTGCAGCAGACAATGAAGCTACTCCAACTCCAAGCACAGAAGCTACACCAACCCCAGTGACAAGTACAGCAGCTACTCAAACCCTGACAGCAATAGACAGTGCAGCTGCTGGTGTTACTCAACAACCAAGCACAGCAGCTGCACCAGCCCTGACAACACATACTGCAGCCACTCCAACCACAGCAACAATCACTGCAGCTAAACCAAAGGACCAATTCATGCCAATATCAGTTGCCCCTGTATGCAAGGGGAAAAGCAAACAAGAGGCACAAAAAGCAACTCGTACAGCAAAGAAAGATGAAGAAAATGCACTTACTACATAGGACAGCATCTGAACAAGAGCTATTATTACATAGACCAAAGAGGAAGAAGAGCTGAATTCTCAACCCTGGACCTCAACTGAACTACAGAATAGCCAAAAAGATTTTTAATGTCATCCAGGGGAGCACATCATCACCTGTTTGCTCTGATGCCAGGACAACGGGGACCATGGTCACAAACTAGAAGGCAGGGAAGTCAAGCAGCTGGGATCACTTGCTAGAGAAGGGGGAACTGACAAAGCAATTTCAAAATAGAAACTGTCCCTCAGCCTCTGGAGGCAGCTCTTGGCCAATGTGAAAGAAAGGTTTCTTTACAAGGACTATGTTATGAGTCATTCAGCCAACTGGACCATGACACAGAAAGGCATCCTGTCTCTGAGGGAATCAGCCATTGTAGAGATGACCTATCACAAGCCAGACGCTGGGAATGCACCCATAGATCCGTAGATGAAGTCCAATGTACATGACCCATATGGTGGAAATTTACATGGAGTGCACCATCATATGCTGACTCATTGGCAGCAATAACCTGGAATGACATAGTACCACCAACAGTGGATGAAATGATTCATAAACTCTGAGAGTTTGAAGACAATCTCACCCCATCATTTCAGCTGTGGAAAAACTGTCCCAGGAGTTCAAACAACTGAGAGACAATCTATCCAATTCCCCACGTGTAATCAACCCACATCTCAGCTATTAACAAAAGGCATCCTACTGCTCAAGAGAGAAGATACAGGAGGTACACACCACAGGCCTATGGTTTTACCTGCGTGATCACAGACAAGAGCTGAGAAAGTGGGATGGGAAACCTATCTCAGCTCTGGAGGAACGGGTGCATGAATTGAAGAGGAGAACAAAGGTCAAGGATGATCATCCCATGAAAGCTGGGGCTTCAGTCTCTGGTGAGCAGGTTCCAGACAGAGTGGAAAAGCTGATTTTATTCCAGCTCCTGTGATAAAGAAGACTAATCCCTTTCTACAAGACGTAAGTGGCCAATATTGTGATCACTATTAGAAGGGCCCTGCCTCTAGCCAGGTAGAGGTAGGGGACAATCAGATTTACCGGACTGTGTGGATCAGATGGCCTGGCACACCAGTCCCACAGAAGTATAAGGCTTAGTAGATACTGGGGCACACTGTACTCTGATGCTCTCTCTCAGACCTGTTGTGGTACAATCACATTCCTCTTTTCATATTCTAAGCTACATTACTGGTTTTCATCTCTAATAAACCTTTTCACGTTACAACCAATAACTCATATAAAACTAAGGGTCAGAGAAGCTTAACTAACCACAGACGCTTAACCAACACTGAAACTGGTAGCAATTATAACAGTAAAATCTGAAGGTTTGGATTAACTCTAATGAAAACCTCCATATTTTGTAATTCAAGATAATTCATACTGCCAGGTCTCAAAGTCCTTACTCCTATTTTTGCACCAGTTGTTTTATTCTATGAGATACCCCTATATGATAATGTAAATGTTGAGACTAATTTGGCCAGACTGTTTCACAATACATGATTTTACAACAGTATTTATTAGAATACCTTGTTTTCCAATTTGATTTTACAGACATAAGATTCAGGTTAACTGGATCAAATGGCAGAAATTCAATGTATTCAAACACCACTCTCCTTTTGCCTCATTATGCTCTTGCGGGCATGCCTGTCCTGCTGACTCTTACAAAAGGAGGACTGAGCAGTTCTTTCACTCCACTCTAAGAAAGACCGCCTATGTATCTGCTAAGGTCTATGTGTGTAGTGGAAGCACCTGCTGTCTACCCCATGAACTTCATGCACATCTTAAGTATGGCTACCCCATGAACTTCATGCACATCTTAAGCGTGGTATGTAGCCGACAGAGCTAGCAATAGCAAAGAGAATCATCCACATGTACTCTGACAGGAAAAAAGCAGAATCTAGAGGAAGAGTTAATGTCTACCAGGATGTTCTGTGATCCTTAGAAGTGTGTATTTGGAAGCTATTCTGTTAGTACTTGGCTTGCTTTTTGCAGATCCAAACATAGCTTCTGAAGGAGAAGCAGCAGCAAGGAGCCTTCCAAGTGGAGCTTATACAAACAAAGAACTAGTATACCAAGTGAGGTTGTTATATGTTTGATGCCATGTCTGCTTAATATAGTTTATGTACTGTCTGGTAAAAAGTACTGCCTAGCACTTTCTCCAAGATAAACATATGAAACATGTACCTCTGAAAAAGGTACAGCATATCCACAGCATCAGAAGTTCAAACTTTGCTTCATGACTATGACCTCACAGCTGTGAAATAAGGTTGGCGCTTCCTAAGCAATATTTGAAAATATTTTCTAAGCATACAACTAAACAACAAAGGGAGCACCACACAAATAAAGATTAGTTTAACTGTCAGCAGTACAAGAAAAATTGGTCAGTCAATGCTTCACGCACCCTACGTCCAATCTCTCACTTTAGAGGGAAGAATGAGAGGCACTAACATCTCTTGCTCAGATTCCACAAGTACAACATGCACCTAAGTTAATTCATGGCGTTGGCTCCATTTTCTCTGGCCTCCTTACAAGCCTTCCACATCTCACTACATTGTTAAATCACAATTTTGCAAGAACTGTTTCAAGAAAAAAAAAGCTAAAGGAAGATGAAAACCAGAAAGCGACAGATGCTCAAGTCACCATGACGCTCCAGCCAACCTCTTAGAAACACATTTATTGAAAATGAGCAATATCCATTTTCAAGACACAAAGGAACAGAGTTCTATGCAAAGCTTCATTTAAAGAGATGTGTAGTGAGCTGTAGCAATGATGGTCAAAGCACCTAAAAAGTTGTGTTGCAAGACTCAGCTGACAGACCCAGAAAACAGGCAAGTTTAGAACACTGCCTATTCTTATAAATCACATCAAAATAAGAGGATGTACCTGAAGCTCTTCATCTTTTCCCCCTAATTCTAATAGCAGATGCCAAGCAACACATTTTCACTGAGAGCAAAGGAGGAAACACAGAACTGCAAAACAACAAGGAATGTCTCAGTCTTAAACCACAACAAACATTAACTGTGGTTATGGGTATGGGCTGAGTTTCATGCACAAAAGAAACACAGTACTCTCTCCAGGAAATTAGCAAGGTTTGCAACTCCTGTGATTATGAATTTTCATGCTTGCTGTTTTAACTATTAAACCCCTTCCCTTAAAAAATTTCAAAGCAACACTGTGAAATTGCATCCATCCATCCATCCATCCATCTGGTCTGGTAGGGGGAACCATAGACTCAGTGCCCAGCAGAGCTGGACTCTTTCTGGTTCTGCCACTGGTCTTTCCAGGACAATTTCCCACTGTGCCTCAGGATCTCCGTATCGTAACTTGATGTACATCATCTCCTCCAAAATGCTTTGACTTACAGAGTTAAAATTCGTGAACCAAATATTATCATGGCTGAACCCCAGAGAACAGTAGCTGAAAAGTGAGATAACTACCAACACTTCAACTACCCTGTACTGTGCTCAGACAAACAAATTAATAAAAAAATATTCTTGCTCCTGAACTTCCAAGCAAACTTCACTGCAACCTCCTCTCCAGAATACCAGTCAGAAACATTCAGAACCATGAAGACCAGGAATGAGAAAGAAGAAGTATATGCCAAGACACCACTACTCCACTTCTTTCCTCCCAAGAGCCAGCAACAGCTAGCATTAATCATCTGCCAGCCCTGTAGCTGTATCCACCATGCTAAACATACTGCATACTAGCTAAGAACTGCCTGGCAAAGCTGACAAAGTCTTTTCTAAACCAGGTACTGGCTTAGAAAAGAGGACAGCTGTGCAAGCAATCCCACATAAATCTGGCAAGCAGTATTCTGGTGTTTTAGTAACCACCCAGCACAAGTGTTTGAGTCTTCTTTGCTACAAGAAGGGCTGTAAAGGCAGCATAAGTTTGAACACAAAGCAACCCACGTGTAACTGACTCCAGACACATGAGTGGGGAAAGGAAACACAATAAACAGAAGCAGAAAGCTCTGTTAGGTAGTGTGAAGATTATATGAATGGTCTCATGAATGATTATCTGGAAATGGGTGCTATATTGAAACGCCCCATCTTAAATTTATCTGACAGCTGGCAAGCTTGTCTATTTGTAAGGACATAAAATGGTTGAGTGTGGCAGAGCTTATATGTGCATTAGCTTCAGTGCTACAGACTACAGATCTCTACATGTGTGCACTGGGTAAAGCAATCATAAAATTACTGTATTTTCAGTCCTTGGAGAAGTCGGGAAGAAGTTCAGCAAAACCTGCACCTTAGGCTTCCGGAGGGCTGACTTGGGCCTGTTTAGGATGTTGGCTGGCAGAGTTCACTGGGGAAAATTACTGAAGGACAAAGGGGACCAGAAAGGCTGCACACTCTTCAAGAATGAAGAACCTCTAGGTGCAGGAGGAGGTGGTCCCAATGTGCCAAAAAAGTCAAAAAAGCAGAGAAGAGCAGTCTGGCTGAGCAGGAAGATACTGCTTGAACTCAGGGATAAAAAGATAATTTATCACCTGTGGAAGAAGGGACAGTCAGCCCACAAAAAATACAAGGAGACTGTTAGGATATCCAGAGAGAAAGACACAGACAGAACTAAAGCTGGCCATTGCCATAAATAAAAAGTACTTTTACAAATACATTAGCAATAAAAGGAAGGCCAAGGAAAGCCTCCATCCTATACTGCATACTAGCGGAAACCTAGTGACTGAGGATGAGGAAAAGGCTGAGGTATTAAATTGCTGCCTCTGACTCAGTCTTTAATAGTCACAGCAGCCATCCTCAGGGTACTCAGTTCCCTTGAGCTGGATGATAGGTACAGGGAGTTAATTGGAGTCCCCATTATTCAGGAATAAATTGTTAGTGACCTCCTGCTCCACTTAGACATATGCAGGTCTATGGGGCTGGATAGGTTCAACCCAGGAGTGCTGAAGGAGCTGGCAAGAACTTAACTTGCTAAGCCATTCTCGATCATCCATCAGCAGTCCTGGTCTAGTGGACACGTCCCAAAGGATTGGAGGTTGGCCAATGTGACACCTCTCTACAAAAAGGGTAGGAAGGAGGACTCCAAAAACTACAGGCCTATCAGGCTGACCCCAGTGCCAGGGAAGGTCATGGAGCAAATGATCCTATGCGAGACCATAAAAGCACATGTGGGACAATGAAGGGCAGGTCCTGCTTGATCAAACTGATCTTCTACAATAAGGTGACCCGCCTGGCTGGCGATGGAAAGGCTGTGGACATTGTGTATTTGGACTTAAGTAAAGCCTTTGACACTGTCTCCCACAGTGTCAAAGAGAATTTGGCTGCTCATGGCCTGGACAAGAGTGCTCTTCACTGGGCTGGAAACTGGCTGCATTGCTGACCCCAAAGAGTGGTGGTAAATGGGTCACATCTAGCTGGTAACTGGTCACTAATGGCATCCCCCAGGGCTAAGTGCCAGGGCCAGTGTTGTTTGATATCATCACTGACTATCTGGATGAGGAGATAGAGTGCATCATCAGTAAATTTGTGGATGACACCAAGTTGGCTGAGAGTGTTGATCTGCTGGAGGTTAGGAAGGCTGTGCAGAGGGATCTGGACAGGCTGGATCAATGGGCTGTGGTCAATGGTATGAGGTTCAACAACCCAAAGTGTCAGGTCCTGCACCTGGACCACAATAACCCCATGCAATGCTACAGGCTTAGGGAAGAGTGGGTGGAAAGCTGCTCAGTGGAAAAAGACCTGGGGATGCTGACTGAAGGAGCTGAACGTAAGCGATAAGGCAAGAGGCAATGGCCTCAACCTGCACCAGGAGAGGTTTAGATTGGATATTAGGAAAAACCTCTTCACAGAAAGAGGTGTCAGGCATTGGAAAAGGCTGCCCAGGGAAGTGGTGGAATCACCGTCCCTGAAAGCGTTCACAAGCCATGTAGATTAGTTCCCCACTGACAAGATTTAGTGGTGGTCTTGGCAGTCCCACTGCCTATACTGAGACCATGACTGATAACTTCTTGCCGAAAACATGAAATGCCCTCTGGAGTTTGATTTTTAAACTTAACTGGGTAAAGGTTATTTGTAGTAAGAGTAGTGGTCTACCTGGCTTTTCTATTCTATCAAGAGAGTAACACAGACTTAAAAACTCTCTCCTTTTATCCTCCAAGATAATGCATCAACTCTTTTTCATCCAAAATTGCAAATTACGTGTTTCATCTGAAGAAAGAAAAATTTTATGAACCTAAGTTTATAGGTAGAAAAAAAAAAATACCACAGAATAGTTTGGGTTGGAAAGGACCCTTTAAGGTCATCCCATCCAATCTCCCCGCAATGAATAGAGACATCAACTAGATCAGGGCACTCAAAGCCCCACCCAACCTGGCCCTGAATGTTTCCATGGATGGGGGCACCCACCACCTCTCTGTGCAACCTGTTCCTCATTGTAAAAACAACCAAAAGTCTTCCCTACATCTAGTCTGAATCTCCCTTCTTAGTTTAAACCCACTATCCTTTGTCCTGTCACTAAAGGCTCTACTAAAAATCTCTGTCCCCATCTTTCTTATAAGCCCTTTTTAAGTACTGAAAGGCCTCAGTGATGTCTTCCCAAAGCTTTCTTTTCTCCAGGCTGAACAAGTCCAACTCTCAGCCTTCCCTCACAGGAGAGGTGCTTCAGCCCTTGGAACATCTTCATGGCCCTCATCTGGACTCGCTGAAGCAGGTCCATGCGCCCCTTGTGCTGGGGGCCCAAGAGCTGGATGCAGCACTGCAGGTGGGGTCCCATGAGAGCTGAGTAGAGGGGAAGAATCACCTCCCTCAATCTGCTAGTCAGTGCAGTCCAGGGTATCCATTTACAGCACAAAAGCCACATAGCAGGACTGGCAGTCCTGCAATGGAGGTAGAACAATTTGCTCTAAAACAGGAATTCCCAAGAAGAGGCTGGTCTCTTCAAATCTTCATGTCAATAACAAAGCTACCTGGCCTACATCTCCACTTCTGTTTCAGTAAGTTCCATGCTTTATTATTTATCTAATGCAGTCTAGGAGAGCAATACTGAAATATTCCTACATTTTCAACACATCTGGAAGCTCAAAGGAGGATACATACAGACCTCAAAGCACGCCTGCATGCAACGGTCCTGTTAATAAGCTCTCATCTGAACTCAGGTTTCCTCTGGACTGATTCCCTAAGTCTGTAGTTCTCTGTCTTGAATACTTCCCACTGTCTCCAAGCTTCTGCCAGGGCAAAAAGCCTGGTGGTTTTACCTCCCCTCCAGATAGGGCCCTGCTTAGATCTCCAGTCTGCTGAGGCAAAGAAATGACACAAGCAAGGATTAACAGATTTTGTGCTTGACTGTTATTATGTAATGACAGTGACATCTGTAACACCAGTACCAAGTAGTAGAGTATTGCAGAACGCTCTTCAGAGAGAAAATGTTGTACTCTACTCCACTGTAGATAATCTGTCCGTAACTTCTGTTAGTTTATTCTTCTAGTTTTCCAGACAAAACTTTGCACACTCCAAATTCCTCCCATTTTGCTCAACCTCAGCAACTGTACCCAAAAGTTACCACAAAATTATACTGGCTCACAAAACCCATACTTCCTCTAAATGCCCCAAATATATTTTCCCTACCAAATGTAAAAAGACTAGATTTCCTCTGCAATTAAATAAATTCCAGTATAGAGACCAAACCAGAAAAGGGAAGTTTTTGAACTCTTGAGCTATGCTTACGCTAGTCAATGTACTACTAATCACTAAGCACAAAATGGACCACTGCCATTTTCTTACATATATAATGCTGAAGCACACTTGTACATATACACACATACATATCACATTAAATCAAGTTTTCCAATACTATATTCATCCAAGTTCTACACTATTTGCTTTTTTTGTTTTCTCAGTCTGTCTTGCATAAATTTAATCTCATCCTCAGAATTTAGGAAAAAGGATTTCTTATACCAAGTCAATAAAGCGTGATTTAACCTTCTGACAGTTTAAACAGATATAAAGATTTTGTTTACATACATAGCACTGAGGTACTCCCTTGAAATTCAGTTGTACTCTCCTCCTAGCTTTCCTCTCCCCAAATTCAGCCAAAAGCTCATTTCAACAAGAAACTGACTGAACCAGGCAAAAAGCAACAAGAGGCAAAAAAAAAAAAATAAAAGCCCCTCTCAAACAGAGAATTCTTGACCTACTGAAATAAACACAAAACAAAGAATTTAGGCACATTTATCATCACCCACAAATTTTTATTCCTATACAGCTCCATGTTAATCCCCTTCAATTCTGTAATCTTTCTTTAACGTAAAGGGACTCTCAACATTTAGTATCATTTGCCTTCTTCAGGGAATCAATCCATCAAATATCTGCAAATCTCAACAGCAGCTTTTCAAACACAGTTAACCACCATTTTTGAAAGGCAGGACAAAAAAAACAGAATTAAGAATGTAAGAAAAGAGGATAAGGATTTGGATTTGAGGAGGGTTTTTTAAACAGTTGGAGAACCCCTTTTTAGACAGGAAATGCTTTCATTTTCTAGAAAGTGAATTTCAGCATCAAGTACAGGACAGATACAATCCAAGGCTGGAATCAACTGAGTTGAAGGAAAAAAAGGAAGAAAGAAAAATGGAAATTTATCTTGAATATCATTAAGACACCGTCACATCTGCATCTATTATTTAAAAATTTTCTGGGGCAGCAGTGCCTCTTAATTCATATCTTATAGATGTGATCTCAGCACATTCCAGTTTCTGTCTTCTTATTTAACTTCTTAGTATCTTTTTTCTTTTCCTAGAAAACCTTCCAAAAAACCCTAAGTTTTCTAGCAACAGATTTATCCTCTGTTCCTTTTACAGACCTCAGATTTCTCTGCGCCATGTGTGAGAGTCTCTTTTGTAAGCCGTTATGGGAAATGCCAAAACTTAAGATTCAGAGCCACAACCCATAAGTGTTGTGAGGCTTGCTAACTCAAAATAGCCTAAACGAATCTGGAAAATAAGTAAGAAGGAAAAGTGAGGCTTCCCTTGTGATCTCTGTTGATGCAGTGGAACACCCAATAGAAAAATCCAATAGCTGGCGAAACCTAACGGTCACAGGACACATTATCTCTTCTGTGGCAGTAGCCAAAAATGAATGTGAGAAGAAAACCCCAGAACAACAAAGCATAAAGCTTCACACATTTTATCAATCTGAAATTAAGCAGCCCTGAAAGTTACAACAGAATTTAAACAGGCAAATTTTGAACATTTAAGAATTTATCATAAACAGCAACTGCTATGCTATAACCCCTTGGTCACCTTTCCTGATGTCAATTTCTTTCATCCCTTTCTGAAAATGTGCAAGCCTGTGACATTCATAGCATACTGTAGCTGTCAATTTCATACTACAGTTTCTGACAGGGTGCAAAACTGGGAAAACGGCTTTGGATTGCATGCATCATTTTCACATGAACATCAGGCCTCCATCTACATCTGCTACATCACAGAATCACAGAGCAGTTGAGGTTGGAGGGCACCTCTAGATCTCCTCCTTTGTCCTGAATTCTGGTCAGCCTCATTATCCCTCCCCATAACCATGCCCAACAAAAGCAGGTTCCTCCAGGAGTTTGGCAGTTAAGCATTGAATATCTGTTGTGGTTTAAACCCTAGCCAGACATCTTGTTCACCCACTCCCAGTGAGTGGTGCCAGGCTGGAAGCAACCAAGGCTCCCCCCCGCAAGGGCTCTCCCCTTCCCTGATCCCGGAGGGATGGGGAGGAGAATCGAAGGAGTGCAACTCCCATGAGTTGAGACAAGAACAGTCCAGCAAACAATGTACAACACAAATCACCACCGCTACCACCAAAGACAACAATGATAAGAGAAAATAACAAGGGAAGAGAATACAGTACCACCCGCCGGGAAATGAGTCCGACCCATAAGACTCCATGTCCTTCCGGGTAACTCCCAGTTACCCCCCGGGCATGACATGATGTGGTATGGAATACCTCTTTGGCTAGCTTGGGTCAGGTGTCCTGTCTCTGCTTCATCCTGGCTTCCCCTCCTCCCTGGCAGAGCATGAGCCTCACAAAGTCCTTGGTCAGGGTAAACATTACTTAGCAACAACTGAAAACATCAGTGTTATCAGCACTGTTCCCAGGCTGAAAGTCGAAACACAGAGCTGCACCAGCTACCAAGAAGGAGAAAAATTGACTGCTACTGCTAAACCCAGGACAGTATCTCAAAAGATGAATACTCCACAACCTCTGAGCAACCTAGTCCACCATTTCTCCATCTGCACAGTTTAAAGATATGAAAAACAAAAAGCGCTGTCTGAATAGAACTACCTATATTTTGACGTGTGCCCACTGCCTCTTGTCCCAGGACACTACTGAGCACCTATTTTGTTGTTACCTAAGGTAACAAAACTGGAAAATTCATCAATATCAACGTTGAGCCTACCATTAAAATTAGAAAACATTCATAAGTGTTTTTCACTGTTAATGATGTGCTATATTCTCTTACCTTGATTACATTTTCTGTGATTAAATTTAAAATGCATTGAGGGCTGGACAGAAGTTACAATACATGCACCTGTATGACAACAACTGTTTTAAATACATCAAGGCTAATGCCAACACCTTCAGCCATCAAGACCACAAAATGAAACTTAATACACAGATACTTTCAACTTTCTGCACAGACTTGCCTCCTGTGAACTCCAGTTATTTGTTAGATATATAAAAACATACCCATGACATAATACACATGGATTTTTCCTTCCTGTTGAAGTACTATAATGGCAAAGCCTAAATCAACATCTTAAGTATCTCATAGCAAATAAATGGCGTGAATAGATGAACACAACATGAACTATATCAGCAATGTAAATTCTAAATATTTCAGCAATAAAAATTATCTTTATATCATAATCATTCCCAAACAACTTCCAGTAAATCAGGCAATTCAAAGATGCCTGCCTGATAAGTGTGAAATGAAATGTGATGCAGAGTTCTCCCTCTGTGAAAATTCAGTAATAATACATTATTTCTCTCCTGTTAACATCAGACTACTGTGAGGGGAAGACAGGTGAGAAACATAACCTCACAAATAACAGATTTCAGAAAGAGGTTAAAGGAAGGGGGTTTGGTACTGGAAGAGGGCTAAGAAAAAAAAACTAAGCTATTTCTAGGTATTCCATTAAGAGAAAGCTGTTTAAAATCACAATAATCAACATTTTATGTATTTTATAGAAATTAAACAGAGTAAATTCCCAAATGGTGCATTGCAAGAATAAATTTAAGTGTCTTTATCAGTAGAATCTCTTTTCTAAGGCAAGGCCAGAGGAACACATGTCAATTTCTAAAACAAAAGCTTCAGGCCTGCAAGTACTTAATCAAGTATGCAGCTTCATGCAAGTGCCTTGGAGGGGTTTACTGCTATGTTCAAGAATATGTAATTTCAGGACCTAAGGTGTTGGGATTTTTGTTGGTTTTGAGTTATAAGAAACTCGATATTTCAAAGCAGACGATGTGAATAAAGACACACAAGTTTTTCAGTAAGTTAATAATATTTAAAAAAAAAAAAAACAAACCCCACAACATTTTTGACAAATTTCTCAAAAGAAGTAAAAAGTACTAACACACTGTGTGAGCCTCTTAGGATTGCTGGGGAGGGGGGGGGAGGGGGGGGGAGGGATCACAGAAGGGTGGAGGGGCTGCTCATTTTTCAAAACAGCATCCAAGAATCAAAGTACAATTCTCACTGAATTCAAGCTGCTGCTCACAACAGCCCATAACCTCAGAAAAGGCAATTCAGACTCCCGTTTTACAGAAGCTTCACTATCAGAAAACAGCATTAGTCACATACATAGCATGAACAACATGCCTGACAATTCTATGTAGGAGACAGTGTTGCTGCTGATATCACACACAGATGTTAACAGTTTTGATCTTTTCCAAAGCAGATAAAAAGCCAAAATAACTTAAGTATTAAGGTTGTTTTTTTTTTTTTTTGGGGGGGGGTGTTGGGGGCTTTTTGGGGGTGAGGAGAGCAAACAAAAACACCACCAAGAAACCCTCTCCCCTCACTAAAAACGTGAAACTACAACACCTACTTCAAACAAAGCAAGTGAAAAAAGAACCTGCTTGAAGTACTCACATCATATAAAATGACATAATTTTGTTCCAACCATTTTCTTTGCATGAGGATTTCCTCATGACACTCAAATCTGCTTAAGAAGTGTGAATTTGCACCATTCAGTTTTGCTGTGAAACTGCTTTCCTCCCTCCATCCTAAGACCCGGTTATTTCATCATTATGCCAGGTATTTTCACTTCTAGAAGGTAAAAGTTTGGGGCAAGGAACAATCAGTTCAGTTGTATCTAATCAAGGAAATCTCCTTCTACCTTTTCATCATTCTGTCTTCTCCACTCTTACTCTTCAATGTTTCAAATTTTTAAAATCTGGAGAAATTTCTCCCCATCAAACTGGAATATTCATCACAGACGAACCAAGTTCACAACCACAGCAACACTTGTAGATAGTCACAGCAGTTTCTGCTTCTTACAGGAGAGTTAGTCCAGAGCTGCATCTGCAGCCATGTAAGTCAAAGGATACCCACCACTCCTTAAACAACTGAGAAAGACTGCTTCACCTAACACTGAAGAAAAAGTGCCAACCCTGAAGCTCCCAGTCTCCCTGCTCTACTGATCAGTCTGCACTTGCTACTTTTCCCCACACACTTCACCTGGCATTCATCTCTTGACAAATGCCCACAGTACCCCTTCCCTCCAGAGAATGAAGGAGGAAATAGAGAAGGTCCAAACATTTACTATACACACTTCCATAAAAAAGTCCATTGCTTCCCTTACCTTATCTAAGGCTTTTCCAAAAGCCAGCAAATGGGTTTTTTTTTTGGTTGCTTTTTTTCCCCAGACATTTAAAACCTGAAAAGTGGAAGATCAACACTAGCTAACCACTGCAGACCACCCATGCTTTGGGCAACTAAGACCTCCTCCACCTCTTTTTGCATGCACTCTTGCCCATTCCAAGGCCATGCCTTCTCAAGTTAACCCATTCAAGAGCCTGATAAGGGGGTTTGGTTGTATTGACACTCCACGTATTTAATTTCTGAACAGTCCTATCAATTTGTTTCCAACTATTTGCTATGCTGAAAAGGAATAAATGCAGTTCCATGCCTTATGGACAGGTAGATTCCAATGGCTTGCATGATGGAAGCTTAAAACTTCAAATTATTTTCCTGCAAACTGAGAAGGATTACACAAGTTCAACTGTTCTGTGAATAAAAACACTTTAAACAGATCTTTTGAAAAACTGTCAATTTTTGCATCTGGCCTTATTCATACCACTATAGATGCAAAATAAGCAAATTTACCATTCTGACAAATTTTTAGACATTAGACTTAAAATGCTTTCTTCTCCTCCACCTTCCTTTAAATGAAGCACCTCTGCATCCACATTTGCACATTAACCCTATCCTGATGTCACCAGAAATCTCCGTTGCTCAGCTCTGGACACATTACAGTCTTTTGAACACTGATAGCTGACAGCAAGCAAAAGGAGAAGGAAGCAGACTATTCTACCTATTCAAACACTTACTGAAGATAAAAACTGCCCACACTAAATAGAAAACAGTCCCAGCACTTGAGCCTACCCTCAGCAACAGAAGTCAAGACTTTTCTTCTGTTGCTAGAGAGGAAACAAAAATCCTAATCTAAAAGATCACAGCAACTAAACTAAGAGAAGGCCATACATTTTCTCAAAAAATTATTTTACTGGAGCATCAAATCATGCATTCTGAGACAGGCATAAACATGGCAGAGGCCTCTGGACTTGTAAACACAAAAGAAAGTGTAGTAAAGAGTCGCTGCTCTGCAATTTGGAAAGAACATTTAGTTTTTGCCACCAACCTGGCAAAAGTTCTCAGGTTTACATGAAGGAACAGTGTCTGTAGTACTCTAGTCCATCCAAGTCCTACCATGGCCAGCAACCTGAAAAACACCCCAGGATTCCTGATAATGCCGCTCCTTGGCTGGAATACTATGGAAGGGTCATGAGATGTCTCTGACATAGTGCCACAAGTGCCAGGAGCAGCACTGGAAGCACTACACCTTCATGTTCTCCAGATTAAAGACCAAAAATTTGTTTTACTTACTTGGATCTGGAAGATACACTTCTGCAGAAGAAGCAAGCAATTTTTTATTTATGAAGACCTGACAGCAATTAAGAACCTCTCAACTTCAGATTTGCACCAAACTCAGGCCTATTCTATGAGTCAAAGTGGTAAGTTGTCAATAAAAATACTCACTATCACATGTAAAGAAGTTTGTACTGCTTTTATGAAGTGAGGACTGTTTCCAAGTTATAAATTTCTGTAGGAAAATGAAAAGTTAGTTCTGTATGGATCAGTTCCTCCGTAGAAGGTCTACAGTTTTGGTATACAACTGTCAAGACCATGAGAAGTAGCCTGAGTCAGTGCTGACCTCTTCTGTTTACTCTTAGAGACCAACATCTAAAGAAAAATTTTATATTTTGCATCCAGTTAAATACAATTACAGACATACAAAGTCAGTAGAGCCGTCACATTTTAATTACATGTCCACCTTCAACCAAAACACAGTAAAAGCCTGGTATTTTAGGTAAAAGCCTGTAAGCCTGCAGCAAAGAGAATTCTTGGAGCTGTGCAGGAAGAACACTTTCTATGACTACTAAGCCGTTCAGCTGGTGAACATTGTTATGACTGCTACTGTCCAAAGCAGAAGGTCTTAGAACAGCATATCAAAGTAAGCAGCATATCTCCAAGTCTCACTGCAGTAATCCACCTCTGGCATCAGAGAGTTCTGCCTCTGGAGACACAAGATAAAAAGACTTGCTCATTTTGGTTAAATACTGTAGAAGAAAAGATTGTCAGGTCCTTTCCCCTCTTCCCTGCAAATACCAAACCCAAACAGTGGTCTGATTAATTTATTTGTTTTTTTAAGATTACCAGTCAAGAAACCAATTAGATAGTTCAAACACTACCATTAAAAAAAAACCACAACAAAATTCAAGGATGTACTTAGAACATAACAAGCCAGAACAGAGTTGCACAGATAACACATACATATATAGGAAGGAGTAAGCTTAGCTTATTTAAACAGTTTCTCTCTAAACCCCTCTCTTAGTTGGACAGTTTTCTGGAGTACCACTGCATGCCTTGCATACAGGTAACCTTCCGAGCATTCAAAAAAACCAAACAAAACCCCAAGATGGGATTCATTGGCCTTCAGAACTGCACAAACTGTAGAGATAAAAGACAAACAAGATGTATTACTGGACGAAAAAAAAAATTAAAAATACAGGTTTTTTCCTTTTAGAGTGAAAAGCAAAGCATTCTATTATATACTTTTCTTATTACACATCTGTATGCTTTCCAGCTGGTTCCTTCTATCAGACAGAAAGCAAACTTCTCAAGCTCTGCAACTTCCATTGGATCTTAAGAAATAATACTGCAGTGCAAAGTGCACAGCACTTACATATAAGTGAAATTTACCAAGAGTACAGTTCAATGGTGACTTAAAGGTTTTTGTCCAAAGGCACAAGTGTCAAAGCCAAGACCATAATATATTAACCGCAGTGTCAAAGCAATACTTACGTATTCAAGAGCTCTTTAAGGTGTTTTGTCTTAAAGCAGTATCTCATCTTCTGTGACTGCAAGCTGCCACTGAAAGTATTACTTTTCCTTCCACTCTTTGCCATGCACTGCCAACTCTCCTACCTGAACTGGATGACATGGTAGCTCTAGAGTGAGTCAGTTCAGCCAGGGATCCAACAGAAAATTAACTTTTCAGAGTTGAGAGTAACAATAGGTAAGAGAGGTTTGGAAATTGTCTTCTGCTGAATCAGGGTGCTGGCCCAGCTCACACCATTCTCACATGGAAAACTGCAGCAGCATGCAAATAAGAGAAGAGTTGCCCTTTTTGGCAGCAGGCTGCACCCAGATCTAATAAGACATACCATGTAACTGCACTCTAGTAAGTTGTTTGTTTTCTGTATGAATCCAAATGTATTCACCAGAGCTCCAAGAATAAAAATAGCAACTGGGGCAGCAGTCCTTCAGAATAAGGAAGAGGAGAACAAACTACATAAGTGAGGTGGTGAGCAACTCTGAAGAAGTTTACCTTCAGCCTTAATTAAGGCACAGCAAGACTAGCCATATAGGGCGAGTTCAGCTTGGTAGACAAGCTCACAAGCTGCAAATCCACTTTCTACGGCTAAACATCTTGTTTTATAGATGTTTTAAAGGGATCATGTTCCTTTTTCTATAAACTTTACACAGGAAATAATGACACAGCAGCAGCATGGTAAAAGGAGTGGTACAAATAATACCTCTTGTAAGGAGGACCTATTACCATTTAAAGCTTCTCAGGCGCTATTAGAGCTCCAGTAAGAACAGATGCACTTCAGATTCTACCCTAAGAACTATACTGCTTGTGCACAACCAGATAACACATACTAGCAAATGGAAAGTGAACTCCTCTCATGCTTCAACAAGTGCACATATACCAAGATAAAAAGAAATGCCACATTATTGCTGGTTTAGAAGCTGAGAATAGGGAGGCTATGGAACAGAAAACTCACAAAGGCACTTCACCTACCACATGCTGTGTAGAGTTCTTTGGCCACTCTCCACACAAAGCGGAAAGAGAAAGAAACCACGAGATCGTGCAAGTACATACAGCAGAAAATACTCAACAGATGCACCTCCTCTTCTCCAGTTGACTTGCTACAAGTCAGAGAAGCCCACAAATTGCAATGAACTCCATCACCTTTTAAATAAATTCTATTTCACGACCCAAATAAGATATCAAACATATTTGCTGCCAGAAACTTGTTCAAAGTCAAATGACTATAGCTGTGCTGTTAGAATAGACAGCTGCAGAGTCCCCATTCATATGCCAGTTGACTTTAGTGTGCCACAAGTCTCTTGTCCAAAGTCTCCACTTTGTCACTGCTCCACAACTGAAAGACTTCTTAGCTATTTAGAATGTAAATGAGAAATAAAAACATCTTAAGGTATACAATGCTCAACCAACCACATTCCAAGTTGTACCCAAATCACTTGAAGTGCTAATCCTCTGAAGACACAGCTTGAATGGCAATCACATTACAAATCAAACTCTGCAGTAAGTTTTGCAATTGCTCACATCTCATTGCATAGAAGTCGCTAGCTATTTGGCATTCATTTTAGATCAACTGTATGGTTTTAACTTCTGGCAAAACTTTTCAAAAAGGAAATGGGATAAACATTCAGTGCCATACAGAGTTCACAGAATTCAAACTCTCACCAGCTACTGTTGAGTAATCCCATCCCATCAAGGACATAGGTAGCTCAGTCACAAACCCAAGAACTGAAACTCGAGCATTGCTTGTTAAACAATATTGGCATACTGATGGACATTAGCACTTTCAACAACAAGAAAGAGATCAGGGACAAAGAAATCAGATGTGAACTGATCTATGAAAATAGCTTGGGTATCAGCAGGCTCACCTAGATCAACAAGAGGAAGACTGCTGCAGTTCTAACCTCTGCTGAGCCCAGGACATATGCACACCATGGCATACTGAATCACTCATTTTTCTGGGCTTCAGGTTAACATTTTTAAGTTGGAGTACTTCTTGCTTTCAGCACCTTCAATATGCTCTGCTTAATGTACAGAGTAGAGGCTATTGCCAGCTAAATGCTACCCGCCCTCAAGAGATCTCACTTTGAGCAATACTAATGCCATGACACTCCTCTACTTGTACTAGAATTCTCATCAGTTAACAACTGGTTTTGTCACTTCCCCAAAGGACTTGCAGCTCCACATCCCTTCAGACACATAAGACGACATGGTGATGGGTTCTCCTACTTGATAATTGTGACAATGCCAAGTTCATACCTCTTCAAATGCTGCTTTTTTCTAAGAAAAGACAGTCTTAACAGCACTTGCTATTACCACAAGCCACGGAACATACCTCTGAGAACACATCTTCCCTACAGCACTACCCTACACAGGATATTGGGATATCCCCACAAACACACTCATATGTTCAAAGTACTCTGTACAGCCAAGTGAAAAGCAAGGCAAATGCCGTAAATTGCTGTCATCATACACTTATCAACATATTGGAAAGCAGCAGAACACCCAAAAATTCCCTATGGGGATCCAGTGCTTCCTAACCCCTAGTTTTCAAATAGAGATTGCCAACGCATTTCCAATATGTCTTCTTCAAGCAACTGACAAAGTACCCTACTAGAGTTTCAGGTCTGCACACAGAACTGCTCAGTCACAAATGGTACCTGGACAAGTAATGGGAAGGGAGACTTTCAGAAGACAACAAGGGCATCATGCTTGTGCTCACGACAGAAAAATGAACTCTTTTCAATTATCCAGAATTGAGGTTACTTGGACTACTTACTCACACTTCTGCAGAAGTTAGCATGAATTTTCCTTCTTGTTTATTAATATTTAGGTCTTTTCTAATCTGTACTATTTGGACAATGTGATCTTTTACTAAAGGAAAAAACAAATGTGCAGTTTCACAGTGCAAGTACATCATTAAGTATCCTCAAAGTGGACAGGGTCCTTGTTAACTTCAGTACAAAGTTTCCTAAACCCTATTTCCTTTTCGTTCCTTTGAGAAAATGGGGAAGCAATTTGCATTTACAGCTCAGTTCCTGCTTCCAAAATACCCCTTTAACGTTATTATTTTTATGGTGGATATAAATGGCACCAAATTGTCAAATCACAGCTATTTTCTATGTTACCTATACAAATAGGTCTGATTTCTGGCAAGCTATAAAACAATTATGGCTGAATTCCTGTAGCTCTTTGATATCCCAGCTTGCCCATAGGGCTTCAAAGCCATCTTATGGCAATGCTAAAAATCCAGAAGACAGAGGGAAAATGAAGCTTTTCAATTCCCACATGTTGAAACACGAACATACCAAAATCTTCGCACTAGGATGGTTATGTTTGAAAGGAAACTGACTCAGAGCAAACACAATTAGGTAAGATACAGCAACAGTTCAAAACAACACGGCTTGACAGAAGGTAGAAATAGAATTTGAAAAAGCAGTACAGGGAGCATACTACACCTGCCTCTGATTCCCCAGCACTTACCATAAGTTGGGAAGCACATTTTTCTGCTTAAACATTCACCTCCCACCCATTTTTGTGTGGATGGCAAAGACAAGAATCAGAAATCATAAATAGTAAAGGCAAATGGCTAAACTGCCTGAGCTTGAAGAGGAAGCAAATACACTATTTTTGCCTTTCAGGTACTGATATTGCCAGGAACAAATTTCAAATATATTGAAAGTCAACTATCACAAGTACCTGAGGATCTACATAGCTGTATTTTATCTTTGTGTTGTAATTTATATTAGGAAAGGGTCCTCCTCTCACACAAGCAAGGGGAGCTAGTTCTTGCTGATAGCCATGAAACACCTCTGAGAGGGGCATGAGGACAACACTGCAAATCCTTTAAATAGCACCAGCAATGCTTTTACCTCTCAAGTGACCCAGAATTTAAGAGACATGAAAATGAATAAATTGAAGACTCATGACTACCTTTCTTTGCAGGAGAGAAGCTTCCATGTTGGCCAACAAAAACATTAGAGTAGTATGATACAAATTAGTTGTAAGATACACAAAAGAATCCAAAACACCTTTAAACTCTTTGCACATTTTCAGTGCTGCTGGTTTGTGGTGGAAAGCCGCACAGGCTCTAAACGTACTGCATTTAAGTGAGCATCAGCCCCCAAAAAAGAAAAATCCCAAATTTTGTTTTAACTCCTCATTTTTAAAAATAGCCAACAACCTGGCCATCCCTAGCAAGGAAATAGTCAAAGTATAAACAAAAAAAGGAAAAGTAACCTTCAGTCCATACCTTTTCCTAATTACTCCTATTCTTTTGTGGCACTTTCGAAGAAACATGTTCCTCATGATCATTTAGAATTTTGCATTATTTTCTGAAATCCACTATTCTTCCCTTGCAGCAAAATCCCTTTTAATCCCATACCTGGCCATGGCTGGAAGGAATTTGTATCCCTAATTTGCAGTTAAACCATTAGGCCCCACACTGACTTTGGGAATACTACCACAGAAATGGTTTAGAGACCAGTTTTATGAGATTAACATAAAGTATAAGAGGCTGCATAAAATGGATGAAAAAACCCAACCATCATGGGAGAGCAGGAGGAAGAGGAAGAAAAAGCTTTATCTTCAGTGCTTGACTGCATGCCAGTCTTAGCCATGCTTACTTTGTTTCAGCATTTTTCATACAAAGAGATGCCAGTTTTCTCTTACTGAATAGTTTTATTTCCAAATAAAGAACACTGTAAATATTTTCTGAGGTTTATTAGACTGTGACTGAAGCCTCAAGGCAAACACACTGATCTTACCACTTCATCATATTCCAAAGCTAACAAAAAATAAGTTTGTTATACCTATAAAACTACGATAGATGTAGACACATTTACAGATGATATCTTAGCTATACAGCTTAATATTTACTTCTCAAATGCATCATTTAAAATGCACTCAAAAAACCAGAGATTAGTTTAGATTTCAATCAAGAAATTGCTATTATCTAGACTTCAGGACAGACCACAAATGAAGAAACTAAAACCAAAATGAAAAATTTTCTATTGCCTAGGCACACAAATTGGCAACATCCCAGATTCAAGCTATGCAAACACACACACACAAAAGAAACCAAAACTATTTAAATAGATAATGCTGACTGCACACTCAACATGTCAGTCTACAACTGGTCTACTGGTATTTCAGCTCCTGTGCAACTGCAGGTCAGGCATCAAGATGGAATCGTAAGGAAATATCCCTGCAGACTAACAGACTAAACCAACCAAATTTTCATTACAAAACCTGCAACATCTACAGCGGCTGCTTAACTCTGCCTTTATTACATCTGAAATTCAAAGAAGCAATCTAATGTAAACCTGCTTCACAGAAATCAGTTTGTTTCTAGTTTCCAGGCAATAAAGGATAACAGAATTGAAAGTCATCCACTGTTTGACAACCTTATTGTTGTCAAATATTAACTTTTATTTTCCTGTACATAATGGAGGCATTTAGTTAGTTTGGAAAGAATTTTGTAAGTGAAAAAATAAAATCCAGTGTGAGATGACTCAACATTTAACAACAAAGCCTGAACCGAATACTAAAATAATTGATGTCTACCACTTTAGGAACAGCCTTTGAGTAAGTGCAACATCCAGTTTCAGTTTTCTAAAGCACTGGCACTCCAACACGGGTACAACACATTTCAAAGTGCTGGACAACTACAGAATCCACACGGATACACCATTCCATGTCTGTGTAGCACTCAGTATTTGCAAGCAGTGTGCGTGCACAAATGCACATACATGGTTTTGTCTGCAGTGGGCTCCTGAAGTTTAGCCTCCCATTAAAATAATTTGGTCTTTGCTCCTATTAGGTTTGAGCTACAAAGATGCTGTAACAGGATTCACACAGAACAACGGGCTCACCTGGGCCCAGCCTGCAGACCACAGGTCAATGCTGCTTCCCTGGAATTACTTGCGACTCACCCCAGCAGTGAAGCAGGTTCTACCTCAGGGCGCTGCTGTGCTGGAGAACCTTTTCCATCATTACCTCTACTGCGGTACAGACCACTGGGGGAATTCGCATCTCAATGTTTCCAGCCACCCACTGGGAAGAGCAGTGCGAGGACAGCACAGCATAGCCTGCAGAAGCAAACTGATGCATTTTACTGTTGCTGGGCTACCTTACTTGGTTTAGGTTCAAGGGGTGGTCTTGGTGTATTTGCACAAGACTGCCACAGGCACCCAAAGAACTTGTATGGAGTTGCTTCACAGTAATTTACACCCAGATACCTTACAACACTTGTAACAGTCAGCTCCAACTAGTTTCTTTGTTAAAAAAAAAGAAAAAAAATGTATCTAGGGAAGCATTACAGACAGGATAGCACTAAAGCATAATTAAAGCCAACATCCTTATAAGAAAGGACGGTAAATTAAAAGAGACTGGTTAAAGGCTACTACCTCCCCATACTTACACAGAAGGACAGAAGAGGCTAAGACCACAAAATACAGAATAAATTTATGTGTTCTAGTTGCCTCTGTATTAAGCAAGGGAGTGCACTGGTTCTCGCACCAAGACCAATTAAAAAAAAATTGTTTTCACTCTGAGAAATCAAACTTCCTAAAGTATCCTTATTCTTTAGATAATAAGGATGTGCAACTGCTTCTATTAGCCTAACTGTAATGAATTGAAAGGGGTAAAAAAAAAAAAAAAGTCTTTCCAAATTTAAATAGTTGAACATCTCTCTGGAGTATTTGCTAGGCACAAATGGAAGCATTTACAATACTCACAGACTCACATAAGCCACTCACTTAAAAGACACTTTAGACATATTAGTGACAGCCAGGTAAAGAAATAATAACTTGTCTGTCAAAAAGCTTTAAAGTCTTGATAGTACAGGATTATATCACACATGAGAGCAGGCCTTTGCAGCTCTATGTGGCATAACCTGAACAGTAGCAGCACCAAAACAGAAAGGGACCCTCACATATTACTAAGGAATTCACAAGAATAATATTTTTTAACTCGCATGTAACATACAAATTTAGATTTTATTTTAAATTAAAGGCTAAGCAAAACAGTATGTTTACAAAACACACCTTTTTTCCCCTCTCAAAATATATGTACATGCTTTTAGACACTCCTCTCATCATTAGATTCTGTCTCACATCTTGCCATTATTTATCAGATGACTGAAGTTTGTGGGTTTTTTTTCTGTTTTGTGCAAGGCCAGTTAACTTATCTATTACAACTGCACTTCCATCCCCTGGTCAGCCACTAAATTTAATGAACAATCTGCATAAATACTTCTGGCATTCAGTCCTCAGACACACCAAAACCCTTACACAGCCTTCCTCCCCATTTCCTAAGTATTCCAACACAGATGTCATATACAGTCATCCACTGGCAGCAGACACAGACCTGCCTCCCCGCCGTCCCTGTTACTGGAGAATAGGTTGCCCGATGCTCCCGCGCTGCCTGCCTGTGGTGCACGTGAATAGGGCTACAGAGCACACAGCATGCTCAGCCAATGGTCAGCGAAACAAAACCCCAGGGGAAGTGCAGACCATGTCAAGCAAGGGCACATCCCATGCAGCCCCTGGCCCTGAGCAATACCTCCAGGTTCTAGGTGGTCCCCTAATGAAAGACATCAACTGGATCTTGGCTGGAGAAGGCTGGGCATTGCATCTGACTAAAAGTAAAAAAATCTGTGCTTATTCCCCAAGCAGAAATTTACCTTCTCACAAAGACAAACATCACAACATCAGCTCAAAAAATATTGCAAGGGCATGCTGTTCTTTTAAAAATGAAAGCTCTTCAGCTTTATACTTTTGATCATATTTAAAGAAATACTTTGGAATAATTCTAATAGTCATTTTCATTAAGATTTTTTTTTTCCTACAAACAGACTTGAGACTGTTTCTGTCCCACTAATACGAGCATTCACTTTTCAATACACTTTACACTTTCATGCAGTTTTGTCTTTTCTTGTAGTAATATTAAATTGTTTCAAGTCACCATGCATGTCCAGAAATATGGTGCGCACCCAGGTTGGGAACGGAAAAAAAAAAAAAGCAACAAACCAAAACCACAACCAAATGAAAACACACCACAAAACCAAAGAAATAAAAAATTCCACATAACAATCATCAGGCAGTATCCCATTTTTAAAAACTGCCCTTGAATATTATGCCAGATCTGCGTATCTCCTTGTTTACACAGCACACATTTTCAAGCCGAATCCTCTTCTCTCCTGCCTTCCAGTAAAGGAAGATGTTAGTGCAAACAGACGTTCTGCTAATGGTTTTACCAAATGCTTCAATAAAACACTGATTCAGAATTTAAATTATTAAGGTGAAATGTGCAAATATTTTCTTCTGTTAATTATAGATCCTGGCACTGGATCACAAAAGTAATTCAAGTGCTATTTACCCATTTAATATTTATCAATCAAAACTCAAGAAAACTTCCATCCTCCAGTAGCATGTTACAGCTGTTGAGACTTCTATTGCCAGTATACCACATATTTTCAAATATCAAACTCATCCAGCACCACTGGGCTTGTCCAGTTAACTCAAAGAAATAAACTTGAGCTTCTCAAGAAAGCCAGAGCCAGGGCAGGAGTTAACAGCATGACAAAGCCTATAACTGGCAAGCATTGGACAGAGTTAAGCACTGGCGCACTACTTGGGAACACCATCACAAGGATACTGATGAGAAACTCCTAACAACTGAATCTGCATGGTAGCAGCAGAGTCTTATCCACTAATATTGTTTAAATAAATGGCAATCCAGAAATAAGTTAACCATTTTTTAACAGGTACTGGACAAGTTTCACCTGTACCCAGCAATGTGTAGGTTTTTTACATTATTTTCTACATTACAAAAATCAGTACCTTGGCCATATTTTTTAATAGTAGGTAACATAATACATTTAATTTTAAAATGGATTCCCACACATAGATTTAAATAAGCATACAAATAATTTAAATACCAGTCTGTTCTTCCTTCCCTCTATGCACTAGAAAGCACAGCACAAAGCCAAAAGTCACACAAGATCAGCATTTTTAATTAGAAGCCAGGTGTTTTGTGACAAGATGAAGAACCTTAATTTTCAAGCAAACATAAAGAAGTGCTAGATTTTTACTCTTTCTTTTCATTTATGCCTATCAATCACTACCAGGAAGGGAAGAAACAGAATGATTGCACCTGAACAAAATTTCTGGATCAAACAATTATAAACTAATCTGTACTTTCCCCACTATCATAATCATTATCAGCAACATACTTTACATTGGCAACTTGGTAGTTGCAACATCTTTCCCACAGGTTCTATCAGAACAAAGAACAGCACTCTCCAACAATTCTCCTCAAAACCTGAATTTTAAAAACATCTTAACCATACTGCACAGAGCTGTTAACATAACAGCCATCACACCATGAACAGCACCACAAAAAAATAACAAACCAAATTTCCAAGATGTTACAGCTTACTGACACAGCACTGAAAAATGTTAACAGACATAATTATACCTGCAGTTCAGCTTGTCTAACCTGTAATAATATGTGGTTTAAAGATTTCTTACGCATCTGTTTTTCTAAGGATAAAAACTGCACAATGGTAAGAGTAACAGCAATAAACAGCAAACTATCTGTCCTCATTTTCTCAAATGCTAACAAGTTTACTTGTCTACTGATTTAAACATTTTGAGGCATCTTCTCCCTCATCTTACTAATAAGATAGAGGTGATCTTACACACAAGAATCTGGTTTTCTGCACTTCAAGCTAGTATTATTCTACAGCTGTTCAGAAATCTTAATGTATGATAGCCCTGAAATCATATTTCATGTCCTACCATCTAAAACTGATTTACAAAAACAGACTATTGTAGCTTTAGAAAGATGTAACCACAGCTTCTTAAAACTAAAAATACTGTATTAGCAATTCAGTGCTAATCAAAGTAAATGTCATGATAAATTTATCCTTTAAGAGTTAAGAAATTAGAGTCAGAACTCACTGGCAGTTCTGACAAAAATTAGCCTTTACCCTTGCAGAAACACGCTGGGAGAATAAATCTAGACAAAACTAGACATACCACGCAGGAGAAGGAAACAAAACACACGCTGAACATAAACCACAAATACAAATAAAAGAGTGCAATTACGCTTTCAAAACCGTAAGCTTGTGACACTGGAGGATGGAGCTGCCTTGTTATCACATCTTGTCACAATGAGGTACTTATGGGCTGTACACAGTCACTACCTATCTTGAGAAAACATAAGAGCCCACTGTCACACTTCGGTTTGCTTTTTACTTCTTTTTGGCAATGGAAGTCTTTGCAAACAGAACATCACTTCTGATGGAAGGTGATCATCGGATTTGTATACTCATGAAACAGATGCATATTTCCCTAGCTAAGAATCATCTCCTTACTACATTGGTATCTTCTAAACAAAGCATAAGGATTGACACTTAACAGGATAATTATTAAAGATGTATCAGGGAGGAGAAATATTTATCAGAAACAGCTTTTTCTGTACAGGTAGCACCTTACCATCAAAGCCATGCATTATTTACTGGTGGCATCATGTAAAGATGAAATTTGATAGCTTCCCCATATTCAAACTCTTCTCACTCTCTTTGAAAAAGAAAACCGTGAAATGCCCTTTGCATTTCCATTCTGCTGAACTGAACTGCACTTGAAAACATGCATGTACTCCAAAGTTACTGAGCCTTCTAATAAAGTAGAAGCAACATTAACTTTGCTTTTCTTTGAAAAGTTTTTTGCTGAACAAAATCCTTCACTAGATATCAAAAGTTTCATTTGGCCACAGCTGAAATCCAGTGATGAGCAAATCCATGCCAAATAACACAACCCTTTTGTAACAAAAATAAACACCTGTCCTAAAAGGTGCAGATCAAACCCGTGCCAGTAAAACCGATCGGAAAACAAATTCTCACATGCCTAACCTACCTAGAGGGGTAGACTTAGGCAAAACTTTAAAAAAAAAAAAAAGAAAAACCACAACAAATGTAACAGACCTACAATCAACCAAAGTTCTTGGAAGTGTTGTTAAAAATCCAGCTGCAAACTGACTATCTGCTTTACGATCTTGACCTGCCCAATTCAAGTCATGTGCTAAGAATCTGCCTGCAGGTCTGTATCCTCACACCATTCCATTTACTAAAACTAATAGAGATGCAAGTCGCTCATTGACTTTAAATGGAGAGATTAAAAAAAAGGGGGGGGGGGAATAACAGTAAGCAAGATATTGTTTGGCCATTTTCTCTAAAATTTTACAAGACAACATGAAAGCTACTAAAAGAAGAGCAGCTGCTTTGTGGACAACATATTAGTAAAATGCAGCTAGGAAAGGAAAGAAAGATTAAGGTTCTCCTTTCCCTTCCACTAACATGCCTCCCAATTCAGTGACACATCTGAAAAGCAAATTATACATAAAAAAAAAGAGAGACCTGCATCATTTTTCCTAATCAAAGTTCAGCATAAGACATTTCATTGATTTTCTTGGCCATCATAATATAAATACTTTTAGGGCAGCTCATGAAGCATTTGTACAGCCAAAACATAAATTACTAGAGACTGTTTTAAAACATAGCACGAGATATGCTTTCACAAGAGTATTAAGCTGTCACTGTGAAAAAAAATGTCTAAATTTAAATATTCCTTTAAAGTAGTGGAGCAAAACATCTCTATGGCAGAGCCTATCTACATCTTGAAACTGCATTGATCTATCCTTCACAAGTTGAGCAACTGATGCAGTCAACTTAGTTCGTTTTTTGTACAATGAATCCAAGTGCAAGAAGCAGCATTTGATTGGCATTTTTTCATTTCAAGATCATGTATAGAGCACAAGAAAGCAATTAAGTTTGTGGGGTTTTTTTAATTAAAAAGAAGTTTCCTCACCGTAAATAAATTTGTGTACTGTATTAGGTTTTATCTACACAAGTATGCTTTCCCAAAAAGAGCTTACAAGCAAACTGAAGGATGCTCTTAAGGCAACCTCCACTCTGCAACTGCATGGCTATGCACCAAGGGTGGAAGAAACAGAACTTACACAGCATGTGTCACCACGCACCATGACCCACAGGTGTACTCCACATCACCGATCTTCATGCCATGCTTACCATGCCAAAAGATTCTTATTTTGCTGTGGCCCAAAGTAGTGTGCCCTCTGGGACAGACATCTTAACAAAACAAACAACACACAAAATGCCAATGATAATAGGGATTGCATCTTTTAAAATTTCTTGCTCCTTACTGTCTTCTACAACACAACAGATTCAGAAGAGGTTGGGTTTTTTTTAACTTTTCAACAAAGACTATTCTGAAAAATGACCTAGCTTAAGTGTGGAAACAGAACTGGAAAAGCTTTTATATGGAAAGAGAAAGAATGCATTTACTAAGAAGGAATCATTAACACCTTTTACAGCAGCTAAGTCTATTTCAAAATATTATGGTCCACTAAAGTCTCATTCTGCACTAGGGGACAGCCTTAATGAAAACAAACAACATAGGAAATGCAGACTTTCTAGAAGACTGTTACACATCAGTCCATCCTACAGCAGAACGAGCAGCTCCACTTCCATCGCTTTGCTATACCCTTGTAAAACTTCTTAAACTATGAGCTGTAGTAAGCACTGTTTCCTTCAGCTCTGCAGAGCAAAGCAACACCTGCTACTTTTCACAGCATTCAGGTGTCCAAACCACCATGTTCATACTATTACCACAGAAATATTAGCCCACCCTTTTTTTTTGACAAAACGCACCACTGATTAAACCAAACTTCATCATTCAAGCCACACTAGTTCCAAAGTAGTTTTTGACATGTATTTATAATGAGTCATTAAAACACAAGAGGTGTGTTTCTTTATCCACATGAAATACTGTTAAGAGAAATAGTAAGACTGCTGTTACAGAGCACAAGCATTTATTAATTAAGAAGAAGAAGAAAGTATTTTTACATGGCTTAGCATTCAAAGAAATAAGAGACTATCAGCCAAGAGCAACAGCTCCCCTTTTAGAGGTAGTATCATAGTGGATCAAAACTAACCCTAGCCTGGTGACAAATCCTGTTACACAGACATGTTTTAAAATATTGCACTTGTACGCACAGCACTATTTTCTTCACATAGCGAAGAGTAAGCAACTTTGAAATAAAGCTAGAGTCTTAGAAAGTCTCCATGTCTTCCCTTAATCAATTTACATCAGCATCACAAAATAGACATGAAAACAGTAGTATTTGTGATTGCATGATGATTTTAGAGAGCATTTGTCTTGAATACTGAAAACTTAGTCTGGCCATGAGTCTTTTTTCAACGTGAAAAGCAGTCCTGTAGCCACCCACCGGTGAAACCACTCATTAAGACAGATGGCAGGAGCAGGCCATTAAGTGAGAGGAAGGATGGGGAACCAGTCACTATGATTGCCTGTACGCTCTACAATGCAAGGATAAACTAAAGCAGTCAATTACCATAAGGCAATTAGCAAACAATAAAACCACTGCCAAGCTTAAGCTTTTAAGGTGAGACACAATGAATGATGGAGGAAACTATTTGTTCCTGTTAATCATCACTACCTTCCCATCCTACCTATACACATAAACCAACCTGCCCTGCATTCCAACAACTGAACACTATTCCTAGCTAAGCTTCCACCTAAAACTGATGCAAATTTCAGGTACAGGACCTTGTTTGCTCTGCAGCAACTGTAAGAAGAAATATTTCAAACTCAACATAGACCTCTAGTACTTCCAAAATCCCTACTATAGCCAGAGCAGATAAAGCCAGAATGGTAGTCAGTTCTTCCAGCTATTCTCATTAACATGCAAAGCAAATGCACTGAATATACTTCATATCCCTTGCCCCCTTTGATGTTTCAAATGACTATGCCCCCAATAAAAAGTGATCTAACAACAGAAGCACATTATGAGCTAGCTAACACCTATGATAGGCTATTTATTATTTTCAAACTGACTGTGAGCAATATAGACTTAATGAATTAGAACTCCTCCTAGCAAGCATATATGTTAAAGCAGCCATTCACTGCATGAATCCAAAGATAAAAAGATCATTTAGCAGAAAACTGAGATTATGGCTAATGAGTATACTAGTATTTACTTTAGATTAATACTGTACACCTACTACAGCTTGCTAAACCCATGGCTTCAGGAGTAGTTTGAGAACTTACTAAGTATCACCAAGTGGTAAGCTATGTTATACTAAAATAATGAAGTATAAAACTTCAGAGTAGGGAGTTTGACTATACTACAAGCATAGTCTATTACTAATTATGTGACACTTAAGATACCACCTCCCTGAAGACCATCTAAGGTCAAATCAAGCTAAGAGCACTGATTTACAGAGCTCTTCGCTAGAGTACTTTTATCAAAAAATTTAACTGTACTTGTAGATGAAAAAGAAACAAAACACTCTCACTTGCAAGGCACACATCACCACCTCTTTTAAACACTTGTGTACAGCAGAAAACATGCTATGGAATTCATACACGGACTGCTCTCAACAGCACAGTGCTCATCTTTCCCACTGCAATTTTATGGGCCTCAAACTTCTTCAGCTTCTGTTTTTCACTCATTGCCTGAGGAGGCTAAGCAGAACCCAGAAGTAAAGGCAGTGCTCACCATCTGGGCTTACGCTGTGCTGGATGGGAGCGGCTGTGGCGTTCTACAATCCAAGTCATGTGCAACCACAGTATGACAAGTCCCCTCCCAGGCTATATAAGCTGGCATCTTTCCCAGCAGTTGCCACATCATAAAAAACGATGCATACAAATACCCACCCCCACCCACCCCATTTCCCCCCCCACCCCAAAAAAAAAAAAAAGAAAAAACAAAAACAAGAAAACAAAAAACCCAACACTTTAAAACAATGGCTTAAGTGACTGCATAACTAAACTCAGCAGCTGGAGATACAAAGCACTCCCATGGCAAACCATGCATCTTTCACTTACAAAACTCTTAAAATACATTCTTATTAGCAAGCTCCACATCACACCTAGCAACCAACCCCAAGTCTGGGCTGCAGAGTCATGTTCCCTGAGGGTAGACAGGAACTAAATAAATGAATAAATAAAAGCGTGGATAATAAAAGCAAAGATACATCACAAACTGCTCCTATGCTAACAGAGCTTCAAAACAATAAATATTTTTCTGCCACTGACTTCAATGCATCATCTGATGCACTGGATATGAAACTACTCAGATTTGACTTAGAAGTCATGTTTTTCAGTACAAGAAATTTAAATAAACAGGTGGAAAATTCCACAGTGTAATCTGGGCAGTTTCTCGGAGATACTTAAGCATTACCTACCATACACTGAAAACTGTGCAGTACCGTGTTTGCTTAAACTAGATTTAAAAATTTGACTATAATAATAGAAGGGAATTAACAGCTTGTACTCAGGAAGATAACCTCCGCAGTTAAAAAACTGCAATTCTTACACTCCATTGCTTAAGGGAAGGAAAATATTCAAGAACAAATACAATAACTGATGTAAAAAGTCACAGCTAGGTTATCTTCAATCGTTTCTGAGAAATCAAAATACAAGTTTTTCGCTCACCAAAGAGCAAGCTTTATGATCTACACACTGAAAAACACCATCTTTTGCTCTATGAACATTAACTTTTCCCACACCTGGCTCTAAGTAAATGAGGTTTATGATGATGTTATTCTAAGGAACTGCAGGAGGTCTAGATGCCAATCAAGGCTACATATCAAATAAAAACCAAC
This sequence comes from Pezoporus wallicus, assembly GCF_028554395.1. Taxonomy (NCBI): domain Eukaryota; kingdom Metazoa; phylum Chordata; class Aves; order Psittaciformes; family Psittacidae; genus Pezoporus; species Pezoporus wallicus. Next base: position 918,437 of record NW_026642858.1, on the reverse strand, counting down.
TACTAACCATCGTGTCTGCACAGATAAATAAACCTGCTCACTTCTTTTATTTGTACTGTTACCTCTACTAATCCAACTACAGTAATCAGGGCAGTAAGGGAACAACGTATGAAAACAATAGGTGTCTTGTACCCCTCGCAGCCCAACTTACGTGGGCACACATGCACCACACCTTTCGAGACGTTTTCATGTCCTTAGGAAAGGGTGAATCCCTGACAATGAATTAAAGAACTAAGCAGAAAGAAAACGGTTGCGTGAGTCCAAACTCAAAATCGGAGCAGGAACACATTACCAGGCATCTATCCGGTCATACATTTAGTACACTGGGAGAGAGCAACACGTGGGCAAAAGCCTCGGGCGCAGACCTACCCCGAGAGAGAAGCCTGCCCCGTGCCACCCACAAGCGAAAGACCGGGAAGAGCAGGACCCAGACCCACGGCCGGCCCTGGACCCGGGACTGCCTGAAGCCACGAGTGGAGATCTCCGCGGCACAACGTGCTGGAGAAGGGCAGAAAGGGTCTCCCTGCACGCCCAGGCAGCACCAGGGCAGTCAGCAGAAGGGCCACCGGCACAGACAACCGCTTTTGTTCTCCAAAAAGAGACCGGTAAAGAGCCGCCAGCTGCGTCTGCTCCGAGCCGTTCAGGCAGCGCTGAAGCAGCAGAGACCCCGCTGCCTGCCCCAGGCGCTGGAAGCGGATCCCGGCAAGAAGATCCGCGGCGGGCCCTACCTACCTCTTTTCGGTCTGGGGAAACTCTCGTGCAGGTGGAAGATGACTTTCTCCACGAAGTGCTGAATGTTGCTGTGCTCGGGTCCTCTGACAAACACCATCCAGTCGTGGGTGAAGCCTTCCACGGTAGGTTTCTTCCTGACCTGGGCTCGGTGCCCCAGCTCCAGCTTTACCTGAACGGCGCACTGTGGGGGGAAAGGCGGGGAGCTGCCGGTGAGCGCCCGAGGAAGCGGGGCTGAGCAGATGCCCGACGGAGAACCGGCCCCACCGCAGGCGGAGAGCGGGACACTCGGACAAAACGGTACCATACACCCGGCACCAGGAACAAAACTAGAAACCGCAGCCCCGCAACCGAAAACCGGCCCCACAGGCAAGGACACGAAGAGCTCTCCCTGCCACCGCGAAGACTCGGGAAGGCGCGACAGCGGTGCTGTCCTGCGGGCAGCCGGGGACCACTGCCAGGGACGCGCCAAACCCCCTCCCGGCGCCTCCACGCTCTGTCCCCCCGGTGAGGCGGCAGGAACATCGCTAAGGGGACACCGCCGCCTCTCCCCGGGTGCGTGCTTGCTTCGCAGCGCTGCCGGGAGCGGCGGACAGACAGCGGGAGGCAAGAAAAGCCTCGCACAAGGAGAAATTCCCCGTCACACCAGCCCCTTCCCGGCGGCGCCGGGCAGCGCGGGGAGGGGGCCAATGCGGCGGTTCCGCGGCACTCACCGAGCCCGCCATGCCTGGGGCGCCGGTTCCGCTGGGGCGCTCGCTCCTGTCCCCAGCCCCTGCCCCGCAGCACTAATTCATGAAGACGCGGAGGTGACGGCGGGCGCGCAGAGGAGCGGCCAGCGGGCGGCGGACATCCTCCGCCTCGCTGCTCCCGCTGTCTGCCGCCGTCCCGCCTCCTCCCCTCCCTCGCACCACACGGAGCCCGCGGCAGCCCCGGCCGCGGCCCCGCCGGCTGGACTAGCGTCCGCCACGCATGCGCGCTGCGCGGCGGGCCGATACCGAGACACAGACATTAACAGTGTGCGGGCCGGCGCGACCAGCCAATGGGGCGCAGTGGCGCGGCCGCGAGCCCCCTCCGACCGGTGCCGCCCCGCCCGCCGGTCCTTAAAGTAAGTGGTTGTGAGGGCCCGTGGAGCGCGGGAAGGGATCTTGCCACGAGCCAGGCGGGGAGGGGCCGTGCCCCGGCAGCGCCGCGAGCCGAGTGGGGAGCGGCGGCGTCTGATCGCGCCTTACTGAAGCGGGAAGCGAAACTGGGCACGAACAGTTACAAACAAAAGAGAAACGGGGCGCCGTTCTTAAACTCGGCCCGTGGAGAGAGCGGAGAGCCAAAGGTATTTTAAAGGACATTCCTCCCCAGACCTCAGCCTCTGCCTCGTGTACAGTCGTAAAGGTACGTTTCCGAAGAGTCACCGATAAATCCTTTTGCCAAAATGAAGGGCGGACAACACAACTCGTAGTTGCACAGGAATGTCAAGTGGTGATGGGCAGCAGTCAGGAACCCGCGCTCGGGGTTATCTAACGAGTATTTGTAGCATCAACTGCCACTTCTACCCTTACCGGGCTGATGCTGTTCTAAAATAACAGTACTACGTCAATTTCCACATCCCTCCCGTACTACACGAGGTAACATGCTGATTCACGCCACAGGAGGATGTCAGTGAGAAGCTAGCAGTGATTTACTGCGAATTCCTAGATCAGGGTACTGACCCTGTGAGATGAGTAGTTTCTGACAGCCATAAAATTGCCCAAACTTATAACTCTTGCCCCACTATTTTTGTTTGTTCGATAGTTATGTTTCCTATACTTTTTTTCTGATAAGAATAATAATAATAACACAAATCATTCGACAACCAACAGCGATCCTTATCCAGAGAAGTGCACGTACATGCAAAACGCAGAACACCCTCCCTGGGCGCCCTAGTTTCACCAAGAGATGGCGCAGTCCTTGCGCTAATGTCCTCATTTGACCTCTCCAGAAGTCTGACCAGTGTGGAAGAACCGACCATGATTCCTACCTTCACTTCCGAATGAGAAAAAAGCACATGAAAGGCGTTCTAGCGTAATTTAATAATCACACTAGAATGCATCATATTTTTCCTACAGCTTCTGTAAGCCTTAATGAATAAAATCAGTACTTACAACTCAAAAGGATGATGACAATCTGCACAAATTCCACAGGTTACAATGTGACTTGAAATTTATTAACGTTAAGCCCTCATGTATATGAATATCCATCTTTTAAAACTGCTACGTGCAGATCTAATAGTTCACACATTACTAATCTTGAACTGATCTAGTCAGCAGGTCAGCATGCGTAAGAACAAATGGTGAGCCCATCATCAAAGCTGATTCTGGTTACTTTTAAAAATTTGTATATGCAAGATGAATAAATAAAAGATACTGACGCTATTTGTTAGAGTCAGGAATATGCTCACAAGCAAGGACAGCAAGGCTGGACTACTACTACACTAAATGCAGTGGGCCTTCAGGTATCAGGGCCCATCTGAACAAAGCACCTGCAGGCTGAGGATCCCTGGCATCTCTCCTAGAATGGTCCATTTTTGCTATGGCTGAGTTGCCTTTCTTGAGTGTTCAGCCACTTAATGGTCTTGTAAGAACTGAGAATGGATCATCAAGAGCATATAGCTGTTCAGATCCCTTTGGTTTCATTGGGAATCTTGAGCATTTTTGAGCCAGTGAAGGGTTTTGCTGCTCCAAAGACACTAATTTTTTGGTTCCTAATTACAATGTATTGTTCCACATCAGTGTAGTGTTGAGCATGGAACATGTTCCAAATAATAACAAAAATACATACACTAAAACTATTTTGCCTTTCATTACTGCCACATATTTTATATCAAACTGTATGTGACCTTTCATCATCGAGTAATGCAACTACTGGAAGTACTGTTTAATTCTTACTCCAACAAATAAATTTGAAGCACTGACAGTTTTACAAGAGTAACTTGGCTTTATTATTATTTAAATCATTGCCAAACCACCCCTCTTCCACCCCATCATCTACATTCCAACATGTTACACTGCTAATCTGAGCATAAAATTCACAGTGAAAAAATTGAAGATGTGCTTCTCTACTATCAAAACAGTGCCACCACTTCATTCTTGGCATGGCAGATACATGTTTTATGACAATTACAATGCAAGGATGCTGGGGAGGGACTGTTCATTAGGGACTGTAGTGATAGGACAAGGGGCAACAGGTTAAAACTTAAACAGGGGAAGTTTAGATTAGATATAAGGAGGAAGTTCTTTACTGTAAGGGTGGTGAGGCACTGGAATGGGCTGCCCAGGGAGGTTGTGAATGCTCCATCGCTGTCAGTGTTCAAGGCCAGGTTAGACAGAACCTTGGGTGACATGGTTTGTGTGAGGTGTCCCTGCCCACGGCAGTGGGGGTGGAACTGGATGATCTTAAAGTCCTTTCCAACCCTAACTATTCTATGATTCTATGATTGCCTTTTAAAAATCAAACAAACATACTTAAATTAGTAAAAGGCAAACCTGAAGTTAGCCTATAAAGAGTATATGGTTTTTAAACATACGGAGCTAAAATTATATATCTCTGTGGGTATTTGAGCTCATACATGTATAATTTCATGGATATTTTGAATACGTTGAACATCTTAATGAAAGCAATTATGCCGAAAGCATAAATATGCTATGTGATACTGATTCATTACTGAAATGGGTCTATGGAATTATTTTCATACTCAGTGACTACAGTTTCAGCCATAAGAGTCTTTTTTAACTGTCTGTACCCACAATTTTAAGACTGGAGGGCTACAGAATACTGTCCTGAAATATTCAGGTACAGGCATTATTTTATTTAGGAAACGTATATTAGAATCACTGTGGTTCAAAATGCTATTATATATGAACTTAATACATCTTGCTAGCTAGAAAGTAAATTCTTTTATATTATCTCTCTACATTTCTGGACAACTCTTCAAAAATCTTTACTGCCTGTTCGTGTTTTCCGTCCTTAATTTCATAATAGTTTGACATTGTGAAGAATATATATGCTTCCTATTCTGGGGCAGGAGTTAGGGACACCATCTTTCTGTGTAAAACATACATAATGTTTGTTATGCTGGTACAGCACCTTGTTTTTTCAACTCAATTTGAATGGAAAAAATAGCATGGACAATTTGTGTATGAGTCACCCCACAGGCCTGTTTGTCTCAGTAGAAACAAGGCAGACAATCAAAGCAGTCTAAGTTGGAATATTCTAAGTTGGAATATTTCTAATTCTTGTCCACTTTCTTCCAAGTTTTCATCTTCTGCAAAGATGTGAATTAGTCTTCCCTAGTTTGTTGTGGATATCATATTACTTAATACAATCACAACCTTACAGCTTTTCTGCCAATTTAAATTTATTTCTCCTTTTGTATAACAACACAAATGATCCATAGCTATAGAATCATAGAATCACAGAATCGTTAGGGTTGGAAAGGACCTTAAGATCATCTAGTTCCAACCCCCCTGCCATGGGCAGGGACACCTTACGCTAAAACATATCACCCATGGCCTCGTCCAGCCTGGCTTTGAACACTGCCAGAGATGGAGCATTCACAACCTCCCTGGGCAACCCATTCCAGTGCCTCACCACCCTAACAGGAAAGAATTTCCTCCTTATATCCAAAATAAACTTCCCCTGTTTAACTCGTTACCCCTTGTCCTGTCACTACAGTCTCTAATGAAGAGTCCCTCCCCAGCATCCCTATAGGCCCCCCTTCAGATACTGGAAGACTGCTATGAGGTCTCCACACAGCCTTGTCTTCAGGCTGAACAGCCCCAACTTTCTCAGCCTGTCTTCATACGGGAGGTGCTCCAGTACCCTGATCATTCTCGTGGCCCTTCTCTGGACTTGTTCCAACAGTTCCATGTCCTTTTTATGTTGAGGACACCAGAACTGCACACAATACTCCAGGTGATGTCTCACAAGAGCAGAGTAGAGGGGCAGGATCACCTCCTTCGACCTGCTGGTCAAGCTCCTTTTGATGCAGCCCAAGATACGGTTGGCTTTCTGGGCTGCGAGTGCACACTGCTGGCTCATGTTCATTTTCTCATCAACCAACACCCCCAAGTCCTTCTCTGTAGGGCTGCTCTGAATCTTTTCTTTGCCCAACCTGTAGCTGTGCCTGGGATTGCTCCCACCCAGGTGTAGAACCTTGCACTTGGCATGGTTAAACCTCATGAGGTTGGCATCAGCCCACCTCACAAGTGTGTCAAGGTCCCTCTGGATGGCATTCCTTCCCTCCAGGGTATCAACCGAACCACACAGCTTGGTGTCATCAGCAAACTTGCTGAGGGCGCACTCAATCCCACTGTCCATGTGCAGCGACAAAGATGTTAAACAAGATCGGTCCCAACACCGATCCCTGAGGGACACCACTCGTTACTGGTCTCCAGACGGACATTGAGCCATTGACCACAACTCTTTGTGTGCGCCCATCCAGCCAGTTCTTTATCCACCAAGTGGTCCATCCATCAAATTGATGTCTCTCCAATTTAGAGACAAGGATGTCGTGTGGGACAGTGTCGAACGCTTTGCACAAGTCCAGACAGATGACATCAACTGCTCTACCCCTGTCCATCAGTTCTGTAGCCTCATCATAGAAGGCCACCAAATTGGTCAGGCAGGATTTCCCCTTAGTGAAGCCATGCTGGCTGTCACCAAGCACCTTGTTGATTTTCATGTGCCTTACTTAGTATGCCTTCCAGGAGAATCTGCTCCAAGATTTTGCCAGGCACAGAGGTGAGACTGACTGGTCTGTAATTCTCCAGGTCATCCGTTTTCCCCTTCTTGAAAATGGGGGTTCTATTTCCCTTTTTCCAGTCATTGGGAACTTCACCTGACTGCCATGATTTTTCAAATATGATGGCCAGCGGCTTCGCAACTTCATTTGCCAGCTCCTTCAGGACCCACGGATGGATTTCATCAGGTCCCATGGACTTGTGCACGTTCAGATTTTTAAGATGGTCTTGAACCAGTTCCTCTCCTACAGTGGGCACAAGGTCTTCATTCTCACAGTCCCTGCGTCTGTCTTCCAAGACTTGGGTGGTGCAGTCAGAGCCTTTGCCAGTTAAGACCGAGGCAAAGAAGTCATTCAGAACCTCAGCCTTCTCCAAATCCCGTGTAGCCAGTTCTCCCGAGAGCTTCCTGAGGGGGCCTACATTGTCCCTAGTCTGTTTTTTATTTGCTATGTCCTTGTAGAATCCCTTCCTGTTATCCTTAATACCTCTAGCTAAGTTTAATTCTAACTGGGCCTTAGCTTTCCTAACCTGGTCCCTAGCTTCCCGGACAACATCCCCGTACTCTTCCCATGCCACCTGTCCTTGCTTCCACTTATTATAAGCCTCTTTTTTCATTTGAATTTTCCTCGGGAGCTCCTTATCCATCCGAGGAGGTCTCCTGGCCCTCCTGCTGCACTTCCTTCTGCTTGGGATGCAACACTCCTGAGCTTGCAGCAGCTGATACTTGAATATCAACCAACAGTCTTGGGCCCCTCTGCCCTCTAAGGCTGTATCCCATGGAACCTTCCGAAGCAGGTTCCTGAAGAGGCCAAAGTCTGCTCTTTTGATGTCCAGCACAGTGAGCTTGCTGCACACTCTTCTCACTGTCCTGAGGACCTCAAATTCGACATCTCAGGATCACTGCATCCAAGGCTGCCCTGGAGCGTCACATTTCCAACCAGCCCTTCCCTGTTGGTGAGCATGAGGTCAAGCATGGCACCTCTCCTTGTCAGCTCCTCTATTACTTGCAGAAGGAAGTTGTCTTCTACACAATCGAGGAACCTCCTGGATTGCTTGTGCCGGGCCGTACCGTCCTTCCAACAGATGTCAGGGTGGTTGAAGTCACCCATGAGAACAAGGGCCTGTGAGTGTGAGGCTTTTCCTATCTGTCTATGGAGTGCTTCATCCGCAGGTTCTTCTTGATCAGGCGGTCTGTAACAGATCCCCACAGTAATGTCTCCCATAGCTATATTCCCTTCAACCCTGACCTACAAACTCTCTGTTGACTGCTCTCTGTAGATATAGCTACAGAGAGAAGTCACAGTGGACCAGATCCTGAATGTACGTTCACTTGGCAGGGTCCATGGTAGGGATGGAATTATGTGCTCCATCTTAAAGGTCTGCAAAGATGATTACTGTCTTGCAAATTAGAGGCATGACAACATATTTTTATACAAGATATAATTCTAAACAGATTTTTTTTTATTCACCCTGCTTTTCTCAGAAGGCTGTGAAGATAGAATTTGGTTTCTTTCTTTCCTACTGATACACTGATTTCTGAGAAAGGAAGGGTTCTTTTAGGCCTGGCAGCATCAAATGTACATACTGCAAAAGAGAACAACTCAGATGAGTGAAAGAACTGTCTTTTGCCTCCACAAAGTCTATGTCTCTGTGTTCCTGCTAACTTTTATGCTGAACTTAAGAAACCGAAGTCCCTTCTGAATCTCTGGGGATTTTTTACCAAAAGCTACAAAACTATAATCACTTTAATGGTTGTCCTATTACTTTATTGTATCTTTTGCATTTTTGTTTTACCAGAATTGGAGTGTAGAAGAGCAGAACAGCTTTTATATTCAGGCCACTTCTACATAGTTCCGGTAACAGCACAGGCAAACAGAGTAGCTATTTGGCTTTTAACAGTAGCTCTAATAGAAGTGGTCATATCTGAACCTATTTATCAAGCGAGAAGGTATCCAAGAAGTCAACAGTCTCTGCTATGCTGTATAATCAAGACTGCTGGATTTTTAATTTTATCCAGTTTAAATTTTATCCATAGGAGAAACAGGAAAGAAAAGAGTTCTTCTGTGGAACGGAGATGTTTTTAATTCAGTAGTTTTAGCATGTGTCGTGCTTGAGAGTAAGATGAAGTAGAGTTATCTGTAACTGGAAAATTCGTTTCTTCTTAACAGATACCAGTGAGACAATTCTGTTTTCCAGAATCCCTTAAGGGTTACTTTACTGGCAGAGGCTCACATTCCATATTTATCTCCCTAACTCAAGATTCTAGAGGATGGAATGGAGCTGGATAGTCCTCTGGATTCCTTCTGTATTGATTTTTATTTCTTATGTATTCGGACAAACATATTTCCCTCTCAACTTAAAACTGAACTGAATCAATGCAAACCATTTTCCTATAATAACAGTGTAACAGTGGAAACGCTTCTATTTCCCATCTTATTCTTTCTAATAGAACCGATACCACTCAATTGTGTAATGATTACTTTGAAACATCTGCAGTTTCTGGCTCAAATTCAGAAAAGAAAATGGAGTTATTTAATATATGTCAGTTGTGAAGCAATGTTGATTTTTAAACAAAACCAAAATAAAAATAGCATTCGTATTCAAGCTGAAGAGGTTGTGATGCAATTATGGCTGTTTAAAAATCTATCCATTTCACAAGCTCCAAATGTCTTTAGCTGACAGGAGCAGAATCAAAGAATGTTCTTGAGCTGGTTAAGTGACAAACTGGTGGAACCGTTTTCTTCATTTTGGATTAACAGTTAAAATAAACATTCTTTGATGTCATTACAGCAGATGGATGCAATTACATGCATATGAAATGCAAAGACCCTGGCTCAAAGAACTACAGAGTTGTAAAGGTAAAGGCAATTTTCTAGTAGTACTATCCATTCCTGCTAAAACAGGGTTTACCACAGAATAATTATACAGCTGCTGGAAAATGAGAGACATTCAGATCCTGTTCTTGAAGGTTTTAACTAGGTAACATTTAATGTAATCAGCTCCTGCAATGTTAAAAGCACCTGCACGTTTTATGTCTGCTGAAGTAACTGATGTAGCTGTAGGGTTCCCAGTAGGTGTCAGTCCCAATGTTCAGACACCTTCAGACATACCTACATCATGCTGTGAAGTGTGATGCATGAACCCCAGATCCCTGACTTAGATGGAACATGAGTCAACATTTCTGCCCAATGTACAGCTAAGTCTGGAAGCAGCATAGCTGTGTTAGCGCAGCTCTGCACCTGACCTAACAAGAGCTGTATTTCATAGCTATACTGTTGGTATTTCTGCACATGGGTGGAAGGAATTGCTGCCTTTCTGTATTATTTTCTTATACATGGCAGGTATGTCTCATGTTACGAAACAGGAGACTGTTTCCCAGCTCACTTGGACACACAGAATTGTCTTCAGTGCTTCAAACACAGCTGTTTTAAATTTCCATTCAAAGTTCAAATTTTGTGACCCAAATATATTGACTGACTTTTACTTGGGCCTTGTTTTCAAATGTTTAAAAAAATCAGCTAGCTGAAACAGCTAATATTACTGGCAATAAAGGAAACCACAGTGCCTTTTAAATACATCATCAGTCTGATCCAAGCCACATACTTTGATTACAATGTTAAAATGCTGGTCTGAACCACAGCCAAAACTTAAAATGAGCCTACAGCTGATCTTACACATACGGTAAAGAATATGTATATGCTGCTTTGTAATGATGCTCTGGCTGTCAGGAACTAATGGCAAAATACTCTCCTTGGATTGGCTTTTTTTCTTGAGTTAGCTGCATAGACTGAACAAATTGCAAGCAGCCTCAGCCAAGTGCGTGACTGTTGCGACATTTTATTGGCTTGTCCATTTCTAATCACAAATCAAATAGAAAATAAGTGCTTGAGCTGGTAACATTTTAAACCCCTAGTCAGTGGAAAAGACCTTTCAGAACAAGTGCTGCATGCCTTAGAAAACAATACAGAATAGTTTATAACTCTCAACCAACAACCTCAGAGGGATGTAGTAATGACAAAAGAGAAATGCTAAAAGGGAGTCTTCACTATGCACAATATTACGTAGAAGGTAAAAAAAAAAAAAATAGAAAAAAAATGTTTAAAGGCCTCTAGGGATGCATAAGGAAATCTGTTCAGAGAGGAAAGCCTTTTCGAGAGACCTACAAGGAAGAATTTAGGCTTTTATTTCCTTAAAATGGTGTAGGTCCTAGAGGAAATACTCCTGTTAGACAAAGAAACACAGTCAGGTTCTGCACTCAGTTTAAGCCTGTGTAATGACCTAGTTCAGAGAACCTGTTCTGGATTCTGCAACTATAGCCAGGGCAAAGTCTGATCACATGTGCAAGGGAACTACTAAGGAGCTTCCCAAAATCAGTGGTCTCAGTTCTTGGCCTGACAGGAGATCTCCCCTCTGGAAATCAGCCAACTAGTGTAAAGGAATTGTGTGATTACCTTCACTTTGCACCAGGTTCTTGAGCTGACCACTGTAATAGTTATGTAAATTGACCATTATTCAAGACAGGAGTTAATACATAAGATGCTCAGTATGTCTTCATCATAGAGTACTACTTATCTTATGCTATAGCTTGGTTACATGGATATCAGAAAGGCTGAGTACACTACTTTCACACTTTCTGTAGCAAGAGCCATCAATCAGCCAAACCTTCATTACTCCCAGTATCACCAGAAAGTAAGAGAGAAGCTGGAATAGCTTAGCATTAACTTGGCAAGAAACTCTTGGGGAAAAGCAGAATTCTTTAGCAATGACAAGTACTCATACAACCATAGGGTCTTAGTTGTCCTTATTTTCAATGCACTCTTGCTTATGCCCTCACTGTAACTCAACAAGCAGTTTTAGCCCAGCTTTATGGATGTGGAACTGAAAAAAAACAACCTAGAGACTGACTTGACCAAGCACAACAAAATAAGGCATGAAGTGGGGCAAACGGTTAAGCCCAATGGGGACAAAGTTTGACCCTGAAAAGAATGGAAAAATGAAGAAATAGGGGGGAAAAGTGTATACAAAGGTAATATGGGAGAACAGAGAGATTGAAATTCACAGCTGGGTCAACAATTAATAAGAAATGCTATGACAAAAGTGGAATTTGAAAGAACATTGCAAAACCTGAGGAATATATCACATATATATTTGCATAAGTCTGGCTTTAGGGGCTAGACAGGCATATTTCAGAAATCTAAACAGAAACCATATGAATAAGAAATAGCTACTTTTGCACATGAGAAAGCTGTAAAGCATGACCGCTCAACATACAGATGTTTAGGAGACAGCTAGTAATCACAGCATTGCAAAGAAGCTGAAGGTAATTTTTATGAAGTCACAGAGGGGAGCAAAACAGCATTAAAGTGGTGGAAATGCTTTGCCAGCTGCTGGAGGGGGAGCAGTGGAGTTGTAGCCTGCATATTCTGACTTGTCATGCAGATTTCAGAAGCCTTTCTGTATAAGCTCTGTGTGGTCCACTGAACTCAATAGATTTTATTACCCAGGGTCCATAGTAGTCATCGGAGGAGTGTCCTCACAGAGAAGTCCTCCCAGAGTCCTCCCGGAGTCATCCTCAAGGCTCCCTGGAGATGTGCCTCTTGGTGGTTACCTTTTCCCCCTTTTATAATGAGTTGGGGGGAGTACCTCTGTTCTTCATGTCACGTATTACATGTTCCTGGTGGACCAGTTTCCCTGGTCTTGCAGCTAGCTGTTCAACTGCACATGTCTGCAGCTATTCTTGGGATAATGGGTAGCAATTCCTCACACCAGTCCTCCAGGTAATGGACTTAAGAGTCTTAGCTCGTTCCCACTCATCCGTCAGGCAGTGGATGGTGGAGTCCCAGTCCTCACACCCTTCTCACAGGCAATGGGTATTGGAGTCTTATCTCAACTCCTCTCACCCATCTCTGAGACAAAAGATAGGTGGAATTCCATCTCAGCTTCTCAGACCAATCTTTGAGACAATGGACAGTGGAGTCTGATTTCAGATGTGTCTCTCACAGGAGGTCTGCAAGTCTTTTGGGGAAGTACTTGGATCATAAATGATTTTCTTTCAGAGTCCAGGTCTTGAGAAAGAGTGGTCAAAATCTACTTGTCTTTAAAGCCTCCCTTCAGCAGGAGTAAGTTTCAGACACTTCGTAGGGACAGCTGTTGAGAGATACTAATTGTTCAACTTAAATAAATAAGTTTTAGATAGAATAAGTCACTTAGAGTTATAATATTGTTTGGTTTAGTATGTTGTTTGCTTAGCTTCACTTGCTTAGCATAGAGTAGCTGGATTTGCTGAAGCCTTAGGCTGCCAGCTGTAGACTTTGGCCTAGATAGGATTTTGGCTGGAATAGAGTTAATTTTCTTAGTAATTTTCTTAGTACCTAGCTGGTACAGTACTGGCTTTGTGTTTACTCTAAGAATGAGAAGGCATTGATGTTTTGGTTGTTGCTGGGTAACATTTATTCCAACATTAAGGCTTTTTTAGTTTCCTATGGTCTGCTGGCAAGCAGGTGTCTAGGAAGTGCAAACCAGAAGGTAAGGAGGCTGCAACCCTCTGCAGAAGCTGCAACTCAACAAGGTAAAAACAGTTAACAGCCTGCCTATATGGAGATGGAGAAAGAATCCCATAAATGTTAGAAGACCCCAGACCAAATACCACCACTGGACTAAAAAGGGATGTAAAGAGCATGTGAGGGGGCAGTGCATAAATTATACAGGTATGATTGCCCAGGGACTTCTTTGTTTGGGGTCCATTCCCAGAGGCACTGAACTTAAGCTGTCCCTACTGCTGTACCATTCAATTATAAATTATTTTTTTCTTGGAAATAAACATTTGAGACTCTGCTGCAGGAAATCTAGGCTCAAGCAGGAAGGAGGAGGAAGCCCAGCCAAGAATTAAGTGTGTGTGTGAAGAAGGAGTCAAAAGGAGCACCCATTAGTTTGCTGGAGGCACCTGCTGCCAAGGGACTCCAGTCCTAGCAGTTAAAAGTTTCAGGGGATATGTGAATACTCAGACAGCAGCTTCTCCCCTAACACCATGAAAAGATGGAAAGTTTGGGTTGAGGCAGTGTTTAAATTGTTATAATTGATCTTACTGCAAACACTGGAAATTGTTTCAGTAAAAGTGACTATTAATAATGAGATAAAAATCTCGAGGGTTCCAGAATGCTGTCTCAGAACCAGAGGAAATTTTCCAGTGAGCTCAGAAAACAAAAGCTGCTGGAAGCACAGCACAGCTCTAAAAGATCCATTAAGACTGTAAACTGCAGTTAAAAAAAAAAAAAAAAAGGAAAATAGAGTAGAAAACAAAAATAATTACCAGGCAAAAGACAGAAATGCAAAACCACCTCAAGGAGTAAGAAAAAATAGTTTGCTTCACTGAACATTTTTTTCAGTAGTCAGATCACTCATGTCATTAGTCTTCCCTCATACTGCTGCTCCCTTTCATATTACAAGCATTGCCTATGTGAAAAGAAGTACAAGTACAAAACTTGTCAAGAAAGGCTCAAGCTAATGTCTGTTTAAATAAATGTATAGTTTAATAGGCTTGAGTTTGTACAAAAAAAAAACAAAAGTCCTAAACTGAAAGCTGGTCTTCCACCAAGGATGAATTAACTGGAAGGATGAAGGAGAACTTAATCCTTGCCATCTATCAGTACTTCTTGTGCCCTACAAGCATCACCCACATTTTTGTCTTCCATATGATTTCCTAACTCTGACTGCACAGAAGAAAAGTGGTGGCACAGCACTCAGGAAGTCTGCATTTGAAGATCTTTGTCTCTTCTGTCTTTGGTATAAAACTTGATCCAGGGACTAGTCCTCATCACAGGAGTTCTTAATATTGTCCTTTACCCCAAGTTGGAAGCTACCCATAAAACTAATCCAGCTAACAGGACTTTTCAAGCACACAGGAATAAAGACCATTCTTTACATATTTTGCCTGGAATTTCCACTAATACTCAAAAACCGCTTCACCTTTGGACACAGAAAATGATTAGATTCTGCTGTTCTTGGAAGAGAATCATGGAGCATGATTCTGATAACTGAAATGCCTAAGCTGGCATTCCCTGTGACATACATATACAGTTGCAATTGGCAGAATTGTACAAGCATATTGCTCTGATGAGCTATCCAAGAACTAATGGTTACAAGGTGACCACCAGGCATCAGACAGAATCTAGAAGATCATTATTGATCAAGGTGTTGCCGTTACATGAAATATAACTATAAAATAACATGTTTAGGGCATTTCATAAACTGATAGGAATGTAAAAGTAGTCAGTGAGGCAGTCTCAAAGATTTGCAGAAATATATTCAAAACACTTGACAGCTTAAAGCTGTAAAATGTTTTTCAAAATCACTTATCAAGTTTGAATTTCCCACTTGGATTTTGATGTTCAGATAAAGACTTTCCATAATTATTAATCACCATCAAGAACAAATGAGATTCAAATCAGTCTTGAAGAATTTAGGCAGTACTCGGCTAACCCCTGGTGTGTGCCACTAGTGACTGGTCTCCAACTACGTGTGGTGCTGTGGATCATAAACGTTTGAGGCTAGCAGTGCAAAACAATGCAATGGATATCAGTTTCTGACACATTAATATATGCACAGGGTGTTCATACCTATCACTTAAAACCATGCTTATGGAATGCAGCCTAGATAATAGTAAGCAGAGATGGAAATCATTTATGTATTTTGGAGAAATACAGAAGAATATCCATTCAACCTTAAAAATTCTTGTTGTCAGTAGGACTCACCCAGTCAGTGCTCTCCTCTTCTGAAAATGTACTAGGAACTCTCAGTATATTTGCAAGTCTGCCTACTCCATTTTAGCCACACAGTAAGTGCAAAATTACTCATTCAGCAAAGCCAATTTTGTTTCTAAATGTGAACTTCAGAGACAAATATGTTTATGTTCAGTACACACATTATGTTCTGGCGAAAAATACACACATTTCTGCACCACCCCCCCCCAACACCCAAATATCCCAAATGGAAAATGCTGCTAATCATAGAGCCTGAAAAGATCTTTCAGTATAACTCTCAGCACACAGTCAGGATCAAACATATATGCAACTAACACAAATCTCTGACCTTCACTTTATCTTGCAGTAGTTTCACTGTGAAGTTATGGCAAATCTTTTTCTCTTTTCTTCAAGTTTCCTACCTGTGAAATGGAATAAAACTACTAGAATTAGTATCTGAACAGTACTCTGAAATTTACCATTAAATATTACCTACCCATCTTAGTTATGAACCATAACTGTGCTTTGGATCCCACATACTGGAGGGCCCCGATATAAACAGAGAGAAAATCACAGCATTTTTCTGGGAACAGTCCCAGCTTTTGTCTGTCAGGTCATAGATAATAGTTCTTGTGACATGATATACAAAGGCATTTCTAAGATTACAGAGAAAGACACAGATTTTCCACAGACTTCAGAAACACATTTTTTTTTGCAGCAGCTGAAGATAGCTGGGTTTGACAGCTTTATTTAATTATTAATAATCAAGTTTAAGCAACTACTTTTAAAAAATGAAATTAATAGCAGAATGACCTGTGCAAGTTCAGTTAAAAAAGCAAGTCTGTATTAGGATATTTAAAATTCTTCAGAGATACCACCGTGGGCTTCCACAGCCAAAGAGAGCTTTACAAACAGGAAAGCTAGAATCAAATAAGAGATTTTCAAGAATAATGGACTTCAAAATGCAGAAATATTTACAGCAAACTTGCACAATATTAAAAGCTTTCTGAGAACCCTTTAACTCATTATGCCTCAACAATTCAAATCTGCTTGCAATTTTAATTTTTATGTGCTCAAAAACAAAATGAGAGTAACAAACCAGCAAATGTAAAAACACCGGGGGATTGCTCTGACAGAGAAATGATTTAACAATGCCCAGGCACTCTTAAATCTAAAGGCAAATCACAGGAATAAAGAAGCAGACATCCAAGTAGAACGAGCCAGGTCGTTCCTGCTCCTCAGGGGTTACAAGCTCAAGCTCTGCTACAGGGTCTGACTGGGAACTGCTGTGTGACACCCTCAGTGTGGGCCTCATTGCTTTGCTTAGGAGCTGTACTTAAGTACAGCCTTCACCCAGGTCTCTCCTCAGCCAAGTCTATTCTTGGCCTCGTACTGTGCTGGTGCAAACTGACCCAAAGGCTCAACTTCCTGGCTGGGTCCCAGATACTTACACTGTTCATCAGTGGGGGCTGCTGCCCCAGGACTGCTGGGTGGTGGCTGACCCTGGCCACCTCACTGGCCTTTCCAGCTGATCCTGTCCAGATGCTCTGGGACACTGCTCCAGCTGCTGTGTGGTATGACGTAAAGCTTTCTTTCAACTGACTGAGCTGTTCCTCTGAACTGCCAAGTATCCTCAGCTCCATCCAGATAACAGTGCTCAGGATCTCGCAGGGGGGTTTAATCTTTTTTAATGTGACTGTAAACGTAATCACAGCTACACTGCTGGACTTCCAGCAAACAGAAACTATATAATACTGCATATCTGAATATTCTTTTCAATTCACGTATGTCATTCCAAAAGAGTTTGGGCTTCATCTGTCGGGTTTTAGTTTTGTTTTGGTTTTGTGTTGTTTTTTTATTTAAATTAGTCCCTGCAAACTAGAAACTTCTTTCTCCTGTTGCTAATTAAAGGAGCTGCAAGGGTAGGAGACCCAAACTGCAACAAGAAAGGTGAAGGTCTGCACACAGTATGTGACATGGAACTGTGTTGTCCAGAACATCTCAGTATCTAATAAACGGAGATAAGATGCTGTGGCAGGACAGGCTGGGTGAGTGTATGACCACCCCCCCCCCCCCCCCCCCCCGACTAGACACTACAACTGGAGCAAGCTAGACAACTCAAGGTAAATAAACTGCTGCCTCCCATCACTAACCATCTTGTGTCCATGAGCCAAGGTGTCAATACAACTACGCTTCCAAATCCAAAACTGTTTTACCCCAAGTGCAAGATGTCTGCATTTGAAGGCCAGTTTTTCTGTCTTGTCATTAAATTTGGATATACAACCCAGGATCCGCAGCCACTATTTCTTGGGTGTAAAATAATCAGTCATTATTATATCATTGATTTATATATGTTATCGTATTACTGGTTTACATACCAAACAGCTGTTTGGCTACTTTTACAGAAATCTACAGAGAAATGTACTCAGTCTGAATTTTTCCCCATTAATAATTTGCTTCAATAATTGTCTGAAGTCCATCAGAAAGAACTCTACTGGTTCAAGTTCTACTTGATCAGTCAAGCCCTTCATCAACGCAGCAGCCACCTTTATAGCCACCTTTAACAAAACCAGGAAGAAAACAATACCTCACTGTTGTGGTTTAAGCCCATCAGTAAATCAGAGCCACGCAGCCACTCTCTCACTCCATCCCCCTCCATCCCCCCCCCGCTCCCAGAGGAATGGGGAGGAGAATCGAAAGAATGTAACTCCCATGGGTTGAGACAAGAACAGCCCAGTAACTACAGTATAACACAAACCACTGCTGCTACCACCAATAATAATAATGATAAGGGAAATAACAAGGGAAGAGAATACATTACTAAGCAGCAACTAAAAACATTGGTGTTATCAGCGCTGTTCCCAGCATGGACCCATCCCTATAAAGCTGCTGAGTCCATTCGGTCCATGATGTTGGGCTCCAGCTCTTTTAACAATCTTTCAGAGCAGGAGAGGCTGTGTGCTGTGTTCTCACTCGTGAATAACCTGGGCAATAGTGCCCATTGATAAGTCCCCCCCTCGATAATGAGTCCATCTCTATGTTGCATCTCTGCCCTGATGGCCTGAAGTGCCATGGGCCCACCAGACTCAAAATAATTCACCCTCCCCTTCAGCAGTTTCTGCAGCTTGTTGCTGGGGACTCCATACAGCTGCCTTGCACCTACGATGATTCCAAAGCACTGGAGGGGCCCAGTGGACCAGGTACTTGCCCATACTGTCCCACACACCCTGCCACTCGTGACTGTCCAGCCTCAGGGAAAATCTCTTGGTCCTTGTATATCGTTGTCTAACCCTAGACAAGACCCAAACCTGACTCTACTTAACTTTTGAGATCAGACAAAATGGTCGTGGGTAAAATACAGTCTGTATGTGTGCCAACATGCTGATCCCCGTCACAATCAGGAGGCAGGTCTCATGGGTACTCAAAGGCCATTCAAAACCTTCAGAACTCTCAAACAATGCTGCTGTACTTGTCACTGGGGCTGGTGTAGCTGCTGTGCTTGGTGCTGGAATAGCTGTGCTGTCTGCTGCAGTCGGCGTTTGAGTAGCTGCTTTACTTGTTGCAGGGGTGTGTGGGAATGTCCCCTTCATAGGCTGACCACCCGAGGAGGGGAAAAAAGATGTGTAATTGCTATACACTCCTATTATATACCTCCCAAAGTATAGAGGCGGTGACCACACTGGGAACACAAGCCGATCAGTTTCATGATCAAATGAATCTATCGTATTACAAGTCATTACCATAAAGTACAATGAAACAAGAACCTTAGCCCAAGGTCCCTAGCCAATAAGCACTAACACAGCAACTACCGGCTGTAAGTAAGGTATGACATGCTGAAACTGTGAGATCAAGAGCAACAACTCTGAGAGCCAATAAATCAGCATTGTGACAAGTGACTATTAATCCGAAAAAATGAATGCTTATCACAGATCCAATTAGACACACTCTGGGCAGATCTGTCATTATCTCAACCCTTCGTGCCTCATGCTGGGTGCCTAAAAAGAACTGTCGTGGTTTAAGCCCAGCCGTAAATCACAGCCACACAGCTGCTTGCTCACTACTGTTTAGAATAAAAGCAGCTGCATATAAAAGTTAAATGAGTTTTAAATAAACCTTAAGCTCAGTAATAAAGGCTAAAGACCTAGCTGACTAGGCCTATTTGCTGAAACTATATTTCCTTATCAGTCTTGTAGATTTAAACTAAATAGCAGGCTTTGCTATGACTGATCTCTGGAATATATTCCGAACCGTGACTTTCTTTATTCTGTTCTTTTTTAAAACTAGAATTGCTTTCTGGATTGGATAAAACTCCATATAAGAAACAAGATACACAGATTTGGTCATTATCAGTGTGGTTGCTGTATGATTTTCATTTGGATAATAACCTTCACTGGGAGACCTCACAGCACATCACAAAACCTGCAAAAAGAACCTTCTGGCATTTCTTGGAGAGTATTACCAGTGCATCGCCCATCACAGGATGACTGTCCCCTGATAAAACAACTCAGAATGTGCTAGAAAAAGTGAACCTTGAGACATGGACTCTTGTCTCTCCTGGAGTAGAATTCACAGGCCAGTGAACAGGGCAGTTTTCATGCATTTACTGACCTTTGCAAAAATTTTTTGTGAGAAACTCATCTGAAATCAGACTCCACTGTCCGTTGTCCCAAAGACTGGTCTGAGAAGCTGAGATGGAATTCGAATTCTACCTATCTTTTGTCTCAGAGATGGGTGAGAGGAGTTGAGACAAGACTCCAAAACCCATTGCCTGTGAGAAGGGTGTGAGAACTGGGACTCCACCATCCATTGCCTGACGGATGAGTGGGAAAGAGCTAAGACTTCAAGGATTGTTGCGACAATTGATACCCGTTATCCCAAGAGTTGCTGCAGACATGCGTGTGCATGTGTGTGTGTGTGCGCAGCTGAAGAGATGGCTGCAAGACCAGGAAAACTGGTCCACCAGGAACATGTAATACGTGACATGAAGAACAGAGGTACTCCCCCCAACTCATTATAAAAGGGGGAAAAGGTAATCACCAAGAGGCACATCGCCAGGGAGCCATTGCTGTGAGGATGACTCCAGGAGGACACCTCTATGAGGACACTCTCCACCAATGACTACTATGGACCCTGAGGGACACCCTCCGTGAGGCATCGCGACAAGGGCAAGTCCATCAGGACACCTCCACGGGGTACCTTCACAGGGATGACTCCATAACGACGCCTCCATGAGGACACCCACCTCCGATGACTACTACAGGCTCTTGGGGCCACTCTGCTCTGATACCGACTACAAACCCTGAAGGACTCCCACCACTAACGACAATGGCAACAGATGTCCGGAACACCACTGGATCCCTGGTGGTGGCTATCTGTCTCTCTCTCTGCACCCCGAATCCTTGCTTCATTTTCTACCTTTTTTCCAATCTGTCCTATCGCTATCCCCTTTATTACACTAATTTCCTTTTTTTATAATAACTGTCTTTTTGTCATAAACTTACAAATCGATTACAGTACTTGACCTAGTTTGAGTCTGAATTTCACTCTTGGGATCTCAAACTGAAACAGGGTCCAGCACTGGTGTTTTCCCCAGTCAGACCCTGACACTCTTGTTGCAGGAACTGAAGGGTGGTAAGCCTATTTGGCAGCCCAATCCAACATAACTAAATTCCACTTCTACTGCTTCCTGTGTAACAGATAGGCCACATTAAGACCAACAAGAAATACGTGGCAATATGTGCACCAGAGGTGCCAAATTTCTCACAAATTTGACTAATGAATGCAGATTTTGCAGCATAACCTGCAGCTGGCATGAACTGCTTTGAATCAAACCCAGTTATGACTTTGGTACCGATGCTGCCTTCTTACTCCAAAGTATTTCTTTTACATTAATGGAAGACTTTGGAAGCTAGGGACACCACTTCAGGGAACTACCGAAAAAAATGTCTCTGGAGCTACCAAAAGCTCTCTGATAGAGTGTTTTGGGTTATGTACACTCAATGTAGTCACATGTCAATGTTCGCAGAAGACCTGCATGAAACTCAGGGTTTGAAAGAGTGCTGGAAATTAGGCATCAGACAATTAATCCCAGGAACAGACATGATATCCCTGATATCCTGATGCCAAGCATGAAGACACTCTGGTAAAATGCTCCACAGTATCAACAGGATCAGAACTGTCAGCATCAAAATATTTCAGAAAGGTATCTGCTTCCTTACCCTCAAGAGATCTCATTGCAGTTTTCATCTAATTGAAATCCATTTTGCTAATACTCATTTGTGCAATAGCAGACTTAGCACTGTACTCTAGAGATCAGGGGTCTCCTCTCTTGGGCATAAACATGGAGCCACACATAGCTATGTGGCAACAAACAAAACCAGTCTCTACCAATGTGGAGGAAAAAAGGGAAACAGAACAATAAAGCAGCATACCAAACACATCCACATTCCCAATGTCTTCCTGCTGCAAGAGTGGATGTGGTGGCAGCTGGGACTTGACACACTCTCTGTCCCATGAGAGGCAGGGGCCTCACAAGTTATTTTGTGAGTCTTGCGGAAGACATTGTATGTCAGCAGTCAGTGACCTTTAATAGGCCATGTCTGCACTATTAGACCTTATGCTTTAGGCCTGAGAAGTCCATGTATTATTTATATAATCTGTAATTTACAGTATCTTTGAGAAAGGGAACATGTATGTGGATCAAGGGGTGGCATCTATTGATTTCACTAGGAGACTATTTTTATTAAGGAATTACAAACCCACATCAGAGCTGACCTGAGCAGGTGCTGAACTGCGCTGTGCTGCATGTCTAGTGTGCCCTTCAGGCCTGTGTTATGCTGCACCCGTGTGCCAAGTGAAAATCCATCTGGGGTCTGTCCAATGCTGCACAAACACAGGATTCACACTATCTGAAGGGACACAGAAGTTATTTGCTATCTACATTCCTTTTTCTGTTCTATCAGCTATTTCATTACACCATTTGCTGCTGGGCATTTCTTACTGAGATGTAGACAGAGCCCCACACCACATCTCTCAGCCACCTTGCCTACCACTCCCTGGTACAGAAGGCAGGCACTCAACTCACACCCTCCACTACTGGGAAAATGCTCAGCTGTACAACTCTTACACCAAGTCAAACTTACTGTGACGGGGGAAACTCACACTAAGATTGCCACAATAAATGCCTCGCTGTCCCTCAGTCTGGTCAGCATGTGAAGATCTCAAAACCCTGAAAACAGTCAAATCCACTGAAAGTACTTTTTATTGGTTTCCAAGTAAAACTAGCAAAGGCCAAAATTATTACCTGGTTTATTGCAGACTCTCCCGTTCCATTCAGTTTTTATTTCTCTATCTGTCCTGGGTTCAGCAGTAGCAGTCAGTTTTCTTCTTCTTGGTAGCTGGTGCAGTGCAGTGCTTTGACTTTCAGCTCTGGAACAGAGCTGATAACAATGATGTTTTGGTTTGGCCAAGGACTTTGTGACCCAAGCTAGCCAAAGAGGTATTCCATACCACAGCACGTCATGCCCAGGATGTAACTGGGAGTTACCCGGAAGGGCTGGTAGACTGCAGGGTTGGAGGAGGTATCAGTCAGTGCTTGGTCAGGCTTGAGGGGGGGGCGAGTTATCGGTTGGCTGGTGGTGAGGTGTTGTATTCTCTTCCCTTGTTATTTCCTTTATCATTGTTATCATTGGTGGTAGCAGTAGTGATTTGTGTTATACCTTAGTTACTAAACTATTCTTATCTCAACCCGTGGGAGTTGCATTCTTTTTGATTCTCCTCTCTGTCCCTCCGGGAGTAGGGGGAGGGCAAGAAGGGGGGGGGGGGGGGGGGGGGAAGTGAGTGAACAAGCTGTCTGACTGGGTTTAACCACACACGACAGATCTTTCCTTCACCTTAAGGTGAAGAAAGTGCACAAGTCCCAGGACTTGCTGAAACATATGTTCATGTCCTGAGGGAACTGGTGGATGAAGTTGCCAAGCCACTGTCTGTCATATTTGAGAAGTCATGGCAGTCCAATGAAGTTCCCACTGCCTGGAAAAGGGGAAACATAACCCCCATTTTTAAAAAGGTAAAAAAGGGAACTACAGTCAGTCTTACCTCAGTGCCCCTCAAGATCATGGAGTAGATTCTCCTGGAAACTATGCTAAGGCACATGAATAAGGGGGTCATTAGTGACAGCCAACATGGCTTCACTACAGGCAAATCATGCCAAATGTATTTGGTGGCCTTCTACAATGGGGCAATGGTCTTGGCAGATAAGGGAACAGCAACTAATATCATTTACCTGGACTTGTGCAAGGCATTTGACACTGTCCTGTGTGACATCCTAGTCTATATTTGGACAGGCATGTGACAGACAGATCACTTAGCAGATCAGAAATTTGCTGAATTGTCGCACTTAAAGAGTTGAGGTCAACGGCTCAGTTTCCAAGTGGAGATTGGTGACAAGTGGTGTCCCTCAGGGGTTAGTACCAGGACCAGTGCTGTTCATCATCTTTGCTGGTATCATGGACAGTGGGATTTATGCACCCTCAGCAAGTCTGCCAACACCACCAACCTATGTGGTGCAGACAACATGCTGGAGGGAAAGAATGCTATCCAGAGGGACCTTGACACACTTGAGAGGTGGGCCAGTGCAGACCTCATGAAGTTCAACCAAGCCAAGTGCAAGGTCCTGCATCTGGGTTGGGGCAATCCCAAGCACAGCTACAGGTTGGACCGAGAATGGCTTGAGAGCAACCCTGTGGAAGACTTGGAGGGGGTGGGTTGACGAGAAGCTCAACATGAGCTGGCAGTTGCTCACAGCCCAGAAAGCCAATAGTGTGCTGGGCTGCATGAAAAGGAGTGTAGTCAGCAGGTTGAAGGTGATCCTGCCCCTTTACTCTGCTCTCATGAGACCCCACCTGCAGTACTGCATTCAGCTTTGGGGCCCCCAACATAAGAGGGACATGGACCTGCTCCAGCAAGTCCACAGAAAGGAGGCCACAGAGATGATCAAAGGGCTGGAGCACCTCCTGTATGAAGACAGGCTGAGACAGTTGGGCTTGTTCAGCCTGGAGAAGTGAAAGCTCAGAGGAGACCTTAGGGCAGCTTCCATTACCTAAAGGGCTGATAAGAAATCTGGACAGGGACTTTTCACAAGTGAGAATGTAGTGGGAAGATCAGGGGGGGGATGGCTTTAAACTTAAAAAGGGGAGATTTAGGTATTAAGATTCTTCACTATGAGGGTGGTGAGACACTGCCACAGGTTGCCCAGAGAAGCTGTGGCTGCCCCATCCCTGGCTGTGTTCATGGCCAAGTTGGATGGGCCTTTGAGCAACTTGGTTTAGTGGCAAATACACGCACACACGGCAAGGCAGTTGGAACTAGATGAGCTTTGAAGTCCCTTCCAACCCAAATCATTCTATGATTCTGTGATTCTATGCTTAAGTCTTCAGATTCAAGTCTCCATTTCAGTTTGGATGTAAGGAACTGTCTGAAGCCAGCCCACAGCTAGAAGACTAATTCACACCTCACATCCTGCACAGAAGCCTCGGCCCAAAGCACCTTATGACCAAATGCAAGAAACCTGGCCAAACCCTGTGACGAAGGAATGGCCGGCAGGCTCGGCGAGGCAGCATGAGCGGCGGGAGGCATGGTAGCCGCACGGTGCGCTCATACAAGCACGGCACAGAGGAGCACCCTGGTAACCCAGCCCCGTCTGGTTACGACAGACTCCCGGAACCGCCAACCTGACCCCGCATTCCCGCCGAGAGACCCCTGACCCTCACCACGCCCGCCGCGACCTCCCACCAGGCAGCGCACATGCGTCACTACCTGCGCAGGCGCCTTCGCCTCTAGAGGCAGGGTTTCACGCTGGCGCTGCGGTCCGTGTTCATTGGGGGTGGGGTAGATGCGCCCCTGGAGCCGGCAGGGTCGATCGGCGAGGCGAGGTGAGGGACGCGAGGCGGCGGGAGGTGGCTGTACTGGCCGAGCGGGTGGGCCCGGCGCCAGCGTCGCCCCTAGCGCAGGGTCTTGGGGAGGGCGCTGAACTCCCGCCGAGCCTCGGCGGTGAGGGGCCGCGGCCTTCTCCTCCCCGGGGCCCCTTTTCGGCGACGGCCGCGATGTGGCCGTACTGGGTCAGGCCGCGAGGCCCGCAGGGGACGTCACCGCGGCGGGCACACCGGTCCGGCGCCAGGTCAGCAGAGAAGTAACAACTGCTGCCGCTAATAAGTTGGTGGGAGGGGGTGTGTGTGTGTTTGGTTTTGGGTTGGTTTGGCGGATTTTGTGTGGTTGGATTTTAATTTATTGTCTTTAAACCTGGTTCTTTGGGGGAGTTTTGAATTGTTGCACCTGTGACACACGAGCGGTGGGAGGGGGTGTTTGCTGGTTTGGTAGGAGCACCGATTTGATCTGGGAGTCCGGAACAATGGGCAAAAGTCAGTTAATGGAGGAAACGTGATCTCAGTGCGCCTAGTGATCATTTTTTGTTATTTACCGTAGCTTAGCTTGTCATAATTATTTCTGATAAGGTGGTATGGACAGGATCTGAAAATGTGATGCAGTGACAACTTTTAATAATCGGGACAAAACCCCTGTCTGCCTCAGTCCTGTTAGCAGTGTTTGGCTGCCTTAGCATTAGGATGCTCTATTGGATTTAAGTGGCAAAACCGTGATAGTGTGAGGGTTGTAGGTGTGGGGTGGCTTCTGTGAGAGCATGCCAGAAGCTTCTCCCATGTTGGATGGAACTAGTGCCAGTTGGCTCCAAGACAGACCCACTTCTGTCCAAAGCCAGGCTACTGTTTGGGGCAGGTTTCTGCCAGGCTCAGTGGAGAGAGGACTCTACACTGCAACAGGCTCTGGGCAGAACGTGTGGCTTCGTGGAGAGAGGAGCCCATGCTGGAGCAGGTTTGCTGCAATATTTGTGACCCTGCGGGGGACCCACACTGGAGAAGCCTGTTCCTGAAGGACTGCAGCCATGGAAGGGACTCACACTGCGGCAGTTCATGAAGGACTGCAGCCCATGGGAAGGACCGACATTGGAGAAGTTTGTGAGGGATTGGCTCCTGTGGGAGGGACCCCTTGCTGGAGCAGAGAAAGGGCATAACCACAGACCTCATTCCCTGTTCCCTTTCTCTGCCTGGGGAGAAATTAGGAGTGAGTGAAATTGACCACAGGAGGAAGGAAGAGTAGGGTGAAGGTGTTTTTAGATTTATTTCCCATCACCCTACTGTAATTTGACTGGTGATAAACTAAATTGATTTCCTGGAGTTGTGTCTGTTTTGCCCATGATGGTTAATTGGTGTGATCTCTGTCTGTCCTTACCTTGACCCATAAGCCTGTCTTTATATTTTCTCCTCTTGTCCAGTTTCCAGCTGAGGAAGGATAGTAATAGAGTGGCTTGGAGTGTACCTGCTAGCCAGCCAAGTTCAACCCACCACAGATGCTTACCGTTCACATTGAGTATGTTGGGAAAGCAAGTGTCTCTTTCCTATACCTTGTCTTTTTTAAATTTATCTTTTGTGCACACACCTCTGTGTGTTGTTTTTTTGTCTGAGGCAGGTGTTTTTTATCTGTGTGGTTGATGGTGTAGAGTACCACTTCAGCAATGAGAATAGGAAAAATAAAGTTTAGGACAGACAAATAAAAAAGATCTCTGGAGGAGAGAGGTGTAATTAGTTATAGCTAGGTAGGCTGCTGACATACATAGGATAAGTTTGGGGATGTTTAGTAGCCAGTGTATGCTTGCTGAGACCAGCTATTTTGGCAGGGCCCTTTGCAGTATGTTAGGAGAGGACTGCTATAAGAATCTGCAAGATAATTACTCCCTTTCATAGTATTCCTGTACTGTTTTTTTATTTCTGGAGGCAGAAAAATGAGAAGGAACTGCTTGCATGGAGTTTATTTTGGAGATGGATAGATTTGTGTCAGAGTGATGCTGCTTCCTTTGCAAAGGTTTTATTTTGTATAATGCTAATAATATTGCTGTCAGCTGCAACCTGGAAATAAATTACACAATACTAGAAATTGTTCATCATAGCATCATGTCATGGTATGGATTGGAAGGGACCTTAAAGATCATCTGGTTCCAACCCCACTGAGACAGGCAGGGACACTTTCCACTAGACCAGGTATCTCAAGGTTAAAAAAGATTCTGCTAAGTGTTTTTTTTTTAGACAGAATGCTGTCCCAAGTGTTGTAAGCTATGTAAGCTATGGTAGAGTTTACCAGTTGTTTTCAAGGCTGTTGTTGATGGGCTCTAAAGACTAACCAGCTCTCATGAGCCTGCCCCTCCTTGTTTTTTTTTTGTCAGACAGTTTAAGAGTAGGAAACATTATTTTGCCTTTGTTTTTCCAATTCTTCAGATTGTGTGAAAATTGTGCCATTCCTGGGAAAGAGGAAAAGGGACTGCAAGAAGTACTGATGCTTGCACTTTTGTAGAGAAGGGGCTTGGCATATTGACAAGAGTATGCAGTAACCATGGTTTCTAAAAGTAACAAAACAGTTGTTCAGAATCTTAGGTTTTTAATTATTGGAAAGTGGTCTCCAAATTAATGTTAACTATCTAAACTGAAGAAGGGGGGAAAATCCCTCACTTTTTTGTTTTTATTTGTTTCTTTTCACAGCATCTTAAGTCTTAACCTAATCTTGATAGCTTTCATATCTTCAGTGCCAAAAAAATCAAGACACTGGGTTAAGAAGGGTTTGTGTTATGGCGATAGTTAAAAAAATAATAATCCCACATTTAGGGAGTGCTTAGGTTCCATTTTATAAATCATATTTGGAATTTTCTGAAATTATTTTTACTATGTTTTGGCTTTGCAGTTACTACAACAGCAGCTGTGCTTCTCTTAAACATGTTCCTCCTGGCTTTGTCTCATTCTGTCATCAAGTGCTCACATAATTGTATGATGTTTCTATGTAGGTTGCTATCGGGAAGACTGGAAATGACACTTTGAGAAGTGGGATATAAATTAATAAATAGCATCATGGGGAGGTGTGCCAGCTCAAAAATACATTTAGCAATTCATAGCTGCTTTCTGATTCAAATCTTGAGCTGCGAAGTTCAGATGATTCCAGATGGCAATGTGAAAATGTATCTCTTCAAAGCTTTCAAAGAACACCAGCCACCACCCTTTGACTGGGTACTACTTTCTTAAAGCCTTTCTTTTGGTGCTTTTTAAATTTGCTGAATGTGTTCTGTGAACTTTTTACCTCTTCTCGAAAGAATGAAATTTTAATGGTAGTCTGATAACACTGCCAGTAGTCATCTTCCATGACCTGTTTCTTTGCGGGGCAAAGTCAGCAGAGAGAAAAGTAAGCATTCCAAATAATTTATAGTGTTATGAAAGACTTGGTTTTGCACAGATGAGTAACTATGAAATCATATGCATAGATTAGCAAAACTGTGAAACAGCATTTGATGTTTGTATTTTACTAGTGTGAAATAATAGCATTCGACATTGTAGTTACAAAGAGATACTCTATTAAGTATGTATTTGAGATAAAAAACTTGCTGCTCTTTGTACCTGTCAAAAAAAAAAAAGTGTGAAAAATAGATGGTAAAACAATGCATTAAAAGTAAGCTTTATTCTCTGGTGTTTTTTTTTTTTTTACTCTTCACAGTACTTGAGGTTTCTGTGTATTTGTGGGTGCCTGCATATTCCAGATTAAAAGATTTTTTGTCAAGTGTTCCAACTACAATTACAACTTACAGTCTCACAGGTGGGAGTTTTGTTTGTTTTACTTCCGGTTTTGCATGAAAGAATTGAAAAATTTGTGGAGAATCTTGCATTTTAGAAATGTTTTAGAAATTGTGAACACTCCTTCTGAGCTGTCCAGTTTTCAAGGCAATGAGATACTCCTAAAAGGCTCTCAAGAGTAAATGCTCTCAGACTACACATACAGTATGCGGTAAGGAACTTTATTTTGCTACAGCTACAAGAAATGTAGATCACCCACTCTGTGCAAGACCAGTGAGTATTCAGCATTTCATGGGTTAAAGCCCATAAAGCAAGGTGATATGGTAGACTTAGGAGGGGGAAGAATACTCTTTAAAGTTTATATCTGCTGTTAAGTACAAGATAAATCTTATGTATTTTTTTGTGGCAAGTAGCGTACTTTCTTTCCTAGTCCTAAGTATATTTTTAAATTTCTTTTACAGAGTGAAAGGTGGTGTCATATGACAGAGCCAAAATGCTGGATGACATTAAGAAGCGGTTTGAATTTCCTAATGCAGTTATTCAGTCACAGGTAATTTTTTTTAAAAAACATTAAGCGAATTGAATTGTTTATGGAAACTTTTGTTCCAAGGCCTGCTACCTGCCTGTAAAAAGGTGATGAAGAAGATGCTGGGGATGGTGAGGGGTTTGCTGCAAAGGCAGAAAGCCCTAGAAGTAGAGTGTTTTTAAGTTATAAACAAATACTAATTGCCTTCTCTGTGTAATCCAGACATTGGACATAGTTGCTCATCACTGTAAAGTCTCTGCAAGAAAATCAGAAACCTTCCATGACTGGAAGGTTTAAGTGGAGCAAATGGGTTTTAATGACCCTGTGATCTTGTGAGAAGCCAGGAGTTACCAGATACCATGTGTGAGGTTAAAATACTTGACAGTACTCTACAGAACTGTCTTTAGAACTGATCTGCTTTCTTCCTGTCTGATGATAGCTGAAGGACTACTGTAGTCTTATCTGACATCTAAGAATAACTGTGTTTACCTCCACTGTGATCAGCAGACCAAACATTTTCAGAGCTATGCATTGCCTCCTGGTCATAATCACCTGAAATTTTCTCATGTGCATGAAGTGTTTACCATAGCATTTTTAATGGACACTAAGAAAAAAATAGACTGTTTAAAAAATACACGTTCTTTGCTTTGGCCATGTCTCATTTCAGTATTAAAAACATATCTCTTTTGCTGTAAGCTCATTGGTAACTTCCCTGTTTTCTTCCTTTTCCTGTTTTGAATTCAGGATTAAATAAGTAGCCATTTGTTTGATAGAATAAGTTGATGTGCAACCTGGTGTTTCTGTTGCCTTTTCAATTCAGCTCAGTCTACAGTGGTTTACAGTAATTAAGTTTGAAAGAGAGAGAAGTCCTCTTGTGATCAGTTTCGTGTTTAGGAGAGGAAGTCATGTCTCTGCTAGGATTCATGTAAGGTGTAGTGAAGTGTATTGTACTGCTTATGAGTTCATATCACTACTAGCCTCGAAGCATAGGATTTTGCGCCTTTGAACCAGGTTATTCAGTGCGGAAGAATATCACCATGGTACAAGTACTGCTGAAGTGTCTTGGTTCATCACAACAGCTGCACATCATTAAGGGCTACCAGTTCACTTTGGTTGGTTTTGTGCTGTGCTTTGGTTGTTTTGCTAGTTTCCATTTATATTCTATGACCCTTGAAAAGCATGCTGTAATCTTCAAACTGTCATCAGGCCAGGATCCAACTTCTCTTTTTTGAGATCAGGACATCTGCTCTGCAGAGCATGTAATCTACACAGACAAGGATCAGCAAAGTGAGGAACTTGAGCATAATTTGTAGGTCAAAAAAAGTTTACCATTCTATTCAAATTCAAGTTTTGGAGTGCATTGGACTAATTTACATTTTGACTTTCCTGTATAGCTCACTGCAAAAGCCACTGTATTGATAAGCCCCTTTTCCAGTATAAGAAGAATGTTTTAAGAATGTGGGTGTGAATTAATTTCTGAATGTCCTTACAAGCAGGAAAAATAAAAAATAATAGAAGATCCACTTTGTAAGTGCCCTAAAAAGTTCTAATCTGCCTGGGGAGCATGTTGCTGTAGTTGGTTTTGCAACGCAATAACTGCAGAGAAACAGATACACATATATGACTTTGTCCCATTTTCTAATTTTGTTCTCGGGATAGTAAAATTCCCAAATAAAAACCAGTCTTTATAAGTCAAAAGTGTTAGAATACATATCCAGACCTTTGAAAGGCATAATCTTCCTAATCGAGGAAGGTTTAAAGTGTCATCTTTCCTGGAGATGAGAACTGTTATCTCAAGAGTGCTATTGTTTGTTATGTCAGCTTAGCAACTAGTATCTAAATGAAGTGTAAAAAAATCCTGATAGAAGAAGGAATGTGAAAACATTTCAAATAATGTGTTCCTTTCTTTTTATGCACTAAAAAAACCAGGAATGTCCTTATTACTTTTTTTCTGGCTGACTTCCTAGTTTACTTTTTCCAAAAGTAAGCATCTGTCCTTACCATAATGTAAATGCAGCTGCTGTTCTGGGTACAGTGATAATCTGAAACATTTTTGTCCTCTTGCTGCAAAAAAATGTGTATGTTTCTCACAGAGAGGGTTTTCTATGTATCCGTATCGATGATTAAGAAACGAGACGGAGTTAGGCATTACAGATCAGTCAGGAAACAAATGCCTGGATTCAAACACCTTAAACCCTTTCAAAGTATTCCAGTATCTCAGTCCACATTTAGATTTTTAAAAGCAGTTTGAGGAAATATGTTCCTTCTGTCAAAATAGAATGAAATGCTTACTCTTAAACTTCAGATGAACAAATACATGCTGTTCTGATAAGCATTTTTTTTGAGGACCTTGAAAATTTAGATCTTGTTAATGATCTCTGCCACAGAATAGCTTTATGAGGAATACTGTTAACTTCAGATGCCTTGTTTAAAATAAATAAAGCGTTTCTGGCAGTAAATACGCTAGGGGATATGTAAACTGCCTAAGTGAAATGATTGTATGCAACAGCAGTGTAAATTCTTCCTATTTGAGAATTAAAAAATAGTGCTTGGTCTGTGTGTGTTCTTTTTATTTCTTTTTGTCTTTTAGGCAGTGGGTCATCTGATTGCTGCAGTACTGAAAGAAAATGTTTCTTCAGAGAAAATCTGGCAGGCGTCTGACCAGGTCTGTGAAATTCTCTCACTTCTGTCTCCTCTCCTATCCATATGTACTTACATTTTTTCTATGTTTTCTGATTCCCCTCTGTGTAATAAATCCTGGAAGATAACTTAGGTAGTTAGCAGTATATGTCTAGGTGGACAGATAGAAATAGCGTATCTCTGGGGTCAGAAGAGCAGTATCACTTCCATCAGAAGTCTGAATGGCAGAAATCTTAGTTCTGCAGATATACCAACGCCTAGCTCTGCCCAATTTAAGAGCAAAATTTATTTGCATTTATTTACGTTACTGAAAGTGAAGCGCCATATGGTGAGACTTTATCACTTAAGTAGGAAGGTGTTTTACATCACTTAAAAAAGTCAAAATTATGACATTTCACATACGTGTATTGGTGTTATTTTTAACATTAGCTAAGGAGAGGTTTTATCTCTTGAAGAGAAAGCATAGTGTAAAGGCATACTTTGTGTTTTAGATGAGTCAAGCTTGCCCAAGTGCTGGTCTGTCTTGTTAACTGAGATACCTATGTAATACTGGCATTTGGAAGTGTCGCAGCAACATAGGAGAAGTGTTAGTTAAGATTTGTTCTTCTGTTTTTCCTCACCAAATGCTAACTTGTACAGAAAGGAGCAGAAGATTATTTGTGGATTTTTCCTCCCAGTCTGAACCCTTAAAAAAATAAATAAAATAATCCCCAAACTAGCAAACCCAAACCTGAAAAGTGTTGAGTTGTGATGTGAGGGAATGTGGAGGGGGTGTGTAGTTTCTGTAACAGAAACTACTTTAACAGTCCAGGATCGTGTTCCCAAATGACATTATGTTTTGAGGTACAAGCTGACTCTTCCCATTATGCTGCCCCATAAAGGTTTTAAGCTGAAATACAGCAAAACCTTCTGAAACATTAAGAAGTAGAACATTGTGCTGTTCAGACATTAGTTACTCTTTTTAGACAGGAGTATTTTGCAGCGTTCAGTTATTTCAAAATGTCCCTTGTTTCCCCATTTGGAAGCTACGAAGTCAGCAAAAGAGCCTGTGAATACAAATTTAGTATAAAAACTAAAGCAACAGTTTTAATGGATACAGCCAAATCTTTGTGCTTCCTAACAAACGAAGAGCACTTTGTAGCATGAGTAAAGGCAGCTTACCTTTGGATAGCCCCTTGAATGCCTGCCTGTAGCTGTCTGCAATACATCTTGCTGTAGACAGAGCTGATGTAGCAGTTGCTGAGTTTTTTCCAATTACATCTTGATTTCTTTTAAAGAAAGTGAAATTGTTGAAAAATTTCTTTGCCTTACTCTTTTAGAATCATAGAATAGAATCATAGAATAGTTAGGATTGGAAAGGACCTTAAGATCATCTAGTTCCAACCCCCCTGCCATGGGCAGGGACACCTCATGCTAAATCGTATCACTCAGGGCCACATCCAGCCTGGTCTTGAACACTGCCAGGGATGGAGCATTCACAACCTCCCTGGGCAACCTATTCCAGTGCCTCACCACCCTAACAGGAAAGAACTTCCTCTTTATATCCAATCTAAACTTCCCCTGTTTTAAGTTTTAACCCATTACCCCTTGTCCTATCACTACAGTCCCTAATGAACAGTCCCTCCCCAGCATCCCTATAGGCCCCCTTCAGATACTGGAAGGCTGCTATGAAATCTCCATGGAGCCTTCTCTTCTCCAGGCTGAACAGCCCCAATTTCCTCAGCCTGTCTTCATACGGGAGGTGCTCCAGTCCCCTGATCATCCTCGTGGCCCTTCTCTGGACTTGTTCCAACAGTTCCATGTCCTTTTTATGTTGAGAACACCAGAACTGCACGCAGTACTCCAGGTGATGTCTCACAAGAGCAGAGTAGAGGGGCAGGATCACCTCCTTCGACCTGCTGGTCACAGTTCTTTTGATGCAGCCCAGGACAGGTTGGCTTTCTGGGCTGCGAGCGCACACTGCCAGCTCATGTTCATTTTCTCAAGTCCTTCATTGCAGGGTTGCTCTGAATCTCTTCTTTGCCCAACCTGTAGCTGTGTCTGGGATTGCTCCGACCCAGGTGTAGGATCTTGCACTTGTCATGGTTAAACTTCATGAGGTTGGCATCAGCCCACCTCACAAGCATGTCAAGGTCCCTCTGGATGGCATTCCTTCCCTCCAGGGTATCAGCCAAACCACACAGCTTGGTGTCATCGGCAAACTTGCTGAGGGCGCACTCAATCCCACTGTCCATGTGTAGCGACAAAGACGTTAAGCAAGACCGGTCCCAACACCGATCCCTGAGGGACACCACTCGTTACTGGTCTCCAGACGGACATTGAGCCATTGACCACAACTCTTTGTGTGCGCCCATCCAGCCAGTTCTTTATCCACCAAGTGGTCCATCCATCAAATTGATGTCTCTCCAATTTAGAGACAAGGATGTCGTGTGGGACAGTGTCAAACGCTTTTCCCAAGTCCAGATAGATAACATCAACTGCTCTACCCCTGTCCATCAGTTCTGTAGCCCCATCACAGAAGGCCACCAAGTTGGTCAGGCAGGATTTCCCCTTAGTGAAGCCATGCTGGCTGTCACCAAGCACCTTGTTGATTTTCATATGCCTTACTTAGTATGCCTTCCCGGAGAATCTGCTCCAAGATTTTGCCAGGCACAGAGGTGAGACTGACTGGGCTGTAATTTTCCGGGTCATCCATTTTCCCCTTCTTGAAAATGGGGGTTCTATTTCCCTTTTTCCAGTCGTTGGGAACTTCACCTGACTGCCATGGTTTCTCAAATATGATGGCCAGCGGCTTCGCAACTTCATTTGCCAGCTCCTTCAGGACCCACGGATGGATTTCATCAGGTCCCATGGACTTGTGCATGTTCAGATTTTTAAGATGGTCTTGAACCAGTTCCTCTCCTACAGTGGGCACAAGGTCTTCATTCTCACAGTCCCTGTATCTGCCTTCCAAGACTTGGTTGGTTTTGTCAGAGCCTTTGCCTGTGAAGACTGAGGCAAAGAAGTCATTTATAACCTCAGCCTTCTCCAAATCCCGTGTAGCCAGTTCTCCTGAGAGCTTCCTGAGGGGGCCTACATTCTCCGTAGTCTGTTTTTTATTTGCTATGTCCTTGTAGAATCCCTTCCTGTTATCCTTAATACCTCTAGCTAAGTTTAATTCTAACTGGGCCTTAGCTTTCCTAACCTGGTCCCTAGCTTCCCGGACAACATCCCCGTACTCTTCCCATGCCACCTGTCCTTGCTTCCACTTATTATAAGCCTCTTTTTTCATTTGAATTTTCCTTGGGAGCTCCTTATCCATCCAGAGAGGTCTCCTGGCCCTCCTGCTGCACTTCCTTCTGGTTGGGATGCAACACTCCTGAGCTTGTAGCAGGTGATCCTTGAATATCAACCAAGAGTCTTGGGCCCCCCTGCCCCCTAGGGCTGTATCCCATGGAACCTTCTGAAGCAGGTTCCTGAAGAGGCCAAAGTCTGCTCTTTTGATGTCCAGCACAGTGAGCTTGCTGCACACTCTTCTCACTGTCCTGAGGATCTCAAATTCGAGCATCTCATGATCGCCGCATCCAAGGGTGCGCTGGAGCATCACATTTCCAACGAGCCCTTCCCTGTTGGTGAGCATGAGGTCAAGCATGGCACCTCTCCTTGTCGGCTCCTCTATTACTTGCAGAAGGAAGTTGTCTTCTACACAATCGAGAAACTTCCCGGATTGCTTGTGCCAGGCCGTACCGTCCTTCCAACAGATGTCAGGGTGGTTGAAGTCACCCATGAGAACAAGGGCCTGTGAGCGTGAGGGTTTTCCTATCTGTCTATGGAGTGCTTCATCTGCAGGTTCTCCTTGATCAGGCGGTCTGTAACAGATCCCGACAGTAATGTCTCCCATAGCTATATTCCCTTTAAGCCTGACCCACAAACTCTCTGTGGACTGCTCACCTGTCCCCAGACAGAGTCCCATACTCTCCAGCCTATCCCTAACATAAAGGGCAACTCCCACTCCCCGCCTGCCAGGCCTGTCTTTTCTAAAGAGCCTGTAACCTTCCGTTCCAACACTCCAGTCATAGGAGCCATCCCACCATGTTTCTGTGATGCCTATTATATCATACCCCCGTAGACGTGCACAGATCTCTAATTCCTCTTGTTTGTTCCCCATGCTACAGGCATTTGTGTAGAGGCATCTGAGCCGAGCTCCAAATGATGCCATCTTATTGGCTGGAGCGGCTGGGATATCCCTACATTGCTCCAAGCATTTATTATAGGTTCTGGCAACTGACTGGGTGTGTTGAAATCGAATGATGCCCCCGTCCCCCGACACATCTAGTTTAAAGCCTCCTTGACCAGTCTGGCAAGCCTCCTACCAAAACTGCTCTTTCCCTTCTTTATCAGACCAGCTCCACCAGCCCCCAGTAGACCTGGCCTACAAGCTTGGGTCCCATGTTCAAGACACCCAAACCCCTGACTATGACACCACCCTTTTAACCATTTATTAACCTGGC
Organism: Pezoporus wallicus; assembly: GCF_028554395.1. Classification (NCBI taxonomy): domain Eukaryota; kingdom Metazoa; phylum Chordata; class Aves; order Psittaciformes; family Psittacidae; genus Pezoporus; species Pezoporus wallicus. The sequence continues at coordinate 881,861 of NW_026642858.1, read as the reverse complement.
TAATCCTCCTAGCTTTTTTTTAGGTCCTCCCCTGTATCCTGGAGAATTGATGAAAAGACTGTCTGAGCTCCAGAGCCCCTAACCGCCTCCCCCAGGGCTCTGTAGTCCTTCTTCATGTTCCCCAGGCTACTACTATCTATATCCCTAGCACCCACATGTGTCACCAGGAATGGCTAATAGTCCATGGGACTTACTAGAGCAGGCAGCCTCTCTGCCACATCCCTGATCTGTGCCCCTGATAGGCGACACACCTCCCTTGAGATGGGGTCTGGCTGGCAGACGAGTGCTTCTGTCCCTTTCAATTTAGAGTCCCCTACTACTATGACCTGCCGCTTTTTCCTAGCAATGGAAAAGGTTTCCTGGGAAAACCTTTCTTGGGTGTAGAACCTGTACCCCAGCTTCCTCACTTGTGCTAAGTCTTCAGTTTTTATTTAAAAGTGTGTTTAAGATGAGTGAAAAAAAAATCAGTGTCAGCTTTCTCATTGCATTTGTCTCCTGGTTTTGCCTTCAGACTCCTGCTCTGAACTTACTTTGGGAGTACTGCTGCAGTGAGAATGTTGCGTTGCGAACAGCCTGCTCTGAGGGATTGGTGGCACTTGTTGCAGAGAAACATGCTGAGCTAGACTATGTTCTTCATGGAGCTCTCAACCTAATTCCCTCAGCAAGGTAATGTTTGGTTGCCTAATCTTGTGCCTTTTGTCATTGCTATTCCCTTGTAAATACAGGGGAAGAGGAAAGGTTCTGTAAATTAACAGGGTCTTCAAATAAGCTGTGGCATTAAAGGACTGTCCTTGGGCTGTCACTTTGCTGAAGGCTGCTGCTTTCATCTTGGCAGTTTGTCGTTGTGGGTCTGACTTAAAAACTCATAGAGTATCCTACGTGTGTTGGCTGAAATTGTTAGCTGTTCAGACTAATGCTCTGAACTTAGAACTGTTGCTCACATACAGTCACCATAAATCTGTGGGTGGGGATAAGGAACGCTATATTTTATTTCCCTGTCTGCTGAGGAAGAAATCACTTTACGTAGCTCTGCAAAATTCTGTAAATATAATGTCTACATCTCACAGTGGTGTTTTGAGCTAGACTGGCCTGTGCAATGTACTGAAAGAATGCAGTTGTGAGGGAAAAAAGACACTGCACATAAAATTTACAATGGGAAGTCAAGTGATGCTTGGGAAGATGTTTCCGTTCAATCTTACAAAGTTCCATGGGGTTATCTTTGTCTCCTCTGATTTTTGGCAGCTAACTGGATTTCTGCACTAAGGTTTCTCATTCACTTCCTACAGAATGCTGGAGTCGGTTTTAGCCAAGCCAGCTAGTTGGTGCTACACTTGTGATGTATTGTGCTGATGGGCTTAACAGCTGGTTGCAAGAGCCATGTTGTTCATGACATGTTTTTCACCTCTTCTAACCCTCACATCATCAGTTTTAGTCTGAGGTTTCTAATGGTCACTTTGAGGCAGAGGTGAAGTTAGGTTTGAGTAAACTAGTGAAATGCTTCAGAAACAAGACATTTTTAAAGAGATTACTTCTTTCCTTGTGACTTCATTGTTTACAGCTAGGATCTTGCTGTGAAGGTACTGTCTCTATACTTAGTTTGCAGTAGGTGGTTGTGGATCCCTAGGAAAGGGTTTGTAAATATATTTACATAATATGAATAATTTCTGCAAAGCAGTGCCCTCCAAATTAAAAATTTTGCTACTTCAGTTTGGGGTTGAGAGAAGAGTTGCCACTGTTAACAAAGAAGTAAAAGCACCTGTACTTAGACTATGGAAACCTGAGTCCATAGTGGAGGGAAGGTTTATTAGCTGTGGCTTGCAGATGAAGAAATGTGAAATTCCTGTTCAGCCAAGGGTTTGTTACAGCATTAGTGATTTATAAGGAAATTAAATGCTAATACAGTTTTGTACTTGAGAAAATAAAAAGTGTAAAATGGGATATTAAGGATTGAGTTAACCTTAAAAACAGAATCAAGGTTATGTTGAATGGGCTTGTATATGTGGCATTTCTGTATCATTCTTAGATTTTTTCCATATGTGAAACCAACACATATCACTGATTGCTTAGTACATGCTGTTAAATTACCCAGGAACATTTTATGAGTTTTCAGCTTCTTTCTGCTGCCATCCCAGTCCCAAGCTGCTATGGATGTCTGTGGGTTTAAAATGTCTGTAGACTCAGGAGCTGACTGAACTTCAGATTGGTTCATTTTAGTGCTGGTACTGTTGTTTTTTTTTTTTACTGACTCTTAGAATTATAGCCTGCTGTTCTTCATTCTGTTCCGCCTGCCAAATTTTCATCCAGGTTTGCTCTGTGGCTTTGCAGTGCTGTGTGCACAGTGTCTGTAAAAATAAAGTAAGTATGAAATTAGCTGCCAGTGGACAGGCATTTGCAATTGCTGAGCATCTTTTAGTGCTGGATGGAGGTAGGTGAATGTTTTATTGGCAAAGACCATTCATGTTGTGTACTTGCTTCTCTTCCATTGTGGTGAATTTAGCAGGGATTTAGTGCACCTGGTGGGTTTCATTTTGTCAGGTGTATCAAATTCTGTGTACTAGGTAAGACAATTTGCTTTGATAAAGGTGAATATTGAGTGTTTATCTGAGTTGACTTCATATAAGATTAACGCTATCTGTTCGTTATACAAATGGGACTCTATTCTTACCTCTCCGGTACGTTGTTGTGCCATAACTGTCTCTCAGACCCAATTTTGAGTTTCCTTTGTTGCCCCAACAGTTTAAACCTCATGGAACATAGTATTTATAGGTGTGTTTGTATGTGTATGCATGTATGCAAAATATGGATACACGTGTAAACATATACACATTTTTACACATTTTTAAGATTGGTCTCCAGCTTTCTATGTAGAAGATAATGGAAAAACTCTGTGGTCAATAAAGAATGAGCATAAATAATTAAACCAATCTGTTAAAAACCTGTGAAACAATGGATTATGGTAATCTCTAAGATTGTCAGAAGGATTTCTGTGTTACATATTAACGTAGTCTAAATGTGTGTATCAACTCATAACTTAGGAATTGTAGAGTATACTGCACTGTATGTCAAACAGCTAATAATATATCCTTTTTCTCATGTCTTAAATGAGTATGATGGTTTGTTTGTCCTGTGAGAGGGTTACACAAATTCTGCATAGTTTCTTGTTTACAGCTTGTCATCTGAGGAGTTCCTGCAGTGTTCCATTCATTGATGGAGAAGTGGAATTGCAGACAAAATAGATTTCTCAGATTTTTTTTTCCTGGTAGGAAGAAAGGAAGGGGGAGCAGCGAGAAGGGAAAAAAAACCAACACAAGCTGTGACTATGACTTTTTCTGTTCCTCTGCTTCTACATTTTCACCTCGTGAAAAGTGTGTTTCATTATAGAATCCAGGCTATTTTCTTGAGGGACTTGTTTTGGATCTGGCGTGGTCTGGTTGGAAAGGTGTGAAAAAGCACTTTATGAAGAGGAGAGCAAAATTTTGATAGTTGTACTTTTGGTCTTGTAAGCTCAGCCAAGCAGTAGTAAGCTGTATACTTAAGCTTTTTACTGCATGGTCAGAGAGGCTTTTTTTCACCCTTTGTGGTGGACTTCATTGATTTCATTAGTGTCTCTCCAGCAGAATATGGAAATTCCTATCAAAATTTCAGAAATGATGTTGTTTCTTAAATTTTCCTGAATGTTCAATTAAACAAGATAGGAGGAGGAAGATAAAGTAGCTGTATGTATTTCTTTCTTATAGTCCTTGGTTCCTGAGATCAAAAGTCAGAAAACTAGGTGTCTCAAGTGTCTTTTCTGACAGTATGATTTCTCTTGCTTTTGCTTGCTAGACAGGAGGAAATTTGTGATGTTTACCTGTATACTTGCATTCAGAGAAAAGTTTTTAGCATGTTAAAAGCACCAGTTTCAGTTAAGCTGGAGACAGCAAATATAGTTGTAAGATACGGTAGAATCAAATCATCAAAAGTTTTAATTGATGGATTAATTATACTCTCTGCTGTGTTGTTAGTTACGTGAAAAGGAGAACAAAGACACATGGATTTACAACTTGTGTAGGCAGATGTGAAGAAGTTCTTAAGGAGAACTCTAGGATTCTGGTTTTCTTCCTGGATTCCTTCTTTTATGGAAGAATCAACTAATGTAACTGCATGTGACAGTCATGTATTTCTCCTTATCAACAGGAATGTACATGGTTTAGTAAAAACTATTTTGAAATTACTACAAATTCAAGCCATTCAACTGGGAGAAGATGGAAATGAGGCTGTCTGGAATCTTTATGGCATCAGGTTAGTTTCACTTTGGTTTTATTTAGATACCATAACAGTTTTTTTTCTGATTTTTTTCACTGGCTTTCTGCCTGTGTTTTTTTGGTTTTGTGTTTTTAGGTTTGTTTTTTTTTTTTTGGCTGGTTGGTTTGGTTTTGTTTGGTTGGTTTCTTTTTGATTTTATTCTGTTCAGGTAAGTAAGCACTGCACAGGTTGTCTGCAGAGATTGTGGAATCTCTATCTTTAGAGATACACCAGATTGCATGTGATACTGAGCCAGCCGAAATGATTCTTCAGTGGTGACCATTTCAAGCTAAATGACTTTCTGATTCTAAGATCTGTTGTTGTTGTTGAAAGTTTCAAGGAGTTTTTGTAGTACAGGGGTAAGATTGCCACCATAAGCTCAAAAGGGGCAATGGTAACATGAAGGCTGAGTGTGAGAAAGAGCAAATAAATACTGTTACTTGTTCACATATAGTAGCTCAATGATTGCTAGTAGTCCTTTTTAATAAGTCTTGTTTTAAGACTGTGGACCTCTTCCCTCTCACTTGTTTTTCCTGCTTTATTCCAGTTATCAAATAAGGTTCCTAAATGCTTTTACTGTTAAAATGCTTGCCATATAAAATAAATGATTTAAAGATGCATTCAGAGCTCTCGTATAAAGCTGCTTGTCAGGTGGTAGCAGCCTTCGTACGGGGACATCTTGGTGACTTCATCTAGCTGTTGAAAAACCATGAGTCAGTGCTGACATTAACAGCCATTATTATATCTACTTGGCAGATGTCTTGAGCATTTTTCAAGTTGCATCTTATGCAGTTAAGAGGTATTGTAGCAGGCCGTAGCTCTAATGCTTTAAGGGTCTAAAAGGCACTAGTTGGAAGACAGGAATCGTGTTTTAAGCGAAACAAAATACTGAATTAAAACAGACTGTGGAGCACTTGATGTGCTTGCATTCATGAAATCCTGTGTGCCTTGGTTTTTCTAGCTATATCAGTTCTTTCTACAAATTCTACTGTCCTATAGAACAGGTGTAACTGAAGGCAAGTAATGAAGGGCGGGTAGTAAGGTGGAACCCTCTTGGAAACTTTAAAAGTAAATAAACTCATTTAAAGTCTTGTGGTAGAAGAGGTTAAGTTCAAGTAATCCAGGCTATGTGTGAAAAAGAGTAGGAGGATGTGGCTGAAGTGAAGAAATGGCCTCTCCCCAGTAGGGTGAAGAAATGTTACCACTTTTTGGTTTGTTTTCCCCCAGCTACCAAAAGAAAAATTGCTGGAAACATAAGGCAGGTGAAACTTGGTCATCCAGAATAGTTTAAAATAATAGAAAACTGAAAATAGCAGCAGACTAACACTTAGCCTGTACATTTTTGGTTTTCCTTTTGTTTCCGAAGTCAGATTTCTTGGCTTGTTTCTGAATATCTAGGAGGCTATTCTTTTTTAGTGTACACAAAGGTCTGTCTTTATTCAGTGACTTGTTATGTAACAATTTTTGTAGTTGTGTTTATCAAGTGCCATTAAAACTTGATTTCTGGAAGAAATAAAAGATTGTATACCATAACTCACCAAGAGTAACCTCCTCTTGAAGTGTTAATATATTATGCTATCAACTATGCAGAAGTATTCCATACAAAAATCATCAATGAAGAATCAAAAAGCACAGTGTGTTCTCAGGTAGTTTTCTGTTGTGATCTCTGTTGGGTCGTTTTAAAACTAGCGTTACAGGATAATAAATAAGTTTGGTTTAGACTAATGTTAATTTTGGACAGTAGAATTACTTTTAAAATGCTGCCTGTTGATACAATGTAGTATCATGAACAGTTCTGGAAAAGAAGTAAGAGAAATTAGTGTCTGTAGTTTTGGGGGGGGTTGGTTGAGTTAGCTTTTCCCGTAGCAACCATCATAGTGCTGAGCTTTGTATTTGCAGCTAGAATAGTGTTGATAATATACCAGTACTTTGGTTTCTACTGAGCAGTGCTGTTTTTGCATCCCACCCCCACCCCTTCAGATGGGTACCAGTAAGGTGGGAGTGTGCAAGACTTTGGGAGGGGACATAGCCGGGACAGCTGACCCAAAGGGATATTCTATAGTATAGGACATTGTGCTCAACAATAAAAGCTAAGAGAAAGAAGTTGGGGATATGGGGGGGCATTCATTATTGAGATGATGTTAAGACATGTACTGAAGCCCTACTACGTATCCCAGGAAGTGGCAGGGCATTACCTGCTGATGGGAAATAGAGAGTAAATCCTTTTGTTTGACTTTCCGTTCATGTGTGGCCTTTGCTTTTTCTTAATTAATCTTCCTATATCACAACCTACAAGTTTTTCATATTGTTTTCTTCCCATGTGCTGAGGAGAGGGAGTGAGGGAGCAATTTGGTGGGCACCTGTAGACAGCCAAAGTCAACCCACCAGGTAGGTTTTCCAATTTCATCTGGGGAAGTCTCTGTAATTCTAATCCTGAGATTCTCCACTTTCTGTAAGCAAATTAACCATGGAGAACAGGGAATTGATTACCTCTGTTACTGCAGGAAGTGGGAAATGTTCCTTTTACCCATGTAAGTCAGTAGAAAACTGCCTCTCCTATCACTGAATGTTGGGATTCCTAATTGTTTCCATAAACTGTGTAAATGCAGCTGGTTGGGTTTTGTTAGGGTTTTGGGGGTTGTGTGTTTGTTGTGTTTTGTTTTGCTTGTTTGGTGTGTGTTTGTTGTGTTTTGTTTTGTTGCTTTTGTTTGGTTTGTGTTTGTTTGTTGCTGTTGTTGTGTTTGGTTTTCTTTTTTTAATAAGTAGCGTTCCAGTGGTGGATAAATACCAAAGCAAATCTGATGGGATTTTTTAAGGATGCATGACTTTTAAACTTGCACATGGAATGATTGGCAGTGTTTGTTACGAAGTTAGGAGGTGTTGTAGCAGAGATAGAAGTAGTTTGCAAGTTGGTTTCACTGTGGACTAGAACTGAGCATTCCCAGGGGATTTATTTGTCATATAGCATAAAGCTCTATATTTTCTATGTGTATTAATGTAGCTGTCCAGTAACCTAAGCTCAGGCTGAATTGAGTGGGAAGACAGGGAAGAGGGGTTTTCGAGGAGTGCTTGTCAGCCTTCTCAGTGCAGAGCTTTGGCTGTAAGTATCTGCTGAAAGCCATTTAACCTTTTTTTTTCTTTTTTTTTTTCCTTTTTTTTTAAATGAACTAGTATTATACATTATTCTTAATGTGATTACACATTGTTTTGTCTAAAAATTCTGGAGAGCTGAAACTTTCTGAAAATCAAAATTAATTCAGAGCAGGTAGAAAAATACTTTTAAAATGCATATTTGATAAAGTGCTGTTCCCCCTTTCTGAAAGGACCAGGGTCAATGCTGCATACACAGAAAATTATGTTAATAGCAGACATTGTTTCCTCATACAGAAAAAGCAAACTGACACTGAATTTGTGCTTTAAATCTGGTTGGTGTGCTCTTTTGTCCAGAGATGTAACAAGAACATTGAGATGACATTAGAAGTAATTTTTGTTTTATTGTTGCCCCTTACATAAAATGTATAACTTTGTTTCCCTAAACACTTATGTATTTACAGGTGGATAGCTGCTGTGTCTGGTTGTGATTTTTGCTTTATCCTGAACCCAATATTTTCACAATAATTTAGGGTAGTAGCACTGTAATGTCACTCAAACATGTGCATTTTATGACTCTTCAGTTAGTATTAATGATAAATTATACCTACACACCTGATTTTTCCTACTGCTAATAGCGTTACCAAATGGAACTTTTTCAGGCTGCACATTTTAGTATTTCATTATCAATCAGTGTTCAATATGGAACTTAGCTTATTTTTTTTCAGCAGCGAGTTCAGTGCAGTTTTGTGAATTTTAGAACACACAAAATCTGTCATAGAAGTCTTGCCTTTTTTTCTGGATAGTAAGTAATTTTTTATTTCCGACTTGATACATCACATGTGCTGACTGACTTCAGTGTCATAGCAACATTTAGATGACTTCATTACATTCTTTTCATTAGGAAAGGTAATTCTAAAAGTATGACAAAGCTACTAAAATAAACTGCTGCTGTAACTCTGCATGTCTCTACAAGGCTATGGACTTTAAAGGTCCTGGCATGGTATGTGAACAGTATTTCTAGACTGCTGCCTGATAAATGATACTGTCAAAAACCAAAACCCTAACAAAACAAGCAAACCAACCAAGCAAAAAACACAAAGAGAAACAAAACAGAAAAATCTATTCCCCTCCCCCCCCAAAAAAAAAACACAAACCAAAACCCATGAACAAAACAAAAAAGTCTGAGCTTCATAAATTTTTTTTTTTCAATCTGAATTTGCCAGTTTCAATTACCAGCTTCTGATTCTTGTATGCTAACTTGACACTTGTTGCTTTATGGAATTTGTGTTCTCAGTGAAGGTACTTGGGTTGCAATGACAATATCCCTTAATATAATGTCATTATCTTGTGCTAATAAGCTTAATAATATGCTTATTAGTATGTGTTTTTCCAGGTCTTCATGAGACAGCCATGGGAAGAATTAAACTTCTCTGTATTTTTAATAACTGACTTGAAAGACAGTGTCCTGATTTTAGCTGTAACATTTTTTTTTTCTTCTCCTTCCTAGTATCTAGTGCAGTGCTGTGTTTCAGCTTTAGTCTGAGAACAATGCTGGTAACACACCCTTGTTTTAATTGTTGCTCCTTAGCACTTAACCCTGGTCAAGGGCTTTTCAGTCTCTTATACTAAGCCAGTGAGGAGGGGCAGAGGAAGCTGCGAGGAAGCAGAGACAGGACACCTGACCCAAGCTAGCCAAAGAGGTATTCGTATTGAATGCATATGTTGCCTTTCCATTTATTCATACAGCCCTGCTCTCTCAAGTGTTTCTAGCAGATCTGTGGCAATTGGCAAGACTCTTCCAACTTTCCTCACTTGCTATTAGGAAAATTGCTTCCATTTTGAGAGCAGGCAAGTATCATTTTGTCTGCTGTTAAGCTGTTGGTATCCCAGAGAAGAATATATAGTTGGATGAAGCAGGAAGGGAAGCTGGGAGAAAACAGGGACGTTTAGCAGTCAGGCGGGAATAAGTGGGCCAGTCATAGGAAGAGCAGTGGGTAAACTTCAGAAGGAGGTGATGGAGGTAGTGATGAATCTGCCTTCACATCACCAGTTCTTCCCGATTTCCCACCTCTCCAGGAAATTCAGTGTCCAGACTCTCATGTTCTGCTTTCCTTTCTTATACTGACTTACTGTACCAATGCTTGGAAGACTGAACTGGCATGTTACATGGGGTTCAGAGTTTTCTGTGGGTGTTGCTTAGAGCCCACTGCTAGGGGGTAGTGCTGCTGCCAATGACTAGAATCAGGCTACACATTTGAAGAGTGATCCTTAAATATGTATTAAAAAAATTAGAAAAACAGAGCAGGACTTCAAATACCTTTTTTTTTCTTTTAGGTCTTGTTTCCTGAAGTTTCTATAAAATACGCTATTTTGATAGCATAGCAGTTCTGGCAGACTTGATAAAGGAGTTAATACCAGAGGGTTGTCTATTTCTACACTGCTTTTGTTTTAAAGATAGTTATTTTGCACACTTGATTTCTGCATTGTATATCTAAATGTGATTTCTTTTGTTTCAGGAACAATCCTCATCCATTAATCAATGTCCTTGAACACAGACCTGATTGCTGGCCAATTCTGCTGCAGCAGATAACAGTTTTTTTCCACCAGTGTCCAGAGAAGTAAGTAAATGAATAATTAAAAAATAGCAGATGTAGGCAACTGAATCGTATGAGTGTAACTTTTTTTTGAAGGCAGCTGCAATGAGCAGTCTTTTGAAAAATATAATTATAAAAAATTATGACACCATTTAAAGGTTAAAAATAGAATATTAATGAAGTACTACAATAATCCATCAAAAATATTTTGTTTTTTCTAAACTCTGATATTGATGTAATTTTTATGAATCTGGAAAAATGTGTGCAAAATTCAAAACACTTTCCAGCAATTTTGATTATTTGCTTTGTCAATATTTTGACTGCTATGCAGGTATAACTTATCCATACAAAATGGTGAGATGATAAAGGTAAAGCACAGATGGTTACATCTCACCATAAAGGATGAGGTCCTTAAAAATAATGTTTGCTTCTTGATAGAAAAAAAAAATTGGGCTGTGCCACTGTTTTTTTCTATAAAATATTTGTAACAATGAACAAAGCTGCCACCAATTTCAACATTTCTTCATGCTTATCTTGAAGGAACTTGTCCAGTGAGGCTTCAGTGTAAGACACCAAATGCCATAGCAGACTAAGTGCAAAATGTTTTCACTGATTTTATACATGTATGTATGCTCTTCAGATAAAAGGTATCTCTTCTGTTTTCTGGAAGACTCATACAAATCCAGCAGAGTAATAGTACAGTGAAATTGACTTCTGTATTCTGTTTCTCTGATTAAACAGATAAGTTTATTAATCTCTCAAATTTCTAGTGGTCTTAGACTACATGATCCACAGTAAGGCTTTGATGCAAAAGTGTGTTTTGTTCAATTTAATTCTACAGAGTAATTTTAAAATACTGTTTTCAGACTTGCTCTTCCACACAGCTGCTAAATCTGGGACTTGTGAAAAGTCCTGTCAGATGTCTGAACGATGGAATGAACTGTGGATTTTTTCCTGGTAGCTCGCTTTAAATTAAAACAGGAATTGTTCATGCCGAGAAGGAAAATATCTTAAACTTCTTTGCTGCTTTTTGTGCAAATGTTTCTGTGGAATACATTCCAGACTGAGGATATAGAATCATGGAATCATAGAATCATTTAGGTTGGAAAAGACCCTTAAGATCATCAAGTCCACCTGTAACCTAATACTGTGTCTGTAAGCACCAGAGCAACAAGCACCACCTGCATACATTGATGTAGATGTAGCCAGTTCTTAAAGCTTTGCATCAGGACTAAGTCTTGTTTAAAACTGACTTTTAATTTTGATTCCCTGCATATTTGTTAATTGCACTTCATTGTGTGGTTGCTATATAAGGTGTCATGACAGTACTTCATGCTGACAAGTGCTAACAAGTTTTTTGTGAGATTTACTAGTGTCTCCCATAACACCTTTCTGTTTATTGTGTCCTGTAAATTATTTCAGGTAAGGTTACATTGCTTGGGTCTTCCTTTTTATTTGTTAAGTCTTCAGTAGAAGGCAGTCTTGGCAAACTTGCTTCTTGAACTGCAGGGCACAGAGTTCATGTGTTGGCATAATGGCTCCATTTCTAAGATACCTGTATTGCGAACCATCTCAGTTACGGGAATATGCTGAACTGCGAATGGGTTTACTTAAGATCTTACTTCAGCCCCATGGTCCAAAGCACAAAGAAGCACCCTCTGTGCTGGAATGCCAGATTCTTCAACTTCTGTGGGATATGGTTCCCCACCTTCAGGTACAGTTGTTGCCTGTTGTACAGTTGTTGCTTTAGAAGTTGCCTGACCCCAACTTTTACAAAGATATGCTATCAAAGTAAAGATACTATAAGTAGTATTATTGCCTTTCAAGTGTGCAAATACATCATTCTCTTCCATTTTTTATAGGCCTGATTTGGTAGTACAGAAATCTAACAATCTGGGTCTCTGTGGTAGAAGATAAAGCTCTTCAGTTGTTTAAAATCTGATACATCTTATGAAGCATAAATTGAAACGCATTTACCATAATTATTTGTCACTAGTTGCAACATTAAACATACAGTGAAGTTGTAGAGATACCCATGAGAGAGATAATTTTGTTAAATGTTAAAATGTTTGTGAAAACATGCAATTTTTAACTTAGCATGGGTAATACTAAAATGAAACAAAATATATGATAAGCACAATTCAAGTGTTCCTAGGTGTTCCCTTCTCACTCTTTGTAACAGAGGAATTAGTGGATATGAAGACAAAACTTAATCCCTCTGTAATATGCTGAAGTTTGACCATGTTTTTTTAAGTTGCACAGTGATACTTGCTAGGAGCTAGGGATTTAATCTTTTCTGCCCCTTTTGGTTAGGGGTCTGGGGTATTGGTTAAAGTTCATAGCTCTGCTTTGACTCATGCTTTACTGTGACATCGGTTAAGCTTTTTTTTTGTACCTATATACTTTTTTTGTCCTCTTTAATATTTTAGCACCATTTTCAGTGTGAACTAGAGTGACTCAAACATGATGTGCTATGATATTACTGCCATAGGGAGATAGTTTATAAAATCAATAATGTAAAGCATATAGCTTTACATCAAGCCTTATTATGCAGGCTTGATGAGGATATTTGGTAGCATCTTTCTCCTGCGAATTTTACTAGTAAAGTCTTCTTTCCACTAGTAGCTACTTTTCACAACCTTTTGACCAATAATAACTTCGATTCTACGCATTTATCTTGGTTCAGGTCTACACTTCGTGATGATAGGTAAATGCTGACTTTTTCTGGTCACAGGGTATTTCTTATTTTGTCTTGATTATACCTGAACTTCAGTATAACTTTGTGTCCTGAAGGTATGACCAAGCTTCTAACTTGGTAACATTTAGCCATAAAATTGGCACCAAAGATTTACAACGATTAGTTACAAACCTTTCTTTCCTTCATGCTTGTTGACGCTTTTTTTAGTAGAAGTATGTTTGTTTTTTGTTAAACTTGGATTAATACTTAAATATTTTTGTCTTGTCTGAGATACAGCTTTCACAATGGAAAGGGCAATACTTAAAGAAGCCCATTTAATGAACTGGTTTATAATGTTATTCCTTCTGCTCTTTCTCTGAACCTTGGGTTCTCCTTATCCTTTTAAGCTTAGCCTTATTTAATCCTCTGTATTGTAATGTTTTCTAGTCATTTTGTCTGATGATATCAACCAAGCTGTCAAAGGTACAGCTTGTCACCTGCAGACTTTCCTAATGAAAAAATTTGTGGAATTTAGGCTTCTGGTTCGAGCAGATTATTCATGGACTTTTTTCTAAGGTACTACAAATTATGGTGTTTTCCTTAATGCTGGCTCCAGAATTTGGATTGGAACAGCTGGGTCTGTAACTAGTGTTTTTCAAGAGCAGAAATGCTCTCAACTAACACATAAGGGTTTAGAGGCAGCTTGCTTCTTGAAGTCTCTTTACTTGGCTTCCAGGTACAGAGATAATGCTTTTGGGTTTTACACTTCAGCTTTTGATTTTGTAGTAGGTAGATTATGTGGTGCTCCGAAAACAGAAAACACCACTGCCTTTGTCTTTTGTGACATATATTAATATATCTTCATTATGTTACAGAGGAAATACCCTGAGGCAGAGAGTTTCCATTACAAGATATTAAATGCCCGCAATTTGGTTTATGTTGCTTTGAGAACCCTGAGAGCTGTATTTGTTTGCTATTGCTTTTGCCGAAAAATGGAGTTTTCTCAACAGCTACCAAGAAACCTTTTTAGTCTTTCACGTTTCTAATTTTACTTCAGAATATTAAATAGCAGTTCATCTATTGCTTCTTCAGGGAAGTTGAATAAGAGATTTCTGGGTTTAATTTATAAATGTGTTTCTTCAAAGCCTTGGTAATATTTGCAGTGCTAATATTATTGCAGAGCTAATAGAACTAATTCTATACTTGGGAAATTCTCTGTGGATAGGTAAGGGGAACTAAACCAGAATGTGTTTTGGTTTTGTTTTGTTGTTTTGTTGTTTTTTTTAACTGCCTTTCTACAGCATAAAGACTTACTGCAAGTTACAGAAGCCTCATTTTTTCTGCAAGAGCTATTCCTCAGTTTACTGCGTTATTCTGTGTTTTGGAAAGTTCAGTTATCTGAGTTTTGTCTGCAACTGTTATGCTTCTGTGAAGTGTGCTTAAATGTAACGGGAGAATGCTCATCTTTGATCTCCTTAATAGAGGACAACTTTGAGCTCTTAAAAGAGGTAAGAGTTCAGGGGGAAAAAATGAGTAGTTATATTAAATTTAGAAAATGTCATTTTTAAGACAGTAGTGGCATTGATATGTGACATTCATCTGCAAATGACCAGTGTTGTTTGAAAAGTTTCCAAATTTTTTTTTCCGTAGCTGAAGACTTTCAGAAGGTGAAAACTAGTTCTGTACATATCAGTTAACTGTTTAGTATGGGAGTTGATTTAAACTGAGCTAAAATGGTTTGAACAAAGTAGCGAATTAAAATGTTGTAGTTATTCACTTAAAATATGATTTTTACACTATTTGTATTCTTTATTACATGTGCTGTGTAAGTGTGCACTCACTATGATTCATGAGGAAACTAGAGAGAGTTTTGCTTGCTGCCCATTTGTACTGTTTAATCGCACTGAAAAACCAAGGCAATTTGAACCACTTCTGGTTTTCCCTTGCAGGCATTTCCAGTGGAACAGTGTATAATTGGACTAGCACTTCTACTGCTGCAAACCCCCAAAAGTCAGCAAAAGTCTGTTCTGAGTCTAGGTAAAGCTCTTCTTGTCAAAGAGGAATGTACACTCTCAAGACTGTGCCTGTTGTTTCTTCACGTTTATGTTTATACAAAAGCTGTATTCCCCTAAGTTGGATTGGGTGATTGGGGTTTTTGTTTGTTTTTTTTTTTTTTTTTAAACAGGGTTTTCCTTGAGTTTAAAAAGCAACATTGCGTGTAATGGCAATAAAAATAAATTTTCCTGCTACACTAACTTTTTTTATGAATGTTGCTGTATTTTAAGCTCCTTGCTGTCTTAGAGCTTATCTGCTTTGGTTTTGAGTCAACAATAGGGTATTCTCAGCTGAGATTGATGCTTGCTGAATGGTTTCTTTTGACAGATCTTAAGAGAGCAGGCCTGACAGTCATGGCAATGTTTGGCTGAGCTTTTGATTTAATGGTTTTGATTAGTGGAGTTATTCCAGTAAAAGCAAAGAACTGTGCTGTATTCCACTGTTGCATTTCTTGCTGCCATCAGGTACTTTGTTATAAACAACAGGAATGTATGGTCTGTAAACAGAATTGGAGTTTTCTAAAAAAGTCTTTTGGACTTTAGGTCTAGTATGCACATACTATAATTCCGTTACTTTGCTTGACCAGTGTGTTTCATAGAAATGTTTGTGTCATGCCTCAAAGTACAAATATTGTTAATGCTTTCTTCCATACATGATCTGTGTTTTTCCCCACCTTTTCCTAAATAGCGTGCAAGCTCCTTTCCTGTTCAGAAACCCAGAACATCTCAGCCACAGCCTTTACTTTGGTGATGCCTGTGCTACAGATCTTAACTTCTACAACAGTTGGGGACTGCCTATCAGAGGATAATTCTGGAATTACAAGGCAGCAGCTGGCTGCAAACCTTTTGGAACTAATACAGGAGGAAGGTGTGAAGGATAAAAAAGAATTGGTAAAGTTACAGGGGTTTTTCTTTCTTTTGGGGCAGGTAGGAGGATGGATTCAACAGGATTGGCATTCTAGATTGCTGATTTTTTTTCGCATATGGTGGTTGTAATGCGTAAGTAATGGAATAATTGAGTTTTAATGTTTTTTAAGAGGTCATCTGAAGTACAGAGGTGTTCTAACTTCCATTAACCAAAACAAATTTACATTGCTGAACAGTGAAATTCTGTGATTTTTATGGAGAGCAGCTTTTGCTACTCAGAATCTCTTTCTCCCTGGTAATTTAAAGGTTAGTTGGCCCTGTGCTGTTGGAGTCTGAATTCCATTTGGAGACCTCTTTTCAACTAATTTCTTAACCATGATTTTGATATAAACATTCTTCATCTGATTACTACCTGCCAACTACTTTCTTGATAATTGAAAGGCATTTCTGCAAATAGTGCATTTTCTAAGAAAACAAAAAATTGCTAATAAAGAAATGGTTTTTCTTGGGTTAAACTTTATTGTTTTCATTAAAAACTTTGAACTTCTCTATTAATGTGCAGGAGCTTCGTAATATGCATACTTTTATATATATAAAAATCTGAGTTAGGACTTCTCACTGGTATTTAACTACTTTCCTGCTTACCATGTTACCTTTTCAGACTGCATCTGTAGAACATTTTATTCTGAGAAGTGAAACAGTTTACCTGAAACTGAGTTGTTTTATTAAGTACTATAAAAAGTTAGAAGAATTTCCTTAGAATAATGTAGATGATAGGTACACTTTGTGATGCACCTGTCATTGTCAGGAATGGGAGTTTTTAATGTACTGCAGTCTTACAATGTCCATTTTAGTGAGGAAGTAGCACTGCAGTTACCAGCAGGAACAGGAATGATGGATGCCAAATGAAGGGGGAACTCCTGAATAGGGAGTTAGCAACCCATTCAATCATCCTTAGTATGATAATTCATATAAATAATTGTAAAGAAATGTATTGCAATTTATTCTTTACATTTATTGTAATAGGACTCTAAAAAAAGGATCTGCTTTAGATAATGGAACTGGATTAGTTACATTTTTTTGTTTGATCTTTCATGGTGCCTTCGTTGCTTGATTGAGAATTTTTTGTTTCGCTTGTTCTCAGGTATCCTGTAAACTCCTTTACCCCATAACCAGCTCTTACAGCTCATTGTTTACAACCTGGAAGATGATAGAGCTCATGAAAGAGAAGTCTGCAGTTACTAACTGGTTATCTTCAGTTAAATCGCTGTTACCTGTCACCACTCAAGTCCCTGCCCATGTTTTTCTTCTGCTGGCTTATCTGCTGGTCCAAAATGATGGAGACAGTCTTCATGATGTACTCCAGGGTACTACAGAAATAGTCAAGGCTGATTGTTCTCAGGTAAAAACTGTTACTCGATTTCTGTCACAGGAGTTGTGATAGATTGTGCAGCCTGAGAGACACAACTCTGCCACAGCTTAATGACCTCAGGTCTGACAAGTAGTAAAACTGCCTGTACGCCCAGTAGGTACATCGCGTGCAGCACATGTGTACACCACATACCTGTGCTTGTATGTATGTAATGCAAGCACACAGAGCACGCACAAGAATACAAAAAAGCACCAGAGGTCCTACCCTGCTTCACTTTCTGGCTAAGCAAGATGAGGGTCTGCTAGTGGGAATATGTGTACAATGTACGAATATGTATGATAGATATGATATGGAGCTTTTCAGCAATGGGGAATACACAGAGTGCACAGTAGGTGGCTTCTGATCCCAGTCTCACCAGTTGCTGGCATCTGGACGTGCAAACCTCTGAGGCCGCAGCTCCGCTGCAGTTGCTGGTGCAGACTGTCCCACCCATCCTGGAACACACACAAATGCACCCCTCCACACATCTCCTGCCCCTAGGAGCACCACTGCTCTCTGGGACTCCCCTCACCCCTAAGCAGGCACTTCCACTGTGGTCTTAGTGGACCCTTAGACGTACACATGCACATGTGTATTCCCCACACTGACTGGAACTCTACATCAAAATATGTATTATGTCTCAGTTTTAGAGTATTTTTTAATTGTTTAGGCTTAGGAAAAAAAGACTGGATTATTTGTTAATATTATCTATATATATGAAAATACAACATGATGAAGTGGAAAAGAGGCTACAAAACCATTTCTGACTTTTGGTGACCTCTTAAGTTATTCTCTCTGTTCTTTTGTGGCTATTGGAAGACTGCAAAGTCCCTTGCGGTGTTTGTGTACTTCTTAAAAATATGTGCACAGGCTTTGTCTGCTTCAGTACTGAATTCAAGCTAGAATTATGCATCATGCTTATATTTATCCACATAACCTGGAAAGATGAATGGCGCTATTTAGAAACAATAATAGGTAGTGCATGAGACATTATACACAAGCAGTCACATCTTATTTGAAAAACTAAACAGAATATAGATAAGGGGGAAGTGTTACTTCCAATTTCAGATGTGCCATAAAGACAGGCTTTATTTGCTTCTTTTTTTTTTCTGTCTCAAAGAGTTATCATATCCTGCAGCACAGTAGTTGGATAGAGCTTACGAAACATGCACTTGATGACTTGTAGTGCTGAGCACTCTGACTCTGATCCAGGGAAGCAGTTTAGGATGTGCTTGCTGTTGAATACATAGTGAAATGCTGGGCTAAGCTAGGCCTGTTGTACAGTGCTTGTGGAGATAACTGTATTTCTTAAGCCAGAGAAGATTTTAAACCAAATGACAGTTTCATCTGTTGTGGGTTGCCTGCTGTTAACCTTTTATGTCTCTTCTCTAATCTTTTTCAGGGTAGTCTTTTGTTGTTTTCTTATATGGGTGTGTTTTATAATGCACTCAAATTGATATAGTTTTGGAAGTATATGATTTGTTTAAAATAGTTTTGTCAATTTGTGAGAATTTTGCATTTTCTTTGTCTTTCAAGTATTGTATTCAATGCTTTTGTGTTGTAATGAGGCTTGTACGGATTAGTAATTAAATATTTCTTCAAAATTTCTTTCTATAAGTCAACATTCAGATGTAGCATGAGTAGTCTGACAGGTTCACTAAATAGCCTGTAACCAGGCCCTGTAAGTGAATTAGTTACCATCTAGGAAAAGGGGTAAGTAAGTTACCAATACATGTTGCAGCACCTGCAGTAGATATAGATATATACCTCTGCTATATCCTATGAAACTTCAGTTCTGATCCATACTGCTGCAAGTGAGGCAGTTTCCTTCTTGTGACTAACTTAGCTAGTGGTGTAAAAAGTGCTAAGGTAACTTCAGGCTTTTTATCGCGGCTTTCCTGGTTTTGTGTGTAGATTGACTGTAACTTGGTTCACTGCATTAGGTCTTTGAGTTGTATGATGAATCAGTGTATGATGAATCAGTTGTATGGTGAATATTACAGAAAGAGGAGAGGCATAATGCTTTGTTTATTAACTGTTTGATATAGTTGTTCAAAATACAGTTTGATAGTAATTCAGAAAAGAAATAAATTGCAGGCAAAAAAATATCACTGAAGAATATGGCACCTTAGCAGAGTGGCCTGGACTCTATACAGAATGAATCTCTTCTGAACTCCCTTGGAGTAATCTGGAATTACTCCACTGACTTTAAATGAAAAGTGTTAGAGACAAATTTTAATGCAAGTCAGTAGAGTTACAGAAGCTTTAGACACGCAAAGGAGGAATTTATCCTGAACTTCTTGATATTTAGCATGACATGAATGGCTTTACCTCCTTTGTTCTGCCTGTTTGAAGGCAAAGCTTTTATTCACCAGTGCAGTAAGTAAGATTGATGGGAGCAGCCTCTTGAGCTAACTGTGGTGCTCTGACTATATCAGAATTAAGAATCCCTTGAGACTGGTGTAAAAGTCCTTCCTGGCTTTGGGAAAAATGGCTCATGCCCAAATGCAGCAAGAACGTGAAGTTCAAACTGTATCTTGTTTTCTCTTTCCCTAATGATTAGCAGAAGGTCATGTGAATTAGAAACTGTTGTTTAAAATGCAGAACTCAAAATGACAATCAGTTGATATCATCTAACTGCTCACACTTTGCTAACAGAGACTGTAGATGGTGAGCTTTTAGTTTTTTAAATTATTGTGGGTACTAAAATTCATTTCTGCTAAGTATGTAGAGCATTCTCCTGTCTTTTTCGTAGTTAACATGAAGCAATCAGTATAAGTAGTAATACAGCAGGAGTTCTGCTGGGTAATATTTGGAAATACCTATAGTGTATTAATTAGAAGGCTGTTCTGAAGAAGAAGAAAGAGGTTGGGTGTGGAAAGAAGAGAACAAAAAATGGCTGTTAATCTCAATCTTATTTTTAAACAGTCACCTGTTAACTTGAATCTCTTCCTTTGGTGTTAGTAGCATGTGAACACTCTATTTAAACCTGGGTGTTTGTAATGGAAGGATGATCTAACCAAATGAATGTGGATATATTCAGAATTCCATGTCTTTGATTCATGTTTGAATCAAAATAAACTTGTACTAGCAGAATCTCAGCACTTAGCCTTGCAAAATGTAAGTAAAATGTCTGAAGGGCAAAAAGAAAAAGTGTCAACTTTGCAGCCAAACTGTAGACTGCTTGTATGACAGCAGTGTATACAGAAGTGCTGGGATATTGTGGTGTGGGGTCATAGCATAAAAAGAATCATGTGTTGCTTTTTTTTCTTTCTTGTTTCTTTTTTATTTTTTAAAGTGATCAAGTTAATCAGTAATTCTGCTGTTAGTGAAATTTTGTTGCTGTGTGGTTCAGACGGTTAGTGGCTCTAGCTTTGGGTGGTGAATTGAAAATTGAATAAAAGGGTGATTGCCATGCAAAATCTGTTCTGAGGAATTGTGTTTCAAAACAAAACAGGGTCAGAAGAGAATGTGCATTGAGAATGCTTTTGTCATTGCTTTCATGTTTATTACAACTCCGTGGGGGTGGGTCACAAACAGTATCTCCCATTTCCACACTGAATGCTGTTCATGTAAAGTCTTTTTTTTTCTGCAGTAAATTAATGGAGCATTTTAAAAATCTTGCTAAGTTTAAAAATAATTACTGTAATTGATTTTGCAGACATTGTTCTGGTTATGCTTTATTTTTTTATTTTCTTACCCTTTCCATGAAGGGAACCTACAAAAGACTCTCTGTATGTATCTCCTCCTTCCCCATTGAGTAAAAGCCTTTTTGTGGTGCAATGTTAATGATTGTATGAGATCTGTTTTTAGCTGAGGCGTTTTGGGGTAATGATCTGAAACACTATAGAAGAAAATCAAAAAATCTTTTTAAAAGGCTGAGGACTAAAGAGTAGTACATGGCCTTTTAGTCTGTCTTAAATCGCTGCAGAAGCTGCACTGACACATGATGTTCGTGAAACACTTAATAGTTTTTCTAATTGGATGAATTTTCTTGTTGTGCAAAAACTGTTACTACACTCTCTGTGAAACCAGCTGTGCTGCAAGGGGAAGAAATTAAATCATCTGACTGAGAGGTCACTGATGAATAGTAGCGCAAGATCTATTACCATTATTAGAGGATTATGAGGCTCTAGAGGACATCCCGTCTTTTATGGTCTTTCAAATGCTGGAATAAAATATTTTGGTGGTAAATGACACCCTTCTGGAAAATCCATCTGAAGATACATTTTTGTGCACTTCGGGGGTTGGGAGTCTGTTTAAAAACAAAGCAAAATGTAAAATGCATTTTTATCTGTGTAGAAAACATGTTTATATATTGGGCTGGATTTGGCTTGCTCAGGTGGTGTCTGATGATATTGTTCGATGTCTGATTATGTGTACTGTGGAGAGTAGCAGTAGGGAAACAATCACATTATAGTCAGATCTTCATGGCTGAAATTTACTGGTTAGGATCCTGCCCCACAGTACATGAAACCTTTGAAAATCTAGCTTCTGTTCTCTAAAAAGTGCTTCTAATTTTTGAAAACAGTTTATTTTATAACTTTTACAAATAGAAAGTGAACTTCATTTGTGCACCTTTTTGAAAAACTGGTTCCTTCATTTGTGTGAATTTTTTTGATGCTTCCCTCTTGCTCATTGGAGCAAGAAATGCCAGAGTACTGAATGCTTTTGAAAACCTGCTCATGTCACTGCCTTGCATACTGGGAAACTAGATTGTTGCTACCTCTCTTGCAGAACTTGGCCTAACATTTCCCAGAAATAAAATCTGGAACTTTGTAGTGACAATTTGTTTCCTGCCTTCTGGTTAGCTTTTTGTGAGGGGCCTGGAATGATCTTTTAATGTTAAAATTGACCCAGATAACTAACGTATCCGCACCACATTCCACTACATCCTTCAGAAAGTGCCCTATGGAGCTGAAGAATCAAAATATTTTAAGTTTGCTGTGATGGCTTTTCACTTTCTTAAAGGATATTCTGATCACTGTTTTACCACTTACTTTACCCATCTGTTATAAAACACCATTTATTTATGTAGAACTGAATAAAAGACAGAAGCAAGATAAGCATGCAAGCAAGGAAAATATGGTGGGAATAATGTGAAGTGATAGCCAACATCTAGAATTTAAAATTATGTTTTAATACATATTTGATTATTCGACTTCCCTGACACATCCTCTAGGAGTGTAGGGAATGCAGAAAGCAGTGTTGCCAGGCAGCATGCCTCTCCCACCTCTGGAGCTGCTTCCTACCTACTGGGAGCAAATGGGTCATCATGTCTGCATTTTGGAGCTCTTGAGCCATTTGCTGAAAATTTAGCATAAATTAACGTTGAAATTAGTCGCAGCGTTGTTTATCCATTACGTGAAGCAGATGGAGAGAGGAGCAGCTTTGTTGTACTAGAACATTTTGGTCTTACTCCTTTATCTTACAATGTGAATAGAAAGGTCAAAACAAGTACACTTTGAAAGACAATACCTTAAGGAAATTTGTAACTAAGCGTGTGCTTAGTCTTTTACTGAGAATTTTGTAAATCAACTTTAGTATCTGTTTCCTAGATTTTAGTGTAAAAGTCATCATAGAATTTTTATTTAATACCTGCCTAGTTTAGAATAAAATTTGTAACTGGAAAATTAATGCCAACCCAGGAGTTGGAATGAATTTACCATCACAGCTGATAAAGGCTAGGCTTGAGCTGACTGGCTTTAAAGGGTTTGGATGCTTTTATAACTACAGATTAGGACTATAATTTATTTTGATTTGACTGTCATTCGGTCAATTGCTGTATGTATAGTCCAATGTAGCTACAACTGAGAATACAGGAAGTAGCTTGTTGAATAGAGAACTAGCTTATGATCAAATGGAGTTGCTTAGGACCCTTTCTCTGGCAAAAGGAAGAGTCACTGTGGGGAGAGATCTGAAGGAACAAACTTAGGTAATGAGTTTGATTACTGTAACAACATATCTGATGTCTTTACTGATGTTTTATGTAGCCTATTTGTCCAACAAAGGATAAACTGGTGACAGCATTTATCAGGGATGGGTATGTAAAGAATTAACAAAATGTTCTTACCATCTGAGCTGAGAATATTTCAACCATGCTGCTGCATACAAAACTGTCTGGATAATATTATCCGCATTGTTTTAACACTTTTATGGAGAACTTATGCATCTCAACGGAGGAGCACGCATGACCTCCCTAATGATTTTGGGACTCTAAAATGGTGACGTAAGTTGCTGTATTAATGTTAATGATTACCCTCACCCCTAGAGATATGGAATGTCTATTGCTTGCTTGTCACCCTGCAATTCACTTTGTGTCATTCATAGATTTAGGTAACAGCAAATCAGGTGATACTTTTTTCCTTGACACTTAAGGTACAACAGGTGCTCAGAAATAAAACTGCTTCTGTCTATCAAGTCTTCTAGCTTCAAGGGGATTTTTTTTTTTTTTCCTGTATTTGGTTTCTGTACAAGTTTCCCTTTCCCTAAGGCTTGATTTAGCCATGTCCTGGTTTTGAAGATGTTTAGCCTTTGGTACTCAAGTCTTCTGTTCAATTCTATTTAATTTAATCAGAAAGTTAATTCTACTTTTCATCCTGTGTAGTAAATGAACATAGTTTTTTTTATAGTCATTGTTGTTTTCCTTTTGGCATGGGTAAATCGGGGACTATGACTGCATTGTGCGTAAGTTAGTCTAAACAAATCATTGCAATTGGGGGATGGGAAGGAAGGGTAAGTCAGCACATTAAATCTTCAAGTTTTGGGTAAATGTTTCATTTTTCTGTTTTTCAGTGTTCAGTTTGGAATAAATGGGTAGGAGAGCAAGTCTTGTGTTGAAAGTGCTCCTAGGTGTGTCTGCTCAGATGAATACTACCTTAAATTCTCAGACGTATTTATTGATTCTTACTTTGAAAGATTTGCAGTAAAGCCAGTCCTCTGTCTGGGGAGGTTATGAAGTGATGACTGCCTCTACAGATGGTAGACAGTCAACCTTGAAAAACAGGGGAGGAGACTAGTCAATTAGTAAAAAAATGTGGGGAATAAATAGAATAAACTGGTTTATTCTACTTAAGAATGTCAAGTAGTAGTTGTAAAACCAGGAAAAAAAAAGTGTTACAGATATTTCTTTAGGTATTAAATACATATTCCAGGACAAAGGTTTTAGGTCTCTAGATGTCCAAATTTGTATTGTTCAGCTGTAAAGATAAGTGATGTCTTGTAGAACAAACAGTATTTTCTTTTTGTCTGTAACTCGGAACCAGTAATTACAGAAAGAAGCAAAATCCCAGAGCTCTTGAATTTTTATTCATTATTCTTGCTCTGTAGTTTCTGTATACTGAGACAGGCTTGTGTAAACTGAAATGTTATCATCTGAAGACATCTGCTCATGTAAAAATGCATGTTGAGAGACTGCTGTAGCAAAGTTTCCCATTGATAGGTTTTTTTTTAACTGCTGCATTTTTAAACCACTCACATATATATAAAGGGTCAGCTTTACCAGGGTGAATTTTCAGAGGTGTAGGAATGTGAATTAAAGATTGGATCCAGTCCTGTAAATGTTGGGTTTGAGAGTTTCTTAGTCTTTTAGCTCAGCCCAGTATGTGTAGAATTTAGTGCACGTTTGTTCTCCTGCTTTAAGCCTCCAGTCTTGGCATTACTCAGTGAGTTTTCTAAAGTTACAGTAATTTGAGGTTGAAGAGGAAAAAACCTCTTCCAGGGGTGACTCACTTCAGAAGTAAACACTAGAAATGAAATGGAGAACTCTGTACCCAGTTCACCATAAAAGAAAAATTATCTTCTGAAAGCCAGAAGACTCAAAAATAATTTTGTCTGCTTTCTACTAGTGAATACCGTATTTCCTAATTAGCTATTCTGTTCTTGGGAATGACATCTTTTCACGCAAGTTTTATCTGTGGAAGACTAAGCCATGTGGCTAGGTGAAAATCATTAGTACTGTATAAAGGCAGAATGTAAAGCAGTACTATGTAATTAATTTTAAGTATCCATGAAATCAAGTAAGGGAAAAAGCAAAGCCAGCCTAAGTAGTTTTAATTTTACAGGGTAGTGATGTGAATATGCCCAAGTAAAAACTGAAGGACCTGCAGGTATGGAAATACTGAAAATCTGGTCTAAATAAAGGGGGAATGGATGTGAATGTCTCCCATCCTTTTTTGTCACTTCAGGGGCTGCTTTCTGGGAGTTTTGTACCATATATTAAAGAGTGCAGTAAATTATATAGTATTATGTGACAGGTTTGTGGGCTATGATAGTAGCATCATTGGAATTTCTGTGTAATGACAGAACTGAATTGGAATAGTTTCTTCATTCATTTGGTATGGATTTTAGTGTACCACTTTCAATTATGTGTTCCTTTCAATATGCCTGTAATGTTATTTCAAGTAAAAGTTCATGTGTGGATTATTGCAGTGATTTCAGCTGAACATACGTAACACAGTGCTTGTAAAATGATAATTTGAAGGAAAATAAATTGTTAATCCTATGAAATTACAGACTTAAGAATTTTCCTTTCTCTTTCCTATTAGCAGAAGAACTAATGCGAAAGGGTAGGAGTTTGTAATATGTTCTGACAAGGTCACTGTCTTATATATGATATTGTGTTGGCAACCTAGTTTTAAGCTTATTTTCTTCTTTTATTTTAGGTCCCAAATCTGATCCCAGTTCTAATATTTAAATTGGGAAGACCTTTGGAGCCTGCACTTTACAGGGATGTATTGTATACATTGCCTACACTGGGTGTACACAAGGTCAGAATAAATGTTTTTAGTAAAAGAAAAACTGTATCAATAAGAGGTCATTTATTTTGTAAAAAATTATTTAGACTGAGCAATGCATATCTTGCTTAAAATAACTGATTGTAAGGTTCAGCACAACTTTCTAATATCTTGGATGGTATATGACGTTTGTTTTAGAGTGAAATGTACATTATGCTGTATTGTCTGCACTGTATCATTATATATATGTCATAAGAAGATGTTCTTGGACTTGCACTGAAGTTTTTCAGAAAATTAATTTCACATTGCAGTTGGACAGTTATCTCCTTGCTGTACTTGGTCATAAAATAATTTGTAGATTAATCTTTGTTCTCAGACATAAAAAATAACAGTGAAATTTGGTTAAAAATTTTCTTTCAGGTTTGTGTTGCTCAAATTCTGCGTGCCATACACATGCTGGGGAGCGTGCCAAAGCTTAGAGCAGTTACTTTGCGGCTGATGACATCCTTATGGGAAAGACAGGTTAGAAAATTTTCGTAGTGTTCCTAAGATAAGTGTAGTTGAAAAACTAGTTGCCTCTAACCAAGAAAGAAATTAATTTTGTAATATTGCTTACACTAATAGCTCATTATCAGTGTTAATAAGTAAGTGGTGGGAGTGGTGCCTCCACTGACTCTTAGTGAAAAATTTCTGTAGTATGTCTTCCATGAAACCTGCTTTTCATTTCATGAGCTCTTAGACTGGATGTTTGAAGGACAGCTTTCTGCTTTTCATGATGTACAGTAAGAATAAGACCTTAGTTATATGGCATTAATTTGCTTTTATGTTCATAAAGTAGCAACAGAGATTTGGTCTGCAGAAGCCATTTAGATCTCAGTGCAGCATTAGAATCTCCTAATGAAGAAAAGCAAGGTATTTACAGATCATATAAAAGTGCTAACAATGAAAATGCTGTTATCAGCTCTCAAAGGTGTGATAACGTTAAAATTTAATCTTTTCTAGGATCGAATTTATCCAGAACTGCAGAAATTCTTGGCAATGTCTGATATGCCATCTTTGTCTGTTGACAAAGATGTTCAATGGGAAAAGCTGATTGCTAAAGCTGCTTGTATAAGAGATATATGCAGGCAGAGGTAAGCATGAGTGTAAGTGAAACCAACTTTTTTTTCCTCCAGACAAGCTGCATTATTTTTTCCTACTTTGTTGTATTAATTGCAAGTAATATTTTTCTAGCTGTATGAGATACTGACTCATGCATTGCTAATCTCAGCAACTAGTAAGGTTTAGGGTTTGTAATAAAATAATAGAAAACACATATAAATCAAGTTAAATTAAAATCTCTTCATCCTGAAGCAAAACATGCATCTTGTACTGATCCAGAGTAGAAACATAAAGGCCTTTCAAATTATAAAAAGAAAGTATTGAAACATTAGAAGGAACAACTAATGATCTGTCTTTCTATCCAAAGAAAGGTTGGGTGCTTTTCTGGATTTTCCTTCTCAGTCACTTCTTGAATGATGTTATCTTTTAGTATACACAACATCCTTGGACAAAATCTTCCATTGCTTCATCACTTTGTGATGTTCTGTTTGGAACTTTGATGTGTGCTGATTTAATTCTCCAGGTCACTCAGCCTTTAGAGCTTTCTATCATATCTTTGTTTGTATCTTTTTTTACCTCCCAGTTTTAATCTGGTGTAGTTGTCACTTAAACAAAAGCAACACATAATGAGGTTTTGTGTATAGAATAGAACTTGTGTATATGTGTGAATATTGGCTTGCATCTTCATGTTTTTTTCTTTTAGGCCGTACCAGCATGGAGCAGACATGTTGGCTGCAATTTCCCAGGTATTAAATGAATGCACAAAACCTGATCAAGCTTCACCTGCTGCCTTAGTGTTACAGGGTCTTCAGGCACTTTGTGAAGCTGAGGTAAGAATTTGGCTTGCTGTTGTGTTTTGATCTGTTTGTGGATCATGGACTTTTTTCTTAGTTGTCTTTTGTTTTAAGAGTACTTTGGATTGTGGCAGATTTTTTTCTTTTTTTTTTTCTTTTTTCCCCTTCCTTCTGACAAATTTAATTCCTCTCTTCCAAGATCAGTATATTGTTCCTGGGAAATTGTACTGTGAAATTCTACTACAGCAGGTCAGTCCTTCAGTGCATTGGTTGAAATTTTCAGTCATCTTTCCAGTGTATTTCAGAGACATCCTTTCGTGTCTTTTCCATGAGATTTGAAAAGAACAGCTGTTTGGCACATAATTCTGATTGGCTGAAAATTATGTAAAACATCTAATCTTTTGATACCTTCTTACTGGCCTGCCATACTGGGCTTGATTCATATGATGTCAGATCACTTCTAGTGGGGAGGTTTTTGTTTTATGTTTTCTAATGCATTCATTGCTTACTGGTGAAGAGGGCAAGTAAGCATTGGAACATCCTGCCCAGAGAGATTGTATTGTCTCCATCCTTAGAGGTTTTCACATTCCTTTTGGACACAGCACTGAGCATCTGAGTCTGATCTCATAGTGACCCTACTTTGAGCAGGAGGTTGGACTAGAAATATCCTGAGATGCCTTCCAACCCATATTGTCCTGTGATCCTGTGATATCCCTGAGTTAGGAGCCAAGGGTCTTTGTTTCCACAGTGGCATACCAGATGTGGTGATACAGGCACAGACATGCTGTGAATCCCGCTATAGACAAACTGTGGACTATGCAGGCCGTCTCAGTTAGTGGACTAATGATAGCCTACAGGTATATTTACTTACCCATCCTGTCAGACAGCAGTTTTAAGTTTATCCACTTCTTCACTTTTAATGCAGTGTTTACTGCTGTAGGCCAATCCAGCAAAATCCAGCCATTGCCATACATTTGAAATCATGTCAGCAGTTTAAGAGCAACATGGTAAATGGTTAGCAGTCCACAGACATTAGTATTCAGTATAGTTAAAAATCTTCAGACAAAGGCTAATAAGAACCAGTTTACTCAGGGTAATCACTGTGTTTGCTTTTGGTGTGGAATTTGGCTTTTCTTAATTTCACATAGGTTCTTTGAATGCTGGCCTCAGTATTTAGTAGTTAAGCAGTTTAGTGTTTCAGCAGTATTTTCCCAGGCTGGATTATATTTAGACTTTGTTTTGCAAAGAAGCAGGAGCTAGGCCTATGACAAATGTCACATTCTACTGTGAAAACCTCATTTGGGAGCAGACGTTCTGTACCCCTGTTGAGAAGTGATAGGCTGAGACAGCAATAGCAGCTCATGGAGGAAGGAAAGAAGGAATCACTTAGTGGACAGGTACCAATTTTTCCTGTCCTAATTCTTACATGCCTCCCTCATCTTGTTTTGCTTCCTCATTTTCAGACCTGCCACCTGGGAATAATTAAACTTTAATGGAGAATTCTCTTGTTTGTAAAGTAGGTAACCATTTGGGTTAAGTAATGCAGTCTGTCTCTTGTTTAGTAATTAGACTTCAGTCTGCAGTGCAGTAACCTTAAAGGGCATAATCATAGAGGTTGGTTGGAGGGCTTTGGTTTGGTGTTTTCTCTCTGCCACTGTCTTAATAAATAACCATGGGAAAGGGTGCAGCTGCTTAGGTGCAGAATTTTTGTGAGTACCTAATTTTCAGTCAGCTTCTGCACCACCATAACAAATTACGTTTTCATATGTATAGTGTTGACGTAGTTGAAAATAGAACTTTATACACTATGTGTCTTTGTCAAAGCTGAGTTAGCTAAGTTCTGAGAGTCTCAAAAAAGCTTCTTTGTGAAACAAATGCTATAATAAAATGTGCTGTAACATTGTTTTGTTGTTGGTTTGTGTTTGTTTTTTTTTTGTTGTGTTTAGTGGGTTTTGGTTTTTTTTTTTTGTTGTTGAACAGCATTAAGAATATTAGCTTAGTTTAAGTGGGTCTCACAAGGAGGGCTGTTCTCCCCTCTTTTTTTCTAGTAGCTTTTAATGAATAGTGCACAGTGACTTGCATGTCAAGAATGTAAAATACACATTTTTTTTTGCCAAGCCACATTTCCTAATTCTAGGCAAGTATTTTGTTGTTTTTTTTCCCGGTAATTTCAACGGAAGCCAGTGAACTTCCTATGAGGACATCTATCCTGGCATTTAATCGATTTCTTGTACCAAGTACTGTATGCAAGTTAAGAAACATTCAAGAACAAAAATTACAAGCATAGTTTTTAGAACCCTTTCCAAGCTTTTTCTGGAAGTGGTTTCTTGCTGTTTATTCCCTCAGTCCACATTTAATCATTTTATTGACCAGAAAGAAACCAGCATAGCAGAATAATATAAGGAACTGAAAAGCTGCATGAGAACGAACAGTGTTGACTGAGTTTAACCTAAGTAGGAATTACAAAGTTGGTTGCTGTTTAAAACCATAAAACTGTACTTTTACAATGGTGAGTTTGTGTTGAGATATTTTCAGGTCAGATATACTCCTCATTCTCTTTTTGCCTTACTTTATATCCTCAGCCTTGTACGTAATTAACCCCATAATACCTATTTGAACTCTTTAGCCAGTAGTGTAGGTGCAGTTCCTTAGTTGCGTAGGACTGTTGTTGAAAGGAACTGCCAGGCTTTATATAGGTACGGGATTTTCCACATGTTGAATGCGTGAATAAAATAAGTTGACTTGGAACCTTGTTGGCCTGCATTCAGTCTGACTAGTCTGGTGAGCACCCACTGTCAGAATATTTGCCATTTTACTGGCTATCCTGCTAACCTGCTACTGCCTCTAAAAATGCTGCTGCTGCTTTTTGTTTTTTTGTTAGTTTTGGGTTTTTTTTTATACTGGTTTGGTTGTTAGTTGTTTGTTTGTTTGTTTTCTCCTTTCCCCCTCCCCCCGCCCATCTGAATTGAAAACTGTGGTTCCACCTCCACTTTCAAGTCATCTACCAAAAGCCATTTCAGTGTACCTTCATCACTGGTGCAGTTTCTGGTTTTTGAAAGCTGGAAATGTCAGATTTTGTGGCAATGTAAATGTACTTTTTTCCTTTTGCAAATGCATTGTTATATCATCAAGTCATACAATGGTTTCGGTTGCAAGGGACCTTTAAAGGTCATCTAGTCACAGTTTCTCCTTCTGCACCTGTCTCTGCACCCAAATTCTCTTCATTTTGGAAACATTCACTACAGTGGCAACTTCATTTTCTGTCATAGGATGTGTGGTATACTAGCGTAGTCCAGGGGGTGCTAACATTATTTTCTTGCTGTTCCCAAGCTTTGTCATTTTATGTATTTTGACAGTTCATTTAGTTGCTTTCTCAAGGCTAGAAAAGAATTATAACTTTGTCTTCTGGTTTGCTAATAAGAATCTCTTGGTTGGGAAGCATGCAAATAAATAAGCCTTATTGTAGCAGAACAAGCTGTAATGATTTGAAGGATGTTTTTCGTTGTAAAGGCATCCACTGAGGAATTAAACACACAAACATACACCTGCACTATTTTTAAGTTATTTTTTGATACTTAGAAAACCTTGCCTTTTGCATTCTTGAAGAGCTATAGTTTCCAGAATGCTAGTATTTTTTGATTTCTGGATGTATCAATGGAATTTTTCAAACATTCTTACCATAACTGCGAAGAATCAAAATTTGCTTGGGACTTTTTTAGATCTGATACTTGGGTGTTGGATTATTGAATTACGTTTTAATGTTTGAGCTGTCTGCTGTCAAAGGCATTTTTACAGGACCATCTGCCTTAGGCTGGGAACTCTATTGCAAGTGTTCTTCGCAAAAGCAGAAACATTCTGGGTGGTGTTGATAAGTTTCTGGATTTCCATCAAATTACAAGCACTCTTAAAAGATCAGAGACATCATACAGTAGGAGAATTTTAATTAATTAACCATGCTTAATGGTTCTAAATTGTGATTATCTAATTGAATACCTCTGAACTGAAAATATTATTACTTAAATTATGGTAACGTCTTTGTAGTTCTGTAGTTTCATTGAATAAAGAATTTGATGTAGACTGGTGCTTATTTTTGTAATTGCATTGAATTGAATGTGAAATGGGGTTTGAATTCAGAACAGTGTGTTCCCAGTGTGATTGTGAATCCTAGAAATGTGAGCAGTTTCTCAATGCAAAGTTTTTTAACTAGCTGCCAGAGTAATATGTGCCTTTCTAATCTGAGAAAACACTGGCTGTGGAGAATTCCACTGATTCTTAGCTGTGTTGTTTAGCTTCATACACAGCTATTTAATGGGACTATGGTGGAGATGATCCTGTGTCCAGTAGCGGTCCAGAGTGCCGCACACTGAGAAGACAGGAGAATACAGTAGATGGAAACATCAATGTTCTGTCATCAGTTAAGACCCTTCCTGCTGCTCATCCTGCCAGCATCTCAGATGTTCTGCAGGACTTGAGCCTTCAATTCTTTGAGTTTACAACATATATAAGACTGGAGCTGCACAGCTTTGGATTTCAGGCAGCAGCTGGTACTGTGCATCGGGGATTTTGTCTCAGTGCCTGGCCAGTACCTAAAGACCTGATCCAAAATGAAGATTCTTTTTCATACCTTTTTTCCCTGCTTTAGGGCTTTGGATAGTGGCAGTGTTATGATGAAGGGTCAAGTCTGAAATGTCACTGGCAAAGATTTTTGATAGCTAAAGCACTTTCATTTTTTTGGACCTCCTTTAGTTTTAAAAACAAACCTTAACAAACAATCTCCTTAAATACAAATAAAGAAAGCAGATAAAATGGTGTTCTTTACCTTTTGCTCTCAAGAACAGTACAAGGGCAGTGGTGAGTGAGGAAACTGAAACATTTGGTTGTGAAAGGCTGAAAGGATCCACAAAAGAAGTATGAATGTAATTTTAACATTTTTTGTTTGATTGACTTCTTTTTCCTAAGGAGTTATTTTCTCAAATAATGTAACTTGTTAGACATGGTATATTTTGGGACTCTATGTCATGTTTAGCATACCATGATCTCGACTGAGAGAGTATATTAGCAGTTGCAGTTAAGTAAGACATTTCAGCACATGTTGAGCATGTTAGAGACTGGCAAGTCATTGATTACAAAAACAAAATGGTCAAAAGTTGCATATGCTGGTGTATGTATATTGCTGTACTGTAGAATCATCTTTCTGTGAGTAGAGGATGCCTATACTCTTCAAGAAAGTATTTAGCATTTGCAAACACATGATGTTTCTTTTAGTTGCTAGAAAAAAATTTATTTCTGCTGGACTTCCACTTCTCAAGAAGATATGTATCAGTAGATTTAAAATCAATAATGTGTTAATATAATCTCTGCCATTTTTATGAATATTTTTGTATATGAGGAAATTAAACCCTTTGAAAGGAAAAAATCTTAAAAATTTCACTTTTTTAGTCAAAGTATTGGTGTTGACTAAACTACTGAAATAGTATTTATTCGCTACAGTATGCTAAGTACTAGATCCTGTGTGGCACTTAGTACTGCGCTTAGCGTGTATGATGTTTACGTGTGTATGTATGGAAAACAATCCTTAGCATGTAAGATACCATATGATTGTTGTAATACTGTTGGGGATGTGTGACTTAATGCTTGTGGTTTTTGGCTTACCAACTATACGTGGTCCAAAAACAGTATGTTGTTTCAGTGTAGCTGATACAAAGACGTTTGATATATGATGTACCTGCAGATTTGACTTAGGTCCTTCTGCTGTGGATGAAAATGCTGAATGTTGAAAATGCTAAGATGTGTAGTCGTTCCAAACAATTATAAAAAAGTGCAGTTTGCCATTGCTTAGGTGTGGTGTGGATATCTGCTGAATCTGAAACTTATGTTAGATTGCTCACTATTTTTTATGGCCTTTTTTTCACCTGTTAGCTGAAATTGGAGAATGTGCGTTAATACCATAGAAAAGAATGACATTAAACCATCTTGTCTAGCTACCAATTTCAAAGTCTTCCTAAATAAAAATATCAGTTGAGACCTCATGAAGACACAGCAGCTTGAATCTCTTTCTCTGTGTATTAATACAAGGTGTATTTTCTGTTTCCAGACAACTAGCTCATTACAAAGTTAAAATGTTTAGGTAGTTTAGTTTAGCTAGTGCTAAAAAGTGCTGTCTTTCTGAATATTGGAAAAGATATTTTCATGTTCTTGCAAACAGTGTTTTGAAAAACGGAAAAGAGAGACATAGTTTTCATTCAGAATGTTACCAAATTAAGTCTTGCTAGCTGTCAGTGGTTGTTACCATAGAAACATACTCATGGGTTTGCTATCTCTGAAATGGATTCAACTCAAAAGGCATCTTCAGTTTTTGTTAAACTGCACTCAGAAATGTGTTTTGCACTCACTGAATTTACTGCTCAATTAAGCAATTGTCTGAATTCAGTGATGCCAAGGATGCTTTTTCCTTTCAGTGCAGAATAACAGTAAAACTATATTTCTTAATGCCTTTGTATAATATGCTCATAAACATCCCTTCATGTGATTTCATTACATAGAGGGATTTGTATTTATCTTTGACTGAGTCTTCTGTTGCTTTGCATTAATTTCATAGACTTGGAAGTTTTCATGGCATTGTGGCTCAGATTCTTTAAAGAAGAGTTTTGATTTGCAGCTCTGGTATGTTTTCCCCTTTCAAAAGCTGAGTCTGTAAACTCATACCTAGCTTTGCCATAGCTATTTCTGTTTTGTTTTTTTTTTTTTCTAGACTTTGGTTCTATGCCTGCATTGTTACAGGTTTGGTATGTTTCTTTGTTTTGTCAGTTTTGTTGTTGTTGTTTGGTGGTTTTGGTGTGGTAGTCCTGTTTGTTGGTTTGGGGTTTTTTTGTTTGCTTGTTTTTTTCTTTTTTCTTTGTGGCGCTGTTGTCATTGCAGTGGAGCCTGAAAACTGAGAGACAAACTGTAGGAACAGATAAGTTCCAGGCAGAATTATTTTAGATATGGTGGCAAAATCTGAAAAGTGAATTTTTCCTCAGGGAGTAGTGTGAGTTTTGCTGAAATGCCTCAGGGAAATTACCTAAGTTTTTGCTAGAATACATGGCTTCTTACAGAGAGAGAGCATAAGCAAGTGGAAAAGTCTCTCAAGAATAAAGTTTTAATACCAGTAATACTGCCTAGTCAAGCTTCCTTTGCAACTTGACACTTCTTTTTATCACTTCTCTGTAATTCTTCAGCGAGAACTGTAACACTGGCTGAGCATTTTATAGGTGTTTTTCAGTGCCTAGAAATTCAGAATATTGTACTGATTGTTTATTGAGCTGTCATGCAGGTCTTTAAGGGTGAAGATGAGCCAGTAGAGGCTTATTTTTTATCCAGGAAGGGCTAAGTAGGACCAATTATGTGTTGCTGTTGTGCTTTAGTTAGAGTTATGTAGTCATTAGTTTCTTCACTATACAGAGTTAAGCTGTTAATGAAAACCTAGGTAAGTAGCAGTTACAGCCTAATAGTCTTTAAGCTTTGTCGAAGATAGTATGGATGTGGAAAACGTCACTGATGGAAGAAGCATAATTTTTAACCCTTAAAAACATTCTAAACACCTAACCCCAAATGTTATGAATGGGGTCTGAGGCAGTGATGTCTTCCTGAATGTATGGATGTTCTGAAACACAGGTGCATTGGTATACAGAAGGCTTCTTTTCCATCTGAAATGTGCATCAGTCCTAGAGATAAATATTAACATTTTTTATACTTAATAAAGAGCATACATCGATGGTTTAAAAAAGAAGAAAGAGGGAGAGAGAGATTGATAAACCCTACGCCAGAAGAAGCAGATACAGAGCAGGCTTGTGCAGCATCACTATTTTCCTCAGCAAAGAATCACTGTGGCAGCTGGTGCAATCAGCTTTTGAAATCACTGTGTCCTCCTGCAGAATAAAAGCTGACCTTTTCACTAGGGGTCTTGGGGTTCAGTGTGAATTCTGGAAGCTGAATGCAACACATGAGCATGAAAAAAAGATTATTTGTGAGATGAACGGATCTTGTGTATTGTCAATCTAGTAGTTGCCTGTTACTTTAGGTCTCATGGTAAAGAGTAATCAGTATAGATAGAATCAGAGTAGTAAAGTAACCATGAATTTTTAAGAGAAGCTCTCATCTAAGAGTACATGGAGGAATGTGAAGGTACTTATTTGACTGTCAAACAGGTGGATAAGTTAAACTGTTAGTTTGAGCTGGTTTTGCAGAGTAAATTGTTCCTACTGAAGAAGAAATGAGGAAAGTATAGTGGGAATCGGAGTATTAGCTATGAATGGATTTGGACTTGAAAACAAGTGTTTCATCGGGTCCCCTTCCCTTTCCAAAAGGATCAAAATCACTCTTACTACTTGAACACTTTTCATCAGGTTCCAAGGTGAGAAAGGCCATTTGCTTTGACTGTGCAAAGATTTCTGAGGGTGTCTGCATTGGTGTGAGGAAGAGTCTGAAGAATTTCCAGTGTGCATAAAATACTCAAATCACTTTGAGTCTTGAAGGAGAACCTATACAGCAGGCCACAGCTTAGCTTGAGATCTTCCTGTATGCTGTTGTTATTCTTCATAAAATACGACTGTGAATATAAGCAGTAGACCAGAAAGGACTTTTTTAGCATCCCTAAGTGGAAGTATTCACATTTGTAAGGAGACTTCTTTCTTTGTGAGTGAACTGAATAATGCAGATTTCGTTGTCATCTGAAGCTTGAATCATGTTTTCTTGGAAATAAAGCTGAGCATCAATAACTACTGGGTCAAGGGGAACAGTGCTGGTTTTGCGATCTTTTTTTTTTGGTTTTTTTTTTTTTTCATTTGGGTGTAATTGCTTTCAGCTTGCAAAAAATCCCTGTGTACTTACCATACTCATGCTGTACTGACTTGCAACACTAGGAAAAAGAGAAAAGTAAAAGCTTGGATTTCAGCTCTGGTATTGCTGCACAGCAGTAATACCTTTACTTCAGGATAACCTTCTGTCTGAAGAAATCAAAATACTTCTCTAACAATTAATCTGTATCACCCTTGTGAGTATTCTTTTTTTTCACTGAGAGACTTCAAAGCCTATACTTTTCTTCCAAAGCTTCAACAAAATAAAAAGCCTGTGTCTGCTTCCTCATCTTTTCATACGACACAAAAGCTTACTCTTTTCTCTATATACTGTAAAATTTTTTGCTTGATTGCGTGTGGCACTGATGTTTTGGGCACAATATCTCAAATGCCTTGATGACAAGTTGCTTAACAATTTCAGAGACTCATAACTTAGAATTAAGGATATTTTGGTAAAGTGCATAACAATAATTATGAACATAAGCACAAAAAGGGATCTTGTATTCAGTGGACTGTTCATGTATTTAAATCTAGGCAAAAAGTGGAGTGCCTTTTTTAATTGAGTTCTCAAAAGTGAATCATGTCTCCAGGAGAATCTTCTCTTATTTTCCTTTTGCTCCTGATATACTTGTAGAAGCCCTTCTTGTTGTCCTTGATGTCCTTTGCCGAGCTCAATTCTAAGTGCACCTTTGCCTTCTCCGTCACATCTCTGCATACCCTGCTGATGTTCCTATGGCCCTCCCACTTGGCCTCTCCCTTTTTCCACCTCCCGTAAATTTCCTTCTTGAGTTTAAGGTTTGCTAGGAGCTCCCTGCTTATCCATGCAGGTCTCCTGCCCTCTGGCTGAATTCTTCATCATGGGTATACACCGGTCTTGAGCTTGGAGGAAGTGTGTAGTGCCTTTCTGGTTTCTGCAAAGGCAGATTTAAAAGGCTGAAGTTACTATGTTCTAAGGACTTGGAAAGCAAATGTCAAGACTCCAAATTCATTATTAACGGTAGAAACAATTTTTTTTTTCCCCAAGTTAAAAATTGGAAGCATGATGCTACTGTGGTTTCCTGACAGAATTACTTTTCTTATGTTTCTTGTTCATTGAAGTGATTTCTCTCACTGAAAATTGTAAGAACTGACCTGCTTAGTGGAGGGGTTATGAAGCTGTGGTATTAGTGTTTATTTTAATTTGACATTTTCCCCAAAATTGCTGTATTCCTGTAGTTTCACAGTCTTCTTCTGTTCTGCAGACCTATTTGGATTTGATTATGTGTAAAGATTAAGAGTATTTTGGTTTGGAGGGCTCCCAGGAAGCATAGTTTCCTCAGTAGCTTCCTCTGCTTTCATCTTGTTGAGCTCCTGTGAAGAGCTTACTTTTAAACTAAGCTGCACAAGTGAATTGGACCAGTAACATTACATAAAGATACGTCTACAACTTTGTATGTATTGCTAACAGCATCCTCTTTGCTCCTTCTAGTAGCTGCTATATCTGATGAAATGTTGTGCAGTATTATTGCATGATGTCAGTTAATACATGGTGAGATTGTTAACACAGATAAAATTTTGACATGCTTGCTTTTTTTTGTCAATACAAATTCCTAATTCCTGTTCCCAAGTCGGAAGAAAGGTGGCAAGTGCTGAAAAGAGATGTTTAAATCGTAGGGTTTGCTGTTAGCGATGGTGCCTTCTAATCTTCTTCAGGTTGTTTGCATCCGTTCTACATGGAGTGCTCTGTCTCCAAAGTTGTGTTGTGATACAAGGCCCCTCATTTTAAAAGCACTGAATGAGTTTTTTGCCCTGGTTCCCTCATTAACAGTGAATACAAGTGAACATGAGGTATGTGTTCATGGAATAAGGTGAGTCTCTTCTTTTCATGCATCTTTGTGTATGTGTTTTATGTGTACCTGCTTGGTTTTAGTATCTGAATCGCACACGCTGCCTAATTGAGGTTAATCATAATGCATGTTTCCATACAGTTTCACAAGTTTGGCTTGCATTAGTGAATCATGGGAGATAGGTGGGAAATCCCAGTGCAAGGTTGATCAGTTTTCTCTCTTCCAGAATGTGGGGATATGTGAATGCGTCTGAAGTTTAAACGTGCCCTTTCCACTTTCCTAGCTCAGTGCATGTTGATGTAGCAGCAGTTTGTTTTAGGTAACTGTCTCTATTTCAGCTGCTTATTTGGTTAAAGAAAACCTGAATGTCTGTTTTGATTGCTTTTGCAGAAATTTAAAGCTCAAGTTGTCAACTTCCTTTGGAACAACACACAAAACAAGGTAGGTGATACAGCCGAAAGTGTTAATTCCTGGTGTCAGCAACTGGATATTGTTTTATACCTTTCTGTCAAGACAAGGTTATCTGTCTCATAAGGGGTCTCATTTCTAATAGGGTTTCTTCTTGTTACTGATCATTTAATGCTGCTTGTGAAGCATTGTAATGCACATGAAAGGTGGTAACTGATGGTCCTAACATCTACCACTCACAATGAGAATTGTAGCAAAAATAACTTTGACTCCAGTGGTGGACTTCAGCTTTAATGTGGTGAAGCATCTAGGCAAAACTGCCACAATGAGAACTAACTGAATTCTTTATTGGGGTATTGTAATGCATCATCACCATAGGACTGGAGGAACCAACGTATTTTAGTTTAAGCATAGCTTGGATATTGCTACATAAACTACCCTTCCAGCAGTAATGGCATTTAGCAGTCAGACGTTTACTATCCAGCTTATGTAATGGATCCTCCTAGTTTGCATTGTATGTATAAAGTAAGCAATTGAGAGTGTGCCTCAGGAAAACATTGTTATTTTAAAGTTTTTTTCAGCATTCAGTATTTAATGGATAGGCTCTTTGTGTGTGCAGTTTCCAGTTGATGGCAATACTGTATGCTGTGCTTGCGATTTTCTTTTTCCTCCGCTTAATTTTCTAGGATGCTGTTGTAGCCATTTCAGCTTACAAATCACTCTCGGCATTTGGCTCTGAAGAACATAAAATTCTTCATCTTCCTGAACAGGTAGCATTTTACATGGGTTGTATCCTCTTACCTTCTTGGAAAGGAGAGAAGAGTTTGTGCCAGAGAACCATCTTCCCTTATAGAAGGAATCTGAGCTTCTGCTGGTGAAATGGGATGGTAGTATGTATGATTAGCATAAACAGGACTTAGGAGAGGGTACAAATGGAGAGTGAGGTGTAAGTAATCAGAAAGTAATTTTTTTTAATGCATTAGTTAAATCAGCAGGTTATTTTTTGGTCACCTAATTTGCATTTTAAGCTTTTCTGTTATTGGTTGCAGTTGAGTCTTGACACTATGCAGCACTTGTGATTACTGCTTCATCTGTTGCAGTCACCCTCATGCTTAGTGCTTTTGTTCCTGAAATGGGCAAGTCAGTTTGAAAAGTAGGTGCTGTTTTTGGAAAAAAATTCTTTTTTTTTTTAAGACAGACTTGGCAATAGTCAGTAGTCTGTTTGTACTTTATGGTGTAGTAAATACTTTGGTAAGTTTTTATTTACGGCATTATTGCAAGGTTGGCACCATCTGTGTGTTGTAACTAGCTATTATGAAAGGTCAGAATAAGCAACTTTAAAATTAAAAAACGTTATTGCTTTATATAAATCAGTGAGGCGATTTCAGTACAAACGTTACAGCTGAAAAATGTATCTAAACATTGCTGCAATACTGAATTTTCACAATAGTACACAGCTCTTATTCGTGCTGTTACTTTACACTTGTTAGAAAATAAGTAAATATGTTTTCATTGAAAGCATTGTAAATATGTTGCAGTTTTTCAAATTCTGAAAACTAGTATGAGATCATAACGCCTAACACAAGTGCCGCATGTATATCAAAGTGCCAATATGATTTTCTCTAATTGAAGAAGAATCAGAGAAAATGAAGTTTTAGTAATATTACTTCAGTTTTGACACTTAGAAATTTTACTTTTATAGATATGGATTTACATACTCATGTGATTTTTATCAACCAGCTTTGCCTTTCCTTCAGGTAGAAGAAAAGCTTTTATTCTTTTAGTTTCAAATTAACAAAATGGAGTGAAACTAATGAAATGAGGAACTTCTCATATTTAGTCGGTATTTTTGACACTTCGTTGACACTTGGAATCATGAAAGGTAATAGATTTTGAAATTTTGTGCTGATTAATTTATTTCTTTAAATCTTTCAGGCACGACCAGAAGTAAACACTTTGGAGGAGGAGGACATGGATGAAGAAGATCTTTTTGTTCCAGGCTCTTCATACATCAAGCTGTTGTCTCTAACACCAGCTTATGTTTTAGGAGGTATATTATATTCAGTATTTGAGGTTACTTTGCAGATTTATAGTCACCACGACTATACAGACGTGGCTTTTTTATAGTGGAGTGTCATGTTAAAGTGCAGCTGGAGAATGTTATACCAAATTACAGGAAAAATGTTAAAGCAAAAGTTCAGGGGAAAACAAAAGCCCAACCCATTTTTAGGAAGACAGTGGGTCAGAGGTCGTGATGGTGGAAAATATGCTTATAATATGATGTTAAAAATCCTTATCTGTCCTAAAGTAAAAGCCAGTTGCTTATTACTTGCTTCAAGTGTCCATTGTTTCATTGAAGTGCAACTTCAATAGGGAAGACTGAGAAGATGTTTTTAAAGGCAGCTCTGTATTTTAGCCCAGCACGGGCTGAAGGAAAAAGCCATACACCCAAGTCCATGATGTTCTATAAACAGAGTATCAGTAGTATTAAACCAATGCTGTATACAAAAATCTATTTAATAAATAGATTAGTGCTACGCTTAATGTTTTAGTGATGCATATTGATTTTAAATTAGGCTTCAACAGATGATCTCTGGTTGATGCACTTTTTTTTGACACCTATGTAGTTGAATCACTTTCAGTATTTGGGATTTTGAATGTTCGCTTGATTACTCTTATGAATGTTATCATTCGTTTCCAGTTACAAGCTTGTTAATGTTAGTGCCTGGACAAAAGTATGATTATTTCACTGTTTATAGAATACATGAGGTATTGATGTTTGATTGTAACTTGTAAACATGGCCATGGGATAGTAGTAGTATTTTGTAGTATTTTCTCCCAGTGGGGGCTCACTGAAAGATCCATTCACTCAATACTGCATGCATTGGAGTCTGGAGTATATGCAGTCTCGCCTGGAGAGTTTGTGTTGTGATAGATGTGCTAACTGTCAAGTTCTGGAAGCTTTGTGGGGAAGGCTGACATAACATACAGCAACTAAAGATAGTGATGTGTCTGGGCAGAAAACTCAATGCTGAGATAGGCAACTTAGCAGGAAGATGGGAAACCAAAATGGACTTTCGAGAGAGCAGGCAGAGTAAGAAGATGCAGCTAGTATTCACTGGTGTCCTGGTTTCAGTTGTAACAGTTATTTTTTCTCCTTCCTAGTAGTTGGTGTAGTGCTGTGTTTTGGCTTTAGTCTGAGAACCGTGCTGGTAACACACTGATGTTTCAGTTGTTGCTCCGTAGCACTTATCCTCATCAAGGACTTTTCAGTCTCTCATGTTCATCCGGTGAGGAGGGGCACAAGAATCCGGGAGGAAGCAGAGACAGGACACTTGAGCCACCCAAACTAGCCAAAGGGGTATTCCGTACCACAGCGTTTCATGCCCACTATATAAACCTGGGGGGTTGCCTGGAAGGCTCAGATCACTGCTTGGATCAGGCTGTGTATCAGTCAGCGGGTGGTGAGCAATTGTGTTGTGTATGACTTATGTTTATTGCCTTTTTTAACTTCCCTTTTTAATTTTATATTCTCTTTGCTTATTATTCCCTTAGTATTACCATTGGTAGTAGTAGTAGTTTTGTATGGTACTTCAGTTATTGAACTGTTCTTTTCTCAACCTGTGGGGTTTACTTTCTTTCAGTTCTCCTCCCCATCCCGCCCAGAGTGGGGGAGGAAGGAAGGAGCAAGTGGCTGCGTGGTGCTGAGTTTCACCAGCTAGGCTTAAACCACAACAACTGGTATAAAAACACATAATGAAAACATATAAAACTCTTTGTTCCAAGCTGCCATAGGTATTTCTTGGGCCCAGAAAGATGAGTGAATACCCTTTTGTCTCCTTTGTCCTCAAGTTTCTAGTCAAAGTAGGACTGCATGTAATTTGGGAGCTTGTATGCCAAAGTTTCAAGCTTACTGTGAAGCAGTTGTTATAAATCCTCTTAAAACTTAGT
This sequence comes from Pezoporus wallicus, assembly GCF_028554395.1. Lineage (NCBI taxonomy): Eukaryota > Metazoa > Chordata > Aves > Psittaciformes > Psittacidae > Pezoporus > Pezoporus wallicus. The sequence goes on along the minus strand of NW_026642858.1, from coordinate 839,232 downwards.
TATGTAACAAAAGCACTAAGAGATTTTTAAACATGCAAGGTTTTCAGGGTGCTGGTGCAATGCTGGCTCTTTGTGATGTGGTAACAAATATCTTGCAGTTATATATGTGCATATATTGTACACACAGAACATGTACAGAACATGTTTTTTTTCTAATGTGTGCCTGTAGAAGTTGCTTAACTTCACAAGTGAATAGTAAATTAATATTAATTCTGTGTAATGTTAAACCTGATTAGACTATAAAATGCATAGCTTGAGAGCAGAGAACTGTAACAATTTGTACAGCTATGGTAACAGAAGTCAAGGTAATACTTCCTTCTGTCTGTATCTGCTGTTTGCATATATAAACTCCCTCTCCATCTACCTTCTTTGCATTGTGCTTCTTCTAAATGTGTTTTAGAACAACCTGGTTTTAGAGACAGTGTTTTTCACTGTGTTGGTAAATATCAGTTTTATTTCTCATTGTCATTCTGTCAGCTTGTGCCAGTTTTATATGGCAGTCAGAAGGCAATCAATATCTCATGATATAGTTAAGACCATGTTTCTTCCCTGCCTTAGTATCTGACTTACTCAGAGCCTCTTGATGTTGCATTTTGGTGTTGCAGTGGTGTCAGAGAGACTTGCTAAGAGTTCTGGTACTTGACATGACTAGCCTATCTAAGCTTATCTCCCATGAAGCAGTGGTATCATTTTGGGTTTTCCAGGGTTTGATTTGGGTCCTCGTCATCATGGTTTGTGACACTCCCTTTCTTTTTTTCTTTTTTGGTTGTTTTTTTTGTTTTTTTTTTTTTGTTGTTGCAATTCATCCAGCATTTGAAGAGTTTGCTACATCACTTGTGAAACAGGAGATGACCAACATGCCCCGTGGTATCTATCATTCTGCCTTGAGAGGAGGGATCACACGGTCAGACCAGGGGAAAGCCATGGCAGGTGTTCCGAACTTCTTGCTGAAAATGTATGAGAGGAACAAACAACCAGGCATGACGCCAGGCCTTGCAGGTAAGCTGTTAGTTTGTTGAAGTTAGACAAATATGCATGCTCTGACCCAAGTATTTCTGTGCATCTGAGAGTTAATCAGTTCAAGAAACAATGTCTTATGCCACTTGCCTATGCTTACACAGGCTTTTTAAATTGAGGGCTTTGTTAACTTTGCTTTGGGTTCTCCCCTGACTTATGCAAGACTTATGAACTATTACCATGAGTATTGGTATTGACCCTTCTTTTCCCCTTCTCTCCCTCCTTAAGCTGGTATGTTGTCTTGTTATGACCTTCCAGTCCATATGGGCAAAGATGGGAAGCCTATTAATCGATTTTTGGCCAGCAGGGGCCGTAATTTCCAGCAAATGTTGGTAGCCCTCCTTCATGAGGTAAGTTGCTGGTTTTCTTTCCTTTTCAGAAGTATTATGCTTCCTTCCTTGTCTTACTACCTCACTTGTTTATGCTAATTAGGTATTAGCATCAGCTAGCAATGGCATGTATGAATATATGATAATTAACTAAAGTTGCTGTGAGGACCATCTAACTTAACATGAAAATACTTTTTAGGTATTTAAGTAATACTTATTTAAGTATTATTCACTGATGAAGTACTTCTTCTGAAAATCAGTAAACAAACACAAGTTGACCTTGAGGGGGAAGCTGCTTCCCGCAGTCTGAGGGGGATGAAGAAAGACTACAGCACCTTGGGGCGGATGGTGAAAGAGTCTGGGGCTCAGGTGATCTTCTCCTCACTCCTTCCATCTTCCACTGATGATGTGGGACAGAATGGGAAGATTCAGTCCATAAATGATTGGCTTCGAGACTGGTGCTACAGGCAGGGCTTTGGATTCTTTGATAACAGCTGGTTTTATAGGGCACCAGTCTGGACAAGGACAAGTGAGAAAGGTTTGTCTCACAGAGGCAAAAGGATGCTGGGGCACGAATTAGCAGGGCTCATTTGGAGAGCTTTAAACTAGATTCGAAGGGGGATGGGGTTGTAGCTGGGCTTGCCCCAGTGGGGCAGCACTCCAGAATTGATGAAGACTGGGAGGCCTCCTATAATCCTAGGGTGAAATCGGTGTGCTCAGCTCGCTCCCTGAAATGTCTGTACACCAATGCGCGCAGCATGGGAAATGAGCAGGAGGAGTTGGAAACCTGTGTTAAGTCAGGAGATTATGATCTGGTGGCAGTTACAGAGACGTGGTGGGACAGCTCACATGATTGGAATATAGTCATGGAGGGCTATGTCCTTTTCAGGAAAGACAGACCAGCCAGGCGGGGTGGTGGGGTTGCTCTTTATGTGCGGGAGCAACTACAATGCACCGAGTTCTGTCCAGGGACAGATGACGAGCGAGTTGAGAGTCTGTGGGTGAGAATTAGGGGGCAGGCTGGCAGGGGCGATACTGTTGTGGGTGTCTGTTACAGACCACCAGATCAGGGTGAGGAAGTTGACGAGGCCTTCTACAGGCAGCTGAGAGCGGCGTCACAGTCACAGGCCGTGGTCGTCGTGGGGGATTTTAACTTCCCTGATGTTTGCTGGAAGGACCACTTGGCAACCCAACCACAGTCCAGGAGGTTCCTCCAGTGTATGGATGATAACTTCATCCTGCAAATGGTGGATGAGCCGACCAGGAGAGGAGCGCTGCTGGATCTCATCCTCACTAACAAGGAGGGTCTGGTCGAAGCAGTAAGGGTTGAGGGCTGCCTTAGTTGCAGCCACCACGAGATGGTGGAATTCAGGATCTTGTGTGGTAGGACCAGTAGAATAGCAAGTAGAATTGCAACCCTGGACTTTAGCAGGGCAAACTTTGGTCTTTTGAAGCAATTGCTAGGGGAAATCCCATGGGCAAGGCTGCTTGAAGGTAAAGGGGCCCAAGATAGTTGGTTGGCAGTCAAGGATTGCTTTTTCCGAGCTCAAGATCGGAGCATCCCGACACGTAGGAAGTCAAGGAAGAGGGTCAGGAGACCTGCGTGGCTAAATAGGGAATTGCTGGGTATGCTCAAGTGGAAGAGGAGAGCTTACAGGTCATGGAAGGAGGGGCTGGCCACTTGGGAGGAATATAAGGCTGCTGCTAGAGGATGTAGGAAGGCAGCTAGGAGGACTAAGGCATCCTTAGAATTAAACCTGGCGAGAAGGGTCAAGGACAGCAAAAAGAGCTTTTTCAAATACATGGCAGATAAAACTAACACCAGAGGCAATGTAGGCCCACCGATGAAGGGGATGGGTGCCCTGGTGACAGAAGATGCAGAGATGGCAGAGTTACTGAATGCCTTCTTTGTCTCTGTCTACTCTGCTGCGGGCAGTCCTGAAGAGGCCTGTACCCCTGAGACCTCAGATGAAGTCAGGTCGACGGAGCGGTTTGCCTTAGTCGATGAGGAATGGGTTAGAGACCAGTTGAGCAATCTGGACATCCATAAATCCATGGGTCCAGATGGGATGCACCCACGGGTGCTGAGGGAACTGGCGGAAGTCATTGCTAGACCACTCTCCATCATCTTTACCAAGTCTTGGGAAACAGGAGGGGTGCCTGAGGACTGGAGGAAAGCAAATGTCACTCCGGTCTTCAAAAAGGGCAAGAAGGAGGACCCGGGTAACTATAGACCGGTCAGCCTCACCTCCATCCCTCTGAAAGTGATGGAACACCTTATCCTTGGTGCTATCTTAAGGCATATCAAGGATAAGAGGGTTATGAGGGGCAGTCAACATGGCTTCACCAAGGGGGAATCATGCTTGACCAATCTCTTAGCCTTTGATGAGGAAATAACACGGTGGATGGATGATGGCAGAGTGGTGGATGTGGTCTACCTTGACTTCAGCAAAGCATTTGACACAGTCTCCCACAGCATCCTCACAGCTAAATTGAGGAAGTGTGGTCTGGATGATCAGGTAGTGAGGTGGACTGTGAACTGGCTGAAGGAGAGAAGCCAGAGAGTTGTAGTCTATGGGGCTGAGACTAGTTGGAGCCCTGTAACTAGTGGAGTGCCTCAAGGGTCAGTACTGGGACCGGTATTATTTAATATATTCATCAATGATTTAGATGAGGGAATTGAGTGTACTATCAGCAAGTTTGCTGATGACACTAAGCTGGGAGGAGTGGCTGACACGCCAGAAGGCTGTGCTGCCATCCAGCGAGACATGGACAGGCTGGAGAGTTGGGCAGGGAATAACTTGATGAAATATAACAAGGGAAAGTGTAGAGTCCTGCATCTGGGCAGGAACAACCCCAGGTTCCAGGATAGGTTGGGGAACGACCTGTTAGAGAGCAGTGTAGGGGAGAGGGACCTGGGGGTCCTAGTGGACGACAGGATGACCATGAGCCAACACTGTGCCCTTGTGGCCAAGAAGGCCAATGGCATCCTGGGGTGTATTAGAAGGGGGTGGTTAGTAGGTCGAGAGAGGTCCTCCTTCCCCTCTACTCTGCCCTGGTGAGACCCCATCTGGAATACTGTGTGCAGTTCTGGGCCCCTCAGGTCAAGAAGGGCAGGGACCTGCTGGAGAGAGTCCAGCGCAGGGCAACTAAGATGATTAAGGGAATGGAGCATCTCCCTTATGAGGAAAGACTGAGGGAGCTGGGTCTCTATAGTTTAGAGGAGACTGAGGGGTGACCTTATTAGTGTATATAAATATATAAAGGGGGAGTGTCACGAGGATGGAGCCAGGCTCTACTCAGTGGCAAACAATGATAGGACAAGGGGTAACGGGTACAAACTGGAACACAAGAGGTTCCACTTAAACTTGAGAAGAAACTTCTTCTCAGTGAGGGTGACAGAACACTGGAACAGGCTGCCCAGGGAGGTTGTGGAGTCTCCTTCCCTGGAGACATTCAAAACTCGCCTGGATACATTCCTGTGTAACATTATCTAGGTGTTCCTACTCTGGCAGGGCGATTGGACTAGATGATCTTTTGAGGTCCTTTCCGATCTCTAGCATACTGTGATACTGTGACCTTGCCTTTATCCACCTTGAGACCTACTGTACCTGCCATATGCCTATTGTATGTAACCAGCTGTAGGTGAATAACAGGTCTGAACAACGATGGGATTCTGTGGGGAAATGACATTTTCACCTTGCTAAGACTTGCTATTTTATTTTGTCTTTTAAATGTTTCAACTCCCTGACCTACTAGGCTTACATCACAGAAACCATGCAGTTACCTTTGGTGTAGTTTCGGCTAAACTACAGCAAAACTTAATCATTACAGAAAATGAAGTGCTTGTAACAAAATCTTTCAGAGAGTTTAGAATTATGGTATTTATGGTTGATATGAAAGTTGATATCTGAAAATTTTGGAGAGCAGGAAAGCAACTAAGTAGTTACACTGGGTCCAGGGAAATAAGTGGTCCTTTACTAATTTTGGAACTGCCAATGAGAGCAGTTACTTAGAAGAGTGTAAGTGTATTCATTTCCTTAAAAGTTCATAAAATAATTCTATTAATACAGTCATTTTGTATTGCTGCAGAGGTTGATTGCAGTCTGATGGTGAATTTTCTGCTCACAGGACACAAAAAAATGTATAAATTGTATTAGTCTGATACAAGCGAGAGCTTAAATGGTGATAAAAAAAATCTCCTGCAAAATTTAGATTCCGTCTTAGCCAGAATGTCCAGAAATAAAAATGTATGTGTCTGAATATCTGGACATTTTAAAAGCTTTCTTTTTTTTCCCCCACCCCATAGCAATACTAATTTCTGTTATACTTTCCAAGGATAGAAAAGCTTAAACGGTCCCATTACTCCTTTTTCTGTCCTGTTTACAGGCAGTTTGGTGCTATTCAAGATAATTTTATTGTATGCTGTTTTGTACAGAGGAGCCTTCAGAGCATAGGATGGACCCTGTGTTGATAGTGAACCAGAACTGTGTAAAATAAAAGGAACTGTTTATCTAGTACTCTTACTGTACTTGTTGCAGAAGCTGGAAGAGCTAGAATGAATAAAATATGGTTTGCAGGTGGGAACATAGTTGGGTCCTGATTTTGGTGACTGACACCCAGCAGACCTGGAGGCTAGCAGCTGCAAAATTCCTTTATGATGCTAGTAAAATCACTGACACCAAACACTTTGTGTCATGAAATAAGTGAGCACAGGGTTTGAGTGGGAAGGTTGCATGCACAGGGTTTGGAGAGTTTCCTGTTTACAAACTGAAAGTCTGGCACAGAACACAGGTGGACATGCAGTAGAAAATGCATGAGGGCTGCTGCGTTCTGATCTTGTGGTGCATCTGCATAGTGCTCTGCTAGCTTTGCTCTCAATTTCTGCTTCCTGCTTTTTCACACTGCACTTACAGTGGTTCGTTCCCTCACTCTCTTTAGAGCAAATGAACTAGTTCCCTTTCTAGCAAACCTGTCTGCTGCATAGTTTGCCTGAAGTTTCCAGTCAAGCAATGTGTTGTATGTATTTTGAAATTGGCAGCTTCTGCCTAGTTCAGTCTTCCAGCCCTGAACCATCTCTCAAACACTTCCACGTATTAGGGTACATATAAATTTTTTACCTATCATACAGCATCTTGTCATTTTGGTCCTTCTGAACTGAAAAGCCACAAAATAATAATCATGTCTTGTGGCCATAGAGACACCACATGGATCCCAGTAGAAATTAGTCCCAGGGGTACAAGGATGAAAGCTATTCTACACCAGTTGTACTGGGGTATAGAAATCGTTCCCTGGTACTCTGTTATGAAGCCAGTGTCAGCAGGGTTCTGAAGTAATTCAGATCTCAAGTTCTTCTCTCAAATAGTAAAAATAAAAACCCTAAAACCACCCTTAAACACAGATCTCAAGGTGTCTAATCACTTACACAAGTTTAACAGGTATTTTCCATTTTTACATCTAACTGCAAAGGATAAAAGCAGAAACTGGAGATAATACCCCTCATCCTCACAGAAATGTGCAAGTAAATTAGTGGATGTTATCTAACATTTTCCAATGGAGAGCACAGGGGAAGTCCACAAGGGTACTGCAAAATGTGTCATGGAAGCAGATTTAGAGTAGGAAGTTATGAATGGTGCACGGACTTGCATAGCATCCGTGTGGTGAACTGAGTGGAGTTAGTGATATATACCAATGACTGGAGACAGAAATATTTTATGAAGTATCTCAGTCTTTTGCAAAGTTAACTGGGTCAAGGTGATTGAAACTAAAAAAGAAATCCAAGTATGTTTGAAATATAAACCTAAGCATGAAACATCTTCAGACAATCCTAACTGTACCCTTTTAGTGAAAATTCACGATTGTAAAGTTTTGATTGAAATAGATGAGTATTTCTGCTCTGAGCTTACACTGCTTTAACAGACAAGTTTTGTTTCTGCATTTTTTTTTTCCTTGTACAGAAAGATAGTTGGAGTTAGGGTTGTCACAAAAAGGTATTAGTGCCTTTGATGGGAAGAGAAGGGTGTCCATGGGCTCATCTGACTGAACTTTGTTCCTTAGTGTTTATTTAGCCCTCAATGTTCTTCTGAGGAGCAGAGTTTAACAGTAAAAAGGGAGCTTAAGCTATAAAGCTATCAAATAGCAGTATTGGTCTAAGAAAATTGAGTTAGTAGGACCTAGGCTCACCTTTTGCCTGTACAGTGGCTGTAGGAATTGGTGTGGTTTCGTGAAGTCACTGCTGCAGAGTTCAACACAGCACATTAAGCGAGGGTTTATTAGGGGGTTTAAATTACCAAAATGATATTTGTTTGCTACAGCTTTGAGCCCTTTTTATTTGCAGGGAGTGGGGAAGGGGATGTTAACTCTTATAGTGACTTCTTAAGTAAAGTGAGAAGCATTTGTTAAAAAAGCTTAAAGTGGTCTTTGAAGTATTGCTGTCAGCATAAAGCTTAGAGAAAATCGTGAGGTGGATGTAAAGACCAAGAAATTACAGTTAACCAGGAGCTAACAAGCATCCATTCACTTTATTTCTAAAAATCCCCAGTAGTTGACATTTCCTTAGTGATTAGCAGTCTTCAGTATAATTGATGTACTGGGATAATAAGGCTTTTGTCTCTTCAGTGCTTTGCTCTATGCTCATATCTGTAGAATCTAAAACTACTGGTTGTGTATCTGTATGCTTAGTTGCCATTATTACACTCAGTTTTGTGAAAACTGGGGCATGGCGAGGGGCTTGAGGCAACCAGTTTCATTTTTGTAAGATTCTTTATGTGTAGAAGAGTAATGTCTGAGATTCTGCTGCCAAAAAATAAAATAACTAGTTGTGTGAGGTCTGTATGCAGAGGATGAATGTTTAAAAGTCTATAAAGCATACAAATAACAACTACGTGGGTTTAGCTGCCATTCAAATCTGAGAGTGACAGCGATAATGAAAAGGTAATTTAGAATCATAGAATCATAGGATCGTTAGGGTTGGAAAGGATCTTAAGATCATCTAGTTCCAACCCCCTTGCCATGGGCAGAGACACCTCACACTAAATCATGTCACCCAAGGCCTCGGCCAGCCTGGCCTTGAACACTGCCAGGGTTGGAGCATTCACAGCCTCCCTGGGCAACCTATTCCAGTGCCTCACCGCCCAAACAGGAAAGAATTTCCTCCTTATATCCAACCTAAACTTCCCCTGTTTAAGTTTTAACCCGTTACCCCTTGTCCTATCACTACAGTCTCTAATGAAGAGTCCCTCTCCAGCATCCCTATAGTCCCCCTTCAGATACTGGAAGGCTGCTATGAGGTCTCCACACAGCCTTCTCTTCTCCAGGCTGAACAGCCCCAATTTCCTCAGCCTGTCTTCATACAGGAGGTGCTCCAGTCCCCTGATCATTCTCGTGGCCCTTCTCTGGTCTTGTTCCAACAGTTCAATTTACTATTAAACCTTAATGGGCCAGAAATATTCTATCTCCTGGGTGCTACTCTAGATGAGGGAGTGCATACACCTGTAATACCTGTCAGCAAAATCAGATCGAGATGGTGCAGAAGGCGATTTTGATGTCATTTGGACTGGTATCTCACAGGAGGCAAAACGTATGTTCAGTAAACAGTAATGCATTTAAAATGTTGTATTGCTCTTTACTGGTGGCTTGAAAGAGGAGGACCATCTTTCCCAGAAATGGGGATGTGCTCTTCAACTGATTATTAAACAGAGCTTGTTAACCTCTCTTTGAGAGGACATGTAAGCTACTGTAGTCACAGTGGTCAGAAATCACACAGAGCATGGGTTTTCTTTGTTTTTTCTCTACAGCTGCCTGGATCAACTATACAAGAAGCCCTGTGAGGTTATCACAGTCACCTGGGCTAGGTTAGCTAATAGTTACCTGTGTCTGGTTCAGTTTTGGGAGTAAATCTAGGAGCTTACAGGAATAATCTCTCACCAGCTTCACTTATCTGTGTTGTGAAAATTAATTAGGATTAGTAGTCACATATGTTCACGTCATGCACCATATGTTTTGATGGTTCTGTAAATGTATGTTTTGAGTTACTAGGCTTTCAGCTAGCTACCCATCTTTTCTTTCTGTAATGGAGGTAAAGGGAATGGTTCATGCTATATGAAAAAACAGCAGCCTTCTTTTGACAGTTGAAACCAATGCAGTGCTTTTAGAATGAAGGATGGTCTTGCTTTCACATGTTTCTCAATATTCCAGTGCTTTCTTTGTGTTGAAAATAGCACAGTTATTTTGCCCTAATAATTAGTAATATTTACAGACACAATTGCAAAGTTGGGTGCCAGCGATGAGTTGTACACTATTAAATACTGTTCTACAAACAATGATTATGTTAGGCGCTCTGCATGCTCACAGAGCATTCCTTGCTTCTATTTTGAAGCACATTCATTAGATATACCGCGATGACTTGCATCTTTGAGCACTGAAGTGGGAAACTCCTTCTGTACATTTCCTACCTGATCTCATTTTGATATGATCAAGAGATTTATGGCCTTATTTAAACCTTATATGTGAAGTACCTTAAGGTGATAATTGGATTTCCTGGAGCAGAATTCACTGTAGTGTATTTGTCTGTGCCAAGGTATTTCTGTGGATGTAGTTCAGATTATGAACTGCTTTATGCTGGTTTTCACTCCTGAATTTACTGAATATATCTCCTCCAGTAATGAAACGGTATTCAGGAATTAAGTTTGTAATCTGTAGGGTTTTGCTTTCCTTCTCCTCAGTCTAATGTGCCTTGGAGAAACTCGGACCATTTTTTTTCTCACAAAGGAATGCTGGGAAAGGACTTAAAAGTATAGGCACACAAATACGTTAAAAAAGAGCCTCTAAGCAAAATTTGAAATTAAAAGAGATGCTGCTTCACTCTTTCACGGATGTGAATATGTAATGCTAGCCTCATTTATGAACTGAGGCTGCAGTTTATATGCTACAGATATGAGAAGGACATTTTAAATATGTGCCTAAAAATTTAAATGACATATGGGTATTGTTTAAAACATGTTTTCACACCCACACATTTGTTAGAGATGACTGAAATTAGGAATCAAGTGAGTTGGCAGGGCTACTGAGGTGGAAACCTGTTGTAGTTAGTAAAAGAAGTTACTGAGATTCCCTGTCTCCCTGATCTACAACAGGTTTTAAGATTGGCCGTAAATATTAATGGTATCATCATTTCTAAATTCTGTAGGCAGTATTCTCTCTATTAGATATCTAATAGAATAGAATAGATAGAAACAGGCTTAATTTCACAGTTCCCTAAATTTGTTTCATGTGCCCTCATGTGCTTGCATCAGTGCAAAACAAGTGAGCAATACACAAAGATCACTGGCAAACACAGTGGTACCAGTGCTGAAAGTGAGCTCATCAAGACCTTGCCAAGGTGTTTGATTTTTAGTTGGAGTGCATTGGAGAGGGGAAACAACCTTCTGATTTCATTTGATATTATTTTTCAGTCTTGCAGGAGCGTGCAAAATTTGTGCCATGTGTATTCAGAAGTGTTGAAGTACAGGAGCAGGATCTCCCGTGGTTTGCCAGCATTCCCTGTCTTGCAGTTTGGCCAACTCAGTCTATGCTTGTGTGTCTTTTCAGGGAGACATGCTCTTAAGCTTTGATCAACAGGTTCATATTACTAGGTCCTAGCTCATGCAGTTTCTTACTGCCTCAGGTATCAGGCTGCAGCTCGTCCTTGAAAACTACTCAGCAGCCTGGCCTGGCTGTGCTGCCTCCTGAGAACATCACAGGACTAGTGTGGCAGTCTTTCACTACCACTCATTGGTTCAGAAGTCACTTAACCTTCCTTCCCTCTGCCTCCCACTTGCCCAGTATCTTCTTACACATAAACTGCATGCTCAAAGGAATCTGAACTTCACTTACTGTCAGCTTTGTCTGTGCTTGCTAGTATTAGTTAATGAATGCTTAATGTAGTTGTTGTCATTGTGTGTCCAGTGATAGAGGAGGAGTAAAGAATGCTGCTTTCCTGTACTGAAATAGCAGGTATCAGCACTGGCTATGTGATAATCTTCAGCACTATACCCAATCATTTTCAGTCATAGGTGAAATCTAGTTGAGTGTTCTTTGTCATGTGAAGATGTTATATTCCCTCTTGTCTTCCTCTCATTCCACTTTTTGTAAATGTTTACTGTCATGAAGAAGGTCAAATAATCAAAAGTTGCTCAGCAGTTCTGCTGGTCATCAACTATATCTGCGAACTTTAGGTAAGATGTGTGAGTTGTGAATAATACATTCCTAATTAGACAACATGGTCTAATTTGCTTTAAATGTGACAATACACCCAAAGCTTTGTATTTCCTGCCAGAGCATCTGAAGTGTTTTGAAGGCCTGTTTTTGTTCTAATGCACAATTATGGATTATGGGGTGAGCTTCATAGATCACCATGAGACAAATCTGAAATAGTTCCAGAGCAGAGACAAAGGGAAAGGCTGGATGTGCTGCAGATGCCTCTGGAACCTGAGGTACACAATTCTGACTAGGGCCTTGACTGCTTATCAACAAGGGATAATGAATTCAAATTTAAACAGGGGAGCTCCAGGTTAGATACAAGGAAGAAATTCTGTACTGTTGGAATGCTGAGGCACTGGAACAGGCTGCCCAAAGAAGTTATGAATGCTCCAGGCCGGACAGTGTTCAATGCCAGCTTGGATGGGGCTTTGAGCAACCTGGTTTAGTGTAAGGTATCCCTGGCAATGGCAGGGTGGTTGGAACTAGGTGATCTTAAGGTCCTTTCCAGCCTTAACCTTTCTGTGATTCTGTGCTGATGAGCAGAAATGAGAGGGGTGTGTGAATAAGATTTTGGTTAAAAAGGTAATTATTTTGATAGATTGACTTTTAGATTTTATTTATTTGCATAGATGTATTAGTACTTATGCAAAATCATTTTAGGTTTACCACTAACAGTGGGCATGAAGTTTTAGCATGGTCCTATACTTTTTGTTATAAAATCCATGTTGAGAAAGAGTATTGTCTGCTTTATGTACATTACGAGGGGCATAAAATAGAGAAGATGAACCAGGAAGCCTTAGGAAGGTACTTAGCAGACAAGGAGAGTTCAGTTGTTTATCTTGGTTGACCAGTATATACAGAGAGGCCAGTAGAGCAAGATGGGGAAAGGAGGGGTTTGCGTATATAGAGGCGTGGAGTAGTTTACATTTTAACAGTGACTAGTCTCCATAATAAAATAGGAGGAATAAAAACCTGCCAGGATTAAGCCTGGCAAGATTAGTTACTCTGAGTGGGCTTTGCACAATTTCTGATCTCAGGGTTTTTCCATTACCTGCGGAGTCTGTCGTGTTCTTTAATTTAGAAATAAAATGTGAAGGCTTAAGCAGTGGATACTGAGATACCCCATCTCACCTCAGCCTGACATTTTTGCCTCTCCTTTATTAAATACTGATTACCTGGAAACTGATGATATTAAGTAACTTACTTCAGTGGAGTCTAAATGGCTATGGTGACATTTTCTTCATCTTGTTGGCAGAGGCAGAAATAATTGGACAGTAGAAAGAAAAATAATTCTGTATGTCCACCTTTGAATATATAACAATGCACAGCCATCATTTTAACTACAGAGCTTATGTTGGGTTTGGATCTGAAAACATAGCAGTTAGGACACCTGTACTCTTACTATAATAAAATATTGCTGCAATTAGGACAGTCATGGAGAGAGGGAAATAGAGACTCTTCTAATTAGTTGTGATACGCAATTTTTAATTAATATATTTTGATTTATAAATGGGATAATACGTGAATAGTGGGGGGAGAAATGGACATTATTATGCAGGTCTCTGTTGTCTGGAAAAACTTCCTTAATGGCCTTGAATTTGTGACCCATTCTATTTCACTTAGAGCTGTAATTACTTCCTTAAACTTTCAAGGGCTAGGAAATGGCTTGTCACTGAGATCACTTGACTTCATTTTTGTTTTTAAACATGCATGAAAAAGTTAGTTTGCTATGATACTTATTGAAGACACCAACCTTGGGCTCCTGAGAGAAGTCTGTGCACTTGTATCAAATTGTGTAGTTGACTGAGTTACTCCTCTGTTGTGAAGTTGAGGCTGTCATACCTGTGTAAGATTTGAAGGCAGGCAGGGACAGCTGCTGCATACTTCTTTAAATTATAACTGAGGTGGTCTTGTTTCCCTCTTGTGAGTTCTATGCTGGTGCTTCCTAGAAGGAAACCTTGTCATTGCTTTCTTTTTTTAACAATTTCCTTAAAGGAAGTTTGAACTCTGTATTTGAACATAATTATATATACCCCAGTCACAAACACTAACTTAATTTAAATAATCTCCCCTGTATTTTGATATCATCTACTTGTGTTTATTTTATGTCTGTTTAAAGCTTTTAGAAACACCTAAGCTTTACAAAAACTATGACATATGTAAGCGGCACCATCATCTTTGTTCTGTGTGTCTGCCAGCACTGCCAAGTGTGGTGCTTATTGCCACATAAAATTCCACTACTCTCTCTGGGATCAGTTATCTGACCTGCCTGAAGCAACCATCGGTAACGAAGCTGAAACTAACTTAGTGTGTTAACCAGAAAGGATAACAAAAGTACATTATCATTTTAGTTTCCTACACCCATGTGTAACATCTCACAGGTTTGAGCCTGCAGGATTGTTGTTACAATGAATGCCTGCAAATCGCAGCTTGGAGAACATACATTCTGCTATGTTAGCCTTAATGTAACCAATTCTACCCTTTCTGGTGTCACACAGGTTAACATTCAACCTTCCGAATGGCACCGCTCCATACTGCTGCCACAGTCCTGGTTAGGATTTATGAGTCGAACCTACAGTGCAATCCTGCAGGTAATTTTGAGGTTCATAATATTGTGCACACTAATATTCATTCAAGTGGTATGAGTTTTATTTTTACCAGGAAGAGCATCCTCACAAGTTACAGTAAGCTTGAGGTGTTTAATGGTAAAATTTATGAAAAAGAAATAAGATGAGTCTTAAGTTAGTATCGGTACAAGCTGGGATACTTTGGAGAAGTATAACTTCTGCTTAAGTTTAGGTTCATGCTGTTTGGTTCCTGGGTCAAGCTGCAGAATGTTCCAATTCTTAGAATTTTTAGAATGTGATATTTTAGCTAGAGCTCTAACCTGTTATTCTGAGTGAGAATTTTGTAATTAGAGTACCACAAGGGGCACAAAAGCTATCAAGGAATGATTCATTAAACAGAACTTCTCTTCATTGGCATATAATGCTGTCACAGTATGAAGGACTCACCTTTTTATTTTATTTTTTTTTTCCTATCTCTAAGGGTTAGGAAATATCTTAAATCCTCTCTTTCATTAGATTACCTGACCTGGTATCTAGAGCAGAATGTTTTTTCCACAGGAAAATTATCAAAAAAACTTTTAACAGACAGCTGACTTGCGGAAGGCTCTCTTTGTGCTACTAGAAAGTCGTTTGTATTTCCAGGCCACATCAGCTATTTTCAGTGTGAGCATCTCGGGTTGCAGAGCAAATTCTAGAAGCTTTGATTGTTCCTCTTTTTGCTGTGCAACAAAACATAATCTGCTCTCACATTTTCAAAACAAATTTTATCTTGGCCATCAGCAAAATACCATATTCTAAGTGAGCGTCCCATTGCAAAGCAGGCAACAGCTACTTAAATTGTAATTTTAGGTTGTAACTACAGAGGGGGCCATTGTTGCTTGCATGTAATTACTTTTTTTATTTTACTTCCACTCTGAGTCAAGATGTAGAAAGCTTGGCATTTACCAGATTTGTTTCTGAAAGCCTCTGTTGGATCTTGTACCATTTTCCTGGGCAATAGGGTGTATTGTTTCTGAAGTCCCTCACTGGAGACCTGGTATCTTTACTTACTCCCTTTGCTTCTGTAATACGTATCATCTGAGATGGATGGACAGAAGAGACAGCAGTATGAGTAGTCTGGATAGTATGTAGTTCAGTATTTCTGAACAGCTAGTAACCATTTCTACACTTTAGAGGCAGGCATTCAGAGAGTCCAGTGCACCAAAACACTTGCTTGAGGATTTTTTTCCCTTTGAACACCTGAAAGTCCTCGTCTACTCACATGCTTAAGCACTTCCACCAGCTTGTGCATTCAGCATGTTTTTGAGACTTTCTGTAACCTTTTGTGTGACATACGAATTTACAGGATAGACTCTATTGTATTCTCAGGGTTTCTTTGCACACCCAAACTATAAGTGTTCAATACCTGAACCTGGCTATATTTTTTTCAGTTAAGACTTAATAATCTACTAAGGAGCAGTAACTGACAACCTAAACAAGTTGAGATGTAATTTGCATTGAGATGGATACTGAACATTAAAACAAAGCTGCTTAATGTGTTTAGAGAACAATTGTTTAAGAGGCCAGAATCCATATACTCGCCTTTAAAATATGGAAATAACTGCTGTAGGAGGTCGCAGGGAGGTTAGATAATAGAAAGGGAAAGGATGAGGAATTCTGCTTTAAGTAGTGAATCAAAAAAAGTGATGTTTTGCTGTTACAACCCATGTTAGCTAGCAAGCTTCTAAATCTTATTTCCTGCTCGTTGTACCCCTTCCAAGGGAACTTGTATCTTTGCATGGTCTAGGAGAGATGGCTCAGTATGTGTGGCTGTTTGTGCCATCTGCAGTTTGTTTTCCTCACTCAGAATAAAAAATTACAAATTTTTTACCTAATACGTTGTATATTACATCTGAAAACCAGTCAAGTTCACTTATAAAGTAGCCCTCTGATGAAAGACAACATCTGTTACGTAAGTGTTCTCTGAGGAAATGTTACTATGATGATTTGCTGTGAAAGATCTGACTTACTCTGTAATCCTGCAGGGCAGGCACGCAGAGCTGGAGATGCAGTTAAAACATGGAAAAGAGAATCCTGAAGAGGTGCAATACAAACAATTTACAGCCTGGCTCTGGTAAGGAAGTGCTTATTTGGTTCTCATCACTCGTAATGGCAAGTGAAGGGGCAGAGAAGGGCAAGACTTCAAAGCCTTTAATTTTGCAAGTTTGAAGACTGCATGAGCACTATTGAAAAGCAAAACAAAACAGACACTAGATACAATGGCCAAAGTGCAGGGGGATTGGGAAGAAGCTACTAGGTAACTGTCTCCAAGGATTCCATGTGCATGGGTTCCCAGGTACCTTCCCCTCTACAGTGTCTGAAACTTTGTCGGATAAGCAACTGGAAGGAGTAGAAAATTCTGTTTGTTTTGTCTCATGTTAAAGGAGACAAAACAAATGCAGCAAGCAGAATTTACTCGTAGAGACTAAATGAGCTGTCTCACTGAAAATGTCTTGAAAAAGCCATGGTGTCCCTGCCCATGGCAGGGGGCTTGGAACTAGATGATCTTTAAGGTACCTTTCAACCCATTCAGTGATTCTGTGTCTGTTTTATTCCAGCTAAATCTAGATTAAAGGGTTTCATAGAAAGATTAGTTTGCATTTCCTAAATAGTGTAAATGTAAGATACATAAAAAATGAACAGAATTCCTTGTAATTTACTGCTTTGATTTCTCTTCTGTTAACACAGAGCCCGGTGTTAGCTTTCATATCTTTTACTGTAGCCCTATAATTGCTTGGTGCTTCAGGGCTTTAACTTCAGTACCATTTAGGCATTTGTGTTACTGGTTGGGTTTAACCTGCTTGTGGACAGCTTGATATAAACTTCAGTGTTAACGCTTTATTGTGCAAGTACTGTGAAATTTTACATTCATATTTGCTAAGTTGATGTGTTTCTGGTGTAGACGGGTTTGAAACTCTCTGCAAGTACAATGTGGTTTTATGAAGGAAGCCTGAGTAGGTTTCTTTTACAGCCTGAGAATAACTCAGTCTTATAACATACAGCCCTATTTTACAAGGCATGCATAATCACATACTGTGGACCTGTGATTGTAGTGTATCTTTTTATGTTGGATAAAAGTCACGACCAGGCTGATACTGTATGTTATAGTGACAGAGGATATGTTTTCTCACCTGAACTTTGTAATATAGAAGACTCACTGCATCTCTGCTTCTGTCTTGATAGGAATGCAAAACTAAACAGATGCAGACAAGTAGCCTATTATAAATCAGCTACACTAATGCGTAAGAAATTTTAGTTACTCCTATGGCTTTCATTTAAATGGATTCAGGTTACTATACTGACAAATGGCATAACTGCCTATAGTAGTTTCCAGGAGTGTAGTAAGTGTCGGATAAATTGTTATGTTTATCACGGTAAAATATTTTCATTTTATTAAGGTGAGAAATATCACAGTGATCTAGAATCTTATGTTAACAGGTCAATGGACATATTTATGGCTATTATATGAACCTGTATTTTACAAAATGTGGTATGAAGTCAAATAAGAGGCATTTATAAAACACTGGTAGAATATATGACAATGAAGAAATGTTTGGTGGTACATTAGCACTTTTACAATTTTAGTGCTTCTGATTAATTTGTGCGAAGTCTTCTGATAGCAAAATGAGGTATTTGTTAACCTAGAATGGACATGTGTAAGGCATAAGGGGAATTCAGCTAAGTTCATGCTACAGTTTAATGAACATGGTGTAAACTCTTTCTGTTTCTGTTGCAGGGTCAGAGATACGTTGACTGATATCATCAAAGGTGCTTCCAAGTAAGAATTATGAATTTGTTACAGATGAGAATGAGTTCTGTTTTGTGGCAGAAGATGTAAGATAATATTTTCTGCAATTGGTTATATGCCAGTTTCATTATTTCACATGACTGGTTTTTAGGAAAGGAACTCTTTCCCAACCTGTGCCATGAGATTTTTACTACAAATTGTGTCTATTAGAAAGTCTGATGCTTAATGTTTTGAGTAATACCTGGGTAGAGCTATGTGCACTACTAGGTCTTTTTTTAACTAGCAGCCTCAAGTAGCTTCACTTCCCTAGTCCTGCTTGTCACACTATTTCTGGTATGAACAAGAATGCCGTTGGCTGCTTTGGCTGCCTGGGTATACTTCTGGCTTGTGTTCAGCCAAGCACCCACCCTTTGGATATTTATGTGCATTAATGAGATGCCCTCTCAGTCTTCTCTTCTCTAGACTAAACATGCCATGCTCCTGCAGGATCTCCTTGTAAGAGAGGTGCTCCGGACCCCTGATCATTCTTGTAGCCCTTCACTGAACTCTCTCCAGTAGTTCCTTGTCTTTCTTGTACTGAGGAGCCCAGAGTTGGACACAGCACTTGAGATGTGACATTACCAGGGTTGAGTAGAGAGGGAGGATCACTTCCATGGACCTGCTGGCCACAGTTCTCCTGATACCCAGGATACTATGAGCATTCCTGGCCACAAGGGCACACTGCTGGCTCATAGTCAGCTTGTCATCCACCAATACTCCCAGGTCCTTCTCAGCTGAACTGCTCTAGTGTCACAGTATGCTAGAGATTGGAAAGGACCTCAAAAGATCATCTAGTCCAATCGCCCTGCCAGAGTAGGAACACCTAGATAATGTTACACAGGAATGTATCCAGGCGAGTTTTGAATGTCTCCAGGGAAGGAGACTCCACAACCTCCCTGGGCAGCCTGTTCCAGTGTTCTGTCACCCTCACTGAGAAGAAGTTTCTTCTCAAGTTTAAGTGGAACCTCTTGTGTTCCAGTTTGTACCCGTTACCCCTTGTCCTATCATTGTTTGCCACTGAGTAGAGCCTGGCTCCATCCTCGTGACACTCCCCCTTTATATATTTATATACACTAATAAGGTCACCCCTCAGTCTCCTCTTCTCTAAACTACAGAGACGCAGCTCCCTCAGTCTTTCCTCATAAGGGAGATGCTCCACTCCCTTAATCATCTTAGTTGCCCTGCGCTGGACTCTCTCCAGCAGGTCCCTGCCCTTCTTGACCTGAGGGGCCCAGAACTGCACACAGTATTCCAGATGGGGTCTCACCAGGGCAGAGTAGAGGGGAAGGAGGACCTCTCTCGACCTACTAACCACCCCCCTTCTAATACACCCCAGGATGCCATTGGCCTTCTTGGCCACAAGGGCACAGTGTTGGCTCATGGTCATCCTGTCGTCCACTAGGACCCCCAGGTCCCTCTCCCCTACACTGCTCTCTAACAGGTCGTTCCCCAACCTATCCTGGAACCTGGGGTTGTTCCTGCCCAGATGCAGGACTCTACACTTTCCCTTGTTATATTTCATCAAGTTATTCCCTGCCCAACTCTCCAGCCTGTCCATGTCTCGCTGGATGGCAGCACAGCCTTCTGGCGTGTCAGCCACTCCTCCCAGCTTAGTGTCATCAGCAAACTTGCTGATAGTACACTCAATTCCCTCATCTAAATCATTGATGAATATATTAAATAATACCGGTCCCAGTACTGACCCTTGAGGCACTCCACTAGTTACTGGCCTCCAACTAGACTCCGCCCCACAGACTACCACTCTCTGGCTTCTCTCCTTCAGCCAGTTCGCAGTCCACCTCACTACCTGATCATCCAGACCACACTTCCTCAATTTAGCTGTGAGGATGCTGTGGGAGACTGTGTCAAATGCTTTGCTGAAGTCAAGGTAGACCACATCCACCGCTCTGCCATCATCCATCCACCGTGTTATTTCCTCATCAAAGGCTATGAGATTGGTCAAGCATGATTCCCCCTTGGTGAAGCCATGTTGACTGCCCCTCATAACCCTCTTATCCTTGATATGCCTTAAGATAGCACCAAGGATAAGGTGTTCCATCACTTTCCCAGGGATGGAGGTGAGGCTGACCGGTCTATAGTTACCCGGGTCCTCCTTCTTGCCCTTTTTGAAGACTGGAGTGACATTTGCTTTCCTCCAGTCCTCAGGCACCCCTCCTGTTTCCCAAGACTTGGTAAAGATGATGGAGAGTGGTCTAGCAATGACTTCCGCCAGTTCCCTCAGCACCCGTGGGTGCATCCCATCTGGACCCATGGATTTATGGATGTCCAGATTGCTCAACTGGTCTCTAACCCATTCCTCATCGACTAAGGCAAACCGCTCCGTTGACCTGACTTCATCTGAGGTCTCAGGGGTACAGGCCTCTTCAGGACTGCCTCCGGCAGAGTAGACAGAAACAAAGAAGTAGGGTCAGCTCCCAGCCTGTGCTGGTACTTGGGGTTCTTCCTGTAAGTGCAGTACCCTACACTTGCCCTTGTTGATGCTCATTAGGTTTCTCTCCTCCCAATTCTCCAGCCTATCAAGGTCCAGCTGAATGGCAGCACAGACTTCAGGTGTACCAGCCATTCACCCCAGGTTCATATCATCACCATTTGCTGGGGGTACGTTCTATCCCTTCATCCAAGTCATTGATAAACAAGCTGAGTAAGACCCGACCCAGTATTGATCCCTGGGGAATACCAGTTACTACAGGCTTCCAAATGGATTCATGAAATATAACCTGTTTGAAGTCAATGGCCAGCAACACCAAATGTTTACATAGATTGGGTAATTATTTAAGGCATGAGATATGGGGAGATTTAAAAGAACTTAACTAAGCACCTGGTTGTAATTACTTGTAGGTATCTCTTATCTGAAAGGAAATAGTTCTGGTGTTCAAAGCAGGAGAGTTCAGTGACAGTCGATTAAGACCTGTGTGTCCTGTTTTAAAAAGAAAACCAGAAATCAGGTGGGGTTTGGATTGGAAACAACTGCCTAAATTTTCACTTTTAAAATTAAATTTAAAATAATAAAAAAAAATAAATAGATTTTTACAGCAACAATTGAGGAGGATTTTAGGAATGGAAGACTGGTGCAAAAAGTGTAGTACACTGGTTTAGACTGTAAGAGATCTAGTACAGTTGTGTTGTTCAGCTGCTATTGTAAAACAACTAGGTTCCAGCAGGATTATATTGTAATATGTTTTTCTGTGAGTAACTGTGATACTGACATCTATCTTTTCATGAGACTGAACACAAGTTAAACTCTCTCATTCCTAGATGGCAGATTTATGTATTTTTTCTTGAGTTCTGAAAGTAAAGGTTTACATCATGGTATAACTTAGTACTCCTTGAAACCTGTTGTTTTCCTTTTATGTTAATGTTTTCCTAGTGTAAGAAAGTAATTCATAACTTTTTTTTGAAGCTGAGATTTCAGTGATGGCTGCTTTGCTAAATCTCCTGAACAGATGCTGTTGCAGTGAAGCAGCACCTGCCTGTCTAGCATTCTCTGTTTGAAGAGCTTTTTTTTTTTGTTGTCCTATGTAGAGATGGTACTACTTAAGACCAAATGGTGCATTTCTGTGAGTGCTACTTGCTCTGCAGGGTGGCAATCCTCATTACAGTGGAAGCAAGCTTTTGTTTTTATACGACTTTGTGTGTGCTAGGCTTTATATAAAAGACAAGTATGAAAAAAGACTGAAACACTTCTCCCCCCATTTCTCCATTTCTGTTTCCTGAAGATGAAGTGGAGTAGACTTTTGCTGAGCTAGAGGACAGCCCAATAGAGTTGCTAGGTGCAGAGGCCTTCCCTTCTACCACCTGTAGCATAATTTCCATGCACTGAGATACATATTTTGTTGCCTGCACCTGTTATGCTTCTTAACGTGTTTGCCTTTTTCTGTCCAGAGACAGCCCAGTGGTGAAAGGAAACTCTATTTTTGCCTTAACTGGACTTGCAGTTGCTGTAGCCAAATATGAAAGCAGCCTTTCCTCAGACATTGAAGGGATGCCTGAGGTGAGTCAATGTAGGAAAAGGTTTCTCTACTCTTAGTGGAATGTAAGGAAGCATGTTTGGTGTGCTGGTAAGTGGATGTGAAGTACTTCGCAGTTTGAAGTTCAAATTTCACCCTACACAGTGAATGCCATCTGGTAGCTGCTGTATGATCTACACAAAAGGAGATAGAGTGTGTAAGCACATGAAAAGCCAGACTAACACATTTATTTTTTGGTTTTGGCAGATGAGATAGGGATCTAGTGGACACTGAAAGCCAGCTAGCCTCCTTTCTCATTTTTGATGCACTGAATAGTACCTGATGAAAAATAGTGTCTCAAGGATCAGCCCTGGCAAATAAATCGTTCTACTTGCTGTACATAAGAATGACAAAATAATCTTATTCCTGATGGATCATAACTGGAACATCAGCTGTTGAGCTTCTGTTCAGGTAGGACCAAATTTAAGAAAAAACTCTAAAGAATATTTGGGTTTGATCTTTGCAGACTGAACCTGATTTTCTTCCCACAAAACATTGGATTTCTATGGTCACAGAGACCCTCTTTAGTATTGTGAATAGCCACTATCGCCCTAGAGGTCAAGTCTTTCCATGGTTCTACCAGGTATGTATTGTGATCTTAAAGGCAGGAAAGCATATCTGTATTTCATACCTGGTGTTCATAGTGTGGAGTTTTCTGGTCCTGCTTGCCCTGTAATAATTGTAATGCAGCAGAATTAAAACTTTCTTGCTTTTTCTTTAATTGTGTTTTCTGCTTATATTTGGGTTTGCCTTGAGTTTTTGTCTTTATTACCAGAATAGTAAAAACCACCTGTGAGGATATGTGAATGAAGGAAATTAAAAAAAAAAACCAAACAAAACAAAAAAAAAAACAAAACCACACAAAACTCAGTCAAAGCCTGGAATATTTGGCATGTATATACAAAGTAAAACCTTCTAATGTGAATAGGCTCTCCTCAGACCACATTATCAAATGCTGGAGTGATTGTGACACCATTCCTCAGAGCTCTGAAATGCATACCTTTCTCAAAACCTAATCGTTATGGAGCCAGTGATTCTTATTTCATGGCACAGGGCCCCTGCCATCGCTGATAGGGGATGTAGATTACCAAATCAAATATAGTGTTAAATTAATGCTAGACTGGTTGGACATAAAGAGATTCAACTACTTGCTTGGCACTAGCAGTTCTTGCTGAATTGTTCTGTGACTTCTGCCTTTGAAAATAATGCTGTTTAACAAAGGTGGTTTTGAGATGGAACAATGTGATGATGCAATTGTAAAATTCACTCTGTTTAAAAATAAATAAATTTAAATCTTACATTTGTAAAACTCTTAAGGCACACAATAGAAATTGCTGTTCTACAGGGTGCCTTGAATCCTGACGGGATTTTTTTTCTGCTCCTTTTCAGACTTGCATGTGGAAGTAATAAATATACATTAGGCTGTTACTTAGAATCAGTTCATTGCTATATAAGTAGAGGTAGCTGTATGGATTTTCCATTTCAAAATGGAAAGGAATTAAAAACCTTCGTAATGGATCTTCCTTCTGGAAAGCATCTCTACCTGTTATCTTGCATGGTATTATGACATTTTGTCATCCTAGGTGCTTTTAAGTTAGTGCTTTTTTTGACTCATTAAATCCTTGGTGTGTTGTAATTACCCAAGTACATTAATATCATTGCTGGTTTCTGTTTGCCCTTCTGATCACCCTGCTGGATATTTTAACAAGGAAGTTGAAAAGTCAAATAGACCAATGTATTTATCTGTAGGGTAGCTATTAAATTCACCCTGCCTTATCCATTATTTACAATGTCATGCTTAGCAGTCTTCACTTAAAAATTATATTCTGCAATACCCTAGTTTTAAGCTTTTACAAGGTAAGGCAAATGGAAAAGTTACCCTAAGCAATTCCATGAAACATCATTTATTGACAGATTGCAATACGTCTGTGACACTGTTTGCTGTATAGGTATTTATTTTAAATTCCTGAGGTTTTGAGTGTTACTACCTGGAAAAGAATTTTATTTCCCTCTCCCAAGAAGAAAGGAAAATAAAAATCCTTTTTATGTTTTTATAGAAATCCTATTCAGGTGAAAATACTGCCAGTAGTATAGCTCGTTCCTGTGCAGCCACTGCTTTGTCTCTCCTGGTGCCAGTTTTCATTGTATCATGGAAGGAGAAGGTTGAGGATGTCCTGAATATGCTGACTGACAGGTTGCCTGGAAAACGAAATGCTGATGAGTCTCAAGCTGTTCAAATCCACATGGGCCTTGGGCTGGGGATGTTTATCTCACGTTTGTATGAAGAAAAAGTCAGGTAACAATTACCATATGTAATGTAGGTGTGCAAATAGCTTTCTTCTTTTTCCTGCATATAGTCTTAAGTTCTGAGGAATTCAAAGTATATACAGGTCATAGGCAAATGAGTCTTGTGGGGCTTTGCAACATTTCTTAAAAGGTATCTTTTATTACCAGTCTTCACCACCCCCTGCCCCGGTGCTATCCTGGATATTTTGCCATTCTTTCAGTATGAATGATTAATTTTCATAACATCCTTGGATACTTGCGCAAAACAGTCACCTGGAAGCGCCACACATACACTTTAAAGCAGGACTAGCTGCTGTAGGAGACTTAATTGTAAAATAATTCACAGTTCTCATCCATTCCTTTCTTAGAGGTGCTCTGGAGACGTGATAGTGTCCACTTATATCATGTGAGTTATGCATATGGTAATGGAGCTACAGGAAGTAATGGACTGTCCATAAGGTGTGCTGTTAACAGCTACGTCGGCAACAAAGCAATGTTCTGAAGTTAGTAAAAAAGGCCTTCTTTACAGAAGGGTTAGCTACAGTTGCAAACTTTTGATGATTCCAGAAAAATTGAGAAGCAGGTTTGGCTTTATACTCCTCCAGCTTCTTTGCCACTAGGGATTCTGTCTGCTTGTATACCTGTAATAAATGTTTAATTGATGCACAAGCACAGGTGTCAGACGAATTTGGCTGTCAGTTGTTAATTTGCTTAGTGAGGCTAATGTTTCCAACACACCTGCCTTTGTTAAAACACTGTGCAGCGCTGTTCTGTTCTAATCTTTGTGCTCTGGCATCTTGATGCCGTGTTGCCTGTGACTCAGCCGCTCTTCTGTTGCCCTGTATAATTTCACAACTTAATCTCAGACATCCTTCCAAACACTGACTTACAACAGCAAAACTTGTGGGGATGTAGTTATAACTAATACCAAGTCATAGAGTTAGTTTGCATTAGTGTCCTGGTCATTAAGAACTATGTGTTTTGTAGGAGGGAGTCCCTGTGATGTCTTTGGAGTGAGATGTAAATGCCTTTTTTTTTTTTTAATCAGTAAGATAAGCAACGAGATGGCAAGAGAGATTGATGAAGACGGTATCTTAAAATATCATGCATTTTCTGATCAAGTTCCATCAGTAACCTCCTCCTTCTGTCAGGCATGTTCTACAAATCGTGGATGCTGGGAGCTGTAGCAATAATGATTGCCAGTTAAGGTCTTAATCATAGAATCATAGAATAGTTAGGGTTGGAAAGGACCTTAAGACCATTAAGTTCCAACCCCCCTGCCATGGGCAGGGACACCTCACACTAAACCATATCACCCAAGGCCTTGTCCAACCTGGTCTTGAACACTGCCAGGGATGGAGCATTCACAACCTCCCTGGGCAACCCATTCCAGTGCCTCACCACCCTAACAGGAAAGAATTTCCTCCTTATATCCAATCTAAACTTCCCCTGTTTAAGTTTTAACCCGTTACCCCTTGTGCTGTGTTTTTATAATTTGTATATGTGTGTCACATTCATATAAACAAACTCATGACCAGTCATACAGTTTTCTTACAGACTAGTACCAGAACCTGTTACGGGAAGAAAAGAACTATTTACTGGCACTTTCAGTCTCAGCAGGAGATTTAATATCCTGTATGGTTTAAAGAGCAGAGCTGTGTTTTGGATTTTTTGTTTGTTTGTTTGTTTGTTTCTGTTTTGTTTTTGT
This sequence comes from Pezoporus wallicus, assembly GCF_028554395.1. NCBI lineage: Eukaryota > Metazoa > Chordata > Aves > Psittaciformes > Psittacidae > Pezoporus > Pezoporus wallicus. The sequence continues at coordinate 813,232 of NW_026642858.1, read as the reverse complement.
AGTGATGTATCTGGTCAGCAAATGAACTTGGTTCTAATGAAGTCCCTGGATGCACTGGAAGACTCCTGCTTTGACACTAGTCTGGAGTACAGGTGAATTTGCTTCATTAGAGAAGATATTTTATTGTTTTTGAGATCCACTTCTTCAGTTTATGCTTGTATTCCCTAATTTTGCACAGACGAGTATAGGAATAGGGTAAGAAGAGAGTCTGTGCTGAGTACTTACATAGAATCACCAACTTGTGCAGGCTGGCAAGGGCTTTGAGGTACATGCCCTCCCTAAACATTTGCCCATGGACTTTACAGTCGTGACTTTACAGTACATGACTGCATTGCCCACGTCTTTACAGTCAATGTTTGAAACCTGCAAGACTGGAGATAGTGTATCTCTAGGCCCTGGCTCCACTTTGGGGCTGCCCTTATGCCCGTGTGAACATCTGATGTTTCAGCTTGCGCACCCACTGCCTCTCAGCCTCTCACCGTGCAAGAGCCCAGCTACGTCTCCTCGGTCATAGAATCATAGAATGGTTATGCTTGGAAAGGTCCTTAAGATCGTCAGATTCCGACCCCCTGCCATGGGCAGGTACACCTCACCTTAGACCATGTCACCAATGGCTCTATCCAACCTGGCCGTGAGTACTGTCAGTGTCACAGAAGCTGCTGGGTGCCCCCAAAGCCATCCCTTTTCACAGATGAACTAGCTGTGGTCCCACAGCCTCTGCTGTCATGCAAAGTCTCCAGCCTCAATGCCTCTGTGAAATTGTTCAGTTTTATTGATGTCTTCACCCAGTACTGCTAGCCCTCATCACTGCCTGGGTCCATGTTTGACCGTGACTCAGCTTGTTGCCCTTCAGTGCCAGCACTATCAACCAAGAACTGTTGTCCAGACCCTCTGGTCCCAGCCTGTCTGTTGCCAGGTGCAGGACTGTGAGTTGGTGCTTCTTGAATTTCAGGATGTTTCTGCTGGTTTATTCCTTTTTGTACCGTCTCTTCTAGGTGAGTGTGTCCATATATAAATAGATGTATAATATTTATATATGAACATACGTGAGTGTATGCATATGTGCCTGTATTTACACACACAGGGTTTTTTTCTTTTCCATACAGTCCCTACTATGAGGTGAAAAGAATCAATGACTAATACAGCTAATCCCTGCCAATGCACTGGTAAAAAACACGGGCATGTATAGAGAACTGCACAGTCTTGCTCAGAGGCAGTGGGAAGATACCAGCAATTCTAGGAGCAGGGCTGCTCATCTTATCTGCACATGAGTATTTTTGTCACCAAACAATAGTGTAAAATTGTGTATAGAACTTGCTGTGTAAGCCATGTCCTTATTTTGTTGACTGTTCATTAATTCAGATATGCCAGTTACTTAAAAATATTGATTCCAAAAGTTTGTTTCCTCGTCTTTGCTGGAAAAAGAGACACCATTGCCAAGACACCAGTCCAAGTCAAGGCATGCTTATCTTCTTCATCCCCAGTTGCTGAAAAACATTAACTTACAAATATGACCAAAGTTGATTTCAGAAGTTTCTTTCTTTTTAAGTTGGATAGCTGAAGCTTAGAAGAATGCTTAAGATCCTAGTCTCATTTATTTGACTGCTTGCTACATAGGGTGGCTGAAATCAGCATGCTCAGGGAGATGCATGAGGGGAAAATCATCTTCAGATAAAAGATGCTTCTTTAAACTATAGTATATGCATGTCAGTGAGAGATTATCTTCAGGGCAGTGAGTATCTGCTATGCTTTTGGTATCTCATCATGGCAGCCACAACTGAGAATATTTAACACAAGTTTTCAGTATTATGACTGATGACCTGTGGAAACTGAAATGCTGTGGGAGTACAGGCACTGAATTTAGTTAAGAGTTCTCTGGTCTAGAATGGAAATTCTCATCAAATCTGAAAAACAGGCAGGGACTGTGAAGCTGTTCATGCCAGCAGCCCTATTAAATCATATACAAGAATTTATGTTCTTCTTGTTGCAATTTTAAGTATCCTCAGCATCAGGCCGTTAGTTTTGCTGAATATGTCTGCCCTGCTGAAGCTTGTCCGCTGTTACCTATGCTGATTTTAGTACCCGTTGGGTGCAAAAAAGGGACTGTCACGGTTTGAATCCAGCTGGCAGCTAAGTACCACGCAGCTGCTCACTCACCCCCCCTGCACTCCTCCCCTTTCAGGAATCTGAGAGCAATGGACCATAATACAGCCAGTGGGCCTGCAATTAGTATTTTTAACTGGGATATCAGAGTTTGGGATGTCGGTATAAATCAAACGTAGAAGTTTGGATCCGTACTTATTCCTACCAGTCGATGTGCTTGTTGATGGGGCTATTGGTTCTTCAGGGACCACAAGAAATTTCTTCAGAAGAAGAAATATCAAAGCTCTGTGTATAGGATTTATTATTTTTAATACACATTTCCTTTTTATGCTGTTTTTTCATTCTGTGTCTCCTGAAAAGCATCCACCAATGTGTGAAATAAAAAACACCTGTAAAATTGACTGTAGTAGTAATTACCTACAGAGCTAATTATCAGGCATGGCCATACTTGCCACATCATACTTAATCCTTTTTCTTTTGTCTTCTCATTAAGCACTGGATGTATTTTGGGGGTAGGACTTGTTCTGTCAATTATGAGTCACAGTAACCAAACAGAGTCACGAGTGCATGTTTCTGCTTCATTGAGAAAACTCTGCAAATACCTGGACAGCAGTGAGGACCAAAGTAGATGGGTCCAAGAGGTATGACATATTTTATTGTAAACTATAAACTTTCTTTTACTTTGTTGCTTCCCTTTAATAACTATAGACTTTTACTGAAGCTTTATACCTGTGGTACTGGAATACTTGGTTTCTGTTATTTCTTTCACAATATATGGTTTTATATCTGCTGAATAAGACAGTGATAATAATAATAGAATAATCTGTAATCCTGCACAAGCATTAAGAAACTGCCTAAAAAGTTAAGACATCATTCTTTCAAGTGCTTACTTAATTCCTTAACCTCAGATTGAAAGTTAGTCTCAAGTAACTGGATATGGGTTTCTCTAATATTCAGCTTACTGCTCATCTGATCTACTAGAAAGCAGATAGTAAGTTACTGTCAGAGAGAGCCTCTGAATACTTCCTCCTTTCATATGTCTGTGTTTCCTTCTTTGAAAGCTGCTGTCTCTAGCTAATGTGAATCTTGCTCTTGTGAATGTTGCTATGGCCCCATGTGCTGTTTTCTTTCTATGTTTTGAAGAGTTAAACTGACTTCTGCTAAGTTTGCACATCTGTTTCAGTTTATGTTGCCAAGATAATTGTCCTGTAAGTTTTGATGTCGTCTGTGCACTAAGTCTGTAAACTTGTTGACATAAAACTTAAGAAGGAAAACTGATGAAACTGGAGTTTACAACAGAAACCAAGAATCAGTAAGCAGGTGTTTTGCATGAAAAAAGAAGCAACCCTGTACCTGATGTATGTAAGCCTGCAGCATCTGAAAAACTGAATTGCTTAATCTTCTGTTTTTTTCTAAGGGAGCTAGCAGAGATTGTTACTGTTATTCTTTTTCTCCCTTGGTACTACTCTGAACGCTCTTTATTAAAGGTCTTCATTCATGAAGTTTAATTTTTTTGGCAGTACGTGTATGTTGGGGATTAAAGTTTTGCAGTTTATGGTTCATGCATTAAAATGGTTTACAGCTATGAAATCATTTATCTCTCCTCAGAGATCTCAAAGTGCTTTCCTGAACTTAAACTGGGTTCACTACAGCAACTTCTGAGATTAAAGGCAGCAGATGTTTAATATCGTTAGATACTTTGGAAGAGAAGCAAAACTTACCCTTTTCAGTTAAAGCCTCTGAAGGAACTGTACAGATAATCACATGAGTAAAATTTGACCAGCACCATAGGATGAATACTACTATATTTATGAGATGCACGAGGCTCTTTGAGAGCTGTAAGTGACTGGGATGTAATCCTGTACTTGAGAGGTAACTTTGCCGTGCTGCCACAAGAGGTACAATCTGAGCATTACTTGTTCTAAGTCAGTTTGTTGTCACTCCTGCACAGTATTTAAGTTCATTTAAAACCATGTGTTGTTCTGTTGCTTAGCAAAGGATGTAAAACAGTTGGCGCAGTTGAAAATTCAGACTTCATTTTCTTCACATCAAAGTCTGAGGAACAGAAAAGCAGTGTCACTTGTGAATCCTTCTGCAAGGACATAAGGGTAGTAGTGCACTGTGTGTGGGAGACAGTTCTACTACACATTCATCTTCTGGCCTTGTGGACCTGCTTGTAGCCCTGATAGGATCACAGGATGTGTATGCTCATATAAATAACAATCAGACACTTGTGTTGAGAAGAATAACAAGATTTGTGTGGAAGACCAAGAGTTTGGCCTACATAAAACCAGAAGTACTTTCAAGCTTTAGCTGCATTTGTTTCATGATGGTGTCAATAAAGAATCTTTCAGAGAGGATATCAACATCTGAAATTAGAAATAGAAAACGTCATAGCATTTTATCATGCTAGCACATTGCTCCAAGCGCATATTGCTACAGTGGATGTGATCAGTCACCAGTTAACAGAATTAAATATTTTTATTTTTCAGGTACTTGCCTATTCTGTGGCCTGTTCCTGTGTCTCTGCTTTCAGTGTTGGCATCATAGAAGCACATGAGGCTGAGGAGGCCATGAACAAGCTACGGACCTTAGTTGAAAATAACCAGCAGGTCATAGTTTAGTGCTTGGGTTTTGGTTTAGTTCTGGTTTTCTCTGATCTATTTGATATTGGATACTGCTTTATCCATACTATAACGTCCAAGAAAATCATGTTGATTAACTTTTAGCATTAACTAACACTGAGCGTGTTGCGCATACCATGCAATAACCAAGGCTACCACTTGATCCACTGATGCATTGTCTACAGGTGTATAGCTATTACCAGACAGTGAAAAAAAAATAGATTTTATAGGTTTGATTGCATTTAGAAGGGAAGTTGGTACTTCTGAGTTACTCATGTCTTTAGTCTCTGCATTGTGCCAGTTTTTGTCCCCTTTATAACATGTTTCTTCAGATTCTTTTTCTTACCAGGAAAATACATCTACTGTGCTCTTCTGAATTTTTGCTTTCCCCTAGCCTCCAGACAGTGCATCCTAACCACAGCTTTCCCCAGGTGTCTGTTTCATCCCTAGTGTCTTAATGTTACCCTCTAAAAATTCCAAAAATAATTTCCATTATCTCCACATTACAGTGCATGTAAGTAATGCAAGTAACATGCTTGCTAGTGGGGAAAAAAACAACCAAAAAAAAAACAAACCCAACAAACAAACAAGCATAAAATCTCAAAAAAAAAAAGAGAAACAAACCAAAAAACCCCAAAGCAACCATTTTGAGTCAAAGCCTGTTATTATACTAACCAACTGTTTAGAATGTTTATGTGGAAAACAAGAAGTCAGAACAAGTTACCTTTGCTGCAGATTTTTTCTTTGTATCAGAAAGTGCTCTAAAATAAAGGCTCCAGATCAATCCATGTGCCAAAGATCAGTAATTAATGTCAGAAAATACTATGTTACTTGATATGAGAAAATACTTGAAATAAGAATGTATCCAGTATTTTATATGAAGACATTGCTTCTAATTATTGATAAACAATAATTGATGTTTCAATAAGTATTTAAAAGATTACAGAATAATTTTGAAGATCTGTTTTTTAATGTGTCTTTTTCATCTTGTAGACCCATGGCTTTGCTTTAGCTCTTGGTGCGATAGTACATGGATTGTCAGCTTGTGGTCATGGAAAGGCTGAAGACCTGAGTAACAGGCTAATGCCAGCCTGGATAAAACTTGTGCTTGCAGAGGTAAAGGAGCTGGAATTCATATCCTGTTTTTTGCGGGAAGAGGGAGAGTGCATATTTTAAACGAACAGTAGGGACATCATTTTCCTTGCCTTCTGCAGGAGTGATGCTAGGAAAAGTTAGGACTATCCAAACATGTTTTTTGATATTTGGAAGCAAAAATACATCTTTGGGCTGTTTGCCAAAGTTTAAAACCAAATGTTTCTCTTCTGCATGTGCTTATCTTAATGAGATCATAATTTGTACATCTTTACTAATTTGGAAGAACATCCAAGGGTAAAATCTAGGTTATTAAGTGAAGATGCCTTGTGAAATTAGGTGCTACTTAACATAGTTAAACTAACAGAACGGTGAATATAGTGACTCAGTTGTTGTAATAATTTTAATTTACCTCATTGTAACAAAAAGTGTTTGAAATCAAACTCTAAACTTACACGTAAAGACTGCAGCTGAAAAGGTAGTTGGAATGAGAGGTGTACAAGTGACAAGACTCATGGTTTTTAAGTTGGAAGAAACAGGTGTTTTGTCCTACAGTATTGTGTGTGACCACATTGACTTGCTTATCCTGAATTACGCTTCTAGGGTTCTCCAACAATGCAGCGTCTGGCTGCTGTCAGTGGGCTGGTTGCACTGGTGGGCTCTGAAGGAGGCATGATACAGGTGAGAGAGCATGCAAGCAAATGATAACCTTTATCTCTTCCAGAAATTTGTCTAGAAGGTAAGTTGGAATGATGTCTTCTGCATCCTTAGAGAAGGGATTATATACCAGGGCATCATGTTTATGCACTACTGAGTCATGTTGAGTATAAACCAAGTGGGATAGAATTACAACGTGTAAAATGGGGGTCTCTTCCATTCTCCCATAATATGGCCCATGTGCAGTACCAGAGGGGAGAAGCTTACAGCCATGTAGGTTTTCTTCTTTTATCCTCAACTCCTCCACAAAAAGGCATGTGTGCTAATGTAATCTCTTTTCAGCACTTGCTCTGTGTTTTGTTTTTTCTTTCTCTCCTTTATAAAATTCACTCCCCCCCCCTTTTTTTGTTTTCTTTGGCAGCTGAAAGCTGAGAGAATTCAGTCCTCCCAGTTTCAAAGTAAGCTGAATGAAGTCATCAGAACCCTTACACAGGTAAGAAAGTAGCCTCTGTTTCCTGCTTTGGATACTGTACTGTGACACCTCAACCAACCAGGCCAAATCTGCTTAAAGAAACTGCGTAATGTCTGTGTCCAGCTTGAGTGAGGCAATGTAGGGAACTCTGCCTAACTAGTCATTTATTGCCTTAACAGATAATCAGTCTTTCAGGGCAGATTGGCCTTCAGACAAATGCAGCAGGACTTTTGGGACGCCTTCATATGTCCTGTTTGTCTTCTACCCAGAACAGGGCATCAGGTAAGATGCTTTATTATTGCTGCTTAAAGGACATATAGAGGTAGCACCTAGCTAAAAAGGCAGCAAGGGACACATCAGATAATACAGGCTATGCCCTGAAGCCCTACTAAATGACATGACAGCTTTTTAATGGGTGTCATGGTCCTGTGTGCCATGCATAAAGGTTGGAACATGAAGCAGGAATCAGTGTGCTGAACAGAATTCCCCGCACCTGCTTTTACTTGCAGTATCAAAATAGGGTTCTGAGTTGTTCTATTCAAATTTGTATATTGCTTCTGTCTTTGTTGTTTTATAGAATAAACTGTAAAGAAGTTTTATGCTGCATATGGCACGTGTTTGACATATACAGTATCTATGCCCTGAGAACTGATTAATCTACTTTTTATATATATGTATTTATTTTTTTTAGTACTTCTTCCAATATAAAAAGCCAAGAATTAAAAACTGATCCATAACAAGAGCAAGTGACTTTTTAAAAGTATTTTTCTAAAAGAGATCTGCTCTGTTTAGCTGAAGTCAAAAACTACTGTTCTGTACCCTTTCAGTGTACCAATTAGGATAGAAATTTATATTCTGTCAACACATCATTACCTCTGATGTTGTTTCAATATCCCTTGGTAAAATTAAGGCAGAATTAAACCATTGATGAAGTACCAGTAATAGGAGGGAACTAATGAAGTGGAAGCTGTTCCCTTCAGTGTGAACCAAGTTGGAAAAATATGAAATGTAGATAAATATCCTCAGAAGAATGATTCTTGGAATTTCTACTTTTGTATAATCATGGCACATGTGCCTGTGATTATGTGGATACGGAATGTCTCTGTTGTATTAAACTTACTAAGGTTTTGAAGCTCTCCTTTTTAAAGCCTAGTAGCTGATAAATATTAAGAAAGTTCTTGTCACTGGTATTTCAGTTGGTCAATGAATTTGGGTTTTTTTGACCTGGCACCTCTCACCAACACAAACGTTTAACTTGCCTTAGTGAAAAGGCCAATACATCTATCTTGTGGTCTAAACGCTTTGAGTCACCTACAGAATTAGGCCAAACATAGCTCAACTTGGTCTTTGAATTTACATGGGAGTTGAAGTATGTAATTTTTGCTAACATGGTCTAGTATATAAAGAGACTTTTTGTCTTCACAGTTCCTCCAGATTTTGGCTACTTGCCTGAAAACAGCTTTATTAGGGCAGCCATTGACTTTGCCATTGAAAGTGGGAAAAAAGGTAAGAAGGGATCAAACTACAGTGTCCCACTGGGAAATTTGTTATGAGTATAGAAGGTGACCCTAATAACCTGCTTTTTTTTTTTTGCCAGAACTTTTCTAAATACTAATTTGAACTTCATTAGTGTGGGATATTTAATGTCTAAACAAAAAATTGAATAACACGTAAAAAGATAAGGTAGAATTATGTAGTTATGCTTTAGTTTTCTCCCCTGGATTTTCATGAGTTTTTAAACCCTTTCCATTTCCCCTTCTCTCTGTGTCTGTGAGAGAATGAATCTTCTCTGTTGGAATGAAAATCAGATAACTTTAAGTGTTCCTCTGTATCATCAGGAACACTCCATCATCAGGCAAACTTGATGCTGCCCCTTATTTCAGTGATCTGAAGTTAAGATTCTCTGTAACAGATCAGTATTCAAATAGGTTACTTCTGTCTGATAAATGCAGAGGAACCTGAAGAAAATATCCTCTTACCTGAGGAGTGGTAGTAAAAAGATGTCTCCAAGTACAGTGTTAAGGGGCATAAAGCAGAGGAGATTATTCCTGTGTGGATTTAAGTGAGCTCACTGCTGTCCTATGAAGCAGGCTTTGCTTTCAGTGGAGGTAGAAACTCCCATGCCTTAGGAGCCCATGCCTTGCCTCCAGCAGGACTGAGCTGAATCCCTGTATTTAAGTAACACAGTACATAACAAAAGTTAGCATCTGTTTGACAGTTTTTGTGGCCTGTACCTACAGGATGGGGAAGGAGGGCAGTATCCAGAAACTTTGCTATTCTCCTAACAAAAGTAAAAATATGGTCCTGTCAGATGAGGATTAGCTGTAATTAATCTGTAAATTAACTCAAGAAAAGTTTCTATTTGTTATTAACAAGAAGCTTTTTGTGATATGACATTAATGTTAAAAATACAATTGTTGATTATAAGCAAGAGATAGTTTAAAATATAAAAAGATATAACTAATTTTATAATGCTTTTCAGTTCTTTATTGCGTATTGGTCTTCAGTGCAGTGTTAACACATTTTCCCTGAGCTGCTTAGCGAAATGTGTGTGTATGAAATTCAGACTATGATTGGATCTTCTGTTGTAGGCCCTGAATCTGTCCCATCTGAGCTGGTAAAAGTAGCCCTGGCACCCATTGCATCAGTTGGAGAAAATCATCAGTATCCACCTGTAAACTGGGCATCCATTCTTTCTCCTTTGATGAGATTAAACTTTGGTAAGGTTAATAGTTTTCAGTCTTTTGTACTTGTCACAGAACTTCTTTACTGACACAGCTTTCACTTTAGAGCCCACTTCAGGACTTGAAGTTACTGCAGGGATTGGAGTGTTTACTATACTTTGAAGACCAACTTTTTAATCTTTGCAAGCATATATTTGTGATCACTATCTGGACATTTTGTTACAATGCAGAAGACCAGAGATGGGAATTTTGAGCAGTATTAAAAGTTCCCTAAAATGCTGGTGAATTTGGATCAAATTTTTCATTGGAACAGTAAGAAGAGCCCCTCATGAAACTTAACTAATTGTATCTTATTTTCAGTACCTGCTAAATGCTGGTCTAATACCGGTGTTAGAGGCTGCAGGCAGCTTTATCACCAGTTTGAACTGCTCTGTAGTTCATCTTTCTGTCACTGGTGTGAAATACACTTTTTTTGCTAAATTACACTGTGTGACGGAGAAAAGCATATCCCTTTTTCCATCATGACCGTGGTGTTGTCAGTGCTTCTAAGAGTATTTTTCTTTGTGTTGGAGAGTAGCTCTGATGCTGAAGTGTTGTGTTGGAAAGCTTGTGTAATACTTTTCTACTCAGGATATCTGTCGGTGCCTGTTTTATTTGATAAGAGGTGTTTGCGTTTCAAACGCATTTCCTTAAAAAAAACCAACAAACTACTGTGCAAAGTTCCATAGTCCCTGTTTGGTTCCACTAAGTTTTGTTTCTGCTGATCTATGCAACTGTTATTACTGGCCTTGTAGGTTGGGCAAGTGCTGTTGTGTTTAAATTGATGTGCTGCAGAGCCCAGGATATGGAAGATTGTTCTTATTCCTTTACGGTGTTTATTTTACTTATACATAGTGCTTGTATAATATAGATATATATATTATATAATTACTATATTATGTTGTTATGTATTATGTATATTATTATATAATTATTAGTATGTATTATATGGAAATCATTGAACTATCCTGTGAGGATCAACTATGTGCTAGATACAGGAAAGGTTAGCTACGTATTAAATTTTTTTTCTTGTACTTGAACTGCAGCTTCTGTTCTACTTGGTATTCTTGCAATTGATTGTACAGTCTTTCGTAAGAATAAGTGAAAGAATTTTCTATACTGAGTCCATGCTGACGCAAATTTGTGTGCAACCTTATGAATAGCTGAAACTTGTTAAATGAATGGGGGATTTTCTTATTTCTGTTTTTCACTTAGGAGTCTTCATTTTGTAAATCAGGGGAATTCCAGAAAAAACAGTACATTGGCATTTATGGCTGGTTTTGTTGACTTCAAACAGCATCGCAGCCTACATTTTTTTATGCATAATTTCTCTTGACTGTGCCTGTGTAGTGGTGTGAAATTTGCACACCCTTCCAGGTTGGACAGAGTTTTGGGTGAAATGGTCTAGTGTGAGGCATGGCATGGGGTTGGGACTTGATGATTAAGGTCCTTTCCAACCCAGAGAATTCTATGATTCTGTGATTATATATGCATTCAGAAGTAAGTCTTGCTGTGTGCTAGTGAGCAATTTTCAAGTTGTGCTGGAAAGCATAATGCAGAAGAATTGTATCATGACCTAACAGTCCACCTGGAAATGTGGCACTCTAACAGTTTTTCTGGAACAGAATTTTTTTTTTTTAATGAAAATTAGATTATATGATCAATTTCTCAGATTCTCTAGGTTACTGTTATTCATGTCTGAGAATTTATGTCTCTTTGTGAGCTTTAAATGTTTCACAAATTCTAGATGAAGATTTGTTCATCTGTAAACATATTAAAGACAAAAGTTTGCTTTCCCATCTCATAAGGTTTATTGCAGTTGTTGCTGAGCAGAAACAATGTCATGTGATTGAAGTAGTACCTGATTGTTTTTCAGTAGAGATCTGCACTGAACAGTCATAAGCAAATCATAATCTGGGTCTTAGCAGTCCAAATTAGTGAGAGGTAATTCTTGAATTGGCTACCAAAGTATCTTGTAACAATCTCACCCTTTTCCACATTCTGCAAATGACTTTTCATATAAGATACTATATTTCAAAGAGCCTGATGATAGACTCTTAAATCTTTGCTTTGTTCATGCACTAATGTTGGTAAACTTTATAAAAGTCATGCTATATGGATTGCCACTTTCATTACTGAAAGAAAATTTTACCTTGCAATATAAGTTTTATGCTGACATTTAACAGTAATATATCTTCTGTCTAATGGGTCGAATGCTGGTATAATACTTAAATTGTTTGTCCTTATGTTGCTATAGCAATCATGAACTGTATGGAAGCCATGCCATTGCTCAAAGTAGCTCTTCAACATATTTATGACTAGTGATTCTATTACGAAACAGGCTGTACCAGTCATTAAGGTGACTTTAAGAGAAACCAGTAAGGATCCCATAACCATCATAATCTCAAGGCACAGTAAGATCTTCCCATGTGTTAATCTGGAAAATGCTGCAACCAAGAACCCATAGCAGTAACATTTACTAACCTCTGTTCTGTGACACACTTAGATGAATATGGGGTACATGGAAGAGCAGAAATGTGAACAAATGCTATTTACTCCTACATTCAACAGGAAGGAATACTTGACTCAGTTCTCCTGCTGTAGATTAAATCTTCTCTTTATTTGGCAGGAATTTCTTTTTTACTCTTACTTTTCTTATCACTCCCATATTTTTATTCTCGAGTGAATTGAAATTAATTTGGTCAAGTCCGGAGATTTCTTGCTGAAAGTGCATGAATGGTAAGAGGAGACTTCTAACATGTATGTGTTACAAGCTTTACTAGCATCTCTAGAAAATGAGATTTTAATGTCGTGCTGTAGTAGAACAATAATGCTTCTTTATTATATGATTTGAGAACAATTTAAAGTGAAAATAATTTCTTCATAACATCTGTTTGTTTTCTTCTGCTATAGGTGATGAGGTAAAACATCTCTGCCTTCAGCTGGCAGTGACACAAGCCCAGTCATCTCAAAATGCCGCAATGCTTTTGGGGATGTGGGTGGCATCTCCCCTTGTCTACAGTCTCAGTGTATGTATGTCAGAAAATTTATGGGAGCTCAGCACCTCTTTTCTATAAGATTGATCAGTGATGATGTTTACGATGTCACAGCCAAAAGGGATTGCTGGGTTCAGAATTCTGCAGAAATACTGTTTAGGCAGTATTTACAGAGAGAGAAAGGCTATTCTGGGGCCTTGAAATTCAAAGCAGACTTAAGATCTGCTACACTGGTTTCACTTAGATTGCTTAAGACTTTTTTTCTTCTCTCTCTTCTCCTGGTTCTGATAACTTGGAGATGTAAGAAGCCACAGCATGAGGGGAGAAAAAGTGGGTTTTATTATATGAATTTATAGTCTTAGAAAAACTTCCCATCTATCTGTCCAAAATCTTCCCTGTTTCTTCCAGCAGTGTCTCTTGATCTAGTCAAATGTGTTACTTCTTGAATTAATTCTGTAGACAGTCAGTAGACTAGCCTATAGTGTAATCAGATTTGGTCCTGCCCTCCACTATAGTGCAGTTCTTCTTACAGAAGTAAAACGTGGACACGATGACACACTATATCAATCTCCCTAAATCCCATGGTACACTTGCAGTTCTCTCAGTTTATACAAGTTGAGGATCAGGATTTCTGTGACCTTTCTAGTACTTCAAGGGGTATTTTTGTCTTGTAATTTTTAATTAATTAGTCTTCACAGATACACAAACACTTGGTGGCAATTTTAAGATACATTATTGATAAGGTACCAAACAAAAGATGAGCACCAGTTTCTCACTGCAGTGGGCGTTAAAGGTCACAAAATGAGCTTGGCAACAGAAAGTGTAAACTTTGGATTCCTCTAAAGCAATTATTTATACTTCCTTGATAGATAGCAGTGTTAATGGTGCTAGGGGTACCATACATCTGTCCTTGGTTGTCTAGTCAGTCCCTGTGCTTTATGTAGGAATGTGCTGGGCACCATGTAGGGAAATAACAGTTGTCCTGCCAGTACAGAGATGTAAGATTCATTGAAAAGTTTTTAAGGAAAATAGGATATTGACATGTTTGTACGTTTTATTAATTCAAGCAAGTCATCAAAAGAGGGAGTAAGAGTCGAGAAGTATTTATGACTTTGAATGCTTTTCTGAGTGGTTTGAGTTACTTTTGTGTAATTTCATCCCTTGTAACAGTAGTTGAAGGTCATTAAAGAGCTAGAATCTGAAACTAAGGAGAAGTTTTTCTTTTTCAGATGAAAACCCAGAAATACCTTTTCTTGTCACTCTCTCTCTGGATGAAACATGTTGCAGAAGACAAACTACAGTCTTTTATAGAAGTGTTTCTGATACAACAATTTGGAGTGAACCACAGAAAAAAACCAGAAATTTGCCAGTGTGTTTTACAGGGTCTTATGCAAGCAATGAAACTTCCAGACCTTGCCCAGTACTGCTGGAGCTTTCTGTGCAAGGCTGTGGAGAAAATATTTAAACTTCTACCAAATGAGGTTCGGGTAAGGAATAATCATGAGAGGTATGAACATTGTAACTGGATATTTTTAGTGATGTTAAGTCCCATCTTTTTGCACTGACTCATCAGATTTTTACATATGAAGTAGATGTAAAATTTTAGTGATAGTAGTCAAGATGCCTGTGTCATTTCAATTTAAGTTGCTTTCAGATATTCTTTAGAATGACTGAGTTGTGAAACAAATTTAATGTACACTTTTCCCTCATAAATGATTTGGTAATGGAAAAATACAGTATGAATACTGAAATAAATGGTACTGAAAAAGAAGCAGAATACAACCAGAAAGCTTGGGGGGGGGGGGGTTTCCTCACAGAAGATTCAGCTTCTCACAGTGATTTAAAAAAAACTATCTAGCTACAGAAAATATCTTCAAGGAAGAAGGGCATTTTTCCATCAAAAGTAAAACTGAGTCTTTGGAAATTTTCAGATACCATTATTATTTATTAATGAAGCACATTGAAGACCCTAGCAAATACAGAATTTCTTAAATAGGATAAGTAGAACAGGGCTGGAGACTAGATTAAATGTTCATCATGATAATTAACAAAGTTCCTAGACTCACCAGTTTTAATGATGAAGAAACCTGGAATTTTACATCTCAACATGCATTTGCTTTTCTGTTTCCAGAGAAGTGAACTGGAGATGTATGTCAGTGTAGCAAAGTGTATCTCAGAAATGGCTGTTTCAGAGATTGATCGCATTGTCCAGATTTCTCAGGTAATTATGTTTTACTTCTGGTCTTTCACCATCAAACCATGTGAAACAAGCATGCCTTACCATTTTTATGGTCACCAGAGTGTTTTAACTCATTGGGAGCATAGATTAGGTGCCATGCAAGTAAGAGTGTTCTGGCTTTGATTTTGCAGGCAGCAGGGAGAAGAAAGGTTGTAAGAGTTCATATCCAAAACTTTCTCTAGGGAGATTTCACATGGAGCTTTGAACTGCGGAGTCTTAAGCTACTTGGTCAAGTTCAGGGAGGGGTCTGTTAGCAGAACATTAATGCTGTTAGATCTTCTGAATCCCAGACCAGTGAAAACAGCAGATCATAGTCCTTTTTGGTTAACATAACCACTTACCTGAAACAGACTGTAAATGCATCCCAGTGTTTAGATGTGCTTAAATTGGTGGAGCCTCACTTCTGTTAAAAATGTGAAATACTTTGACTGAACAGCTTTTCATTCTTGACTTACTGTGCTATATTTGTGTTCACAGTCAGAATGGTTCCTGGTGGACAGGATGATTAAGAATAACAACAGAATGGAAAGCTTTTAGCTTCTAGCTCACCAGTGGAATCAATTAGCAGTGGAATTCTCTTAGCAGCTGAAGTGCTAAGGAAATGATGTGTGGAAGAACTTGATGTTTTTAAATGAGGTTGTTATAAAAAAATCCATGATATAAAACTATTTTGTGCTGTTTACTGGCAGATTCACTAGAGAATCAAGCATTTAAATAGTTAGGGAAGCTGAACTGTCATTTCCTTATATCTTTGAGCTCTTATTTCCATACTGGAAAATGCCATTTAAGAAAACCATTTTTGTCACTGCAGTGAATCTGTCTTTGCAGGAAGACTTGCCTATCCAGAACTGTCAGGCTGGCTCATTACAATTTAAAGGGAAATATAAAATTTAAAGCAGTATGAAAACAGTAAAAATATACTGAGTTGTACTTTGCTGGATTATTTACAAGCACATAAAATTAATATGTACTGTCTTTTGTTTTGTAATTTTTCTTGAATCAAAATGAGCTGGCTAGATAATTAAATATTTTCTTCCCTTTTTCTATAAAAGGGAATATGGCGTCTGTTGTTTCCATGAGAAAGGTACATTTTTATCTAACAAGTTTTTTAATTGCATTTGCAGAGCAATATAGAGAAGGCCACATTCATGAAAGTGTATTTAATTTCTCAAGGCAAACTGCCTCTAATGAATTTGCATGCTGTGATTGATACTGTGGCAGTATATCACAAGAAAGAAAATATTTCATGGATGCTGTTGCATAGTTTCTATCATGCTCGTGTTGTAAGCCATGAAAATACAGGTAAGGTCAGGCTTAAAGAAGAATCGGTAACAAAATTAATAGATACTGATGTATCTATGCAGAGTTTAATAATTTTAAGATGGTTTAACCCAAGAGTTTCCAGATTTCGCCATACTAGAAACTACTCAGTCTTCAGAATTTTTATGCTCTTCAAATACTCTTCAAATACCACTAAAGTCAGAATTCAGAATGTGGAAAGAATTTGAAAAAAATACTTGTGTCAAATACTTGTGTCAAATACTTGTGTCAAATACTTGTGTCAAATACTTGTGTCAAATACTTGTGTCAAATACTTGTGTCAAATACTTGTGTCAAATACTTGTGTCAAATACTTGTGTCAAACATTGCTTTTATGTTTTTCTCCAGTTCTTCGTTTCTGTGGATTAGCTAAAAGTTATTTATGTCAGACGAGTGGTTTGCAGCCTAGATTTTAATCTAGCTTTGACTAGATCCATATCTCCTAATATTCATAGACTTTCAGTGTACGATAGTGTTAGAAATGTATGTGGCACACTGGAGACAAGTCATAGTGCAGCGCTGATAACTGTCAGATCTAGTAACTGAATTACCAGTGAGTGACACAGTAGGTAGGGGTGTGTTACCATGAGACAGGTTGAACCAAGGAGATTGCTTGTTTTTCTGAGCTTCTTGTAGTGAGTCGACACAGAAAACATTGCCCTTCTGCATCTTTGAACCACATCAGATAGTATCTGGTGGATTAATGTGCTGGACTGGGTCAGCTAAGGCTCTGATAAAGCGCTGAAGCAAGAGAACTAGTAAAATCACATAGGAAGATAAAGGAGGAAGAAACAACAGAGAGAAGCAAGAATGAGATTTTCTCATTTTCATAGCAGAAAGATCTTTGGCTGGCAGTGTTCACAGAACTGCTTCAAAGCATTATATTGCTGGATGCTTAGCTGCAAACTGTGTTGAAGAACTTCAAACAGTAGTGGGTTTTGAATGTGTGAAGTGAGGCTTCTTTGCGTATAAGAGGAGGCAGCATGTAAAGAGTACAAGGAAATGGTAGTGTATGACGTAATGTGGTTTCAAAGGTGAAGACTGTTACTAACTTGTAGGAGGCAGAACAGGTTTTGGGCAGCAGAATCACTAGGTTAAGGGTTGATTTTATTTATATGCCTTTATATGTATTTTACTGGTCCTCTCTGCACTGTAGAAGGATTTTCACAGCACTCCCCACATTGTGGCCCAATGTACAGTGACATCAGTTCTAGACTTAAATGAAGTACTGTGACAAAAAATTCAGGGAGGCTTTAAGATTCTGTAGTGGTCCTATATGCAGACTGGGTTAATGGGACCTGCAGGCTGTCAAGTGAAATAATTATTGCTTAGCATTCCTTTTTCTATGTGTACAGTCCGTTGCTTGCATTATAAGCAAAGGGTTTGTACTGTTTAATTGCCCACATTCCTTCTGTCAGTGGCAACCATGAATCAAATGTGATAGTGGTATTCATGATCATTGTTCTTCCACAGTCAGTGCTTTGTTGCTATAGTGATACCCTGTGCTTGCTTTTTAATGAAAAAATGTTTCATTCCAGTGTTTCATGTGAATCAGTGTTCTTGCTCTCCTTCTAGGAGTGCTGAAAAGAATGGACTGGATGCTAGAGCTGATGGGCTACATCAGAAATTTAGCGTACAAGTCAAGACCCTTAGAAAATGTCAATCTTAAAGAGGTACATACGGTGAAAATAATTTGCAGCTTTCAGGAAAAGAGGTTTCGATGTATTTCAAATTATAGCTCAGCAATAAGTAGCGTTCCCCATGCTTTTATATTTTAGGTGGCTGTCATCTTACCTCCATAGAGGAACTCTTAATTTTTGTAAATGTATATGTATTTAAAGCTCATACTTTAAAATAACCATGGCCTTTAAATTATGATAGAAGCTAAAGGCAACTATAAGAAATCATTACTTGAAATTTACTGTATTTAGAAAAAATAAAGGAGAAATTGGAATTCACCAGTAGAAATATCTAAGCAGTTCAGAACTGTGCAGCTGCTGTTTCTAAGAGGTTTTGTACAGTTTTAGGGAACTCATATTGTTTATTGTACAACAAACAGCTGCTTATTCTTACATCTGTTCAGCTGTTCTGGTTGGGGACATAAAACAAGATGCTGTTTAGATCAAAAAAGCATTCATTACATTGCCTCAATATTTCCCAGCTATTTGTAGCACCACAAGGGTGACCATCTCTAATTTCCCTTAATAGTCAGCGTGCTGTAAAGAAGTTATTTCCCCATTTTAAATGAAATGTGTATCAGCATTAATCTAAACAATGATTTTTAGAAGTGTGGTTTTGCTTTTTTTTTTTTCTGTAGACATTTTAGTTTGATTGGGAGTTCAGAAAAATGCTTATGTTTCTTCAAGTGTAAAAGAATATTAAGATATATTTATTTCTTGCATTTTGGATGTTAGCTGAATTTTCAGATGTTTGTTTTAAAGAGCAAGCCATCATCTGGATTTTCAGTTTGCATTTTTGCTTTTTTCTTTTTTAGTTCATAGATTTTCTCCTGTGGCTGTTCGCAGCGTCTGTGGTGGCCTGGGCTGACCATGGTGCACCATTACTGCTTGGCCTCACTGCTAACTGGTTACTGTGGAAGCAGCAAGCAGCATTACCAGAATTATCTGAGGATCACATTGGCAAGCACCCCATTGACAAGCTTGCTGTGCAAGAGACTCTCACTCTCCTTCCAAGCAGCATTTGCCTTTTGCTGGCCAAAGAGCCTTGGAAAGAACAAACACAGAAGGTAAAATTTCATGTAGTAGTAAGCATTTTCCAAGGGTCAGAAAACACCCTGGTTTTAGTAGTCAGCTCAAGTCTAAAGTGAAATAGGTATTTTCTCTGTATCTATTGCATGTGACTTGTGATCTTGTTTTTCTTTATTTGTAATCAGATATGAATGTAGTTTCTCAAGTAGTATGTGAGAATTGCAAAGAACAAAAATCATTACAGTTTTGGGAGTCAAACTCTTAAGAGGATACAGATGGGATAGGAGAGTTGACAGGTGATGGTAGCAAGTCAGTCTTCTAACCACTGAACGACAAACCCTCTGCAGTTGGACTTCTCCATGGTGGCAGTTTAGGGCTATCAAAGATCTGTATGGTTTATACTGTGTGTCACGCATAATTTTTAAATAAATGTGGAAAATCATACATAATTTGGCAACCCTACTGTAGGCTGCTTGTGATGGAAAGATGTGGAAATATTGTTATAAACCTATAGATGAATAGCTGTTTTGTGCAAACCAGAATCTGTTAAGGACTGGTTCCTGTACACAGCTGTGCTCAGAGTTACCAGTGAAGTCAGAATTCAGAATGTGGGAGGAAAGCAGGAATGGGCTGTTAATATGCAAATGCATAATTAATAAAAGAATTGAGAATATGCCCTGAATATCGTCTTGATAAGTTTGAGATACCACATTCCTCCAGGCACCCTGTGCTGCTGGAAAGACAATGAAAAATGAGAGAGGTCGAAAGAGGGACAAAGGCAGTTAAGAGTTCTGAGGATTTGCAGTAAAACATTTGAGCAAGACCCTGATAAGAAAGGATCATATTAACATGTTAAAGACATGAACAGGCAAGATGAAGGGAAAGTATTTACTGTTCTGTCTTCATTACAAAGAATTACTGCTTAGGTAATGGGATGGAACAAAGGGAGTTTCAGATCCAGCTGTGGGAGAAATTGTACTGACAGAGAGATGTACTCTAGGGCATTTGGATAGTTTGGGCAGAAGCTTGATTGACCACTGCCTCTGATAGATAACTGTGAGTTTAGCTGCAAAAATTGAAAGAATTTGTGGTGTTCTGATACAGAGGCTGTTGTAATTCAGATTTTTCCTTTATATTTCAATCTTCAGTTTATTGACTGGCTGATCAGTATGATGGAAAGTCCTAAGGAAGCATTATCAGAATCTTCTATGGACCTGCTGAAAGGTAGGATATTTTTAATTGGGTCCTTATTTTTCCATGACTATCAGTACAGCTCAAATTCCAGTTGTTAAAAGAAGTGAGATGAATCTATACTGTTAGCATGTGTAGGAGAGCTATATTTTGCCTTTAAGAAAACCTTCACAGGTAAGTCAGCATTCCTGTATCATCTTTTTTTTGCTGTCTTAATCGGCTGACACTTAAAATGTACTACTAAAGATCCAAAGGACCCGAAGGTACATATGGCTGTACAAGCGTATATAAGTGGTAGATCTGTCAATTATTTTTGAGTTACCTTTAAAAATAAAATGCAACGTATTATTTGGAAACCCTCCATTACTACAATAGCAATCACATAACAATTTATTCAGGTGCAACTGAAGACTGTACTGTGGGGAAGGGATAGAAACTGTCAGGCCAGGAAGTGGAAAAGTCATTAAAAGATTCAGGAAAAGGAGAACTGAATCTATACCTGTGTTAGTAAAATGACTAGGGAGAATAATGTCCTTTCTGGACTGCACAAATTAATGTAATTTGTCCTTGTCTTCACAGTTACAGTTCTGGCCTTGAGATCTGTTCCAGAGTTCAGGAAGAAAGCAGTGTGGACCAGAGCTTATAGATGGTAGCTGCAAAGTGTTATCTTATCCCATGAAGAAAAATGCACATCCTTTGAAAGCATAATAGCATTACTCAGGCATCAAGAAGACCAGTTTCAAAGAGGTTTCCTATCATGAGGTCTTGGCTTTGTGGGGGTGTTTTTTTGTTGCTTTTTTTTTTTCTTGTTGTTTTTTGGAGTGGGGGTTTGGTTGGTTGGTTGGTTGGTTGGTTTTTTGGTTGGTTTGGTTTGGTTTAATTATTTTACCTTCTTTTGAAGACTCGCAAGATAAAAAACAGTACTTGTTTTTTTCACTGGTGGGGTGGTCGTCTTGTACAGACTACTTAGCGTGGTTTGCGCTGTGCTGAAGCTGAATGAGAAATATGCATTCAGTTGTTTCAGTTGTATTGTTTCGGTGACACCTGGGGAGCCTCAGAAGTTGCATTCTGAAAAACTCATGGAAGCTTGTTAATAAGAATGACTGAAAAAAATTAAAAGTTTGGATTCAGCCTAATGACTGAAGTATGTTTTAGTGTAACAGACTTCTGAATTAGCATTATTTTTTAAGTGATAACCCTTTTTTTAGTTACATCATGATGCTCTTGCACAGTAGTGCGAGAAGATACATTGAACACTTTTCAGCACACTGAAGTTATATAACCTGAGTGTGGTTTATGAAATGGGTGATATGCTTGTCCATTTTGCAACAGCTGTATCAAGATCATTGAAACAAAACAAGATAATGGAAATAAATCAATGATTCTAATGGCTGCTCCAGGGCAGCTGCAGTTTCCTTTCCACTTATGACTGTTCTTGTCTCGTTTATTCTCATTTGCACATAAGGAGAGCTTTTCTCTGCCTCTAGGCAAAAGTGACAGTATAGCAACTTTTTTCAGCCTTTGTCAGCTTAAGCAGGGTAGCCCCTGACACTTTCCTTATTAAAAAATTTTCTCTTTATGAAGGAATAGAGAAACTTTCTACTTTGCAGTCTTCCTAAGACAGACCTTAAAAGTGGTTTTGTATTTAGTAATCCTCACTAGTGTAGACAAAAATTAACTGAATATAATTGCCTGGGTACTGGTCACTGAATGTCTTCCAAAGCAATACTAATGAGAGTATTGTTGATTTTGACCAGTTTGCATGAAACGTTACCACCCTACAATCTGGAGTCACCACCCAATGCAGGAATTCTCTTAATTTCAGGATGGATAACATATTCTGTGGAAGAAATTCTCATCTGACTTCTTTATGGGGTTTTCTCACCTTTTCTCACCACTCTTAAGAAGTTTACTGTGGGATGGCCTCATAGCAGCCTTCGAGTATCTGAAGGGAGCCTATAGGGATGCTGGGGAGGGACTCTTCATTAGAGACTGTAGTGAGAGGACAAGGGGTAATGGGTTAAAACTTAAACAGGGGAAGTTTAGATTGGATATAAGGAGGAAATTCTTCACTGTGAGTGTGGTGAGGCACTGGAATGAGCTGCCCAGGGAGGTTGTGAATGCTCCATCTCTGGCGGTGTTCAAGGCCAGGTTGAACAGAGCCTTGGGTGGCATGGTTTAGTGTGAGGTGTCCCTGCCCATGGCAGGGGGGTTGGAACTTGCTGATCTTAAGGTCCTTTCCGACCCTAACTATTCTATGATTCTGTGATTCTATGGCAATGAGATTACCACAGTAATCAGACATTTCTTCAGACATTAGATGTGTGGAGGATTAACGCAGTACTTACTTGTATTCCCAAATTAGTGTATAGTAATGATAATTTACTGCTCTGTATGCAGCTATATACTGAGAAGACAAGTCTAAAGGTGAATATACAGAAGGATTGACTTACAAGCAGTTGTCACAGAGTCAGTGTCTCATGACATTTACATTTGTGTTCACTCCTAAGTAGCCTCTGCACAATGAAAATGTGACATATTTGGCTTTCTTAATCTCTGGTGCAGTTTCAGGCTAAGTTACACCATTACTCACCTGAGTTTGCATGCGTGTTAGCCTTTTAATTCACTTTAAAATTTGCCTTATTTTAAAGATTATCTCTGGGTAATGCACACATGCTGTGTTTTAGTTTGCATAGCAGAACAGTATATAAACCTCCGAATTAAACTATACTGATACACAGTAGGTATTACATATCTTGGCTTACAGATGGTAGGCCAAGAGACGTCATAGCACTACCAGAAGGTGGCAATGCTCACGCAGATCCAGGGAGCACTGTGGTTTAGGAGTGTAACTGAAATGCTTGTACACCAATGCACAAAGTATGACAAACAGCATGAACTGGAAGTGCTGGTCAGTTCCCAGAGCTGTGGTGTCACTGGTGAGACTTGGTGGGATGAGTCCTATGACTGGAGTGCTGAGATCAGGGCTGCAGCTGTTCAGCAGGGATGAGCAGGGCAGGCAAGGTGGAGGGGTTGCGCTGTCTGTAAGGGAGAGCTTTGGCTGTACAGCCCTTACAATTATGGGTAATGTGGTTGGGAGCCTCTGGTGAGGATGAGGGGGATGGAATGCAAAGGAGATTGTTGTATGTCCCTTCCAAATGGAACTATTCTGTACTAGATATTCTAGTATACTCTACAGCTCTGTGCATTCAGCCCATAGGAATAAACTAGAGGTAAAAACCTCTAAAAGGCAGATAAGTTGGCTGTTGGGTCCTCATTGTAAATTGTTTCACCCTACAGTTCCGTTTCTATTGGGCTGCTGTACCTGCAAGTATACAGATAAACTGTGATGGAGAGAGTATTCCTTCTATTGTGTGCTAGTGCTGGACAAACAAGTAAGACTTATTTCTAGGTGATCTTTTAGAATAGTATGTTGCTCTGGAGACAGTTCAAGGACTGAAGAGGGCAAGTTAGTTGCTACTGCATTGTAGATGAGTGGAAAGGCAGCAAAGGAAAGCTGGTGGTGAAGATACTTGTAGGACACATTCTTGTGATTCCAGCATAGCTGTTCTGTGGGCAAACAAAAGGAATTTTTTTTTTTTCTATCCTTAGCAGTTAGGTGTAGTTCTTTTCCACACTGTATGTGTTTCATATGTGTATTTTATGAATTCAGTCTCATCGTACATAAGCTCTACTAAAACTAGTGGGGTTTTAAATTTCAGACAAATGTAGTCAAATACTCTTCTGACTACGTAAGTTGCTCCTAAAGAGATTGTCTAACCACTTTCAATTATATATATCGCTTTCTTAGTGATGTTTCTTCATCCTTGTCTATACGGTACGTACATACTTTTGCCTATGTTTATGTAGATATGTAAGAACAACAGTTATTTTGATTCCAATATCAGAAGATCTAAATAGAGATGATCTGGGTTCTCAAGACTCATAGAAATTTTAATAAAGATTTAACTTCCCAAAGGTGGAAAGACTCAGGCAACTTCTTAAGCACACTTTTTCCTGTCCAATCCTGAGCTTTTTCCAAAAACTAAGATAAGGTGTAGGACCTGTAGTTAGTAGCCTGCTGTGGTCACACATGGAAGGCTGATTCCCTAGATCTCCCAATTGCCTGCTGCAAGTTACCTCTGCACCAGGAGGGAGTGGGAAAGTCTTCTGTCCCTAACTTCATGCCGTTTGCCTGCAGTTTAGGTTTGGGGGTCCTCCCCATAGTGAATATCTCTCCTTCCAGTGTTTCAGCCAGTTGTGAGAATCAGTGCACAGGGGGAGCACCACATACTGACATATTTTTTTTTAACATAAATGCATAAATATGGCTTAATACAAATATCTGTGGTACATTTGACCTTGGATGGGTGCCAGATTCCCATTCAGGTCCTCTCTCTGCCTCCTCAACAGGACAGGGAGAAGATAGGATGAGGTAGCTCATGGGTCATGATAAAGACAGGGAGATTATTTACCATTTACTCTCACAAAACTGGACTCTACTTGAGGAAGAGTAATTTATTGCCAATTCAAAGTAGAGTAGGATGGTAAGAAACAAAAATGAAACTGAAAACAACTTCCTTCCACCGATCTCTTCTTCCTAGGCTCAACTTTACTCCTTCATTCCTGACTCTTCTACCTCTTACGTCCCCAGGCAGTGCAGGGTGGGTAGGGGATGTGGATTACAATCAGTTCATAAACCTTCATCTCTGCTGCTCATTCCTCTTTATGTTGCTCTCCTGCCCCAGGGGATGTCCCTCCCCATGGGAGGGACCCCATGTATACCGTGGGGTCCTTCCCATGGTATACGGTTTTTCATGACCTGCCCCAACATAATTTCTTCTCACAGGTTGCAGCTCTGAACTGTTCCTGCCAGGAACTTGCTCCTGTTCAGCCTCTCCATGCTGCAGCTTCCTTCAGGGCACATCCACCTCCTGCAGCACAGGGTTCCCATCTGCTCCATCTCGGTCTTCTCCGTGGACTGCAGGGGCATGTACTGCAGTGCCTGGAGCACCACCTCTTCTCTTTCCCCACTGACTATGGTGTCTCACGGTTTCCTTACTCTTCTGTCTCACAGCTGCACATAGCATTTTTTTTTTTTACCTTTTATGAAGTATGTTTTCACAGAGCTGCCATCAGCTCTGCAGTTTCTCTTGGCAGTGTCCCGTAGTTGCTCTGTTTTGGAGCTAGCTGGAACTAGCTATGTCTGGCATGGGTGAAGCCCTTGGCTTCTCACCGAGACTCTCACTGCAGCTTCCCCACTGCTAAAGCCTTGCCACATAGACCCAATACACTAGCAAATGCCATGTTTCCTCTAAGAAGGTATGTTAACTCCAGGCAGTTTGATGGTAAACACATTAGATTAAATTTCCAAGGGGAAAAATGGCCTTTACGTGTTATATAATTTGAAGTGCAGCTGCTCTGTATGTTTCTTCATATAGCCCACACTTAAATCAGTTTCAGTCACACAGAAGTCCAAAGTGGAAGTACTTCTGTTTCTCTAATGAGTTCCTAAGTCCTACATCTGTTTGTAATGCTTTCCAGGAAAAAAAAAAAAATGAAAACCTAGGGTTTACCCTCTACTGTTGCATAAGGTCTGCAAATACTCCATTGGTCAGAACAGTCTGAACGCATTGCCTGCCACATATATTAAATAAATAAATAAAAATTATAGGTGACCTTTCGTAAGAAACTAGTTCAGCTTCACTCCTTCCTAATATGCCCTCTTAGGCTGTATGGTTTCGAAAGACATATACGCAAACTTTCTTCATATTGTGGTAGTGTTCACTTCCCCTCAAATATTTCCTTCCCTCCAACGATAGTCTTTTCTCTCCCCCCAGTTTTCAGTCATGCTTGAAAAAAAAAATAAAAATTCACTTTTCTCCCTCACCTGCTTGAATTCAAATGTAGGTGATAATCAATATGGATGAAACATCAGGAAAGCCACTGCTAGCCTCAAAGCAATTATTCGTCCATTTTTGCCAGTCCACTTGGTTGCTGTCCATATTCCTTACTCCTCAACCTTTGAAGAGACTGTGTTCTAGTTGCATTCTCACAGATAGTCCTACAGAAGTATGAGGAGCAATGCACTTGAGTAAAATGATTAGAATTTTGCATTTGGCTTCTGGTAGTCATTCACTTCTCCTTAAATAACATGTATTTGGCCTAACATCACATTTCTTTTGCATACCTGTCTGCTGTTCAGCATGGGAGAAAATCAGTGTGGGAAAGAGATTCCTAATGTCTGCTAGACACACAGTTACAGGTTTTTAGTTCTGAGCCTTAAATATCCCCTAGAATATATGGTACATGAGTACCTGATCACTTGCCTTTGTGGTTTAGCTGGATTTTCTGTAATCTTGTTTGCAGAAGTGAAGGTTGGGCCGGAATGTGAGGGATACTTTGTGAATGCCTGGGACTATTTAGCATGTGAATTGCATAGGTTGCAAAGTTTCCAGCTTCGGCTCCTTGAGAGATTCCAGTTCTAGCTAATTTAGCATTTATATATATATTTATAGGGCACATACATGTTGACTGAATATAAAATAATCTTACAGATTAAATGGTATTGTCATTACAGAATATCTGTTGCTAACGAGGCAAGAGCTAACACCAGCGTTGGGGTTGTTAGTGTGATTGTGAGTGGAGATGCTCTTTAGTCTTTTTCAGAGTTCTCTGATACGTTAGAAAAAATATATTCGTTTTATATATCCATTCAAAAGCATTTCCTCCATTTGAAACCAAACTGTAAAAAATAACTCGTTATTTTGAGATGTTCCATTTCTGAGGTGCCTTAAAGAGAGATGCCTTTTCTGAAAATTCTATGCTTGTTCAGTAACAAGTTGATGAACATGCAGACAGGAGTTTTGCATCTGAAATCTTTGCCTAACTTCTTCTTAATCTGTGATACACAGCAGCCCACTGGGAATATACTTCTTATTTCCAAACAATAGATCAACTTAGCTTCTTTTCTTTTTGATGTTGCCTGTCCCTAGGTGTGCCTTCCTTTCAGAGAAGAGGTTCTGGATGATAAAGCACATACCTGAATCAAAACACAAAACATTGTAAGAACTAGGGAGTAGAGTCCAAAGTGTCTTCAGTTAATGCAGGAGGAACAGTATAAGCCTTCATCTGGCAACTTGCATAGTTCCTTAAATGAATTTAGGAACAGAGAGCAGTGATTCACAAAGACAAGATCCTTCAAATTGGTCTTAAAGCCAATGACAGAATGAAGACATGGCTGTAATGCAGCCAAATTCAGTTCAAAATTTTCAAAAGCAGTTTGTTGAGGAGAGGTCTATTTACATGCAGGTTTTAGGGTGGCTCTTTTTTCACCACTTTCAATAAGCAAGCTGTAGAAGTCTTCATTTAGGTATCACTTCTCATAGGAATGAGTGAGGAGGGGTTGCCCAGATTGAAGGTATGATCAAATGGGAATTGATATAACAAAAGGCAATTTTTATATTTTTGTTTTGTATTTTTATGACATCAGAAATCAAAACACTTAGTGATGAGCCTTCCTGTAGTGGTATTCAGGAGATGTGGCAGAGTTAGTGTTTGTGAAAGAATCTTTACTGATTTGATTTTTTTTTTTTTTTTTTTTTTTTTGTTGCTGCCATAGGCATCCAAGTTATGTTGAGACACAGCTTTCTGGAAGATGAGATACTTACCTATAAAGAGCACTAGCAGATATGCTTTCAGAATATAGGGAAAGTAGATTGAGAAGGCAAATGGAAATAGTAGCTTGATGGAGTATGTGCCAAAGGATTCAAAATAAGGCAGTGATACACAAATTGCAAATGCTGTAAAATAATATGGTAAATATTTAGTCAGAAGGAGATGGAAGATCATCAGAAAGTTTCATGTAAAAGTTAGTTACCTTTAAGGCATAGCTAGCTATATTACATGCCAAAGTTACCATGCCATTTGTATGCATACACTTGTTTTCTCTTTAAGTTCAGTTTTGTAGGTCTGAGGTTCTGACTGCTCTTAATACTAAAATCATCAAGTATTTCCTATGCCATAACAATTCTGTCAGTCCTGTGGTTGCACAGAGTATGATCTTTCAGTATGATCTCAGTGGGCAAGTTTCCTGTTGTAAGCATAAGCTGCTTTAAGTAGTTCAGCAGTCATAAATCAGCATCTTCTCAGTCCCATATATATAAAGTATGGCCTGTGCCAGTAAGGTCAAACTCAGTGAGAGAAAAGGCAGTTTTGGGACTTGCTGGCTAACACGGTCAGTGTGGAATAGGGGAATCCATGTTTCTTTTCTGGGGGTACCAGAGAAACTAATGTTCTCCCATTTTGTTGAAAGAAAAAGCAAAACAAAACAAAGACATACAAGCCCCTGTTAAAGAAGTACAGAAAAGAGCAAGATAGGTGACATACAGGTTGAGAGTATATAAACATTTATGCCTACTTTGGCAATAAAAAATAAAAAAGTATCTTAAGCACAAATAACAATTGAACTGATCATATTTTATTGAAGAAAATTAAGGAAGCAAACTGTTGGTACCTTTCCGATCTCCTTACCTTTAGCCAGAACTGAAAGAGGATAGAGCAGGATGCACAGTGAGAAGTTGAGCCATGTCAGTGGTAGGTAGTATATTCCCATCCTTGCTAGCATGTTGTAAGTGTACCTGATGCAAGAGGAACAGCAGATGAGTTTAGAGGGAATGATTGTGTCTTTAAAATAAAGATACAGTATTGAACAATCCCGGGGAATTGCAGAATCTGAGCTGCTGATCTGAGAGCATTTCTGAGCAATACTGCAACAATTCTGTTCCGGCTCTAACTGATGGCTGGAAGTAGATGGTTCATTGTTTCAGAAGGGTTTGTCTGTGGTGCTAGCAGGTAGACAGAAAAACAGCCTGCTAGCTGGAAGGTTCTGTCAGAAACCAGTGTCATTTTATATTGGTCCATCAGAAAAATGGATTTCAGATAGGAATATTACAACTGAGAGGGGCACGCAGAATACAGCTGTTGCTTGGGACTGAGAATATGCTGATTTATGACTGCTGAACTACGTAAAGCACGGCTGAAGAAGGCTAAACAGTAAATGTAATCGCAGGTACTTAATGTTCTGTGGTATGGCTGCCCCTCCCTTGGACCTCAGAACGGTTAGTAGGTGCAAAAGAAAGCAACCGTACTTCAGTGTATTGCAGTGTTTTACTCTGCTGTTACTGTTGTTCACTGGGAAGCCAGAATGCCTAGGACTTCACTCTACAAGGTGAGCTAATGCTAACTTGTTTGATCTAAAACTGGTGCAGCAGCTTTCCAAACACTGGAGCAGTGGAGGTCTGATCACATTTTTGGTCAGCTAAAAGGCTTTTGGCCTGTGGTCTTGCTAGAGAGGTGGAAATAAGAATTTTTAAGCCACTGTTAGCCAGGAGTGTTTCTAGCAGATGGAACCAGCATTAAACAAAACACTCTGTATTCCCTTTTTACTAATTCATTTGTATAATTCTGCATCATACCTGGACTGAGAGGAGTTTGATGGGCTATAAATGTACCATCTACTCTCAAGTTTGCCCTCTGCAACCTCAGGAGTGCCTCAGTTTTTTATTACTGCTTTTGAGGCATAATCTCAACCCAGGGCAAAAGGGATACAGCTACTTCCTCTCAATACACATTCTTCAGCTGCTTTTGGTATAAGCAGGAAAGATCAGATAGAGAAAACCTTGCAGAATTTGCTCTCACTATATCATTAGCCGTAATGCACAGCGTATTATGTGGAGGAACTTGTAATACTTCAAAACTAGTTGGCTAACAGTTGGGATGAATTCCTGTATGTTTTAAGACATGACTACCCCTTATTGATGCTAGGACATGGCACAGATATTGTAAAATAAATCAGGTAAGAATTCTAAATTTGTGTGAGTTGTACCATGTATTTGCAGTGGGCATTTGCCACTGCAGACCACAGTATCTTGCTTATTAAATGGCTGGTGTTATTGCCATGATTCCGGACTGTGTACTTCAACAAAGATAGAAAATAGTGGTGCATTGGATGCAATAGGACTATTCTGAGAGGACTTTACAGCCAGTCATGTTTATGCTTTTGGACTCTCTCCAGCTGCACAGAAAGCTTTCAGTTGAGTTCTGCTCTTTCAGCTTTACAAACTCAAAAAAGAAATAGGATGGAGCAATAATCCAAATAATTAATATAAGTAGTGGTTTCTTAACACATATAGTACCTACACTTTGAAGTTGATTAAAGCCTTTCTTATTAATCCTGACATTTTCCTT
The DNA here is from genome assembly GCF_028554395.1 of Pezoporus wallicus. Classification (NCBI taxonomy): domain Eukaryota; kingdom Metazoa; phylum Chordata; class Aves; order Psittaciformes; family Psittacidae; genus Pezoporus; species Pezoporus wallicus. The sequence continues at coordinate 782,859 of NW_026642858.1, read as the reverse complement.
TTTCAGATCTGTCATATACTTCCTAAGCTGCCTGAATCCATAGTCCCCATTCTCTCCCCAAAGCAATGTATGTAAAATAGCAGAAACTACTATTTGAGCAGAAAGAAAGAAGATAAAGAAAAAAGAAATTACAGAAGTTACCATGAGGGCTGTGTCTTGTTAAAATGTTTCTTAATTCCGTATGTCTTCCCTGCTGTGAGTTTACAAAGTGAGGGCAGTAGAGCTTAAGTTACACTTGAGAAATGTTTCTGACTTCAGATATTGATGCAAGAGTCAGTAATGCAGAATTTTCACCATACAAAATTTTTGAGATAAAAGTCCTGAATTGTATTTGTGTTTGTGTCCCTGCGGTGTGATGTGTGCCTTACTACACCAAAATACTCGGTCTCTGCAGCAGGAGCTCTTGACTTTTTGTACAGCACAGTGCAAATAAGCCAGAATAGTCTCTGTCTTGGTAAGAAGTTCTGCTGCTGCTGCCTGAGCTAGCAATCTTGGATCCAAGTGAGGTGTTAAAAAAGCAAATAAATAATAAATGTGTTAGATTTGTAAATTATTTTGGAAATTGCTGTTCCCTGGGTGGCAGTTGTGACTTCCTTCTGAATTTCTGTTAAAAAGATCAAAGCCTTTGAGCTACACATATTAATGCAATGGAAGCCTGTAAGTAAGACTTACTTCTGTAAGTTGCTCTGCCTCTCAGGTATGTGGATTTTTGTAAATATCAGTAAATAGCCTTTATTTAAAATAGATAATATGCCTTTCTCCCAGTTTTGAAATAATGAACTGAGCCTGCAGCACAGTGGAGGTGAGGTTCTGCTCACAAGAATGACCCATTTTTATCTCATGGCTTTGCCATTTACTTCTTACCTGACCACATCTAATGCATTCCAAAGAAAAAATAAAACGCACACAATGTACTTCCCTTGAACTTCGTCCTGACTGTTGATCACAACAAATAAAACAATTATTCTCTCTGTGATCTGAAAAGAAAGAAAGAATTGTGAATTCAGGTGGCACCTTTTGTAGCTCTCATTGAATAGTAGGGCACAGGTTGAATCCAGTTTTCTTTCCACAAATGCGTCAGGGATGACTTTGCTTCTTGGCCTGCTTTTGTTCCAGACCCTGTTGCCCTGCAGCTCAGGCAACTGGAAACTGTTGGCTGCAGTATCATAGGTCCGCTATGGTAAGGGTGGAGGTTTGCTTGCCAATAGGGATGACTTGGGTTTGTAGCCCAGAAAACCTGTGGATGAGCTGGCTAAGGTTATGGGAGCAAGGACTGCAGCCTACAAGCAAAGAAACTTGCCCCCACATGGAAGTAAGCTTCCTTGTAGGCTGCATGGGAGGGTGTGGGATACAGAGGGCCCTTGGGTGCATAGAATGCCAGACAATGCTAATCTCACAGTCCCATCTCTGCTTGCCACAGCTTCAAGATCTGCAACCCAATGTGTCTCTCTCATGTAAGATTTGCAGAAAGGAGAAGGAATTCCTTATTTTTCTTTCCTTCATGTTCCTGGCTAGGAGAAGTGGGTTTAAGTTTATAGTTTATGTGAATTATTGCCATAATATTAGTCATAATACTTTTCTAGTGGTTGAACTTAGCCTGACCCACAAGCTATGCCTCTACAAATCAGAAGATGTAAGAGTGGATTAAACACACAGTATCTTCAGCTTAAAACCAAAAATACTTTGGCAATATTAGAGCTCAAGAAATTAAAAACAAGTTTGTCCTTCCTGGACAAGTTTTCTAAGCCCTGCCCTGTAAAATAAATACATCTGTAGTGTTCAGTACTGCCAAGAGTTGTTTGTGAAACTCTCCCAGAAGAGTACCAGTTCACTCTAATTTACACTCTATTTGAAAGTGCTGGAAGAAGACAGAAACATGCATCTCTTCAGTTGGTATGAACCGGTATAGCTTCATTGTTTTGGTTTGGGATTTTGTACACTGGTATCTCTTCCATAACATACCTTAGGTTTAATGATTTTATGGGTTAAGATGTCAAGTCAGTGAAAGGTTGTGAAATGAAAACAGATTGCCAAGGTGGATTTTATCAGCTCAGCCATTCTCCTTCACTGGTTTTCCCCTTCCTCTTAGTCCTACCTTAAACAGTTTTGCTACGTAATTTTTACCAGTTCCTGCGCGGAATACTGTGGCTAGAGATTTCTTTTATTACTTTTTTTTTTTTTCAGGCCACATCTGTCAGATAAAGCAATCATCACTTCACTATTCAGCAAAATTACGTGAGAGCAATTTTCCATCCCTGGGGATCTAGTTCCTCATCTTGAAAGGCACTGAAAGGCCACACCAGATAAAAATGGTTTTGCTGCCTCTCACCCTGCCCTGACTGTCCTCTTGTGTTGCTGATCCCATTGGTCCCTAACTGAGGAACTGATTTCTAAGAAGGTCAGATGTTGAGAGGCTTCTGTGTAGACAGGCCAGGAAATGGAGAGTGAGAGGTACCAAGTCCTGTATTTGTACGCTGATGCCAAGGAACTTGGGACGAAACTGGGAGAACTGTAAGTGTTGATGCAGGATCTGAAACCAACTTAGAAGTATGGTGGGACAATCATCACAAGAGGGAAATCAAAACAAAGGGGAAAACAGTATGAGCATTGAGTGGGATTGTGTGGAGAGAATGTAGAAAATAGAACCTGAATTAAAATCATTTTGGTGAAGGGTGTTAAAGGAGTGCAGCATTGGTGGTCGTGGGCATTTTGTTACCAACCCTGAAATCAGGCTGGGATGTGGAGAGAGAGTTCTGCAATATAGTTATTAAGAGATATTTCAGGGAGTTGTCTCACTTAGAGACCAAAGCTTCACCATGATAATGAAAATGTGTTTTCAGATATGAGAGCTGGCAGGCAGATTTTCCAAGCAGCCACTTGCTCTTCAAGAGGTGGCTGGGTGGAAAAGTGCTAGAAAGCAGCATGGGCCATGTGATCAAGAGCTGATCCCATTTCAGTGAAATAAAAGGATAAGCAGTAGATCAGTGGCTACTGTCCCACATTTCAAAAGCCACAGAGTGGCTATGGAGACCCATAATTAAGCCTCATGGAGTGGCTGTGGATTTCTTCCCAGGGCATAAGCAGATGCACAAGGGGCAGTGAGTATCACCTAGCTGGGGTTCAGCAGATTTCCTCCATCAAAGGTTCATGTTTGAGTGGAGCACTCAGCCCCACTAGTTGCAGATGATGGAAGTCTGATTACTGATTGTGTAAAGTAGGTTAAGCACCTGCAAGAGTAGGGAACTGGACCCGAAAACTGCCTGTGGTCTTGCCTGGAGCACACCTGCAGGGCAGGACACATACTGGCTCCTCAGGCCAATTGTAATGTCCTCAGGAGGACAGACAGTAGCATCCTACCTCTTCTGTTGCCTGCTTGCTTGCATGCCTTTATTCCCCTTCGAGACATTGTGCTCATAGCACTCACATCTTCAGGTAACCCACACAAACCCAAGGTAGATGCAGGGGTTAGACATAGGCTGGGGACTTTTTCAGCAAGTGACAAGGCAGGGTGCTACTTGAGGGAATTCCAGTAAATGGCTGTTGATATTGCACACATATACACATGTATCTATATACACATATGGAGTCATGTACACATATCAATATACACACATATATATGTGTATGAATATGTATACATGTGTGTATACACACATACATAGATATAAGAAAAGCGTATATATGAAAAAAAGCATGAAATCAGTCACAGCTCATTTCTTCTATGGATCATCTGTTCTTGCATGAATGAAAATACAATATTCTCTGCTGATACTCTCTTGCTTAAAAAAAAAAAAAAAGAAAAAAACCCACACAAAACTAGAAGTCCTGTGTTTTTATGTTCATAAAAAGGAAGTATGTGCTGACACCTCACAAAGTGTAAATACAGTGGTTTCATTTCTCATTCCTTCTTGTTCTTTTGTTAAAGGCAAACTGGAATTTCCTTCCTCTCCCAGCACTGGTTTCTCAAAGGATACAGACAGTTCTCTAGAGTGACATAAATTTTTGCAAGGCAGCCTGGGCATTTCAAGCAAGTGAAACAGAGCAAATCAGCTTAACTGAAGTTAGGGCAGAAGCAGGCAGCACATGCACTTTGGGTTTTTAATAACCATGACAGTGCAGTGTCGAACCTGGTGCCTGAAACCACTACACAACTCTTTGATTTAGTGAATGTTTAAGAAAAGTGCTGACATGTGACACGTTCTCCTGTCCTCCTCTCATTCAAGCTGGAAATGCCCGGAGGGAAATCCCTTTGCACTAGCTCTGTGACCCTCCCTTGCTTCCCCTTCCTCCAGAGCACCATCACACAGGACTCATCTTTCTTTCTTGGTGTGACTTTTCCTTGGCCTGCCTAACCCTCCTGACCTGAGGCTTTGTCCTTCAATGAGGCCATGCTGAATGGGTTTTTCTAGAGAACGCCTCTGGAGTTTACTTTTCCACTGTCTGTAACATGTATCTCACAGTGTTTCTTGTAAATGCTACTAAATCATGACGAATAGGTTATTAGGCAGAAATCCTTCATTCAGAATACTTAAATCTTGTCTTTGCTGTAATGCCCACAAAACAGCTGGCCACCACAGCAGTGCTTTCACAGCTTGTTTTGTTCAAGGTGGCCTTATTTCTATCCATGTGCTTCCTTGACGCAGCCAGAGCCACCAGTTCTCTCACCCTAGAGATCCTGAGATGAACTTCATTGTGGATATGCATGTGTGTGCATGGCCTGAAGGATGCATCTACGGATATGTTTTAAGCTTAGAGTCAGAACAGGTGCTGGGAACACAGAAGAGGGTAGCCACTATCAAATTCTTGCGGCTTTACCAGCACCCTGACTACATGCAATAGCCCATAGGCTCCAATGAAATAAGCATCTCTGTCTTTCCCCAGTTCATTGCGGAACATGTATCTCCTTTTTTCCTAAGAGGCAGGGAGGAAAGCGTGGCAAGGCACATGGGAGTACTGCTGGCACGCAGCTGCTTAACCTGTACTCCCACAGCAAAAGCAGGGCGACACAAGTGGAAACAGAGTCTACACCAAAGAGCTTGTACCTAGCTTGGGCAGCACAAGACTACTGCTAACATGAATGTAAGAGAGTCGTGTTTGCTGTGAGGGAACACTTGGGAAAAGAACCATGTAAGGATCCAAATCTATCGTTGTGAGACAAATGTTTGGAGTCACTGTGCCATATTGCTCCCTGACCCACCTTCTTCATGCTGCCCTGGAGAGCACTGCAGTAACTGCACTGGCCAAAAAAGGTCACCGTTTTCTTGCTCAGAAACATCCATTTCAGATCTAGTGTCTTTTGTGGCAGCACAGAGCAGGTTTTGTGTAGGCTTCCCTGACCTTTTTTGTTGGGCTGGGTAGGAAAGGAATGGACTGTGCAAGAGTTGAGGAATGTGTAACCTCTGCCAGGACAAGCCTTGCTTTAGTGACTATCTGTTGGCGTTAGGAAGCTGCTCTTCTCTGCAAGAGATGATGTGAGATTTGTTACAAGGCACATTCAGTAGGATACCCCTCCCACACACACACACTCCCCGTCCCCGTCCCCGTCGCCACCAATTAGTGTAAAAGCATGTAGATTTAGGGAGGGAAAAATAGTTGATTGCATTTTGACAAATTTGCTACTCTACTTAGTGAGCAGCATAAAGATCAGAGATCTGTATTAGTCAGTTTCTAATGGAGATTTAAAAAGAGGAACATCTTCACCCATCCAATATGTCATTTGACAAAAATGGGCTATCCAGAAAACTAAAACCATAACTAAGTACTCTTAGTCTTTCTACCTTCTGACTGCTGAGAGCAATACCAGTTTCACCATTATTCAAATACTAAGGAGTGGAAAGGTTTGAAGGTAAACTCAAGTTGACATTTTTACTTTTTCCAATGCATTAAAAATTACCAAAACCTGAGATAAAGTCCCAACAGAAAACAAAATGTGATAAGGTAGTTGTCCGAGAATCATCTTGTTTTCTGACTTTTTGGCTGCTTTTCTGCCTACAGCTGAACTTAAAACCCTTAACAGCATCGGAACCTCTGGATGTTACCACAATTTGCCCATATCTGGGTTTGAGAGGGTAGAGACCCTTACAGCAAGAATACAACAGTTCTCCTCTTTCCCTTCCTAAAATTAGTTCTTATTCAGTCCTTTAATTTCTCTATCAATCCTTTCACACTTCATGTCTGCCAGCAAACCCTGTTTCAGGAAGCTTGCTGTGCTGGTCATTTTCTCAAGTGCCATCCCTTTGCTACGCCACAAAATCGTGTATTGGGCTTGTCTTCAAAATAAATACACACTTGTCAGAGAGTAAATGGCATGGAAAAGAATTAGCTACCGAAACTTCGGCTCTGAAATGTTGTCTTCTGGCTGTAAACAGGCTGCCTGGGGAGGTAGTATCCTCAGCCACCTATGGCAGAAATGGGGTCTGCCCCTTTTCTGCAGGTGGCCTCTCCTCAGGTCCCTGCTGTTGTGGGCTGGGCGTGGGGCACTCACTGCTCAGTTTCATTTGAAAGTAGCTCTTTCCCAACTCACTTCTGAGGGCTCATTTCCTGCAGTTAAGAAACCACCAGCAGACCAAGGTCCTTAAGGAAGGGTGCACGTGGACCCCTCAGGGTAGTAAGGGCATGTCCCCAGGGGCCGCCATGTCTCAAGTGTGTAGGTTGCGGAAGGAGGGTCTTGAGAAACCAACATACCTGCAAAGCCCTGGGGAAGAGACGGCTTTTATCAATGCCAATGAGGATGTGTAGGATCTCCAATACAGATAACAACTGGCAAAGGCGCATCACAAGTCCTATGGAGTAAAAGGTGTCTGCCAGTGAATCTACAAAGTGAAGAGGAAAATTAGAGGTTGGTTATATAGTAAAAGTCTGAACCAGCTAGAGTCTGCTTCTGCCCTATCACCACTGGAGATGACAAGAAATAAAGCTCACACAGTACTAAACATTTGGGTAACAGACACAAAGCTTCATGGAGGGGAGGAGGCAGCCCACTCTCTGTGTATGACTGATACAGAGGCAGGAAGCTGAGAAAAGAAGAGGACCCCCTACACTTGATGCATTGGCAGACACTGTGCAGGATGTGTTGGTTTAGGGATATCAGTTTAGGATATTTCTAAATATGAGGAAGTATTGAGGAAATGTATGAGGAATGTTTAAACAATGAGGAGATGTTGAATTCCTGCCTATATCTGTGCATCTTCCAAAAAGAGGCAGACCACAAAGTAGGTATTTTATGTGCCTACTGTCCATGATTATAAATCATCTTAAATTTCTAGTCTCTAGGTTTCTGGTTTTGTGCCTTAACCCCATGCAACAGAAAGAGAATTGGAGATAGTGATATGCAATATCTACAAAGATATTCCCTCCTAGTGGCTTCAGTAAGATTAATATTCACCCTAATGACTGAACCTACTCACATTTAGGTCTAAGTCAAATGTTACTAGGATGCTGCTGAATATTAAAGCTCATTAGGAAAACAAGAACTTCATTCCAAATGTCATACAAGCAGAATGTAGGTACGAGAAATTTCTTCATCCTTTTTATGGAAGAAACAATGTGTTTCTAATTGAAATTTTAGCCCCAGTATTGGGCATACACCTATCCAGAATCCTAAGTTTATGTCTAATTTGGTGTCACTGTCTGTTACTGCCTTCTGAAATGTTTAAGGAAAACAAAGAAGGAATCCTACCTTTTCCAAATGACATGAACCTGATGATCATATTTGTAAATATCCAGGAATGTCCACAGAATTGCATCAAGTCATACATGAAGAGGTAGGTGTTCATGGTAAAGCTGTGGAGGTGAAAATGGTACAGCAAACTGTATGACTTACTACAGTGTTCAAACTTTCTGACATGTAGAAATGCACCCTCTTTGGACATGCAAGTAAATCAAAGGAAAACAGCTGAAATATAAACAGATCAGTGAAAACTGACTGTGTCTGGCCGTGGCCACAAAACAGTATTCTCCCAAGTGGATCAAAGGCTCCCTTTGTTGTTATACCTAGGAGATGCCCAGAAAAATTTTCTTGAGTTTCCTCCAGTGATCAGGGTGATCTGTGCCTCCAGAGGAAAAAGTTGAGTGCACAAAGACCCTCTATTGGGTGCTGGATTCAAGCCTGAGCCCCTTGGCTTGGCTCTGTCTTGATAGTATGACCAGATACAAAGGACTGCTTGTGGTTGCACCTACAACAACCCTGCTGAGGGCCTTGGACTCCCACAGGCACCAGCTCTGGGATTTCTCCATCTGGGTGATGTAAATCTTATCGCTCACAGAAGACATGCCTCTAGCATGCACTCAAGAGAGCTTAAAGTACAATGCAAATAATTTGCAGCATCTCCAGCAGACAGCATTTGTAAGTATTTATAAAAATGTAAGTGAAGAAATTGAAAAGAAAGCCACATTTCAGTCTGCTTTTATTTGATGCATTCTGGAGGATATCTGTCTCTTTCCCCTTTTTAACCAAATGGCTCTACACATAAACATGAAATTAGGGTCTTTGTTTTTCTGCACAGCTTCTGTTTTAAGTTGCATTTAATAAAGTGAATCTTATCCTGTTTGAGAAGACTAATTTTTGCAGCTCTTCTAACCTAATTTTCATAGGTTATCTGACCTTTGGCAAAACTTCATAGGCTCCTGAGATGCTTAATTTCCATTTTTCATAAATGTCCTGTCTTCTGATTCATTCCAGAGAGAGAGGCTTGCCTGTCCTCCAGCTATGAAAAGAACTGCCTACATTTTTGGGAAGTGAATTTCGTACTAGAATTTATCTCCAGTGTTTAAGCAATTAACTTCCTGACCCAATAAGTAACAAAAGCTCTTTAAATTGCCCCTTGATCCAGTGTATTCATAGGGTATGTGCTATCAAATCTCTGCCATCAAATTTTGTCTCATTTGTATCTGTGCACTAACAAACACAGTGTTTAGAAGCATCTAAATATGATAAATGCATACACTTCATTCCCACTATTGGACCACAACCATAAATAACAATACACACCTCTATAAACTGATGTAAATTAAACTGGTCTTCTAAATTTTTAATCAAAGTTTATCCTAGGGAGGTCATAGAAAATGCCTTTCTTCCTCTCTTCCTGTCTTGCAGGATGGCCACTATTCAGACAAATATTTCCATAAGCACAGAAAGATTTGTTTGCATAATTTACCTCCCAAGAGGAAGCAGTAGCCTTTGGTATTATGAAAATAAGACATATGAGGACCCAGACGAATGTATTCCATAAATACTCCTTTTGGGAAAAGTATGATAGAACTGAACTGCACTAAATTCCAGTGAGCTCTATAAATATGGAATCCAGATCCCGTCTGCTTTATTACTGAATGACACTTTGTTCTCTCTTATGGTAAGAAAAACATGGGACACTGTACATTACAAAAAGACAAAAAAAATAAGAACATACATTGTTCTGATTTAAGAAACAGCCTTATTGCTGGATGGATAGGAATTACTGTAATGGGTATGAAAGTTACAGGAGCAGTTATAAAAATCTTGAGGCTTTCCAGTCAGCACCTTCACCATTCTCTTTGGACTGATACTGCCATGTGGGCTTTGCACAGGATGCAAGCTGAGCATATAGTTTCTCTTTTCTTCTGAACTTTAGTTTGCTACATTGGTCTCTCACCCTCAGAACTTGTCTTTCAGTGGTTTGGGCTTATTTTCTTAACTCTTCCTTCACTGGCTAGCCGGAAAATTCTTGTCTTTACAATTCTTAAACTGGTTAATCTCAGCTAAACAGGGCGTAAGCAAGAAGACATTTGTAAACGCAGCTTCACCTTAATGATTTGGCAAAATATGGGAGCTGTTGCATGTTAGAAATCATCTTCTTTAAAATTTACTGGGGGCTACTGAAATGTATGCACTCTGTTGGCATTTATGAAGGGCCCCATATTCCCAGTGAAGTATAGAGATGTGCTGGCAGATGGCATGCTGGTGTCACTTGGAAGACTGATCCCAGCCCCAGAGCTGCCAGCCTGATGTATTGACACAGGCAGAAAAATCACATAAATGTGACTGTTACATTTTATTCCTTCTAGCATGAAGGTCCTCAGGTAGTTGCCATCACCTGAGGTAAGCACAAGGGTGGGTGCCTGCAGTGTCTGAAGGGGGTCAGGACCACAAGCTAATGTGATAGGACAGCAGTGCCACCCAGCTCAGTGCAGCCCTTGCCCTGGCTAGCTGTCTCCTGCAAGGTGCCAGGGTGAAGGCCACACTCAGGTCCCTCTCACAGGGTGTCCCAGCCAGGCCTGCATAAACCAAGCACTTCTCTGCCTTCAGAGCTGTTGCTGCCTCTCCATGCGCCCACAGTGGCTGGCCACACATGAGGAAGAAACGCTCGCACTGAAACCAGAGAGCAGTGCTCCTTTCTGGTTTTCCTCCTTCAGGAAAGGTCTGCTAGAAAAGCCCTTCCACTGACACGGTTTCCTTTTCAGTCACACTGATCTGAACTTCGACCCCTTCCCACTCCGATGACAACTGCAAGCAGTAGAGCTCGGGAGGCAGAACACTTACAGAGCAGCAGCACAAAACGTACATTTCTCACACAGGCACATCCCACCCCACTTCTCTGTCCCCTTCCTTTTTGCATTGAGCAGGGTGGGATGCATGCTCTGCAGAGGCATTACCTGCTGCGGGGGTCGCACTGCTGCTGCTGCTCCTGGTCTTTCTCCTTTTTCCTCTCTACAGCTGCAGCAGCTGTTTGTTAGATCACCCCTCCTCTTTCCTCTTCCCCCACCCCACGACGTCACCATATGCAGCACTAAGCAGAAAAAACACTGCACTTCCTGAGAAAGGAGTTTCTGACCCCAAATATCTCCACCCCATTTGTTCTGCTGCTCAACCAGCCTAGCCTGAGCTAACCTAACCTAAATTGGTTTCTTGCTGTTACACCAGTAAGCTGGTCTGTAAATCCCACCAACTTTGTCTCTGAACCCAGAGCAGTTTGAAGGATTACTGGAGAGAAGAAATGCAAAATTAATTTATTTTTTTTCTCTTCTGTTTAAATCTTCAGCACTACAACAACGCTAACAACACAATCAAATGATAAGGAAGGGTGGGAGCATAGCATTGAAGGAGTACTCTAAACTACTTCAGATAGAGAATTTTCCACTTCTTCTCTAAAAATGTCTATTTATTCATGCCTCTGTGAAACATGGGCACTGCTGGCAAAGAAAATGTATCATAGTTTACATCTTTCCTTACGTGTCTGAGATATCTCAGCATAAATCAGATGAAGAATATCATGTTTACAAACTCCCTTCTACCACTAAGTTAGTTTTCATGCTGTCACTCATGCTGAAAGCACATCGCATCCTACAGTGACATCTGAAATCTGATGTTAAGACTGAAGAAAGTGATAATGAGCATAGGCTGTTACGTGAGTACAAAAAGTTGGGGGGGAGGGGAGGAGGAAATGCCTTACTGGGTCTCATCCCTACTGTGAGTGGTGTTGGCTCTTGGCAAGACCATCTCCAAACCTAGTGGTATCCTGGAAAGGTGAGAAATACCTCCCTTACAGGTGGGCGGTCACCTGGCAAACACGCTGGGGGATCCTGTGTTTTTCCTGGTTATACCTCCCATCTGGGACCTTCACAGAAAGGTCACGCATTTATGCCTGGCTTTCCAGCTGGTGCAGCATCTCACTTTTACTGCTCAAGAAACATCATCATTATCTAGGCTAAAGACTATTTCCTTCTCAGGAGGAAATAATAAATCAGTGTTAAATAAAGGGTTAAGCAATTAAACAAATAGCTATTGAAAGGCTCAGCCCATAGCTCTTGCAAAACAGCTCCCACACTGCGTGCGTCTGGGAGGACAACTGGTGTGACTAGTGCTGGCAGGAGCTGAGCTCACAACTGTAACAAGATCCAGCAACAGGAAGAACAGCTCTTTACACACATCAGGCAAATATATAAAAGCAACAAAAGCTGAGCTAGCTCTGTGAGGTGCAAAATCCCTCTTTGTGGGCAGCTGCCAAGTTACAGCTCCCATGGATGATAGGAACACCTGCAAGAAGCTGGTGAGCTGGGTACCAGTTCTGACCTGTGCTGCTGACCCCCTTATGGCACAGCCTGCCAGGAGGTGGGGGCAGCTGGGGCTGCCTTGGCTGCCTGCAGCCCACTGGGCAATGGAGACCCTGCACCAGACAGTGCCACCCTGACCCAGGCATGGCTTCAGAGCAGAGCAACTTGTGCTGAAGGGGTGGTGCCCACCATGGGAGCATTTTGAAGGATTTTCTTTGCCAGAGGCGTGGCCCTGTGGACTGGATGCCCATTGCTTGCTGAAAAAAATACGTTATGATGGCATGTGAAAGGAGTGATGTTGTCCTTCGAAAGGAATGATAGTGGTGCGCTCCAAGCCTGCCTGGTGATGAAGAACAAGACACTGCAAGGGACAATAACTAGAAAATCTGTTCCAAAGGTGCACTTCTGACCTGAACTATAACACTATTATAAATACGCCCATTTCAGTGGCAATGCACTGCAGCTGTGGAGCCAAAGTACGGGGGTCATAAAACCACTATTACATGGATATCGAAATTCTTTCTTGGGAGACAAAGAATTCAACTCAGGCAGTGGGCTGTAATGGAACTGTCCAATCAGACCTGTTTTTTACAAACAGAATCCTTCTCTGAAATATAAGCTTTTTTTCTATGTACAGTTTGCAGTTGAAAACACATGTAAGGTCCCTTTAGTTCTGTGATTTGCAGTGGTGGTTTTGTAGTGCAATGGCCTGAGGGTATGAGAAAGAAAAATCAGTAACAAGAGGTAAAAGCTTTTCTTATTAGAGTAGATAGAAGTGGGAACACTTCCAGGCACGCAGGATTTGGAGAAAGGCTTTTATGCTTAAAACATTTAACAGTTTTGTAAGCTGCAAAGACATTCAGATGAAAGCAAATTATTAAATGACAATAGTGGGATGCATGTTAGCTGGATATAGGAAGACTAGAGTAAGCCCTGGAGGAAAAAACCTAGCTTTTCTTTTCGAAAAATAAACCTTGCTTTTTTTTACTCCGGCAACTCCTTTTGCTGACAAACTTCCATCTAGAAACTACTTCACCAGCACCAAATAATTACTTGTCTGTAACTGCTAACATCTCTTTAAAAAAACAACCAAGCTTCAGGACTGTTCAGCATGTGTTCAAAATCTAACCAGCTTGTAACCATGTTTGATTTCTTTGTGTCATGAGGTGGGAAAACACATGTTCTATCTGGGCATGGTGCTTATGTCAGGAACCATTACAAGGAGATGCTTTATGCAGAAAGTTAAGAGCAGCCCTGAAATGTTTCATGCAAAATGGAAAGAAACTCATTCTCTTTAAATAAGAAACATCACCGGAATGAAGCATCTGCTCCTTTTATGCTTTTTTTCCCAAACCCTTGCTATACAAGCACTACACAGATGTGTTTTAAGAAAAGAAACCATACGTCTTAAAATTCATTTTCAATGTTCCTAACTGGTAACTTTATGTCTCCTTTCCTCCATGATTAGAATTTTTGGCTACCTGAGTTCAAGTTTTTTTCCAGGGGATTACACTAGTGTAAGCACTGGTAAATCACAGCTCTTGAACACGTACTTAATTGGAAGCACACACTCCAGCATGACTTCAGTTAAAGGAATAAATCCTGGGCTGTCAGGGGCCATGGGTCTAATGTGGTGCAATATAGGACACTCTTACTTCTCACTAGCAGGCAGAGTATTGCACAGTGCTGGTTGGTGTTTAAGTTGTGTAACCAACACTGCCAGTGAGAAAAGGAATGCTGTGTGGAGGCAGCAGAGAAAGCAAAGTCATCTCCACACAGGAGTAACAGGGAAAAGCATCAATGTTTTTGTCCACGCTCTCAAACTGGGCAAAAGAGGAAGCAGCAGCCATGGCAGCCTCCACACACCCTGGCCATTCTGTAAACTCAGCAGAGACCCTAGCTTGCAAACAGGTCCTGCCTTGCTGAAGCTGACTTGTTGGCACCCTCTAACAGAGTCACACCAAACAGAATTCCTGGCTCCTTTAGGATGAGGACAGGGGTATGGGATGAACAAACATTGTGCCACAGAGGCCCACCAAGCAGATACAGAGCTGGCAGGAGTTCCAGCTTTACAATTCACCAGGTGAAAAAAGGACGAAGATTGGAAATGCTTCTAGGGGGAAAAAAATCCCAGTCAGTCTGTTTGGCTTTGGCCAAAAGACAATATAATCAATGACTATCTTTTGCATTTACCGTCTTTCAGGACAGTTCAGTTCCAAGGCAGGCTTGGTGGAAGCTGAAGCAGGACAAGAGAAAAGATGAGGGAAGCCAGACAAGAACCTTCTGGTAGTTTCTGCCAGACTTCCCAAAATGTCACTTGGAGGAGATGTGACAGCCTTATTCTCCTTACTTGTCACTTCCTGGGAGTCTTTGAGGGAGCACATCATCTGGCCTCTAGATTGACCTCGGTACTCACAATGAGCCCTACACCTCTGTCAGAATACATTGATTTTGGGGATTCATTATTTTCAAGCATTGATCTCCCAGACTACAAAGAGGAGCTGAGGAGGAACACCAGGAGGCCTGCATAGATGACCAAAGAGCTCCTAAACAAACTCCAGCATTAAAAGGAGGCCTACAGAGTGGGGAAGCTAGGATGAGTAGCTTGGGAAGAATAAAGAGAAATAGAGTAGATCCTATGAAGACAGGCTGAGAGAGTTGGGTTTGTTCACCTGGAGAAATCTCATGAGCGACCTTACAGCAGCCTTCCAGTAACTAAAGGGGGCCTGCAAGAAATCTGGAAAGGGATATTTTACAAGGACATGTAGTGACAGGACAAAGGGGAATGGCTTTAAACTGACAGAGGGGATATTGAAGGTAGACATAAAGAAAAATTCTTCCCTGTGAGGGTGGTGAGGCACTGGCACAGGTTGCCCAGAGAAGCTGTGGCTGCCCCATCCCTGGCAGTGTTCAAGGCCAAGTTGGACAGGGGTTAGAGCAACCTGCTCTAGTGGAGGATGGGGGTTGGAACTGGATGATTTTTAAGGTCTCTTCTCTAACCAAAATCTTCCGTGATATTGCCCAATCCCCAGGAACGGGTAAATAGAACTACTGAATATGCTCTCAGCATAGGATAAAAATGTTTCTGTAATACACCTTAATCCTGGTTTTCATAAAACTGTTTCTACTTGGAAGCAACTTAGTTTTTATGATGCAAAGGATGGCTTCTTTTTAGCCTGATCATTATAACCTGGTTCTACTATTCATAAAGAATCTAATCTGCATGTTCAAGGACAATATAATCCATTTTTTAGGGTAACAATTTTTTACAATTTAGTGTTCTTATAGGGAGAATTGTAAAAAGCATCACTCATTTTACTTGTTGTTTTGTTGGGATTTTTTTAACATCCTTTACCCTTCAGTATCGGTTCCTGTCCTTCCTTCTCATTCTCAAGCAGTCTCTTTTCAGAAGAGTGGGAAATTCAATGGTTTTGCTAAGGATGCAGTGAAAGAATTAACTGAATATCAAAGATAGACATATGCAGTTCCAAAATAAGACATGCTTCTACAGTCTCTGTGCCTCCCAGTTCACTGCACTCTGTTTCATTGCTGGATGAGACCCATGGGCCATCAAATATAGATCATAGAATAGTTAGGGTTGGAAAGGACCTTAAGATCATCTAGTTTCAAACACCCTGCCATGGGCAGAGACACCACACACTAAACCATGTCACCCAAGACTCTGTCCACAATAATAAGAAGGAGTTACTGCTTAATGGTTGGGAGAGTTCCCTTTTTTAAGTGTTAACCATTACCAAGTCACTCATAATGGAAGTTGTGATAAAAGCATCTGATATTTTCTATGAGTGTAATGGTTTGCACAAATAGTGACTGTTACCCTGCTATGAGGAACTGGGAAGGAGAGAGAGATGTGCCCTATTTTTCTAGGAGAAAAAAAAGAAAAAAAAAAAGAGGAAAAATGAAGGGCTTTAGTATCTTTAAATATTTCTAGTGCCCACTAATAAATTCAGCATAAATCTTTTTTAAATACATGTGAGTAGCTGTGACAGGATATAATGCTTGTCCCAAGCACAACAGTGTGAGTTCTGTTTCAAGCAGCAGAAGCTTATTTTTATCTGCTACAAAATTAGAATCACAAGAAAAGCTCTCATAAAGCCAGATCTGGAGAACAGAGCTGAGCCCACCTTGAACTGGAAGAGAAAGTTTATTAACTGCTTAAAGAGAGAGAAACATTTCTAAAATATCTGAAGTCAAAGAGGCACTTTCCCCCACACCCCTCCCAAAGAAAAGCTCCCTCTTTTATATAAATATCTCTGTCAAGATACTTCCTTTCTGGGAACACAAACTGTAACACACAGTAGCTCAGCTAAGCCCAGAGGAAGTTTGGTTGGTTCTGGCCTAACAAGATAAACTTGAAGAATACAGTCAGCAGTCAAGAGTTACAGTGAGTAGACATCGTGGTTAACTGGTGTACAGGGGGGAGATGCACTATTTGAAATCTCAGTATTTAATCTCCTTAATGTGGATTTTGAATTTGCAAATACATTGCCATGTTTTAACAGCTATTTTCTGCAGAGGAGTGTTAGCTGTATTTACTTCCACACTTCCAAAAGCAGATTGTATTATTTGCTTAGAAGATTGAATTCTTCATTGCTGAATGTAAAGTGGTAGGTAGGTTTAGGCTTAGGATCCTAATTGCAAGCAGTTGGGCTCAAGAAGGTTGGTCTTGGAAAATTAATCTACCTTGAAACCTCTTAATGGAGAGAACGCAGGCAGGACATGTATTTTTCTGTACTTATACTCATCACTTACCACTTCACTCTCACTCAGGCTCCCCTGAAATTAAAGCAGAGAGTTGCTAGTTCACGTGAATTGGGGATTTCAAATTTAATGTTGTACAGAGACAAAATAAGCTCATCCAGGGCACAACCAATGAAGAGCTTAAATAGCATCTGAAAGCAAATGGCAGTGCACTGCTGCAGTGGGAGAAGTGCTGGAGTGGCAGGAGTGCAGCTGCCCTCCAGTTTGCAGAATGGGCTGTAGCACTTGCATGTCTGCTGGCTGAGAAGAAATGTTGTCCTCATTTTCCCTGTCAGAGTTTGCTCCTCCAGGAACCCTCAGCACTGAAAAGTTCTCGCTCCTTGCCAGAATTTGCTGGTGTCAGTTGAAATGTGGGAAACGCTGATATGAATGAGTCATCCTTGCTTATATGAGCCTTAGCAGGAAGATTTTTGGATATTAAAAAGCACAGTCACCTTACTGGAAACTATCAAATGCAATCTTACTTATTTTGTTCACCTTTTTGTGCTTTGCATTAGATTTCTAAAGGAAAGTAAATTCATTCTGCCAGTGAAAACTGCATGCTTGTCACCCCCATTTCTTGGTCTCCCCTCCAGTTGCTTCCTGGAAGGGCCCAGCATTATTCCATAACTGGGAGGGGAAAGACAGTTCAGGACCACCTCTGACGAGGGGCAGGCTGAGTCTGAAGTGAGGACTGGCAGGATGCAGCAGTCCATGGGCACTGTCTCCCCATGAGCAGTTCCTGACCCTCTCCCAGCCCACACCCTCAGCCTGGTCTGCCTGCTCCACCACAGGCACTGGCACAACTTCCTCACGGGTGCTCAGAAGGAGTTCACAGCTGTCCTTCCTAGCAACATGGGCTAATCCTGGATGATTATGTGGAGAGTTATTTCCAAAGACTTTTGTCCTGTTTTGCTTTGGGTTTTTTCTCTGTTTTGGGTTTGGATTTGTTTTCTTTTTTGCTGGTTGGTTGGTTTTGTTTATTTTTTTTTTCGCCAATTTAAAAATGAAGTAAAGCCAGAGCTGACAGAACAGGGCAAACCCACAGAAGAATTGCTTTGGAAAGCTGCAGTTGACTGTGACTTGTAAATACTTTTTTCCAGACTAAAGTCTGGAATAAGCATTCTTCAGTTTTGCTGCAGCTATTCTGAAGTTTCATGTGGGGTACAAGACATTTGACCCCAATCCTGTAACTCCATTCCAGAAAACACTCAGCATAGATGCAACTCTATCAATTTTAGTGCAGTTTCCCCAAAAGTGCAGTACAGCACATGTAAACAAGGGCAGTGAGACTAGCCATGAGAACAGCCTCAACTGAGACTGGGACCTGTGCAGCACAGCACTGCCGCACCAATCTTTCGAGAAAATTTGTGAAACTTTTTTGACCTACAAACATCTTGGAAGGATTTTGCTTCACATCTGTTAGATTTTCAACCAGGATTTGAGACTTCATGTTCACTATTTACTCATTTACATTTGAAAATTATGTATGTAAAACCTGTATTTTGCCATATTTAACTTCTAGGAAAAAATGAACTGGAAAAAAATAACAGAGTTTCAGTTAGCCAGGAGTATAATATACAGCCAATGTGGTAACATGACAGATGAAATACAGATAGTGCCAAAATGTTACAATGGCATGAGAGAGGGTCGTCTTCACTTTCAGTTTTCTTCTTTTACCTTAAGGACTCTTAATGTTCCTTGAAAAAGTGAGAATAAAACAAAGATATATTGGCTTGCTATTTTCTTTTTCCTTTTTATGTGCTGAGCAACTATGTCTGTTCCAGGATCCCCATCTTGAAATGAGTCTTCTGTCTCAGTATAAGTAATTTCTATTAGGTCACAATTGCCCCAAAAGTAACTGAAATCAAATGCTGGTTTATGAGCTCGTGCCCACCATCTCTTGCGATTTCCTTCTTTTGGTAATCATAGAATCATAGAATAGCTAGGGTTGGACAGGACCCTAAGATCATCTAGTTCCAACCCCCCTGCCATGCGCAGGGACACCTCACACTAAACCATGCCACCCAAGGCTCTGTTCAACCTGGCCTTGAACACCGCCAGGGATGGAGCATTCACAGCTTCCCTGGGCAGCTCATTCCAGTGCCTCACCACCCTCACAGTAAAGAATTTCCTCCTTATATCCAATCTAAACTTCCCCTGTTTAAGTTTTAACCCGTTACCCCTTGTCCTATCACTACAGTCCCTAATGAAGAGTACCTCTCCAGCATCCCCGTAGGCCCCCTTCGGATACTGGAAGGCTGCTATGAGCTTTCCACGCAGCCTTCTCTTCTCCAGGCTGAACAGCCCCAACTTTCTCAGCCTATCTTCACAGGGGAGGTGCTCCAGTCCCCTGATCATCCTCATGGCCTTCTTCTGGACTTGTTCCAACAGTTCTGTGCCCTTTTTATGTTGAGGACACCAGAACTGCACACAATTTGAAGTCCTTTCTTCAACCCAATAGCAGTTTATTGATAAGCAATGCGCTTATAAAGAGCTGAAACACTGTCTTTCCAAAATATATATACATTCACCTCAATTCTTACACTTGTCTATAATTTCAGTTTGCCCTCTAGTGACCATTCTGGGTTTTTTCCTGCACTGAAAAGTACCCTGTTGACTGAAATACGTCAAAATATTTTTATTTGGCAATGAGATTTTTAAGGATAGTTATGAACTAAAACAAAACTAAAAACAATTAGTGGGCCACGAATTAATGTATTCCCACTGCATGCAAGTGAGACAATAAAAACTGGGATTCTTCATGAGAGAGCAGCTGAAAATATCTTATTTCCATAATAATAAAAATGAGGCCATTTCAGTAACAGTTTACTGCACTGAAACTAGGATAGCAGAACGAGAAAGATGAGTAGGCTGAAGTGGTGTAAAAAGAACCAAACAAGCAGCAGAAATAATACTGAAAAAGTCTTGCAGTGGGGCCATTTCAAGTGCTGTTCATTACAAAGCCCAAGAAACGTACATTTTGTTTTAACATTTGTGGCAGGGTGTCACCAGGTAGAAAAATGGCTCTTATTCTTTGCTCTGCTTCTTTGGTCTTTTCTGTTGTTCTGGACCACAGTGAAGTTCTTAGCTGGCTTTATTTCTGCTATTTCAGCTTCAGGCTCGATACCTGTGTCTCTTGTCACTTCTTTAGCTTGCATCCATGAATGATCGTGGGTAGAGTATGTACACCTGCAAAAGAGACTCGTGTCATAGGTATGGTACCTGAGATCTGGCATGCCATTGCTGCTGTTCCTACCAGTCAATTTTTTGTTTAGACATACCTTTTTACTACCACCACTTTGAATGATACTCTTCTTAATGGCTGGAGATCAGGAAAAGTTTTAAAGTGGTTCCTCATCTGATGCTTAAACCAATGTGGCTGTAGGATACTTTAGAGAAGTTATTTCAAAGAAGCTTATGAAATAAGCTAAAGTGAATTGGAAGCACAGCATTTACTTAAATGCATTACATTTGCGAAATTATATTTCAGCAACATAATTATTTAAATACAATCAAAACTAACAAGAAGCACTGCCACAAGATAGATCATAGAACAAATAATAAATACAAATATTTTTAAAGCCAAGTTATGTGAGGTCAAAATCTTTGTACCTTAGTTGTTGAGCTTCCTTACAACTTTATCAACCAACTGAAGACATCTTCTCATTTCTGCACGGCTTATTTCCCAGGAGCACAGGCTGTACTGTTTGTCTTTAAGAAAACAGTCTATTTCTTTGAAGTACTTCTTCAGTTTCAGCCTGTTGGGGTCTTTACTCCAAAAATGCTGGGTCTGCTTCTTGATTACACATGCCTCCAATTGCTCAATTTGCTGATAAAGTCCATTTTGGAACTGTCCTAAAGCTGTCTTATCCCAAGCAGCTAGAGTCAGATTCTTGCTAAAGATGTAGAAGATACTTTGGAAGATCTCTTCAATGGCCACTTTGACAGCCTCTTTCTGTCTGGGCTTTAGAACCTGCTTAGGAAATCTGAAGGACATTTTCTCTCTTAGACATTGTTGAGGAAACTTTTCACTCATTTTGTCCAAAAGTTGCATGCTGTTCTTGACCACTTTTCTTCGCTGTAAAGGAAGGTGATTACACTGATGACAGGAGGTAGTGCTGGTGCACAACAGTATGATGCCAATTTCTATTAAGCCAAAAGCATTCATGATAAAAGCTCTTAAGTTCCTCCTTTCCTGTGTATAAATTCTGCGAGACAGAGTGGGATGCTATAAAGGTCATTCTTAGGCATCAGTTTCTTCAAAATCTTGAAATTTAATTGTTCAATAGGAGAAGTTTTCTTTCATCATTACTTGGTTTTTAAGGTTTTCCCCCTTGTGTATGCTTTTGACACCACTTTCATTTTCTGCCTTATGACTTGTCTTCCCCCCCCCCCCCACTTTCTTTTTATTTCAGATGAATATTAAGATATTATATATCCCTCTTCCTCAGAAATTCTACAGGAAGTATAATGAGTATTTAGAAGGAAAAGTTACAATTTTTTTTTTTTTTTTTTTTTTTAGTGTTTTAGCAACGGGAGAACATGTTCCATATAACCTGTTCCAAATAACACTCTCAATGATGGGTCAGAGACCTGCTGAATAATATTGCCATCCTGTCTCCTCATCATGATTTATACTTCCAAAAATCAGTTAAATTTTCTCCACCTATTTTGATTCAGGAAAAATATTTTCTTTCTCCTCACCTTTCTCTTGACCATTCAGACATAAGGAGAGATGTCATATCATTAAAATATGCGTGTGTGTATACATATTTAAAAACACATATATGCATCAATATACCTATGTGTATTTTAATGCATATACACTGCTAATTTAACAAGGCCTCAATCTCAATTAGGGACTGCAAGTGCCAAGTAAATACAAATACCCACGTGGGAACAGGTTAAATAATTGGATGAAATACTCTTCTCCCTCTTATGAGCAACTGAGCAATAATTGGTATCAATGCCAGTAGAGCAGAGGTCTGAATTCTGATAACAAATGGGAAAAGAAATTAATAGAGAAAACAAAAAGCACTCTAAAATACTGCCATTTTCTTTCCCTATATAACAGAGGAGGTTAGCACTGGGACTGTGTCTGGCTCCTGTCTTTGATTTTATTTGGTGAAAGCTAGTGTTAAACTATCATTTTTGCTGCCTCACCAGCCTCGTGTGCAAACATCTGTCATTGCAATGGCAATTCTCTGTAGGTGATTATGTCTTGATGAAGAGGTCAGATAAACTACTTTTTAGTCTGAGATCTGGCTCTACTTTTGTTTTACTGTTGCAGCCACTGCTATATGGTTGGCTTCATTCCCAGACTGTGAATCTGATGAACAGGCAGATACATGAAACTATTTTAGGGCTTTGTTTTTGTTCAACATACAGGTATTTGGGAGGCTTAAAAAAATCATAAATTAAGCGGAGCTCTATTATTCACATGAGCAAACTCTTTGGATGCCTTGATGTTGCTTAAGCAACTTTGGATTGGAGGTACTGCTAGTGGGAGGAAAAAAAGAAACCCTATCACCTATGACAGTATTAAATACAGAAAGTAAGAACAAAATGCATAACATAGGATGAAATCTTTTCACTTAGTGGCAATGTTTATTACTTTGGAAAAACTGTCCTGAAGTGCCATTGAGATATATCACTTTTGCAAAAATACACATATTACAATCATCACGAAATCAATAAAAATGGTTATAGTTCAAGAAAAAATATACTGCTACACCTATTTCCATAAATTATACTCAAGTATTTTTTTGCAAACTGTAATCATTATATGACCTTAATCCTTCTACTGACTTAAACAGGTAAACTTCTTCATATCCATTTTATCTCCCAGACACCCAAGTTCTTTCTTTCCTCTTGCCATTAAAGAAAAAATAGTCTTTTACATGTTTCCACCTTGATGAAGAGCTGCAGATGCCATCCTGGGTGTCACAAACAGTAGAGAGGGGGAAAAACAGAAGATTGTCTCTTTCAGATTTCTTACAATGGTAGAGCTGGTACAGGTATTTTATCCTTTTGTCTGTGTTAACAGATTGACACTCAGGTTTTTGTTTTATTTTGTTTTTAATAACAACAAATCTTTCTTCTCCACTCAGCCAGTTTCTCGATTATTGCACTGAGTAAAGCATCACTTGCATGATTCAAGATGCAGTCTCCTCTGACCATTTATCTTTATTGCTTAATTCAGAAACAAGCTGTTCATTAAAAGTAATGAGTGAAAGAGCTATCATCTGAGTGATAAGAAGCTGCAACTCAGATTGTTGTTTATTTCTCTGCCTGCAGTTGAGGCACAGACCACTCTAACCTAGAATGAAGAGGAAATAGGTCTACAAAGCTCAACTGTATTTCCAGGTAGACCTAAAATCATTATTCTAGAAAGATTATTTATCTTCAATCCTTTCATATTAAGAGAGGCTGAGAGAGTTGGGGTAGTGACAGGACAAAAGGCAACGGTTTTAAACTGACATAGAGGAGATTTAGGTAGATATTAGGGAAAAATTCTTTACCATGAGGGTGCTGAGGCACTGGAACAGGTTGCCCAGAGAAGTTGTGGCTGCCCCACTGTCCTGGGTTCAGCAGTAGCAGTCATGTTTTTTCCTTTGTGTTAACTGGTGCAGTGCTGTGTTTTGACTTCTAGTTTGAGAACAGCGTTGGTGAAGCCGATGTTGTCGGTTGTTGCTAAGTGATGTTTACCCTGACCAAGGACTCTGTGAGGCTCATGCTCTGCCAGGGAGGAGGGGAGGCTGTGAGGAAGCAGAGACGGGGCGCCTGACCCGGGCTAGCCGGGGAGGTATTCCATACCACAGCACGTCATGCCCGGGGTGGGGGGTAACTGGGAGTTACCCGGAAGGACAGAAGCTTCCGGGTGGAACTCGTTTTTCTTGGCCGGTGGTATCGTATTCTCTTCCCTTGTTATTTTCCCTTATCATTGTTTTAGCTGATAGTAGCGGTGGTGATTTGTTGCTGGACTGTTCTTGTCTCAACCCGTAGGAGTTGCACTCTCTCGATCCTCCTCCCCGTTCCTCCAGGAGCGGGGAAGGGGAGAGCCCCAGTGCAGGGGGGGGGGGGAGACGGACACGGACCTTGATTGTTGTCAGCTCGGCACCACTCACTGGGAGTGAGTGAACAAGTTACCTGACTGGGTTTAAACCACGACACCCACCCCTCAAAGTGTTCACATCAAGGTTGCTTTGTCATATGAACAACCTGGTTTAGTGGAAGAAGTCCCTCCCCATGGCAGGGGAGTTGGAACTAGAGCTTTAAGGACCCTTACAGCCCAAACCAGTCCATGATTCTATGGTTCAATTCCATGCAAGAAAGATCTGCCCTTAAAAAGTCATCTACCTATATATGTATTCATTCCAGGGGCGTTAAGACTAAAGCTTATATTAAAGCATAAAATTATATGCATAATTTTTATGTATTTCTAAAAACTGCAAAATACCATGTTGCTTCCCTAATGGCAGTTTTTCACTTTATTTTCTATATGCAACATAGGAGTTAAATGAATATTTGATATCCCTTATGACACGGGTTCTTTTATCTCGGGCACCAAGGCAAGCGTTGACTTTAAGTTCAGCCTACATGTATGCTGGCAAATGGAGCAGTGCGAGGGAACATTCCTGCAAAATAGTGTGGTTTTGGCCACTGGTAACTACCCCATATGAAATCACTTCATATAACCCTACATGAGCTTTCTGATATCAAAATAACCAGTTCTTCTCAACATTTTGTCTACTCTAGCTATCAGTTTCTTTTCTCCTTTAATAGTGTCTCCAAAACACACTATGTCACAAAGAAGTTCAAATATGTTCAGTTTTCACTGCACAAGGTAGTTTCCTTCCCAGCTAGTCACTGCCTATGTTAAGAGAAAACAGGTTTTCTCCATTATGTTTTCCATCACAGCTATAACTTGCTAGTCAAGAACCTTTATACATATAGATTCTTTCTCTTTTTTTTTTTTTTTTTTTTAACCAAAACCTTCAAATCCAGGCAAGACTGGATTCTTTGCTTTTCTCTTAAGACCATGTGGCTGGCCAGGTGCAAGCGTTAAGCTGTGATGGACAAAGGCAGGGGCAGCCAAAAGCGACCATTACACTGATCAAAAATAGGATAGTAAAGGTTTAGTATTATTGCTGGAACCACTCCACATGAATGGATAAAGCAAGAAATATATATACACACAAAATCTGCCATGAAGATGAATACCTTATTCAGTTTTAAATTATTAAAGCACAGTTAATTTAGCTCATACGCTACAATTTCATTCACAATCACAGTCTGCATTGAGAAGTTAGGATCTAACTTAGGCATGTAACCTTCCCATCTCAACAGAAAATCTCTTGGTGTCCTGTTGACCTGTCTCAACCCAAGTAACTGTCTTATGCTGAATAATTCACTAAAACTATTTCTGCAGTACATGCTTGTTCTTGCAAACTTTTGTTTCAAGAAGTACAATTTTACAAATAAGTGTATAAACTAATAACTAAAAAACCCCAAAGTGCTATAAATTCAGTTTACCAGAAAAGAAATTTAACAGAGCAATCCCCAATGAGGCAGCAGCAAAGGGGTATTATCTACAAAAGCAGTAGAAACACAGAAGTAAAGAAAACTTATTATTTCCATTTATGTCACTAAAGGTTTGTCATCTTAATTATAAAAGCATAAAAACATAGTGAAGAGCTTTTCTTCTGTTTAAAAAAAGAAGCAGGACCTGCTGCCCTTTTGGTAGGAAACTAGATTATCTGAGAATGTATTTACTTCCTTGAACTGACAGCTTGGAAATCAGCACATAGTGGGGCTGCCTTTTTGCCCTCACCAAGGCTTTTGCATCTGGTAATGTGAACTATAAAAAAACCTGGGCACAGACAGCTTCTTTGGATGCTTTGCTAGAAATATGGCATGATTTAACATACTGTACAGACATTTACTCTGAAAAAGTGCTCAGACTTCATACACTTGAATACGCATGGCATTCATTCTTTTAGTAAGTGAATAACTGAAGAATTACCAGACTACTCTGAGTGGCAGCATTCTTAATATGGAGGATCTCTCGCAATCATTTTAAAATGAGAAAAAACACAGGTGCCCAAGCTAAAATTGCTTTTCAAACTTTTTGTTTTTCTCAAAAAGCCAGACATTTTCAAAGATAAGCCTGCATTTGAACAGTAATCTTTATGAAATCTAAACAGTCTAAAGAGAAAATACTTTGGTATTTTCATGACAAAAGTCATGAAAAATACTTGAGCATATAAAATAAAAATGGGAAAAACTAAATGCATTTAAATATGCTGAAAAATTAGCATAAAATATGAAGCAAATACATAAGGAAATGGGCAAATATGTGAAGCAATTTTAGTTTTACAGTTACAGAGACAAGCAACAGGAGCCAACTCAGACCATTTTGGCAGGTCAGGACAGGGAGGGGTTGATATCACGCATTCGAGGGCCACAGCTGGATTTCTCTCTTCTCTGGCATCACAAGGGTGACCAACAATGGATTGCGTTCCCTGAAAAAAAAAAACATCCAAGGCAGCACCTCCTGGAGGTGGACGCCAGTGCAGAGACAGGCTGATGAGCAGAAACAGCTGGGAGAGGGAAGATGCAGCCTCACAAGATTTTTAAAGGGGGCATATTCATGAGACAGGGAGGTGAGCTCCCTTTGAGGGACTCATGTCCCACTCTACCCCAGATGCTCTGAGCCCTTCTCTAGCTGGGCCTCAGCTCCTGACATAGGCAGGGAGGTCTTGCCCAGGTAGGCAAGAAACTTCAGGATGTCCTTGTCAGTAGCCAAAACCCTGGCTGCCAGGGTGTCCTGGGTTCAGCAGTAGCGGTCATTTTTTCTCCTGCTTGGTAGCTCGTGCAGTGCTGTGTTTTTGACTTTCGGCCTGGGAACAGTGCTGGTAGCTCCGATGTTTTTCGTTACTGCTCAAATGTTTGGTCTGGCCAAGGACTTTGTGAGCCTCATGCTCTGCCAGGGAGGAGGGAAAGCTGGGAGGAAGCAGAGACAGGACACCTGACCCAAGCTAGCCAAAGAAGTATTCCATACCACAGCACATCATGCCCAGTATACAAATGTTACCCAGAAGGGCTAGGACTGTGGGGTTGGAGTAGGTATCGGTCGGTGCTTGGTCAGGCGGGGTGGGGCGAGTTATCGGTCGGCAGGTGGTGAAGTGTTGTATTCTCTTCCCTTGTTATTTCCTTTATCATTGTTATCATTGGTGGCAGCAGTAGTGATTTGTGTTATACCTTAGTTACTAAACTGTTCTTATCTCAACCCGTGGGAGTTGCATTCTTTTTGACTCTCCTCTCCATCCCTCCAGGAGTAGGGGGAGGGAAAGAAGGGGGGGAAGTGAGTGAACAAGCTGTCTGACTGGGTTTAAACCACAACAGTTCTTTTTGGCGCCCAACGTGGGGCCCAAGCAGTTGCGATAACAACAGAGCTGACCGGATTAATAGTCACTCGTCACAGTGCTGATTTATTGGCTCTCAGAGTTGTTCCTCTTGATCTCACAGTTTCAGAATGTTGTAACTTACTTAGAGCCGGTATTTGCTGCGTTAGTGTTTATCAAGTGTGGGGCTTGGGCTAAGGTTCTTGTCTCACTGTGCTTTATGGCAATGACTTGTAATACGGGCGGGCTCCAGCAGCAGGGCGGGACGGACGTGGCCGTGGACTTGTACCTGGCTGTCCGGCTGCTCTTCACCGTCCTGGCCCTGGGCCTCGCCCTCGCCTCCGTCTTGGTGAAGCCGCGGGGAGCCGAGGGGGAGCGGCCCCGGGAGCCGCCGGAGCGGCCCCGGGGACCAAGCGGCGGCGGGAGCGGGGCTGGAGGCCGGGAGGGGACGGCTGCCGGTGGAGGAGGTCGGGGCGGTCGAGGAGAGGAAGGAGGCGGCTGCCGAGCAGCGGGAGAAGGCGGCGGACCAGAGGAAGAAGGACGCGGCTGCCGAGCCGAGCTCCGCGACGGCCGACAGCATTCCCCGGCAGCCGCCCGCCGAGCCCCAGGAGGATGCAGGAGACCACGCAGCATTTCCCAGCAAGGCAGAGGAGGAAGAGCTGGACTCAGGAAAAGAGAAGCTGGCGGTGGGAGAGCCGGCAAGCACAGCAGCTACACCAGCCCCAGTGACAAGTACAGCAGCATCAACTGAGAGTTCTGAAGGTTTTGAATGGCCTTTGGGTCTCCTTGGGACCTGCCTGCTGATTGTGATGGGGATCAGCATGTTGGCACACAAACAGACTGTGTGCTACCACCACCATTTTGTCTGATCTCAAAAGTTAAGCAGAGTCAGGTTTGGGTCTTGTCTGGGGTTAGACAACGATATAGGAGGACCGGGAGATTTTCCCCAAGGCTGGACAGTCATGAGTGGCAGGGTGTGTGGGACAGTATGGGCAAATACCTGGTCCACTGGGCCCCTCCAGTGCCTTGGAAGCGTTGGAGATGGAAGGCAGCTGTATGGAGTCCCCAGCAACAAGCTGCAGAAACTGCTGATGGGGACAGTGAACTATTTTGAGCCTGGTGGGCCCATGGCACTTCAGGCCATCAGAGCAGAGGTGCAACACAGAGATGGACTCATGATTGAGGGGTGGACTTAGCAATGGGCAGCATGGCCCAGGTTATTCACAAGTGTGAACACTGCACACAGCTTCTCCTGCTCTGAAACTGTTACAAGAGATGGAGCCTGACATCATGGACCAGATGGATTCAGCAGCTTTATAGGGACTGGTCCATGCACTAAGATAAGAGCGCACTGAGGTAAGAGTGATGGTATATTGAAAATGTGGGATCTGAGCATGACGTGAATGGTATGGAATAAGGGGTGGATACTGTCCTAGGTTTAGCAGGAGCGGTCATTTTTTCTCCTGCTTGGTAGCTCGTGCAGTGCTGTGTTTTTGACTTTCAGCCTGGGAACAGTGCTGATAGCTTCAGTGTTTTTAGTTACTGCTCAAATGTTTGGTCTGGCCAAGGACTTTGTGAGCCTCATGCTCTGCCAGGGAGGAGGGAAAGCTGGGAGGAAGCAGAGACAGGACACCTGACCCAAACAGACCAAAGAAGTATTCCATACCACAGCACATCATGCCCAGTATATAAATAAGAGTTACCCGGAAGGGCCAGGACTGCGGGGTTGGACTAGGTATCGGTCGGTGCTTGGTCAGGCGGGGTGGGGCAAGTTATCGGTCGGCTGGTGCTGAGGTGTTGTATGCTCTTCCCTTGTTATTTCCTTTATCATTGTTATTATTGGTGGTAGCAATAGTGATCTGTGTTATACCCTAGTTACTAAACTGTTTCTTAACCCATGGGAGTTGCATTCTTTTCGATTCTCCTCTCCGTCCGTCCAGGAGTAGGGGGAGGGAAAGAAGGGGGGGGAGTGAGTGAACGAGCTGCCTGACTGGTTTTAAACGACGACTCAGGGAGGTGACCTGGTCACAGCAGAGTGCTCAGGATTAGCTCTGAGTCTGTGCAGGAGAAGGCTGTGCCATGTCCTTGAGTAGCCTCTGGCTGTGGGAATACGAGATGGATCCATGGGGGTGGCAGGAGAGGAGCAGTAAGTGCCTGCTGCTCCAACCGGCACTGTGGAAATTCCCAGAACATGAGGTGCTTCATCTCAAGTACAACCAGGTCTGCTGTCACAGTAAGAATGAGGGAAGGTACAGAGCAGAGACTGCCAGAGAGCTGCTTTTCAATTGCTGGCTCTGTTTATTTCACTGGATGGATTTAACTCTGTGTCTGACAGTGATCTTGGAGCGCTTTGTTTTGGCAAGTTCTGCCTGCAGTGTTGAAGACTGCAGACAAAAACCGTGCTCCTTTGGAAAGCGGACGGTCTACTAACATTCTGTCAGCAGCTGACCTCCAGATTTGGTGCATCTCAGCTTACAAGTGAAAATGCCCCTGTGCGGGGCTCTGTCCCAATCCATGAGCACTGGTAACACCAGGATTCCCTTCATTTCAGGAAAGAGATCACCCAGACAAAGGGCGGGTGCTTGGTGGGCCTGTGCCTGATCTTCTTTTGCTGTTGGTAAGCATTGATCACCTGCTGCTTGTGGTAGCACAGACACACTGGGTGCAAATTTCAGACGAGGGAGAGCTGCAGGAACCAGTGTGGTGGCCTCCTGCCTCCCTATTCTGCAGCTCAGGGACCTCCCTACACATCTATTGAAGCCGGCCCAAAGGCAACTGTGGATGCACACAGCCTTAGAAGGCAAACCGAGTAGGACCCATTTGAACATAAGACCCTATGCTCAAAAAACAGCAGCGACCTCGCTGACTTGTGCCCTGGGCTGCCTGAGGGTGGACCTGGGGGGCATAAACACCTGTTGCGCTCTGTCTCCATGGCATGTGATCCAAGGCAGGCAGGAGCTGCTGGCACAGAGGCCCTGGTCAGGAAATAGCCCTGGGGAAAGCGCCCAGGAGATGGCCCCTCCATGACCCAAAAGGAAGCAGAAGCAAGGCAGTGCAGCCATTTCCACCCTGTTGTCCTCTGCCCAGGACACTCTGAGCCTCATTGGGATTGTGCCAAGTACTGCTGCCCCACACTTTGGACCACAGGCTGAGGAGGCTGTACCTCCTGTGCCAAAGCATGCTGTCGCTTGGGTGATTCCAGCAGCACGGCACATCTTTCATGCCTGCCAGGTGCCTCTGTGTGGCCACCAGGCCTCGTGGCTACCCTCCTCCCTATCTTTTCTCCTGACCCCACAGGTTCACAAAAGTTCCCTGAGGTTTCCCAGCTTGCTGTGCTCTACAGCAGAGTTGCTCCCTGGTTGTGCAAGGAATTCCTTGTGGAAAGTACATTGGGCTGTGTCTCTCTCTAGTTCTCTACAAACCAGCGAATGCCCAGCCAGGTTTCCCACTATGTCCGTGGCCTCATGGGGCCTGTCAGCGACTTCCCCAAACTCCACGGCTCCTGCTCTGCATAGAGCCCTTGTCAGCTTTTCAACCCTGTCCCCCACCCGCCCTGCATTAGGCTCTGCCAGTGCTCACACCAAGGAGAGGCCCCCAGGAGGAACAAATCCTCCATTAACACACCTAGTCTCCATGTTGCGGGCAGCTCTCCTCTTCAAAGGCGATCTTGGTGCCTCTTGCGATTTTGAGGGAGCCTTTCTCTGCCGCATGTTGGGGAGAAAGCAAGCTCCTCAGCCCCAAGACAATTGCCTGTCCGAGGCACAGCCGCACAGGCAAAAGCTGAAGCCAGTCCCTGGCAGAAGTGCTCCTGCCACAGCCACACAGTGCCACAGGACAGCGCGAGCTGCTTCCAGGCAGGCAGCCGTGGAACTGACCTCACATCAGGCCCGGGAGACAAGGAATAAGGTTATGGCTGTGACATCATAACAGGGCATAAGGCAGAATGGGAGAGACGCTGCAGTTGTCCTGGTGCAGCCCAGCTCCAGCCATCACAGGCCAGACCCGAGGGGCAGAACCCGCTCCCCTGGCAGCTGTTGCAGGAGCCAGAGCATGCGAGCTCCTGAGCCTTGTTGGGCCTCTGCCGGGTGCTGCTGCCTTGCACCTTACACCTGGGTCCACAGGTCGGAGGAGCCGTGTCTCTTGTGCCAAGGCATAGAATCATAGAACCATAGAATAGTTAGGGTTGGAAAGGGACTTACGACTGCCTGTTTCCAACCCCCTCCCCCCCCCAATGAGCATGGGCATGGACACCTCACTCTAGATCATGTTTCCCAAAGCCCTGTACAACTTGGTCTTGAACGCTGCCAGGAATGGAGCATTTACCCCTGCTCTGGGCAAACTTGCAGTGCCTCACCACCCTCACAGTAAAGAGTACCCTCTGTTTTAAGTTTGAACCCATTACTTGTCCTACCACTACAATCCCTGCATTGGGATTGATTGCACCAGCACAACACCACACCTCTTGTGCCCGCCAGGTGCCTCTGTGTGGCCACCAGGCCTCATGGCTGCCTAGCACCCTACCTCCCTTCTCCTGACCCCACAGGTTCCCAGAAGCTCCCTGAGGTTTCCCACCTCCCATTCCTGGGACTCCCACTGCCTCAAGGCCTCCCTGACCCTGGGACCCTTGACTCCTCCAGAGCCCTTCCACAAGGCCCTCAGGCTGGGCCAGAGCTTTGGGGGTGCCGTGTCGCAGGCAGGCCAGACGACTGTGTATGGGAAGGCCCCATGGGTATGGGGGAAGCATGGACTAGATACTTGCCCATACTGTCACACACACCCTGCCACTCATGACTGTCCAGCCTTGGGGAAAACCTCTTGGTCCTCCTATATTGTCATCTAACCCCAGACAAGACCCAAAACCGACTCCGTTTAACTTTTGAGATCAGACAAAATGGTGGTGGTAGCACACAGTCTGTTTGTGTGCCAACATGCTGATCTCCATCACAATCAGCAGGCAGGTCCCAAGGATACCCAAAGGCCATTCAAAACCTTCAGAACTCTCAGTTGATGTTGCTGTACTTGTCACTGGGGCTGGTGTAGCTGCTGTGCTTGCCGGCTCTCCCACCACCAGCTTCTCTTTTCCTGAGTCCAGCTCTTCCTCCTCTGCCTTGCTGGGAAATGCTGCGTGGTCTCCTGCATCCTCCTGGGGCTCGGCGGGCGGCTTCCGGGGAATGCTCTCGGCCGTCGCGGGGCTCGGCTCCTCCGCGGGGCGGGGCTCTGCCGCGGGGCGGGGCTCTGCCGCGGGGCTCGGCTAGGCCGCGGGGCTCGGCTCCTCCGCCGCCTTCTCCCGCTGCTCGGCAGCCGCCTACTTCCTCTCCTCGATCGCCCCGACCTCCTCCACCAGCAGCCATCCCCCCGCTGCCTCCGGCCCCTCTCCCGCCGGTCCCCGGGGCCGCT
Organism: Pezoporus wallicus; assembly: GCF_028554395.1. Taxonomy (NCBI): domain Eukaryota; kingdom Metazoa; phylum Chordata; class Aves; order Psittaciformes; family Psittacidae; genus Pezoporus; species Pezoporus wallicus. The sequence goes on along the minus strand of NW_026642858.1, from coordinate 750,265 downwards.
CTCCCGTGCCGCTTCAGCACCCGCCGGCTCCCGGGGCCGCCCCCCTCGGCTCCCCGCGGCCTCACCAAGACGGAGGCGAGGGCGAGGCCCAGGGCCAGGACGGTGAAGAGCAGCCGGACGGCCAGGTACAAGTCCACGGCCACGTCCGTCCCGCCCTGCTGCTGGAGCCCGCCCGTATTACAAGTCATTGCCATAAAGCACAGTGAGACAAGAACCTTAGCCCAAGCCCCTAACTTGATAAACACTAACGCAGCAAATACCGGCTCTAAGTAAGTTACAACATTCTGAAGCTGTGAGATCAACAAGAACAACTCTGAGAGCCAATCAGCATTGTGACGAATTGTAATGTGTGGGGTTTGTTCATCAAGAATTTTGGGGGGAGGGAGGCTCTCTGTGGCTGTCATACCACTTTTTGATTCTCTTGTACTCTGTATGTAATGGGGGGGAGATCAGTTGTATTGTTGCACAGGATTGTGAGAGAGAAAAGGGGGGCTGGGTGGCTCGACGTGGTGTCTTGTTGCAACGCTTGAGGGGAGGGGGCTGCGACGGTGAGGAGGCTGGCAGCGGACGCTTCTCGAAGCCTCTAGGAGCTTCTCGAAACGTCCCGAAACTTCTCGGTAATGAGACCCCCCTGCAACAAAGGGAACCAATGGGGAAGAGCCATGTCAACATCCGAGTGAGGAGGGGGGGTAGGATTGGCTGGGGCCTTGAACCGAAAAAGATAAAGGACCGCCTCCCAGGGACCGCGTGTGCGCGTCTTGGGCGTGGCGGAGGACTCTCCGGCGCACGCGGCGCTGTTTTATCTGCTGTCGCTTACTCAGTTTAATAAAATTTATACTTTAAACCGAAATTGGCTACAATATTGATAACAGAATGACTATTAATCCGGTCAGATCTGTCGTTATCTCAACCCTTCCTGCCCCACGTTGGGTGCCAAAAAGCACTGTCGTGGCTTAAAACCAGTCAGACAGCTTGGCAGGGGGCTGAACCAGGAGAGCTGAACCAGGATCTCCCCGGGGCTCTGGCTGCTCCTCGAGGCAGGCTCCTGTGTGCAGCTGCCACATCAGCATGCACAGACCACACTGGAGGATCCAGCAGCCTCAGCAACGGACAGAAGCGCCCGTCACACCAGGCACAAGCCCCCTGAGCAGCTTGCTGTGCCTCTGAACCGCCCAGTGGAGTTTCTCCCTGCTTCTGCAAGGAATTCCTCGTGGGCAATACCTTGGGCTCTGCCCCGCCCAGGACTCCACACACCTCTGGGGCCGGTAAAAAGTTATCAAGATAGTGGTTTTGCCACCAGCCTTTAAACAAATGTAACTTTCAGAACAAGACCACAAGATGGCGGTTAGGACACCCGTTTTTGCAAAAACATGTAATAAATCACTGCTTCACTGCTGTGTCTTGCCCAAGCCTTTACAAGAAATGTTTTTAAGTTTCCAACAGGCCTGCCCAGGTTTCCCGCTGTGTCTAGGCCCTGCGTTGTCTTTGAGCGGGCCTGTGGAACAACATTGCTCTGCTCCACGCTAACGAACAGCCATGCTCCTTCGCTCGGAGGCTTTTCCTTCCTTTTGTTTCTAGTGGAGGAGGTCTCCTTGTCACCCGCCGGCAGCATTCATTCCCGCTACCTTCCCATGAACCTGCACTCGATAAATGCAGGTGTTGCCCGACTTGCCCCAGTTGCTCTGTATGGCAAGTCTGATAAACTGAAAGGCTCTGAGAAGCTCATTCTGCAAAGCAAACACAGCAAAGAGACGTGTCACTTGTGGAGTGCAGGGAGCGGCAGGAGGCCCCACGCGTCTTCCTCTGCCAGTCTGGCCCTTGCTCTGGGAGGTGCACTCCCACCCTGGCCCGGCTGACAGCTTCTGCCTTCTTCCCTTCTCCCACCCCTGTGCCTCTGGCAAAGCAAAGCCCTGGCCTGAGCGAGCAGGCTGGGCTGCTGTGCAGACCTGAGGCTTGCTGGGTCAGGGCCAAAACGGAGCCTGGGGAAAGTGCTGCTGCTGCTGGGACAAAGTGCTGGTGTCCTCCCTGGCACCGCCTGGTCCCTGTCCTGCCACCCCTTCCCTTCGCAGTGGTCTCTGTGCTGCAGAGTGGCCAGGGAGCACTGCTGTGCAGGGGCTGTGGCAGCACCTTGAGGCTCCTCCAGCTGCATACCCAGCAGAGCTCAGGCCCAGAGGTGTGGCCACCCTGCAACTGCCAGTTGGGCATCCCCACGGTGCTGCCTGTTGGCTCTCGCCACCTGACACTGTGTTTTCGGGCAGCGTGCAGCACGTGTGTCGCTGGCAAGGCCACAAGAAGCAGCAGGCATAGGTGGGGAGCTCTGGGCAGCTGCACCCCCAGTAGGGTCAACATGGGTCTTGCTCTGCTTTTGCTGCCCTTGCTGAGGGCTGCTTAGCCCAGTCCTCCAACTCGGCCACATCTCCCTCAGCCAAGACGGGAGCTCTGCCCCCGGAGGGACCGTCAACACTCCTCCTGCAGTGGAGTTGCTGGCAAATGTACGTTTCTGCCCTGGTGTCTTGCCCACACACACTTCCCACACCTGCAGAGGAAAGGTCTGGATCGGCTGTTCCGCTATGTCATAGGTGAAAGTCCCGAGCAGAGTTTCCTTTTCTCCATCCATTCCCTTGGGAGATAAAGCACAGGGCAGAGGTCAGGCTCAACTAAGCCATGAGAAAACATGTATGCCGGCTCCGTGCCCGCAACCCAGCCCTTCTCACATGGCTCCAGTCCATGCTGGCCTGAGGTATGGTGGAGATAAGCTCTTGAGCTAAAACACGAGCCTTAAGATGGGATGACGCCACCCTGCATGTTCCCTGAAATGTCCCCTTGGGGCACAGCAGTGCTTGGGAGAGACCACAGAGAGCAGCAAGCCCCCATTACAGCTTTTTCCCATGGCTGGAGCCCAGACCCCAGTGTCCAGGAGAGACATACAGAGACGGTGAAATCCTGCGGGGCGCTGCTGATGTCCCCAAGCCCAGAGGACTCCTTCAAGGGGTGCTGCACAGTGATCGCTGTTGGCTGGACTTGTGCAGGCAACCGAATGACCACCTGGCTCTGAGATGCTTGGAAAGGCCAGCAATATCCTGGGGAAATATCCATCTGAAAGCAGAGGGCAACAGCAGTTATTGGGGAGGGTGTGACACGGCCCATGCTGCTACCACTGCAGCCAGTAGTACTGGCGGCAGAGCACTTGTGCTCCAATGAGTGGTGTGTTGGGAAACGGCAGAAGTGCCCAGACGTCTTCCCAGATGGGAAAAGAGGACTTGCTGAATTCCCCAGGAGAGGAAAACATCCGTCTTGAAATGTCTGATAACCCCACGCTTGAGCCAGACCTCTGGACAAAGCTCTCTCTTTGCCCAGCGCTCTGCATCTCCCCTGACTCCTGCCATACCCTATCTAAAAAGGGATGTTCAGAGCTGGGGGAGGCAACTGGGGTTGCTAAGGGAAATGAGAGCATCCTAGAATCATTTAGGTTGGAAAACACCCTTGAGATCATAGAGCCCAGCTGCAAATCTGACGCTGCCAAGCCCACAACTAATTTAAGTCCCTAAGTGCCGCATCTAAAGCATTTTAGATACCTCCAGAGATGGTCACTCAGCCACTTCCCTGGGCAGCCAGTTCCAGTGCTTGACAAGCCCCTCGGTGAAGAAATTGCTCCTAATATCCAATCTGAACCTCCCCTGGTGCAATTTGAGGCCATTTCCTCTTGTCCTATCACTTGTTACTTGGGAGAAGAGATGGACACCCTACCTCACTACAATCTCCTTTCAGGTAGTTGTACAGAATAATAAGGTTTCCCCTAGGCCTCCTTTTCTCAAGGCTAAAAAAATTCACTTCCCTCCACCACTCTCAGAGGACTTGTCCCCTAGACCCTTCACCAGCTTTGCTCATCTCCCTTGGATGTGCTCCAGCACCTCAAAGTGTTTCACATCACAGATGGGGCCATGAGGGGGCGGGAGATGGGGAGAGACCCTGCTGCTGTATTGCTGCAGCCCAACTGCATCCACCCCAAAAGACCATGACCATCCCTGCCCTGAACCAGATTCCAGGTGACAGAAAAATAGCCACCTCCCTACAACCTCTTTTCAGGTAGTTGTAGAGAATAATAAGGTCTCTCCTCAGCTGCCTTTTCTTCAGGCTTCTTCAGGCTAAACAGCACCCTAGGGGCTTGCCCTCCAGCTTACTAGGGGGCACAGAAGCAGCACTGAAGCTCTCTGCTACCATACCTGCACAAAAGCATCCAGACGGTTCGAATCACAAAGGAACCCGAACACACTGCAGGGCCACGCATAGCTTCTGGGTGATCTCTGCAGGTCGATGATGGCCCCTGAAGGGAGAAGAGGGCAACTGACTGTGAGAGGCCCCAGGCTCCAAGGGTCTGGTGGCTCTAGGGTATTTCTAAGGCTGCCTACCAGTCCACCCAGCCCTGTGCCCTCAGAGGTGATGCAGGCAAGAAGGGCATGCCCATGACCAGCAAAGGCACCTCTCTCACAGTGCACAAAAGAGGAGGTCTGCGGGTGCTGGGAGGCTGCAAGTCCCCATGGGAAGGGCAGGGGGCCGAAGCTGAGGCCCCACCGTGTGGAGCACAAAAGACAACCCAACCACTTGCTTTCAGTCCCCAGGAAAGCTCGGTGGAGTCTGCAGTGTGGCCTCATTTCAGAGCGCTAAAGAGGAGCGCAGCGCAACAAGACCTGCCTGCCAGCATCCATACCTTTGCTTTGCAGAATCCAGGCAGACATCTGGATGTTCTCTTCCACAGGCATTGCAGACATTGCCATTCTTAGGTCCTGAAGTTCCTGGGGAAACGAAACGTGCCGCATAACCACCTCAGCAGGATGTTCATATTCAGTGTGAGCACGGAGTGCTGGCACAGAACGAAGGAAGGAGCCGAGTCAGGAAGCACAAGACAAGCCTCGTCCCAGCAGCTGCCAGGCTCAAAGCCTTCTCATGTGTGAAGGCCTGGCAACAGTGTTCGTGTCTACAGGCAAGATCTGGTGTGGGTCTGGGCCCAATAGCCTTTTCTCCACCTCCATGCTGTCCAGCTCAGCCTGCAGACAGGCTCAGACTTGCCAGGGCCAGACAGTCCTGAGAGGGCATACAATGTCACCGCTCTCTGGGGCCAGGACAGAATTACTAGAGGCTCCAGTGCACCAGTAGAAGGATTTGAGCAGTCCTCCACTGCCAGACATGCCCACTTAAACTTGGCCAGGGGAAGGGGCATTACAGCAGAGAAGCTCAACCAGCAGAAGCTGACATTACAGCAGAAGCTCAACCTCCAGTGAGGTATGGGCTGCAGAGTGAGGAGGAAAACCACACCAGCAGCCCCAGGAAAGCATCCTCTGTGGGGTCCTGCTCGTCCCAGCCCTCTTTCCCAAGTGCAGGATCACCTTCTCCACACTTCTCAGCTCTGCAACCAGGCTTGTGATCTCCTTCCTCAGCTGCTGCACTCCCTCCGCTTGTTTCCCCAGCACACTGAATGACTTCCTGGATACACCAGAGCGGATCTTGTCAGTGAGCTGCTCACACGTGCTCGAGCCGCCTTTTCTTTCCCTGCTTTGCGAGTGCTTCCCTTCACCTCCAGCTCGGGCAAAAGGCAAAGAGAGGGAAAGGCACGAGCCCTGGGTGCTACACTTGCATGGGAGTGCAAACAGCACAGGCCCAGCTGCTGCTCCCACACCAAATGAGCTTTGGGACAGGAGAGGGCTCTTACCACACAGACATCAGATCATTCGCAGGCTTGTCTGGCATGACCTGAAAGGGAAAGGCTCTCTGCTTGAGTCCCAGAGCTGCAGGGGCCCTCCTGAGCCAGCAGCTCTAGAAAGGTGTAGCACAAGCTGCTGCTGTTTCTCTGGCTCACAGCCTGGAGACAGAGGGTTTGGCGACTTTACCCACCGTCTGCAGCATTCCTCTGCGGGACCCACAACAGTCACTGACCTGTGACGTCTCCTTTGCCAGCACCATCCATATTGGCAGAAAGGTCCCAAAGTAGGCACCAGCTGCAGTTCAGCAAGAGAGAGAATTTACTGTTGTTTCTAGTGATCCCCATACTTCTGCTGTCTCCTCCCACACCAGGGTAGAAAGATGTTCGCTGAGAGGTTCGCTCTTGGGTGAGGTGAGCACCAACATGGGGCTCCATCGGCTGCGAGACAGCCATCTCTCTGTCCCTCCCCCTGATCAGCACTGCTGAGGAGCCTCACCTCAGCTGGCTCTGCCTCCCAAGCCATGCCCAGCTCTGGCCCTAAGCTGTCACTGTCTCTGGCTCCTCCAGCACACCTCTAAGAGTAGGGCTACAGGAGCCAACCAGGCTCTTTATTTCCTTGAGAGAGAAAGATGTTCTCTGGCCCCCATTCACAGCTTTGCAGGCTGTCCTCTCCAGCTAGCTCTGCCCATCTGCCTCTCCCGCACACACGTCCTGATCATGCAGCTAGGCTGGAAGTACGTACTGCCTCTATGCATGGGTTTGCAGACTAGACAAGTCATTCTGGGGCACCCTGTGCCCAGCCTGTCTGCAGAGAAAAGCTGTACAAAAGGAGGGACCTCTGTTCAAAAGGGTCCTACTCGCTTCGCCTTCTCGCTGTGCGCATCTGCAGTTGTCTTTGGGCTGGCTGGGATCTGCATGTAGGGAGGTCCCTGAGCTGCAGAAGGGGGAGGCTGGAGGCTGCCACACTGGTTCCTGCACCTCTCACTCATCTGAAATTTGCACCCAGTGTGTCTGTGCTACCACAAGCAGCAGGTGGTCAATGCTCACCAACACTGGCTAAGAAGATCAGGCATAGGATCATCAAGCACCCGCTCTTCGTCTGAGTGATCTCTTTCCTGAAACGGAAGGAATCCTGGTGTTTACCAGTGCTCACCGACTGGGACAGAGCCCTGTACAGGGGCGTTTTCACTTGCAAGGCCGTGGCACAACCTTCGTCTGCACAGACTTGGCCCGGATGCTGAGCACTCTTACGTGCCCAAGGCACCTACCTCCCTGGTGGCCAAGCTTTTGGCCACTGACACGTGCAGCAAGCGGGGCTGCTGAGGGGTTTTGCTTTCACTACTTTCCAAGCAGCTGACCCAGCCCTGGCAGCCACCACTCTCCTGGTCCGCAGTACTGCCAGCCTCCCCCAGCCCACCGCACTCCCTCCCAAGTCCACAGTGGACATGTGCTGTGCTGTACTCACAGAGTGCAGGTGAAGGTACTAAGGTATCGCTGGAGGCACAGCAGAGCCAGCACCAGATGGCCAGAAACGATCAAGACGACGCCTGGCAAGTAACCAGACAAAAGCCTGAGGAGCCTGCTTGAGGACACCCACTAGGATGAGCAACAGACACTGCAGGAGCTGGGCAGTGGTTCCAGGGCAGGGCGCTCCCTCCCCAGAGCTGTGGCCAGGGCAGGGCCAGAGTTTTGCTCTGGGGAGGGGGCAGCTGTGGGCACTCTGGGAGCAAAGGAGTGAGGGCCAGGCAGCACCCCTTGCAGGCACAGCACAGACAGCGTGTCCAGGGAAGGAGGGCAGCAGGAGGCTTCAGCCTCTGGGCTCCCACCGTACGGGTGTACCCCATGGCCACTGCAGGATCCCACACAGATATGGAAACAGTAGCCAGCGCTGCTGCAGTTGCACAGCTGAGCTGGTGCAAGGCTGTCCTTGGAGCAGGATGCTGCCGGCTCTGCAAGGCTGTTGGGTGCAGCCCCAAAGATGGAGTGACAGGTGGCCTCTTGACCTCACCCTCTTTGGCTCAGTTAACACCAGGGAGAGGCAGGAGGGAATGGGAGGATCTTGGGCATCCTTCCTGAGAAAGCTCTCCACCCTGTCTGTGGTCAGGTGCTAACAGCCTGTGAGCGTTCACAGTCCCCTTTGGATTCAAGCTCCCAGCAAAAACTTGTTGGGCAGATGCATCTCCAGAGCTGGGCAGCCTGCAGTCCCCAGTCTACTGCAGTCATGCCAGCATCATCTCCTCCAGCTCCGGAGGAGTCCAGAGGACTTTGCAGGGGATAGCAGAGTTGAACTTACTCTTCTTTTGTTGTGAGCTGTCCCCACAGCATGCAGGCCACTGCTGGGTCACGGCCTGGACCGCCTGAGAACAGGTGACCCTGTGGGGCAGAAAGAGAGAGAGAGCCCTGTTCAGCTCTGTCTCCGTGCCATGTAATCTGAGGCAGGTGGGAGCTGCCGGCACAGAAGCCCTGACCAGAAGACAGGGCTGGGGAAGGCTCCCAGGAGACGGGCCTGCCATGGTGGGGGCCAGGTGGTGCAGCAGCAAGGTGTCACAGCCATTTCCACTCTGTCATCCTCGGCCCACCGGGCCTTTCTGCATCAGCCTGGCCTTGGGTGGACGTTCCAGGGGCCCTGTGCCGATTAGGAAGAAGGCACAGGCTCCTCCAAATCCCTTCACCTCTTCCCAAGATCCCTGCAGCACCCAAAAGTCCCCTGGGCTGCTCTCTGCAGCAGAGGCCCAGGGGGAGAGGAGAGGACTCAGCTGTCCCACGGCCCTGCTAGAGGCTGCCCAGGCAGAATTGCACAGTGCCTGCAGGAGGCACTCTAAGACAGCTTGTGCGGAAGACCAGCAGGGATATCCCCGAGTACCCTCACCAGGACCCCGGGCTGGCACTGGCAGCAGCAGCGCTGGAATTGGACCTGGGGCCTCATGGGGCCTGTCAGCGACTTCCCCAAACTCCACGGCTCCTGCTCTGCATAGAGCCCTTGTCAGCTTTTCAACCCTGTCCCCCACCCGCCCTGCATTAGGCTCTGCCAGTGCTCACACCAAGGAGAGGCCCCCAGGAGGAACAAATCCTCCATTAACACACCTAGTCTCCATGTTGCGGGCAGCTCTCCTCTTCAAAGGGGATCTTGGTGCCTCTTGCGATTTTGAGGGAGCCTTTCTCTGCCGCATGTTGGGGAGAAAGCAAGCTCCTCAGCCCCAAGACAATTGCCTGTCCGAGGCACAGCCGCACAGGCAAAAGCTGAAGCCAGTCCCTGGCAGAAGTGCTCCTGCCACAGCCACACAGTGCCACAGGACAGCGCGAGCTGCTTCCAGGCAGGCAGCCGTGGAACTGACCTCACATCAGGCCCGGGAGACAAGGAATAAGGTTATGGCTGTGACATCATAACAGGGCATAAGGCAGAATGGGAGAGACGCTGCAGTTGTCCTGGTGCAGCCCAGCTCCAGCCATCACAGGCCAGACCCGAGGGGCAGAACCCGCTCCCCTGGCAGCTGTTGCAGGAGCCAGAGCATGCGAGCTCCTGAGCCTTGTTGGGCCTCTGCCGGGTGCTGCTGCCTTGCACCTTACACCTGGGTCCACAGGTCGGAGGAGCCGTGTCTCTTGTGCCAAGGCATAGAATCATAGAACCATAGAATAGTTAGGGTTGGAAAGGGACTTACGACTGCCTGTTTCCAACCCCCTCCCCCCCCCCAATGAGCATGGGCATGGACACCTCACTCTAGATCATGTTTCTCAAAGCCCTGTACAACTTGGTCTTGAACGCTGCCAGGAATGGAGCATTTACCCCTGCTCTGGGCAAACTTGCAGTGCCTCACCACCCTCACAGTAAAGAGTACCCTCTGATTTAAGTTTGAACCCATTACTTGTCCTACCACTACAATCCCTGCATGCTGTCCCTTGGGTGATTCCACCAGCACAACACCACACCTCTTGTGCCCGCCAGGTGCCTCTGTGTGGCCACCAGGCCTCATGGCTGCCTAGCACCCTACCTCCCTTCTCCTGACCCCACAGGTTCCCAGAAGCTCCCTGAGGTTTCCCACCTCCCATTCCTGGGACTCCCACTGCCTCAAGGCCTCCCTGACCCTGGGACCCCTGACTCCTCCAGAGCCCTTCCACAAGGCCCTCAGGCTGGGCCAGAGCTTTGGGGGTGCCGTGTCGCAGGCAGGCCAGACGACTGTGCATGGGAAGGCCCCATGGGTATGGAGGAAGCATGGCAGGGGGCTGAACCAGGAGAGCTGAACCAGGATCTCCCCGGGGCTCTGGCTGCTCCTCGAGGCAGGCTCCTGTGTGCGGCTGCCACATCAGCATGCACAGACCACACTGGAGGATCCAGCAGCCTCAGCAACGGACAGAAGCGCCCATCACACCAGGCACAAGCCACCTGAGCAGCTTGCTGTGCCTCTGAACCGCCCAGTGGAGTTTCTCCCTGCTTCTGCAAGGAATTCCTCGTGGGCAATACCTTGGGCTCTGCCCCGCCCAGGACTCCACACACCTCTGGGGCCGGTAAAAAGTTATCAAGATAGTGGTTTTGCCACCAGCCTTTAAACAAATGTAACTTTCAGAACAAGACCACAAGATGGCGGTTAGGACACCCGTTTTTGCAAAAACATGTAATAAATCACTGCTTCACTGCTGTGTCTTGCCCAAGCCTTTACAAGAAATGTTTTTAAGTTTCCAACAGGCCTGCCCAGGTTTCCCGCTGTGTCTAGGCCCTGCGTTGTCTTTGAGCGGGCCTGTGGAACAACATTGCTCTGCTTCACGCTAACAAACAGCCATGCTCCTTCGCTCGGAGGCTTTTCCTTCCTTTTGTTTCTAGTGGGAGGTCTCCTTGTCACCCGCCGGCAGCATTCATTCCCGCTACCTTCCCATGAACCTGCACTCGATAAATGCAGGTGTTGCCCGACTTGCCCCAGTTGCTCTGTATGGCAAGTCTGATAAACTGAAAGGCTCTGAGAAGCTCATTCTGCAAAGCAAACACAGCAAAGAGACGTGTCACTTGTGGAGTGCAGGGAGCGGCAGGAGGCCCCACGCGTCTTCCTCTGCCAGTCTGGCCCTTGCTCTGGGAGGTGCGCTCCCACCCTGGCCCGGCTGACAGCTTCTGCCTTCTTCCCTTCTCCCACCCCTGTGCCTCTGGCAAAGCAAAGCCCTGGCCTGAGCGAGCAGGCTGGGCTGCTGTGCAGACCTGAGGCTTGCTGGGTCAGGGCCAAAACGGAGCCTGGGGAAAGTGCTGCTGCTGCTGGGACAAAGTGCTGGTGTCCTCCCTGGCACCGCCTGGTCCCTGTCCTGCCACCCCTTCCCTTCGCAGTGGTCTCTGTGCTGCAGAGTGGCCAGGGAGCACTGCTGTGCAGGGGCTGTGGCAGCACCTTGAGGCTCCTCCAGCTGCATACCCAGCAGAGCTCAGGCCCAGAGGTGTGGCCACCCTGCAACTGCCAGTTGGGCATCCCCACGGTGCTGCCTGTTGGCTCTCGCCACCTGACACTGTGTTTTCGGGCAGCGTGCAGCACGTGTGTCGCTGGCAAGGCCACAAGAAGCAGCAGGCATAGGTGGGGAGCTCTGGGCAGCTGCACCCCCAGTAGGGTCAACATGGGTCTTGCTCTGCTTTTGCTGCCCTTGCTGAGGGCTGCTTAGCCCAGTCCTCCAACTCGGCCACATCTCCCTCAGCCAAGACGGGAGCTCTGCCCCCGGAGGGACCGTCAACACTCCTCCTGCAGTGGAGTTGCTGGCAAATGTACGTTTCTGCCCTGGTGTCTTGCCCACACACACTTCCCACACCTGCAGAGGAAAGGTCTGGATCGGCTGTTCCGCTATGTCATAGGTGAAAGTCCCGAGCAGAGTTTCCTTTTCTCCATCCATTCCCTTGGGAGATAAAGCACAGGGCAGAGGTCAGGCTCAACTAAGCCATGAGAAAACATGTATGCCGGCTCCGTGCCCGCAACCCAGCCCTTCTCACATGGCTCCAGTCCATGCTGGCCTGAGGTATGGTGGAGATAAGCTCTTGAGCTAAAACACGAGCCTTAAGATGGGATGACGCCACCCTGCATGTTCCCTGAAATGTCCCCTTGGGGCACAGCAGTGCTTGGGAGAGACCACAGAGAGCAGCAAGCCCCCATTACAGCTTTTTCCCATGGCTGGAGCCCAGACCCCAGTGTCCAGGAGAGACATACAGAGACGGTGAAATCCTGCGGGGCGCTGCTGATGTCCCCAAGCCCAGAGGACTCCTTCAAGGGGTGCTGCACAGTGATCGCTGTTGGCTGGACTTGTGCAGGCAACCGAATGACCACCTGGCTCTGAGATGCTTGGAAAGGCCAGCAATATCCTGGGGAAATATCCATCTGAAAGCAGAGGGCAACAGCAGTTATTGGGGAGGGTGTGACACGGCCCATGCTGCTACCACTGCAGCCAGTAGTACTGGCGGCAGAGCACTTGTGCTCCAATGAGTGGTGTGTTGGGAAACGGCAGAAGTGCCCAGACGTCTTCCCAGATGGGAAAAGAGGACTTGCTGAATTCCCCAGGAGAGGAAAACATCCGTCTTGAAATGTCTGATAACCCCACGCTTGAGCCAGACCTCTGGACAAAGCTCTCTCTTTGCCCAGCGCTCTGCATCTCCCCTGACTCCTGCCATACCCTATCTAAAAAGGGATGTTCAGAGCTGGGGGAGGCAACTGGGGTTGCTAAGGGAAATGAGAGCATCCTAGAATCATTTAGGTTGGAAAACACCCTTGAGATCATAGAGCCCAGCTGCAAATCTGACGCTGCCAAGCCCACAACTAATTTAAGTCCCTAAGTGCCGCATCTAAAGCATTTTAGATACCTCCAGAGATGGTCACTCAGCCACTTCCCTGGGCAGCCAGTTCCAGTGCTTGACAAGCCCCTCGGTGAAGAAATTGCTCCTAATATCCAATCTGAACCTCCCCTGGTGCAATTTGAGGCCATTTCCTCTTGTCCTATCACTTGTTACTTGGGAGAAGAGATGGACACCCTACCTCACTACAATCTCCTTTCAGGTAGTTGTACAGAATAATAAGGTTTCCCCTAGGCCTCCTTTTCTCAAGGCTAAAAAAATTCACTTCCCTCCACCACTCTCAGAGGACTTGTCCCCTAGACCCTTCACCAGCTTTGCTCATCTCCCTTGGATGTGCTCCAGCACCTCAAAGTGTTTCACATCACAGATGGGGCCATGAGGGGGCGGGAGATGGGGAGAGACCCTGCTGCTGTATTGCTGCAGCCCAACTGCATCCACCCCAAAAGACCATGACCATCCCTGCCCTGAACCAGATTCCAGGTGACAGAAAAATAGCCACCTCCCTACAACCTCTTTTCAGGTAGTTGTAGAGAATAATAAGGTCTCTCCTCAGCTGCCTTTTCTTCAGGCTTCTTCAGGCTAAACAGCACCCTAGGGGCTTGCCCTCCAGCTTACTAGGGGGCACAGAAGCAGCACTGAAGCTCTCTGCTACCATACCTGCACAAAAGCATCCAGACGGTTCGAATCACAAAGGAACCCGAACACACTGCAGGGCCACGCATAGCTTCTGGGTGATCTCTGCAGGTCGATGATGGCCCCTGAAGGGAGAAGAGGGCAACTGACTGTGAGAGGCCCCAGGCTCCAAGGGTCTGGTGGCTCTAGGGTATTTCTAAGGCTGCCTACCAGTCCACCCAGCCCTGTGCCCTCAGAGGTGATGCAGGCAAGAAGGGCATGCCCATGACCAGCAAAGGCACCTCTCTCACAGTGCACAAAAGAGGAGGTCTGCGGGTGCTGGGAGGCTGCAAGTCCCCATGGGAAGGGCAGGGGGCCGAAGCTGAGGCCCCACCGTGTGGAGCACAAAAGACAACCCAACCACTTGCTTTCAGTCCCCAGGAAAGCTCGGTGGAGTCTGCAGTGTGGCCTCATTTCAGAGCGCTAAAGAGGAGCGCAGCGCAACAAGACCTGCCTGCCAGCATCCATACCTTTGCTTTGCAGAATCCAGGCAGACATCTGGATGTTCTCTTCCACAGGCATTGCAGACATTGCCATTCTTAGGTCCTGAAGTTCCTGGGGAAACGAAACGTGCCGCATAACCACCTCAGCAGGATGTTCATATTCAGTGTGAGCACGGAGTGCTGGCACAGAACGAAGGAAGGAGCCGAGTCAGGAAGCACAAGACAAGCCTCGTCCCAGCAGCTGCCAGGCTCAAAGCCTTCTCATGTGTGAAGGCCTGGCAACAGTGTTCGTGTCTACAGGCAAGATCTGGTGTGGGTCTGGGCCCAATAGCCTTTTCTCCACCTCCATGCTGTCCAGCTCAGCCTGCAGACAGGCTCAGACTTGCCAGGGCCAGACAGTCCTGAGAGGGCATACAATGTCACCGCTCTCTGGGGCCAGGACAGAATTACTAGAGGCTCCAGTGCACCAGTAGAAGGATTTGAGCAGTCCTCCACTGCCAGACATGCCCACTTAAACTTGGCCAGGGGAAGGGGCATTACAGCAGAGAAGCTCAACCAGCAGAAGCTGACATTACAGCAGAAGCTCAACCTCCAGTGAGGTATGGGCTGCAGAGTGAGGAGGAAAACCACACCAGCAGCCCCAGGAAAGCATCCTCTGTGGGGTGCTGCTCGTCCCAGCCCTCTTTCCCAAGTGCAGGATCACCTTCTCCACACTTCTCAGCTCTGCAACCAGACTTGTGATCTCCTTCCTCAGCTGCTGCACTCCCTCCGCTTGTTTCCCCAGCACACTGAATGACTTCCTGGATACACCAGAGCGGATCTTGTCAGTGAGCTGCTCACACGTGCTCGAGCCGCCTTTTCTTTCCCTGCTTTGCGAGTGCTTCCCTTCACCTCCAGCTCGGGCAAAAGGCAAAGAGAGGGAAAGGCACGAGCCCTGGGTACTACACTTGCATGGGAGTGCAAACAGCACAGGCCCAGCTGCCGCTCCCACACCAAATGAGCTTTGGGACAGGAGAGGGCTCTTACCACACAGACATCAGATCATTCGCAGGCTTGTCTGGCATGACCTGAAAGGGAAAGGCTCTCTGCTTGAGTCCCAGAGCTGCAGGGGCCCTCCTGAGCCAGCAGCTCTAGAAAGGTGTAGCACAAGCTGCTGCTGTTTCTCTGGCTCACAGCCTGGAGACAGAGGGTTTGGCGACTTTACCCACCGTCTGCAGCATTCCTCTGCGGGACCCACAACAGTCACTGACCTGTGACGTCTCCTGTGCCAGCACCATCCATATTGGCAGAAAGGTCCCAAAGTAGGCACCAGCTGCAGTTCAGCAAGAGAGAGAATTTACTGTTGTTTCTAGTGATCCCCATATCTGTTCCCAGGCTGAAAGTCCAAACACTGCACTGCGCCAGCTACCAAGGAGGAGAAACACTACTGCTACTGCTGAACCCAGGACATTATCCACCCCTTATTCCATACCATTCACGTCATGCTCAGATCCCACATTTTCAATATACCATCACTCTTATCTAAGTGCATGGACCAGTAGCTATAAAGCTGCTGAGTCCATCTGGTCCATGATGTCAGGCTCCATCTCTTGTAACAGTCTTTCAGAGCAGGAGAAGCTGTGTGCAGTGTTCACACTTGTCAATAACCTGGGCAACAGTGTCCATTGCTAAGTCCACCCCTCGATCATGAGTCCATCTCTGTGTTGCATCTCTGCTCTGATGGCCTGAAGTGCCATGGGCCCACCAGGCTTAAAATAATTCACTGTCCCCTTCAGCAGTTTCTGCAGCTTGTTGCTGGGGACTCCATACAGCTGCCTTCCATCTCCAACGCTTCCAAAGCACTGGAGGGGCCCAGTGGACTAGATACTTGCCCATACTGTCACACACACCCTACCACTCATGACTGTCCAGCCTTGGGGAAAACCTCTTGGTCCTCCTATATTGTCATCTAACCCCAGACAAGACCCAAAACCAACTCCGTTTAACTTCTGAGATCAGACAAAATGGTGGTGGTAGCACACAGTCTGTTTGTGTGCCAACATGCTGATCCCCATCACAATCAGCAGGCAGGTCCCAAGGATATCCAAAGGCCATTCAAAACCTTCAGAACTCTCAGTTGATGCTGCTGTACTTGTCACTGGGGCTGGTGTAGCTGCTGTGCTTGCCGGCTCTCCCACCACCAGCTTCTCTTTTCCTGAGTCCAGCTCTTCCTCCTCTGCCTTGCTGGGAAATGCTGCGTGGTCTCCTACGTCCTCCTGAGACTCGGCGGGCGGCTTCCGGGGAATGCTCTCGGCCGTTGCAGGGCTCGGCTCCTCTGCGGGGCTCGGCTCCTCCGCCGCCTTCTCCCGCTGCTCAGCAGCCGCCTCCTTCCTCTCCTCGACCGCCCCGACCTCCTCCACCGGCAGCCGTCCCCTCGCAATATGAGGGGTATGAGCACAGGGCTCCTTGCCAGCAGCTGGGGCAGGAGTTCACTGCTGACCTGTGCCCCTCACCTGAGCTTCCGGTTTTCACCCTGCTTGGGTCCTCCCGCCCAGGGCCCAGCATCTGCTGCTCCCCCCCGGCACTGCCGCCATTCGCCGCTCAAAGTCTACCTTCTTTTATTTTAAAAGAGCATTAAAAAGCCATCTTCTCTATTGCATTAGCAAAAAGAAATTTTTCTCTGACCCTTTCAAGAATTTTTATTCCATGTAGGAGAATTAAGGATAAAGAACAGGAATGGGAAGGCAGTAGTTAATACTCTAAAAGATAAGTCTCTTGCAGGAAGTCTTTGGTTCTGCATGAGTTTTCTTTTAAATCACAACAAATTTTAAAACCACGTTCAGAACATTGGGAAGCAACATCAACAGTGACATTTCCCACTACTTGAACAGCAGGAGATGAGACTCTGAACTGAACAGTGTACAGCTCTAAGTATACTCATGAAAGTCAGAGACCAGAAGACTAATACTGTTCAAAAGAAAAATAAGATACATAGTATTTTTCTAGAATATATCCTTTATTATTTGTAGGCTGTACAAATTTTAATACATGATTGAATTTCTACATCGTTATCTCTGTTCAAGTACAGCCTGGTCTTTTCCAGCAATCCAGTCAATTGCACCTTTATGATGTATAGTCAGTATTTATGAAATATTGCGTATGCATCTATGAACTTAGAAAAATAACATGCAAGGGAACTGTTACCATGAAACTGATAAAAAAAGACAGGTAAAACAGTCAATCCCCTTTTAGTGTGTTATGGCTTTGTACCAAGTATCAGATGTCAAAACAGTTTAAAACGCTTCTTGTTGAAGGCACTTACTGTTGGTTAAACTTTTAAATTTAGTTCTATTGCATGAAGAAGTGTATTGCTGAGATCATACTTTAATAACACAACAGTCAAAAAAGGCAGCAAAAAGGGAAAAAAGGGGGTTTATGTTAAAGTATGAAAACACTAAAAATTAACACAAACTGTCAGGATTTGGTCCTTATAAAACAGGCAATAGCATTCAGGCAGTAAGAGATTTCTTCTGTTATATGCTAACAGAATAATTAATATCCCCAAAAATGAACTCTTTCAGTTCCGGTGTATAGATATGTGTGAGTAGTGTACCCTCCAACACCACCCCCAATAAAAATACAGCTTTTCAAGACTAACTACTGCTCCACTTTGGCTGTGAAGAAAGAAACCTCGTAAGAGCATTATACATGCACATACTAGCAAGCCTACAATTCTGTGTCCCGATATCTGGATGGCTGTCCGTAATAGCCCTTCTTAGAGTGGTCTGATAGCTGCCGACGGTACTCCTCCTCCTCCTCTGCATCACTGCCATAACTGCCACGGTTCTCTAGGTAAGGTCTAATAGGAGGTTTCTGAGGTTCTGGAGGTCTGCAGCTAACATAGCAAGACATGGAGGGGGAGAGAGAGAGAGAGAGACTCTTTACTTCTAGTCTGAAAAAATAATTATGCTTAACAATGGCTTTACGGCCATGCACAACAACCTAGAAACCCCTTCCAGACCATGTTTATGGTTGGTCATAATTGGTCATTGCATGGTCATGATAAGCCTATTTGAAGAGACATTTTATTTCCATCAGGAATCTCATGTTCAGATTTGATCTACTCAATCTATCTGGAGGAACGGCAAATGTAGTATTACTAAATACCACCACACACACACCCCCACAAAGTGCTTTACAGAACTTTATTCCCTGAGCATAGAGGTTTTCAGCCACTGCTGCTACTTCAACTGACGTTTTCCTCAATTACTTTTGCACCAGATTCTTTCTATGCCTGCTGCTTCTTTTGCATCCCCAGTTTCCTGTCTCAAAGTCTTCTCATCTGACATTTCTTAAATTGGCAGCCTTCTCTCCTCACTTGAGACACTCAGTAGGGCTCTTATCCTTGAAAGTGGCAGAAATAATCAACACATTTGGGTTTTGTACACTGTGGTGCTACCCATTTAATGTGACACTAAGCAGATATATAGAAATAAAATCTGCCAGGGAAAGGCATTTTCTCAGTTTCAAAAGCCATGATTTTTGCAATCCCTGGTATACAACACCAAGACATTATCCTCCTTCCACATTATCCCAATACTTAAATACTCTCTTGAATCAGTCATTAACATTCCCACAGAACGGCAATAACACTGATTTCTGTAGGTAAGCAAACATTCTGTGTATGTGGTTAAAGATTACTTCTGAAAAGCTTCTGAAGCTTTAAAAAAAAGTATGCTTTTCTGAACCCACCAGGAAAATCTGAAAATAATCACTTAATTTTTGCATTTTAGATTATACATTATGACATCATCGTCTACTGGCTGTTACTAAGAGACGATAAAAACAAAGTCCTGCAAAGCAGAAGACATCATACAGTGTATTAGCTTTTGCACAGGTGACTGCTCAAGTTGGAAATATAGAGTGTGTAGGGTAAGATGACACAATGGTCAAGCAGTCCAGAGGTCACGGAATTTTAACGAAAGACTACTACTATGCTGAGACTTGATGGGTGCCCTCAGACAAGTTTCATCCTCACTTTTCATACCCACACAATACATCTGTAACTGAATAAACATTTAAGTGTTATTAAGTAGTTAAACCAGCAATTTTTGTTAGGATAGACTAACATTCATCAAGTCTTCAACATAGAAAGAGGAGACATCAGAGCATGTGAATGCAGAAAAGCTGAGTAATACTGATCTAGGAAAAAAACTGGCTCTGCATATAGTTCAGAAAAGAACAGGTGACTCAAAAATACTCTGAAAAACAAGTTCACTGAAATTTTGACCCACCTTACAATAATCTTTGACGCACAACAACAAAGCAATATACCAAGCAGGATTATTTGTATGACTGAAAATTGGCAAGATCAGTCTTCCTCCTTCTGGTAAACAATCAAGACAAAATGCTTTAAACTGGGTACACCTTACCTCATAGGCTGAGGCCAGTTCTGTTCTGACTTCTGTGTTTTGATAGGGACAGCATAAATATCTGGGTGCTTCTCGGCTATCTCAAGCTTGAAAAGAAAGTATGAGAAAAATAAATGTTCTTTTTAAGTCTAACTATTAGGGATCCTAGACGGTAGATCTAGCAGGCCACAGCTAGATCTGAAACAATTAAAGCACAAATTGGTAACTAATGTTATTCATATTCCTACGATTATATGATCCTTTGCTGGAGTTGTAATTCGAAGTGCATGTGAAAAGAATGAACTGCCAAAAGCAACAGGATTATTAGAAGTCAGCTTTCTATAGTTACAATAGGAAGCCTTAAAATATGTCCTCTTTTTACATCCAATCCACACAACAGTATGTCTGAATGTGTGGTTTCCCAAACTTTGCTTTCCAGAAGCAACACAATGCAACAGGCATGATTTGCATTTTCAGGATGCAGGCTGCTCTATATGGTGGAAAGCACAGCAGGGGGAGAACGCATCTCTTCATACCCTGGCATTCTGGGCCTCTTGTAGATCTTTCATTCTTTGCTTCCTTGCCTTATGATCCATCTCCTCAAATATTTTTACTTTCCTCAATACGGATTTTGGAGTAGTTTCTTGTTCACTTCCTTCCTCTTCCAACTTTGCCTCCTCCTCTGCAGGTGGGACTGAGGGCTGAAAGCTTCTCAGGACGGGATGCCCAATGTCAGGTTTCACAGAAACAGGTGGTGGTGCTGCTTTAGGTGATACAGATGAAGTCTCACTGCCGACAGCAACATTACTTGACCTGGAGTCATAGTTCTTGGGGAAGTCATATAGATCCTCTTTGTTTTGTAACTTTCCCTGTAAGTATAAAATAAGCAAAGTTTACATCAGCAACTTCATAACTCTCATTTCAAATGAAGGCTTTTATCTGAAATTAATAATTTGTCTATGCATTTCATAGTGTCAGTCTTCATCCAAAGAAACACTTGCAAGTTATTTGAGCTGCTGCAACATTTTGGGCTTACACTCATATACTACACATCAACCTACAGAAGACCAGCACATTTAGACATGTTTGCCCCATTTGTTAAGGATTAACACAACTACAACATGTGCTAGGGCCCAGCACAGAGAAAACTGCCCTCCCAAATGATCTGTCAGTACTACCTAATGTAGAATATCACTATGAGGAGAAGTGCACAGGACCCAAACCTGTTTTCTGTTCCATCTTTTTTAACTCACACATGTCCTACTTTGCTTAGTCTCTGTTGTCAAGGTGTACTTCAATATATTTTGAATACATGCAGTATGAAAGAGACCCATCCTCATGAAGAAAGAACTTTGGGTTCAGGGTAAATCAGGAATTGCTGAAATAGAATTTGGTGTCAATTTCCCCCATACTATTCCTGAGCAAGGTTGGCACAAACAGTTACCATGAGTTTCCAGCAGTGGAAACTGATTTCAGAGGTGGTAGATTCTGATTTTGTGCTTCACAATAATGGCCATCAGATACGCTTTTCCTGATGATCAGCCTACATGTGGTCTTGCTGAATTAAAAAGGTGCCTTTGAATTTGTTAACAGACTTTCTTATTGCATATAGAGACCACATATATTTGAAAAGAACTGTTATCCTTTTAAGTTTTCTGTCTGACTTATCCTGCAACACTCTGCACTTACAATGTTTTCTAGACTCTAATCATTACTGTTGCGCTTCCTGATGTCTCACCTGGAGAGTTCTCTGGGAAGAACAGCTTTGTATTGAGATTTGTTTCTACAACTTTACCTTAGGTGGTTCTGGTTTGAATGCTGGAGGTGGACTTGGTTCTCTAAGGATCTCCCTGCTACCAGCTTTTCTCAACTGCACCCTTGGTTCTGGATTAATTTTTTTTAAACTCTGTGAAAGAAAAAAAGGAGATAAAAATCACTGCAGTACCCACTAATTCAATCATTTTTACCCCTCACTCAAGTTTACTATTTTGGGAACAGTAACCAGGAGTCAAATGACTGTCAGCAACCTGACCAAATCACTGCAGGTATAGTTGCAAAATTCAAGGTGATGAGACATCATCAGGAAACCTACGGAGTTAGGCAGAAAAGCAGAGCTATTGCCATTTTACTCTACACAATGTAGCTGTAAACACTAGCAGAGGTAAGATAAAGCTGCAGTTTAAAAAACTCACTTTTAAGCCATATATACAGGGCTTTCAGAAAGTCCAAAGTACATTCCTGTTGAAAATCCAGTCATCTCACCTCCTCATGATGTACAGGTTCAGAGAACCGGTTTACAGATGAAATCCTTGGTTCATCCGAAGGCTCCTCAAGCTCATTATCAGTGTATGCACCTCCTTCTCCATCTGTATCTTCCAGGTCACTGATCAGGCGACTGTCACAACTCAAATAATCAGCACCCATTGCAGTAAGGTAAGACATACGATCATCTGTATCATCTTCCATACTGTCCATCTACAAAACAGTAAGAATTAAGAAGATTAAAAAGATAAGAATTAGACCCTAGTTAGGTCTTAGTATCATGCCAAACAACTCCTTAATCACAACTTTGCAAAAGTGAAGGAAACTCTAATGCAGAATCAGAAAGGAAAGTTCTGTAAAAGTTTATCCTTCCTAACTATTCTTCTCTAGCCACAGCACTAGTGATGAAAGCTCCAAAGGTTAACAGTAAGAACAATAATAAGTAATCTTTTATTACCAAGAAAGACAAACTATATGTCTAACCTATCCGACATCGGCAAACAAAATTTTATAGAAATTTTACTGGGAAATAATGTCTTGAGACATCTGTACAGCTTAGTACAGTACGGACTGACTGCTTACCTTTCCTTCTGATACCCATACTGCTTCTCCTTGTTGTTGCTGAATTGTATCTTTCAGACTACCATACCAGCTATCATTGGCTGAATTCAGATTGATGGTGGCTGCAAGAATTGGAAGGAAAAAGTATATATACACAGCATATGCAATGTGATCCTTTATCCAGTCTTTGCTGTTTAAGACTTTTTGTTCTAGTTATTTGAGAATGTTAAGTGAGAACAGACATTTAATTTAGATCATTGACAAAAGCATGGTATTTCTATTGTTTGTCCATTTTCCAAGCTTATTTAAGTCACTTATCATTTGACGACAGTATGCTGATTCACAATTTCTTTTGTATTAGAATCTGGCAGAATAAGGAATTTAGGAAAAAGTCAAGCAAGGCACTGTTTATGACTGTACCTTCACATCCTTTTAGTTCCAGCCTACATAATATACAGAGTAGTAAGTGGGTATCTCAAGACTTACACAGTCACATCCACTACTCTCTGGGTAAGCAAGTTAGACACACATTCTTCCTTACCTGTGAAGAGGTGGGAACAAGTTTTCTTCAGTTTGTTTGCTTGCTCATAAAGTTTTCTTGAGCTCTTGTTAGATGTGGGACACAGCCTTTGTCTCATGGTTTTCACACCTTGCTTACTATCTGGGTTAAAGAAGATTACAATTGGAAACCACTGGGTATAATTTAGCAGGTCCACTGCTTTAGGAGTTACATCCAACAGAGCATGTTTATCCTGTTAACAAGAAAGGCCTGTCAGTGTGCTGCTTGCGGAGAACAACAGGAGGTAGCTGGAACAGAGTATCTCAGGAAAAACAAGATATTTTTGTCCAAATAAGAACAGAACTTGGTGGGATCTTCCCCCACAGTTATATAACATTCATAAGCCACAGCTAGCAGCCTTTTTCTTTCAGCTCCATTTTTCTGAACAGCTTTTGCCTGATGTCCGTGTTCTTACATTAACTAATTCTCGTGTTAAGTGCACTTATTCCACCTTTTTTTTTTAATAGGTAGTGAAAGTTCCTTGCTTTTCTCTCTACCTCCCCCTACCACGCATTCCACTACTACAATAATTCTGTCTGCTAACTGTAAGCTTTTATCTATACTTACTAGCTGAAGCAAATCTCACTTTTTTTTTCCACATTTCATATTTCCTTCTCAGATATTTCTAGTGCAAAGATGAACTGGGATTTCAAATATGTGTTCAGTGGGGCCTGAACTCTGAACAGACTTCTCTGTGACATTCTAACTCCTCTGGCATTGGTTTTATTGGGCTCAGGGCAAGCTGTGTAGTACATTCTTTTTGCCCAAGCTTTTAGGCTTCTGGATTACTATCTGTTTACCTGATCTTTAAACAGTATTATAAAAAGAGTCTCGGTGGATGCCACTTACTTACCATAGTCACTTCCTGTTCAGTTTAATAGTAGTTCAGTAACTCTGAGGCAATCTAAACCATTAAGTGTCTGTTCACAGCAGAGCAAGAGCACTGCATGACAGTAAAGCCTCCACGTCAAATTCAGAAAGCATGCAGTAAAACACAGGTGCCCAACTGTTCGAATTTAGAATGAACTTAAGACAGGAGAATTTAATTTCTAATAGTGAGTTCACCCTCCCATTTGGAGGATAGCTAACAAAAGTATAAAACTTGTTTCTGAACAACTCCAAAACAGATGCAGTGAAGATGTGAGGACTCTCCAAGTTTTAAGAGCAAACAAATCAAATGACATGCCTTTGATCATAAGCAATTTTTACAGGGAAATACTCCACCTGCTCAATGATTTGCATCACAGTGTTCAAGCGCACCACCCCAGTTGACTTCTCTGAACCTGCATCTCTGGGCTCTGTCTCTGCAAAGAAGAACATTTTAACTTATCTAGAGTGGCCAGGCAGCTGCGATTATTAAGTTATCCCTTCTCTCAGTTAAGGATGGTAAGAAAGCTGGGAGGACAACTTACTTGCTGTCTGGTACAGGTGAGGCAAATCATTCGACAACTTCTCCATAGCAACATCTGCAATAGGGCCAAATACTACCACAGGTCTCTTAAAACCAGCTGAAAGAAAAATATTTGCAGAAAAGCGAAGTCAGATAAGCCTGGTTTTATACCAAAAGCTAAATGGCAGAGGTGAAACCCTCAATTACTACACAAGGTTATGAGTAAGTGGAAGTTATTTAAAAATACATTTAAAAAATGCTTTCAAAAGTTTGTGCAACAGCGTAACTCATACAGAAAAGTATTTTTATCAGCTAAGAAAAAGAGATTGTTTTAATTTAACAGCTTCCTTATTCTTCCTAATGAAGTTGTATTGAGAGGATTCTGCCTTCTGAAAACACGCAGATTTTCAGTAATGTTTCCATCCAGCAAAATAGCATGAACTGTGACCAGAAGGCTTTGTTTGAATAAAGATACAAATGCTAAATCAGCTGTAGGGCAGCTTGAAGAAGCAAAGAAATGCAAAATTCTGTTATGCTTTTGTCAAAACAAGCACAGAGACAGTCTTCATAAGTTAATGGGGGACTGCCATTCTACTGCTGAGTCTGCATCTTGACATCTGGGAGCACCTTTAAGATACTTTATATTATTTACTTAGTTTCACAATACTATCCTGTGTGAATATCCTGAAAATTATCTTGACTTGCTCAACATCACTAGCAATAGACCTAGTTTAGAGTTACAGATAATGGACCACGTTAACCTCAATTACACTTGGACAATCTCCTGAGAATACCTGGCCTTTGTTTGGCCTCAAGGTAATGTGTACTACCCTGCTATTTATGAGCAAGCTAAAGATTGTGAAACATCGTGGCCATATGGATTGTACTTTCAGAGCTAGCCAAAGGGAAGCTGAGGAAACAAGAAAATCCTGCTCATTTTTTTTCTTTACTAATTTTTACTTCAAGTTGCTCAGATTTAACACTGAACCCAAGTTGTTCAAAATCACTTACTCAGCTAACCAAATATTTGTACATGAAACCAGCCAGCAATAAATAGGCAGCTGGTTTACAGCACTGCCACTTACCCTCACGCAACTGAACTCGCTCATAAGCTGGGAATTTTGTGCTCACAGATACAACAGCTGTCAGATCTTCACGACTCTTCCTCAGATTCTTCTTCCCTCCAGATCGCTGACCACGTGTTCTCCAGAAGTCTGCCCTATCGCTTGAGCCATCCTTTTGGGCATTTTGAACACTGGCCATCTGCTCAGCTCTGACAGAGAAAGCACAGCATTCATTTCTACAGAACTACTCAAAAAGCGCAAAAGTGCTTTCACTGAAGAACAACATACTTTGAATTTGCAACAGGTAATTTTCCAGATAGCCATGAGTGGAGGAAAGAATGGAGAAGTCCAGGTTCCTTTGCCTTGGAACAAAGTGTCAGAAAAATGCTCTGACTTGCCACAGCTACAAGACTGCTGAGCAGGAATGAGTTCCCTTAAACTGGTAACTCTCAAGCATAAATAAAAGAATGCAACTGCAAAGAGGTGGTGGTGAAAGTGCAAGTCAGAACTGAAGGCCTAGGAAATTACTGTCACTCTTTTATTCTCAATTAGGCCTTGTAAGTCAAGTTACTACAGCATACAAAGGCAAGTTTTGTGACATCAATTAACAGAGGACAGAATGTACTGACTGAGAAAGAGGCAGGGGAGTTGCATAAGCAACATATTTCAGGAACTTCAGTACAATGCAATTGTGAGCATTTTTCCCCTCCATCTTAAAGTTACAACCATCCTCAGGAATGGAAAAGCTATAGTCTAAAAATACGGTGATTTTTTTTGTTGATGAATTAATACTTTTATGCACTGTGCACATTTGAACACTTGCTTTTCCCTCACATGAATTTTTACTAGGAAAGCTATTTAAGCAAACAATATTGCTGTGGTTCACTGAGTAGTTCACTACAGCTACCAAGAAATGTTAACCTTGGAATAAATTTTTGAAACATTTTTCATAAGGATATACAAAAGAAATTCAAGCACTGAAGTTCCTTTAAAAAAAAAGATTAATCAGAGTATGCCTGCACACACAGTCATGAGCTTCCTAAGGTATAGGGTTTTTTTGCTTCATGTTATTAGATTTGTTTGGAAAACGGGGGTGGGGAGGAGGGAAGGGTGTGGTGTGAGGAGAAGAAAAGTGGGGGAAAGGCAAAAAAGGGACCCTGCACCCATTTTCTAGAAGATGAACTGAAGCAGCTGGTCCTTCACTGATTGCTGAGACAGGAGCTCTAGGTCTGTGTTGCAAATACCTGATCTACTAGATGTAGGTAATGCCGTCTCCTCTCATCCTCACTTCACCTAATGCCATGAAGTTGTATAATCATGTACAGTTTTACAGGCCCAGTAAGGAAGAAATATACGCCGGGAAGAAAAATAATCTTACTTCTAACAATGGGTAGGAAGACAGGATGCCACCTTACCTGCTCTTATTTGGAATAATGCCCTTTTCCAGATCACTTCCAATTCTTACAGCCAGCCAGTTTCCCAGTTTGCCATCATACAGTGTATCAACTACTCTAAAGATCTCGCCTCTGGTGAATGCTAAGCTCTGTGGTGACTCTTTTTCACACTCAAAGTGAGTCCTGATGAAGAATGAATCTCCTCTGCCACAAGCCATAATGTCTCTGTAGACTAAAACAGGAATTCCCATTTATTTACTCTTTCAGATATGAAAAGGTATAAAGCTGTCATTCTATAGAACAGTTCTGAAGTCTTCCCACACACACACTCAAAAAACCCCCCCAAAACCAGCCTTCACATCCATTGCCCTTACACACACTTTATCCAGAGTGTTCTATATTTGAACACATACAGTCCTTAAAGGTACTTGCACCTTCCCAAAGCAAAAGGCAGCTTCAATATTACAGCAGGTTGTGTCTCCAACAGGAAAGCAAGAGGCTTTGCTTGCTCCTTAACTGTTCATCCATAAACCTGTCCATTTGCTGCTGTCTGACTGAATCCTTTATGACTGCCAGAAAAGGAACGCTAACATCATAAGATCTTAGGCCAGCTGGTACAGACAGAAAAGCAGAAGGAACAAGCAGTAAATTGCCATGCTTCAGGATTAAGCATAGATGCTATCTGCTAATAATGAGAGATGGAGAAGTGCTCTGAAAAACACATTACGCACGCACACCTGTATGACCCTCATGGTATGGAATACAGCTATCTTCTAAAGGACTGAAAAGGAGGATGACTAAAATGCTATCAGGAATAATCACAACAGAGATTATTTGTGGTTCACTGACAAAACAGCTTCACAGATATACACACATTTTGTTCAAAGCACCTACCTTCATATTTACTTTGAGCCAAAATTGTTACTGTTTCACCTTTGGGAATTTCTAAGAGATACAAAACAGCATCTTCCCGAGCAATGCCTCTGAAGTCTTGAGTGTTTACCTAAGTACAAAAACCAACAAATTAAACATCAACACCTGAAAGATCAACAATAAAAGGAGTAACCACAGATTTTTGTTTCATGTCAAAAAAAAAAATCTTAAATACTCTTTTCCATTATTATGCTTTATTTTTTAAAGCAATATCGATGCCCATTGCCATAAGAAATATTTTATTGCAGCAATTAACAGCAATTTTTCTGAAGTAACAAGGTCTGGGATGTATACGGCTAGATTGTTTCTTTAACAGGCTTCAAAAGACATTGAAAAATCAAGGCTATCACAAGAGAAAAGAGGCAGAAAAAAAATTACATTAGTTTCCTATTTTAATTTTCAGCAAAAAAGAAGAATGTAAGAGGACAAAATGACATAGATGATATAATTCAGAAACTGGGAAAATAAATCACTGTTACCCAAGGAAACTGGAGGAGGATGAAAGAAGAAAAATATCCTGGCCTTTTTTTTTCCCCATATCCAACACTAGGAAGAAGCATTGTACAGAAAATTTATTCTCCTATCTTTGGACGTTTTTCTTGATTAGTGTTTTTCCTGCTCTACCCCTTTCACAGAATCTTTTAAACAAACTAAAGCTTGGCATACAATCTCCCTCAAAAACTCATTTCTCCATCACACATATACACTTCAAAAGCAATCACATGACTTCCTAAGATCATAATTTCTTCCATATTTCCACTAAGAAGAAAACAAAACACACAAAGGTGATTTGCATTCCAGGGACACATACTTCCACTCATACCTTAAGAATCTGATCTCCTTCCTGCAGTCCCTCCTGATCAGCTGAGGTGCCTTCTTGAATTCCAGCAATAAATATCCCTACATCATTTCCACCAGCCAGTCGTAGACCAACACTGTCCCCTTTCTTGAATCTCACCATTTTTGTATTAGGACTACAAGATTTACAGACAGGAAAAGGAAGTAAGGCCAGATGTCAGGCAAATGACAATAACAGGTTGTTGAGAAAAATAACTGCAACCCATTCAACAAAATCATATTAATAATATTCTTGGTCCCTTTCTTTCACTCTTTAGGCTATATTTACCCAGGTAAACACTGAATGAAGGAAGCAGAGGATTTGCATTTTTCAGAGTGAAAACTGAACTAGGAAGAGGATGTAACTGTTATACACAGACTGGACAGAGCAGAACAACTCCCTGTTCTTGAAGTCCCAGAATAGTCCCCTATGTATTAGATCCTCTCTCAGAGGCTGTTTTTTTTTTTGTGAAAACACTCAAGTTGTAAATAATCATTGTTCTTTCCTCTGTATGCTTAAGAACTGTCATATGAATTAAATGTATACCTATTTTATTTGCAGTTGAACATGTCTGTTAGACGGAAGTCTTCAATTTCTCTTGTAATAAGTATTTCCAAGTACACTGTATTAGTGTATTAACAATCAGTCCTTTCACATTGCAGTGGGAGGTGGCTGCTGAACTAGGTTCCGCTTTTTTGCTATCAGAAAAGCTGTATGTCTGAGTGACCTTCCAACACAGAGGACAGTACTTATCTGTCAGCTTTTCTCAGTAATACCCTAAGCCTGTATTATAAATTCCCCTTCATCAAAATAATCACTTCATTAATTTGCACATCAATGACAACATATGCAGGGTCCAACCCAGAGAAGATCTGAGAAGAGAATCCATTTAAGAAAATACTCCAAGGTACAGAATATCCTCAAAACCTTATCTCTAGGTTTCTCTTTCTAATCTCAGTGCTCCTCTCCCTTCTTTATTCAGAAACTCTCAAAGGAAAACATGGAAATTGATTTACTAGTTTGAAACATTAAGTAGCTAATTATTAAAGAATCACCAGTACTAGGTTCTATCAGAAAAAAAAACCCACACGAGTAAATTTTGGAAGCAGCATTTGGTTCACATCTAAGCAGAGACCAGAACTGCAACAGGCTTGCATTTGAAGAAAAGGATTTCTGCATAGAAGCTTCCACCTTGTATAAAAACACACTTATGTTTGGCTTTGTCTTGCAAGAAGCTAGTTTACAAATTAAATAGACCACATTCTCTTTGTATCTTTGTACTGTGGGGAAAGGAAGGTTTGTCTTTTGTGTACACATAAAATAACAGAAGAGGTGTAAAATACATTTCCATAGAATTGCACAGGTTAGAACGGCCCTCTGCTCAAAACCGGTTGATCAGGGCCTTGGCCAGTTATGTTTTTGAGTATTTCTGGCGCTGGATATAACACAACCTACAAGGGAAAGATGTTCAGTGGTTAACGACCTCATAATAAAAGCTGCCTTCTTGGTATCAAAATTTCCCATACTTCAGTTTGCATCCCTTGCTCTTTGTCCTACTACTCTACCCCATTGAGAAGAGTATGGCTCCGTTTTCTCTACACACTACGTATTAGTTCACTGAAGACAGCAATAAGATGCCCCTGCAGTCCTCTTCTCCAGGCTTAACAAACCCAGTTTTCTCAGTCTTTTCTCCTATGCCATACACTCCAGTGTGTCAATGTACTTCTCATCCTGGGGAGCCCCAAAATGGACACAGTACTCCAAATACTGTGCTCCAAGTACTGCCAAAAAGAACAGAATAAAAATATACCATTGTGTATGCTCCCATGCAAGCCCAGAAGCATAGTTCTGTAACTTCTGGGTAGAAGGCAAGTCTATACTTCCAGGCAGGTACTTCTAAACCTCAGTTTAACTCAAATTTGGTTGGTGAGAAACCACGTCATCTCTTCTTGGCATTAAGCTATAAAAGGAGTATCACTCCAATTAGGCAAAAAGACAGAACTTCAAAACCAAATGCATGCAACCAACAACCAGGTAGATGTCACTGGAAAAACAGTGCAAAAGAACACAGCAAGTGCTGCCTTACCCATATATTGCTTCATCTTCAGGGCTGGGTTTAAGAATCGTTCTTGTAACTTTTGGTTGAGATGCTGGATGTAAAAAAGCCAACAGAAATTACTGAGCTATTAAAAGAAGTTGTAAGTGGCAGCAATTTTTAACTATCTGATAGCAACCAAACCCCTCCAGGCCAGATTTCAACTTCCAGCATGTCTGACTAGAACCGATTTACTTCCCTTTTTTAATTCCTGAAAAAGAGCAAAGTTCAAGGGAGGGATACACAACTCTTTCAAGTAAGTCAGATAAGACTTCAGGTATAGCTTCATTTGTTTGCTTACAGCAATAGGCTAGTAGATGCTCCAGTGAACTACTTGCTTTTTGAGGTGGTAATTCTGATAAACAACTGCCTTCAAACAATCTCAGGTGTTTCTTCTCTCCCTGCACCACTAAGCAAAGACAGACCTTGTCTCTGTGTGTAAGGACAGGGTTAACAGGAAGAGTATACTAGATATGTCAACATGACTGGGGGAGTAGACATTCTGTGGCCAGGGGGAAAAAACAACCAAAAGCTTCAGATTCTGACCAGCAGGGTCATCTTGGTACTTCATTTCTTTTTTTATGTCTACAGCTGTAACAGTAGGAGTAGCAATGTCACTACTTGACTTGAATGGTGTAGGCATTGCTCCCATCCTGGACATCCTACTGGATGGATCATCTTTTGCACTAAAAGAAAGAAAAAGAAAAAAGTGTAGTAAAATTGTGCAAGAATGCCATGTATTTTAATAATTTCTTTGACAAGCATTAGAACAGTGGACTACAAAAAAAATAGAAGTCACTTCTTACTTTGTTTTCTCTTTCAGCTTTTCATTGGATGAATGTGAATCTAGATCAGAATGATGTAATCCGTCATCTTGAGGGGAGAATGACCTGTTAGACTCTACTTCAGAAATGTCTGTGAAGAGAACAGCAAATGAAGAAATGCAGGATTTGTTTAAATTATCTGCACACGCATCTGATCCCCCATTATTTACAAAGCTTTCACATTTAAGATAAACTGAACCTCTAAACCTACTCTCATTACAAGCTGGATTTGACTAGCATTCTGAAAGCGATAAGCCGTAGTGCTTCCACTCGCCCATCACCCTGAAAATATTTCAGGAAGGTTTCACACAAGCTTTAGGAAACACACATCACAAAACTACCTTGAACACACCACAAACTCATTAACTAGTGTTAGTAGCCTTTTATTTGGCGTCACATATAGGTTCCCAAGCAGAAGATCATGTTCACGTTAAGAGTCGTCCCATCATTGCTTTTCAGCAACAAAAGAAACAGAGCAGTCCTTAGACCTGAACTGTATCTGTCTTCACAGTAAAACTTTCAAAAGTTGCACCCAGTATTCTGACATCAGAGATGCAAATATCCTGCAATAAATAACATAACATGCTCTCCCCAAAATCCTGAGCCCTTTCCAAAGCAAGATTATATTGAGAAATATTGCTCACACACCATGAGAGATCATTTGTGCAGAACAGATACTGGAATAGAAAGCAGTTGTCCAGAGGGACTTAATTTCCTCTTATTCTGGGAATTTTTCCCTCTTGTTGAACACTGTCATGAATGCTAACGCCCCCAGAAGAAGAGAGCAGTCAATCCATTTGTTTTTAAAACTGAACTCTTTTATTAAAGCAACTGACTTGTTATTCAGAGACGGAAGACTGACTCTGCTAGGCCAACAACGCTGCTTCTATATGCCCCTGCCCAAAATACAATCACATGATTACTACAAAATTTTTCTTTCACCTAAAGGAAGTGAGCTTAATGCTTAATGGACCATTACTTAGGTTTCTTTGTGTTTAGTTACATTTATTAAGAACCTAGTTCCACTCTGCATAGTTCAGAACTTTTTATCCACATCAGACCTCACCATCCATTTCTGAGTCACTGTCGTTCAGTGAAGGAATGTTGAGCAGTGTCTGCTTTCTGTCCCTGAGGACAACCAGCTGGAGCTTTCCACGTGACTTTTCAATCAATTTTCGGGCATCAGCTAAAGACATGTTCTCTGTCACTGTACCATTGATCTGCACATAAAAAGGCAACAATAACATGAACAAGTAAACAAACAAGTCCATACTGTGCTCAAGTTTAGCAGTGAACTTAACTATAACATGACTTACTCCAAAGTAACCATACTATAACAAGTGCCTGCTAAACAGCTAGCAGTAAAAACCAGAACAGACCTTGAGAATGATATCCCCTTCATGAAGGTTGCCATCTTTGGTTGCTAAGCCAGTACAGGTCATTTCTTTTATGAAGATCTGACTTCCAAGTCGGAGACCGTATTCTGGAATCAGGGAAATAATCCACTGTATTTTAGAAGATGAGTTGAGGGCGCATTTTTTTACGACTACCGTGTATATGCAGCACACCTCACTACACCATGAGAAAATAAAAAAAATGCAAACCTAGCAAACCCACTTAACCCTAGGCTAACTCTTCCTTCTCAGGGCTGTCACTATAGTGAGAACAAACAGCAGTCTGAAACCAATCACGGGTGATTAGTCTGTACTTTCAACAGCAATACAATGCCTTTGCTCTGGAGGTGCTTATTAACATGCTGGACTAGATTCTGTCTCTGTATCATATTTTGCATGGTATAGAGAGGGAAGAGGGTCAAAAAGTGCTAACGGAAGAGTGGTTTGTTGTTATTTTAAACCAGCTATTTGTTGCATGCTGACTTGTCCTATCTGTAGCCCAGTAAGTGTTTTCAGTTGTTTCAAGCAAAGGGAAATCCATGCCCCCTTTATTCTCTTTGATCAAGTTACCTGGATCAGTATATTTACTATTTAAAAATAAAGGCAACAGTCTTAAAGCGCATACATCCTAGAACAACAGACAAGGAAAGAAACACTTATCTGCTTAAAATAAAATGAAAAATAAAAATCACACTTGAGTGATTCTTCAGAGTATCAGAGAATCATAGAATAGGGATGCTGGGGAGGGACTCTTCATTAGAGACTGTAGTGATAGGACAAGGGGTAATGGGTTAAAACTTAAACAGGGGAAGTTTAGATTGGATATAAGAAGGAAATTCTTTCCTGTTAGGGTGGTGAGGCGCTGGAATGGGTTGCCCAAGGAGGCTGTGAATGCTCCATCCCTGGCAGTGTTCAAGACCAGGCTGGACGAGGCCTTGGGTGATATGATTTAACGTAAGGTGTCCCTGCCCACGGCACAGGGGTTGAAACTAGATGATCTTAAGGTATCCATATGAATGGCAGAAATTATTATGGAATTAATACCTACATATAAAACTTCACAAAGACACCTCAAGTTTCTCCTTATTTGTATACCTATCTGCATTATCTTTGAAAGTAGAAACATTATATGCAGGAAAAGAAGAGGAAGGAGGGAAACGGATCCTTGCCAGAGTCCATGAAAAAAAAAAAGTTAGCTCTTGCGTGCAAAGATTATGTGAGCAAAACATTCTTACAACTCATACAGCTTTGAAAAATAAGAAAATCATCCACAAAACTTCCACAAATCAAGACGCTCCCTCCTGCCAAAAACCCCCCAACAAAGCCAAAACCAATAACCAACTCTCCCCACCCCCAAAAAACCCCAACAGAAACAAAACCCAAGAAAACCTCCAAAAGACGTACAACCTAATCTCAGATACACTTTATAGCACAGGAGTATTTCACATCAAATGAAAAATTAGGCTTTCAGCATTCATTTATACACACTAATACTCAGCAAGGAAAGGCTTTTTCAGCTGTTGCTATTTCAGTATTCTTTAACTACATCCTGAAGTATGAGAACCAAACAACTCAACAATCCTTGGAACTAATTTAGTTATACTGAAGGACAGAAGTGCACTATTGAAGGCAGAGCCTACTCTTCACCCATTGTAGCTGACCCTTTTATACATGTGCCAACTGTAATCTGAATCATGATCAGATCCATGTTTCCCACCAGAACCAGAAGAACAGGGCAGAGATAACGCAAAACGAAAGGGCAGAGATAATGCAAAACGAAAGGGCACAGTGGCTTGAAAGGACTGAAATGATGTGGGTGAACAGTTCTTTGTTCAAAGGTAAAGTTAAAGGTGCTGGGGGAAAAAGCACCCCAAACCAGCCACAGAAAATAAAAGAACAACCTAAGCAATCAGTTTGAAAACTCCACAAAAGCAGAGAATATTCAGCTCCCTTCCCTCCCTGACAAAAGTAACATGTTGTATTACAACACAGTTCCCCTCTTCCCCTCCTGTACCTTCATTGTGTCGGCCTTTAGTTAAGAGAACGCTGATTGGTCCATTCTGATCCTGTGGTCCTAGGTACTCATAGTGACGGTGTATTTCAGGAGAAGGACTTCGGGAACGAAGCCTGTCCCGACTTCGACTCCTCATTTTCCTCCGGTATCTAGGATCAGGTTGAGATCCGTGACTACAGCTGGGTGGGCTGTAGTCTCCTCTGTAGTCCTGTTCATAGCCACCATCCCTGTCAATGCTCCTTCCCCTGCTCCGATCTCTTCTATAGTCTCGATCCAAGCTCCTGTCAATGCTCCTACCACGACTTCGATCACGGCTGTAGCTGCATTCCCTGTCGTGGTCTCTGCTTCGGTTATGCTCTCTGCCTTGTTCATCTTGGTAGCTCTGATCCAGGCTGTTTCCCCAGCTTTGGCTGCGCCCTCCGTTACCACTGTGCCAACTTCTGTCACTGTAGCCACTTCGAGCACTTTTGCCATCAAATTCTGCATGGTCATCCATTACATCTAAAGCTCTGTCCTCGTAATCAACAGAGGGGCATCTCTTCAGTGCAGCAGCCTGCACTTTCCTTGGTCTTTTCACAACCTGTTCAGTGCAATACAAAACAACCAACCAAAAAAAACCCTCTTATGGTCAGAATGTGAAATTCAACAGATGAATATTCTTCACACTTCAAACAGGGGTAGACGGGAGGGTGAGAACAATGTTCTACCTACAGAACAACCAGTAAATTAGATTATATAGATGTGCATAAGAAATACTTACTAACTGGGTGGATAAAAAATAGAAGAATTTAAAAAAAAAAAAATCAGATCAGCAAACACATACTTTTACCTCTGTAAAAGTATCAGTAATAAATACTTATTTTCTTTTTCTAGATGACTTCTAAAAAATGTGACAAGCCCCAATAAGAGGGAGCTGTAGCTGCCTCTCAACTGATGAAAGCCAATCTGGACAGCAAATTGCTGGACAAGGTCTGTTATGCAGGACATCCCTTGCCTCACATAACACTTGTTTTTTCTAACTACCACTCATTACTCACTAAAATTGAAGATTGAGGATATACATTTTTCAACAGAATAACTTTGTGATAATGTTTAATTTCCACTTGTTTCACTTGTAGACGCTATGTCTTTGCTTTGGTTTATTTACTGCCTACAGTGTATTGGGCAAAGGCTTGCTTTGCTTTATGCACTTACAGTACACTTCATAGAGGAAAACTAAAACCTTACACAGGTACATACCAATGTAAATTGGACACATATGTAATTTACTTACAATGGTGGCAACTTTTCCACTCTTCCTAAGCTGCTGAACTGCAAAAGAATGTGGAACGTTTTCCATTGGGGTCCCATTAACTATGACCACCCGGTCATTTTCTCTGGAACATGAACGAGGCAAAAAACAAGAGAATAAGAAAAAAAAAAAAAAGAAGGAAAAGTATTTGAGTCTTCATGAAAACTGGAACAATCCGTTTTTTTTCCAGGGGAACCTTTAGATTCCGCTTACTTTAACAGGGAGTTTTGTTTTAAAACTATGTTTGTTATACAAGCACTTGAATACTAGAAGAAGCTTTCAGTATGTTTAGAAGCTAGACTTTGGGAAGCAGTGTATATCTTTGTACATGTACTATGCCCATCTGAAGTACCTTGCCAGAATGTCAAAGAAAATTCTTTTTTAGAAGTATTGTGATGACCATTAAAACTTTTTTTTTTTTGTTCTTTCAAAACTCCTTGTCTTTCACACCTAGTGCTAGGGGTTTGGTTTTTTTTTTCATATCAACATAAGAATTTCAAGAAAGCTTCAAACTGTTGCAGCCATAGCATTGTTCAGGCAAATCACAAGTATCGCTCCAGTACACTTTTCTAAAAGACTGGTATTCAGGTAACATCTACTCTACAGAAAGGTGACTGGAGAAGGGAGGAGAGGGGAGGAACAACACTATAACCCACAAAAAGTCCTCCACACCCTAAAACATAGGCCAAAAGAGATTACTAACTGGGCAATTCAGACCTCCTGCATGTCAAATAGACCATTAAGACTTAACTCAGTCACCCCCAGGGGACAGCCCCATAATGAATCACTAATTGAAAAAAACATTTTCTTCCAGAAAGGCATTTCAGCACATGAAATGATGAAGATGAAAAAAAGAAGATAATAAAAAAATCTACCACTCCTTGTATTAAATTTAATCTGGTGACTACTCAGTTACTAACCTTACAGTCAGACCATTAGCTTAACCAATTACTGGTTACTGTACTGTTTTATGCTAAATAAAAGAACTATTTAGTACCCATTATCTTCTTTTCATTGTAATCGTCACATCACAATCGTCTTTTTAATTAAGGTTACATTCTTTAAGCCTTTCTTTGTAAGGCACCTTCTCCAATTCCTGAATGATTTTTGTGCATCTTTTCATACCTTTCCAACTCCTTTTACTGCATGAGTATGCCAGAACAGCATGCTTTATTCCAGTATCAGTCTCATCTGTGCTTTATGTGAGAGCTAAAATAGTTCTCTTCGCAGTTCAAAGATGGTATCAAATATTGTAACACTACCTCAAGAGCTCCCATCTCTGTATGCTCACTCAACCTTAGAAAGGATTGCAGGCTTTTAAACCCTCTCCACTCTGAAGGTTAGATCTATATTCCTTGGTTTGCTGGAGGAATGGCTTTGCATTCAGTTTTCTTCAGAACGTATTTTGTCTCAATGTGCCCGAATTGCTTGGTATTACTTTATCATCAATTTACCTAGTATCTTACATAATTTGTGGACATTACTTTATTCCCAAATCCAGGTAATTATGGAACAGGATGACTGATAGTGGTGTTGTGGAGGGGTCACTGCTATAAACCAAAGAAATTGCTTACTGAAGTAACCCATCTGCTGGACCACCTGGGAGAACATCCGAAATGACTATTGATGTTTCACCATTTTCAAAAAGAGGGTTATCTCTGCCACCAGAAACTGCAATCCCAAATCCTCGTTTTGAATCCTTTACAACAAAAACAAACACAACAAAAATCAGTCCCAGCCGTATGTATTTTGATAAGGAGAAATAAGAGTAATATGAATGTTCCTGTAATGGCACCCTACCTTGACATTATTTAAAATATGATAGTTGTGTGCAGAGAGTTGCAGAAATACACAGCACCTCTAGGTTTAAAAAAGGAATTAATTTACAGATCCATTTAACAAGACAATATGTTCCCATGTTCCAAACCCTCAGTCTATAGCCTTGTGTTAGTAATTAAGCAAAGGACTCGCTAGCTTAGCCTGCATTTTGTTCCACCATCCCACTAGTTATTCATATCAAATTTACTGTCAGATAAATCTATTTTGTTTGTGATGCTTGGAAAATTGTAACAGCTTTTCCAGGATCTCATCTTTATCAATATTGGTATCTAGTTTGTAATAATTACTTATTCTTTGACCAGACTAAACAAGATCAGGGCTTATTACATAAAGCAATCAGTGAACTTGTAAATTCTCTATAATTATCCTCTCTCACAATCAACTATTTTAAATACATAATTTATGCCAAACTTATAGTCATAGAAATACCAGATTCATAGAAGCCCTAAGATGGCGTTCATAAAATCATTCACAGAATCAGGGAAAAACAATTAGGGTGTGAAGGAACCACATCTGTAACACTAGACCTCACAACTGCTAGCATAACTGAACTGCAGACAAGAAGGTGAGTGTAAAACCATACATTTTGTTAAACGCAAACGTTTATGTTTATCAGCTATTTAACATACACTTCCTATCACTATGACATACAAATTACGCTGCATTTAACAAAATGTTTTAACATAGTGCCAAAGTAATACACCAAAATAAAGTGTTGCTTTTCTCTTAACTCACATTTAGCGTACAGTTTATCAGATGCCAGCTCACATTTCACTAATGTCAATATTAATTAGTTATTCCTTTGAGGAGTTCTAAACAGCACTTCACTTCCCACACCTTTGTTTTACAGGAAGTGGCTTGATGCTTTGAGCCAAAACGATACAGATTCAAAATAACAGTAAAATTCAGTGGTAATAGCTGGGGCACCAAGTCCAATAGTCTTTGCCACTTGAGTAGTTTAAGCCTGTCTCTGAGGCTTTCAAGATCTGAAAACTTGGACATTACAGGAACTAAGGTCTGGTTCTACAGTGTTTCTCTTGTCTACCCTTGTAACCTAGAAAACAAAATTCTTTCTCAACAATTCAGCACATGAAACAAGAAAGATCACTATTTTACCCTAGGTCATCCAAGTTGAGTTCATTGCAGAACATATGAAAAGATGTAAGGAGCACAGCAGAGGTTACTCACTGAACTCAAGATCATCAGAACAGTTGAGAAGACCACCACCACCAAAGTGTATATCCTGTACCACTGTGTGGCAGCCTAGCCATTGTAAACAAGTGGTCTACTATAACTTAGAAGAGCTCTATATAATGAGATGGTTCCTCTTTTCTCAGAAAAATTGCTAAAAGTGACATCTGTAGCCCACACACTTTAGAATTTGGTGACAGTAGTTTTCTGCTAGATTCTACATTGGTAGATATTAAAGTATATAAAAAGAAAAGCAGTGCAAACATGTTCAGTTATTATTATAAGTTTGGACATTAACTACAACTGCTTAATAGAACCATCTGCTATACAGCTGGCATGTGGTACATTACATTGTCATGACAAAGACCAAACATCAGCAAATATATTAGCACTTAATCTGTTAATTTAATTTACTCTTAACATTAAAGAGTCACACTATTGCATGAGTAACTAACTGGCAATTAACCTTGAAAATGAAAAACATAGCTGATCTGGACAATAAATTAATCCTATTCCAGACTAAGATATGCTAATAACATCTATCATAAAATATACAGGGCTTGAATATTTGAAAACTAAAAATATAACAGGCACTCACCTTTTGTAAGGTCACAGTGTACTGTTCCCATATCAGCTCTTCCATGCCTGGGGCCTGTTACACACAGAAACCAATTAGTAAAACACAAAGCATACAACTATCTCAATTAAAACGTGAAATATCCTATTAAAACACAGGTATAAAAATAATATGCATACTCTGATAATTTCGTAGAGATAGTATGAAATGTATGTATATCAATTAATTACGAATTTTCTTTTAAAAATATTAATAGGTCCAGGGTGGTAGAATCCCTTCACATTTCTCCTATTTAACAGCTCATTCCAATTTTCTGTAAAAGTATTACCTAGCAAAAGCATTTAATTCAGATCATACCGGCATTACACAGCCCCACTTCAAATAACACACAAAATACTCTCCACTCCAGTATGCAGTAAGTTTAGCAGTTAAAAGTGAGGCTTTCAAAATGAACTAGCCTTCAAATCTTTTGTTTCTTGCTCATGTGGATTTAAAATTATGTTCATCCACTATGAATTACATAACCGAGTGTTTAGCTTCCACTTGAAAAATTAAATTCTACAGGAAAGCACAGTGTGTCACTATATAGCACTCAGTTTTGTGACACTTCTCAGAAACATTCTTTTCCACATTTCCAGTTAAAACTGATCCTGAAGCCATCAGTTTATCTGATATAACCTGAAATTTTTCCAACATCACAGCTTAAAATATAATACAGAATAATCACATTGTGATGTATCGTATAATATAAAGCCAACCCCTTCAGTGCCTTTAAAATGAAAAGAAAAATGAACCACAAACTTTGATGCAATGCAAACATTTCAAAATCCAGAGCATCCACTGCAGAAAAAAACAAACAGGAATTACATGAGTATGTACATACTACAGGCTTATCTGGTTTTACTGCCGAAAGTGGTGATCTCTTTCAGGAATTTCTTAAGAATTTGCTTAGAAAACTGAAGTTCAGACAGAAGCTCAGTTTTTACTTAAATGGTCTTTTTAAAGGCATTAAAGGAATTACTGGCAACTAAACTCCAAAACAATAGACAGAGAAGTGGCACAAGGGTATGCCTGTACTTTAAAGCACCCCCCCCCCCCCCCCAGTTTCCAGAGAAAAAGTCTTCCAGAAGTACAGAACAGTTTAGCAAGCTATGGACATTGTCACTGGAATGCAAAGAACCCTACAGTGTATTTTTCAGTGGATTCTGAGCACCCCAAAGAGGAACCAGGTTTACATTTTCCATTGCACATTCATTGTATTAAAAAACAGACTTAAAACACAAGCCCTGGTCAGAATTTCTGAGGGAATATGCAAGATATTCAGCATTCTTCAGGAATTTTATAACACTGAACTGTGTTAAATTTCCACTGTTCTCTCAGAAAATGCACAATGCTCTCCAGTTTCCAGAACCTTCTGGATGTTACTGAAATTCATTAAAAACAGCTGGAGCAGAGGATGGCTTGTATTAGAAATAACAGAAGTATTTCTAAATTTCTGCTTGTCTAGACCAGACAAGAATGAGGCACGTTTATAATTGTTAGTGTTACTATTACATTAGTATGTCTCAGGTCAGGGAATTACTCTGCTGAAGCACATGGTGAACTTATTTTATCCGATATTCCCATTTAACCAGTTGATATGTCTAACCCTTCAACTTGCTGACATTGAAATGTCTCACTAAATATATTCCCTTACAGAAAGAACTTTCCAGAAGTAAAAATTTTCTCCTTAACTAAGCGCTTTTTCTGAGCTGCTGTTATGCTGCCATAAATAGAAGTGACTATGATCGCTTGTCTGGCTTGTATGAAAATGTGTAAACAGTTTACTTACTAGTGACCCTTAGCTCCACCACCACTGTCCTGCTCTTCTATATGATATATTTAAGCTCTGCAGAAAACCAGTCTGTGCTAAAGAAGGGCCTCAGTGCCTTTTTAAGTTCCAGTTGACTTAATTGAAGAAAGTTTTAGAAATGAAAGACACCATCAAATGATGGGTAAAATCGGAAGGACAAGCAGGTGGGATCAAATTTTGTAGAAGCAGGGGAGATGGAAAATCTTTTCCATCCTTCTCACTGCATAAAAGCCTCAAAAACTTACATGTGTAACAAGAACATCACTTATATTCAGTTTGTACTGTATGCAGTTCTTACCAACACTACCTCCCAGCCTAGAATACTCAGTCCAGCCCTGTGCAGGCAAAATAGCAAGGCAGGCAGGATGCAATCGACCAGAGCTTACTACCTGTGGGGACAAAGAGCAGCATAGTTGCCTTACTCTTCCAGGAACTCTAACATCAGGTCTTTCAATATACTACCTACTGAAAGAAGGCCTGAGAAATGACTACTTGTTCAGTACAATACTGTACTGAACAAGTAGTCAATACTGCTGTTACTGCAGAAAAAGGACTGTAAAGCACAGTAAAAAATGTCAGAGACAGTTTTAAGGGTATGAAACAAGTAAGTTCACAGAAATTTTCCTTCCAGAAAATTAGGCCTGCCATGAGAAGTGGCACAAGTAATA
This sequence comes from Pezoporus wallicus, assembly GCF_028554395.1. Classification (NCBI taxonomy): domain Eukaryota; kingdom Metazoa; phylum Chordata; class Aves; order Psittaciformes; family Psittacidae; genus Pezoporus; species Pezoporus wallicus. Next base: position 708,514 of record NW_026642858.1, on the reverse strand, counting down.
CCTTCTGCACAATTTGAGAGCCGCATCATGTAGTAAATCAAAGCATCGTAAACTAACAGGCTTATTCTACTCAGACAAATAAGTCTCTTGGTATCTAGTAGAAAAATAAGCAGTAAGAGAAACTACTCTCTACAGATACTACAATTAAGATTTTTGCAAGATGTTGAGCCCATAGTTTCATCTCATCTGTGCCTAGAAAAAGTTCCTTAGTGACTATCTCAGACACTTTAGGTGTAAATTTTGGGGGTTTATTTTTAGCTTGAAACTGTTACAGACCATTAAACAAAAGTTAATTAATTAATTCGCTTTTAAATTCATAAGGACTGTTAAACTAACACATTTTCAGAAACTGCTCCTTGGGAAACTCTCCCATTTGCTGTATGCTGTATTAGTGAAGGGAAGTACACAATGTACTTGCAAAGCTGATTTTGTGCAAACAGAATTACCAAGACAACAGCACTAGTTCTGCCATACTGATAAAGCTATGCAGGCGCTGTAACATAGTTCAGAGAACTAAATGGTCACCTTGGAAGCCCATAAGGCAGAAAACACATCTGTACTCCCTCAAATCTCTAAGCAATAATCTCTTTAACATTATAAAACGTACTTCTGCTTGCCACTGCCACAATGCTAACCCATACTGACAGATTAATGGACAGAAGATTGAGAGGGAGGAAGAGACTACAAATGTTACAAATCATCAGTTGAGGACTCAATCATAGGTAGGGTTTAAGTCTTCAATACGATCACAATATTTCTGTATTTCAGATCTAGTAATATTACTCTCATCTGAATGCATCAAGTGATGGGTCACAAAAAACCTCCATCACCTTGCCAATTTCTTCATACTTCACCTGTAAGGAAACACAAAGGGGTCCTGAGCAGCCTGTGCATCCCTTTATAGGATCACAAGTTTACTGTGAGACTGCACACCAAAACACCGGAGAGAGAAAGGCAGGCAAAATGGTTACGAACCCCACCTCCAGTTGGTGCTAGTAACTGTCTTGCAAGTCTACCCAGGTTTCACACAGACAACAACCTACCTGCAGTAAATGCAAATTACTGGAATTAGTCAAAAGTCATTAGTGACTAAAGTCAGTCTATTTCTAATTAGAACAATGTAGTCAGGATTTACTTAAATCTGCCTAATGCTCATATACCAAAATGACAGGTGCTTTCTACATACCCAAAATAAACTGCTTAACAGAATCTTTGGCAGGAAACTAGTCAAAGTGCTAAAATCATCTGTGTGCTATGAACAGGCAGCTGTTGCAACTCTGACAGTCATCAGAGATTTATGCAATTACTTGCTACCATGGATCACCAAAGACAACTTCATTCACACTGAAAGAAGAACAAAACCAGAAGGCCTGCCACAACAGTTATCTGGCTATAAAAGTGAGTTGGAGAAGGGAGAGGTTTACGAGGGGGAGAGGGAGAAGACTTGGAGCAAGATGCAACAAAAAGCAACTCACGTGCCCTTTCAAAATCCCCAACTTTTTGACTGCATGTGACCACATTCTCTGCAGAGCTTGAGCTGTCTTCATTGTTGCAGGATATAATCTGTGAGGGGACGCCGTACATCCCCGCCTTTTCATCTGTTTCCACCACTCAACCCGGTTATGTAATTCTAATGCAATAGTGGCCTACATACTCAAACAAATCCTGCCCTCAGTTTCACACAGAAACACATCAAAAACACAGTAGAGGGTTTAACTCTCACTTTAAGAGACCCCAGGAAAAAGCTATACTGTAATCTTCTGTTTAAAAAAAATCAGTGTCAGAAACAGATTGATACGTAGCAAGTTAAGTCTTCCAAGCACATATGAGTTCACCCTGCCAGGAACCTACTTGAAACTTTAGAGAAAAAAAAGGCTTAAAAAGCACAGTGCAGATTATTTGAAAATTCATATGCTGGCTATAATATTTTATAGTAAAAATTCTGATTTGACTCTATTACCTTAAGTAACACTGTGGTTTAGCAGCCTCTATCAAATGGCAAATCTTATTAATTTAACTGCTGAATCCAGGAAGTCCTTATGCAGAAATAACCATACACATTTGAGTAACCCCTTCAACTGCACATGTAAAATTAAACACTTGTGGAACTGTGGACTTGGCTCCAGCAAGCAAAAAGAGAATAAAAATTACAACAGCTACAAATAAGAGACACTCCCTATGCCCTTACACTTCTAGTAAGTTATGTGTAAGAATGACAAGCTAATCACACAGACAGATGACTTTACTGAAAAATAGGTGAAGCTATCAGTTCCAGCTGTGCTGCATGAACGCTGTGAAATTTAATAAGCCTTAGTGAACTTTTCCCCTGGACTTCACGCAAGTTTCATAGGCTGTGAACAGATAGAAACACATGCTAAGATCAGTACACAATACTAACCAAAACCTCCATTTATAGATTGCCTTTTTCATTAGTGGAACAAATTTAACTGTTGAAGAGTAAGAATTCAGAACGCAATGGAAAATGTGGAAGTTTGGGGGGGGTGTGTGTGTGTGTGGTTTTTTGTTTGTTTTGAGGTTGTTTTTTTAGGTTTTTCCATTTAGAATCAAGTTTGAATACAACATCCTGTGTTTTGACTGTGACCTCATCTCTGCACTAGCCAGAAGAACTAGGATGAACACAGGCTTGCACCTTCAGTGCTAACTTGCCAAGGGTGAACTCCATTCAGCCTTCACCAAGAGGGTCCAGGAAAAGCACACCAAAACCAGCCTCTGATTGAAGCTTCCCACTTCTAGAGCACATACCATATCATATCATAGAATGGTTTGGGTTAGAAGGGATCTTAAAGATCATCCAGTTCAACCCCTCCACTCAGGTGAAGAACCAGCTTCCTTACCTCAGCATAATCTCCCCAGCAGAAAAGCTAGTCAGAAATCTTACACCTAGCATTGTCTGCTTTAATCTCTTCCTCTCTGCAGATGTGCTTTCATGAAGTATTTGTGTATGGTATAGCAGATCTTTGCTTAGGATCTAGGAGGGAAATATGACCCCCTTTTTCAAGACAGGGAAAATGGAAGACCCAGGATACTACAGTTCATATGAAAAACTTTTTTTTCCCAAAATGCATTTAGAAGCAGTAATCTAAAGACCTATTTAAAGAAAATATAAATTCAGCATAACATTTCTAATCATTTGTTCCTCATAGACGTGGTGAGTTGAATGTCATTACATGGAAACACAAACAGTACTGGTTTTAATGCAAAAGAGATTACGTAATCAAAAACTTCTCTGAATCATATTTCACTTAGAAGTTACACTAATCACTTTGTATAGTTTGTAAATTCTATCTACAACAGTATGAGCAAATGCTATGCAAGTACAACATGCCTATTCCAGGCAAAGACCAAACTTCACTTCTTAAGTTGCACAAAAACTTTTAAAACCATCAAATGAGAACTGTTTACTAGGCAATAATAAAGTTTTTTTTTTGTTTTACTTCTTTTGGGAACAGTTTGAATCTGGCATGACAAAAACACCCACAGCCACCACTTGATACTGTGCTCAATCTGCCACACATCAAAACAGAAGCGTGTGGCATGACTTTTGCAAATATTTAATTGTTCTGCAATTCTAAAAAAATGAAAGGAATAAAAAGTAACCTGGACACCAGCTACTTCTTATTCAGAACCAGTAAAGAATGTGGCAGAAGGCATCCTTTTGCTGGATTACTGAGTAAAGCACTTAATCTCTAAATAATTTTATTTGCTTCAACTTTGTATTAAAGTAACACGTAAGTAAAACTGGGGAGGCTGCATGTATAAATATCCAAGTAATGCATACACTAGTCCCATCTGAGGAAAAAAAAAGTCAACTGTTTTTTCAAGGAAATTTTTACGTGTCCATGCCAGTAAGATACTGCCTAGGAAAACTGTGCTTCCTATATATTTAAAGCCAAACATTTACCAATTACATTGAAGACTTTGACAATGCAGGACAAGCACTTTGAAAGAAAAAGGGATCGGTTGGAGCGTATGGAACTCTGTCTGGGGACAGATGAGCAGTCAACAGAGAGTTTGTGGGTCAAGGTTAAAGGGAGAACAGCTATGGGGGACATTACTATGGGTATCTGTTACAGACCGCCTGACCAAGAGGAATATGTGGATGAAGCACTCTACAGAGAGACACGAACAGCCTCACGCTCGCGGGCCTTTGTCCTCATGGGGGACTTCAATGACCCTGATATCTGTTGGAAGGACGGTACGGCCCGGCACAAGCAATCCAGGAGGTTCCTCGACTGTGTGGAAGACAACTTCCTTCTGCAAGTAATAAGAGGAGCCGACAAGGAGAGGTGCCATGCTTGACCTCGTGCTCACCAACAGGGACGGGCTCGTTGGAAATGTGACACTCCAAGGCAGCCTTGGTTGCAGCGATCATGAGATGGCCGAGTTTGAGATCCTCAGGACAGTGAGAAGAGCGTGCAGTAAGCTTACTGCCCTGAATGTCAAGAGAGCAGAATTTGGCCGCTTCAAACCCACTTAGTAAGGTTCCAAGGGATATAGCCCAAGAGGGCAGGGGGGCCCAAGACTCTTGGTTGATATTCAAGGATCACCTGCTACAAGCTCAGGAGCATTGTGTCCCAACTAGAAGGAAGTGCAGCAGGAGGGCCATGAGATCTCCTTGGATGGATAAGGAGCTGCTGAGGAAAATTCAAATGAAAAAAGAGGCTCCTAAAAGGTAGAAGCAAGGACAGGTGGCCGGGGAAGAGTACAGGGAGGTTGTCTGGAAACCTAGGGACCATGTTAGGAAAGCTAAGGCCCAGTTAGAATTAAACTTGGCTAGGGATGTGAAAGATAACTGGAAGGGATTCTGTAGGTACCCAGTGAATAAAAGACAGACTAGGGACAACATGGGCAGTCTCCAGAAGCTATCAGGAGAACTACAAATCCAGGCTACCCTGGATTTGGAGAAGGTTGAAGTTCTGAATGACTTCTTTGCCTCAGTCTTCACTGGCAAATGCTCTGACCACACCACCCAAGTCTTGGAAAGCAGATACAGGGACTGTGAGAATGGAGACCTTGCACTCACTGTAGGAGAGGATCTGCGTCAAGACCATCTTAAGAAGCTGAACATGCACAAGTCTATGGGTCCTGATGGGATCCATCTGCAGGTCCTGAAGCAGCTGGCAAATGAAGTTGCGAAGCCACTGGCCATATTTGAGAAATCATGGCAGTCAGGTGAAGTTCCTGATGACTGGAAAAAGGAAAATATAACCCCCATTTTCAAGAAGGGGAAAATGGATGACCCAGGGAACTACAGACCATTCAGTCTCACCTCTGTGCCTGGCAAAATCCTGGAGCAGATTCACGGAAGGCATGCTAAGGCACACAAAAAACAACAAGGTGCTTGGTGACAGCCAGCATGGCTTCACTAAGGGGAAATCCTGCCTGACCAATTTGGTGGCCTTCTATGACAGGGCTACTGAACAGATGGACAGGGGCAGAGCAGTTGACGTCATCTACCTGGACTTGTGGAAAGCATTCGACGCTGTCCCACATGACATCCTTGTCTCTAAATTCGAGACATCAATTTGATAGATGGACCACTCGGTGGATAAAGAACTGGCTGGATGGCCACATGCAGAGTTGTGGTCAACGGCCCCATGTCCAGCGGGAGACCAGTAACGAGTGGTGTCCTTCAGGGATCAGTGTTGGGACCAGTCTTGTTCAACATCTTTGTCGCTGACATGGACAGTGGGACTGAGTGAGCTCTCAGCATGTTTGCCAGTGACACAAAGCTGTGTGGTTCGGTTGATACGCTGGAGGGAAGGAATGCCATCCAGAGGGACCTTGACACACTTGTGAAGTGGGCTGATGCCAACCTCATGAAGTTTAACCATGCCAAGTGCAAGGTCCTACACCTGGGTGGGAGCAATCCCAGGCACAGCTACAGGTTGGGCAAAGAAGAGATTCAGAGCAGCCCTGCGGAGAAGGACTTGGGGGTGTTGGCTGATGAGAAAATGAACATGAACCGGCTTCAGTGTGTGCTTGCAGCCCAGAAAGCCAACCGTATCCTGGGCTGCATCAAAAGGAGCATGACAGCAGGTCGAAGGAGGTGATCCTGCCCCTCCACTCTGCTCTCGTGAGACACACACCTACCTGTGTACAGTTTAGCAAGATACTAACTAAACAAATTCCTTTTGACCACAATGCTTTCCATACTCCTCCTGCTCAATTACATGTGGCTCCCTGACTCACTCCATGAATTCTGCTGTTTGGTTCTTCAAAGGAAGCCAAAACAGCTTCCTAAAGCATGAACAAGTTGCTCATCTTTTCCTACTGGATTGCTCTACTGCTGTATCTACACATCTTTAAAGCGTCTTTTAAATGTCTCCAGGGATACTGATTCAACCACTTCCCTGGGCAGCCTGTTCCAACACTTGTCAGCCCTTTCGCTGAAGAAGTTTTAACCTGATATCTAATCTAAACCACCCCTGACAGTTTGAGGCCATTTCCTCTGTCCTATCACTTGTTACTTGGGAGAAGGTAACTGGAGAGAACAAGGTGTCCTCAGACTCCTTTTCCTCAGGCTAAACACCACCAGTTCCTCTGCCACTCCCGAAAGGACTTGTGCTCCAGACCCTTCACGAGCTCCACTGCCCTTCTCTGGACCTGCTCCAGCACCTCAGTGTCTCTCTTGCAGCAAGGGGACTGAACACAGGATTTGAGATGCAGCCTTGCCAGTGCCCAGTACAGGGGGATGATCACTGCTCTGGCCCTGCTGGCCACACTATTTCTGGTACAGGCCAGGATGCTTTTGGACCTGAATGCAGGACCCAGCACTTTGCCTTGCTGAATCTCATACCACTGGCCATAGCCTGTCAGTCCAGCCTGTCCAGACCCCTCTGCAGAGCGTTCATATCCTCCAGCATATCAACACTCCCAGCCATTTTGGTGTCATCTGCAAAATTACTGAGGGTGCACTTGATCCCCTGTCCAGATCACTGATAAAAGGTACTAAACAGAACTGGGCCCTGTACTGAACCCTGTGGAACACCACGTGTTTGCCAGCTGGATTTAACTCCATTCACCACAACTCTTAGGGCCCACCCATCCAGACAGGAGCGGGGAAATAAAAGCAACACACAGAAAACTTTTAATGGAAAGACATGAAAATTAAAGCTCCTGAGTGGCTTTAAGGGTACTTTATGAGAAAAACATATTGTCTCCTACTTTTTATTCTATCTTTGATAAAACAACAGATTACTACCCTCACACATAGATTTTACCCTAGCATCCTGATCACCATTAAGAAGTTATGTATCGTGTCTGTTTGCCCATATTCCAGAAGAAACATTTATGAAGGCTTTTGCAGGTATTAATGTAATGCCAGGATATAATCTGATAAATACATATATTAAAATATATGTAATACAAGCATATTTTATATACATATATACACACACACTAAATTTATCTTTTCTGTAAAACAGATGAGCAGAAGATATGCAGCATGAAAGGGGCAAAGACACAGAAGTACCAGGAGCTGCATTTCCATCTCCTACTGAATTTGCAGGGGACTTAAAAGTCTACAGCAGACTGGAAAAAGAAGTAGTAGAACATCGTATTCCAGAAGAAACTCCCAAGGTTTTTGGCAAGTTATTTTTGCATACAAAGACACCCCATACAAGCCAGAAAAACTCGGAGCAGAGATTCCAGGTGTACAACTCACAGCTAGGTCAGAGAGACACTAGGTGGTGCAGTGATGCTGCAGCTGAGGCACACACCCCTCCTCGCCTTGTAAGATGTTAAGTACAGAATTTCTTTAGGATGACAGCTTCAGGCTTTTGCTTTGGCACACAGTATGGTATTACTGCTCAGAAGAACTATAATCAATATTATACAGTATTTTAATTTATTTATTTCTCAAACTGGCAAATAGTGATTTTTGTAAATATGATTTGTGTAAGTTCAAAAATTCTGAGAAAGGCCCAACAAGATGTTAGGCCAAAATTCCATTTCAAAACTTTCCTTTCATGCTACAAACTGTAGGAAATGTTATGTTAAAGCACAGTGTTAGGTGTATGGAGTTTTTTTGTTTAGTTTCTTTAATCTCAAACATATAGCCCGCACTCAGTCAAGAGGATATTTTTTTAATTCCAGCTTCATTAAGTTAAAGTGCCTTTATTAGTTTAAAGCACTTAAATGCAAGAATTTATTCACTGTTTATACAAAGGAAATAAAAATATTCCCCAAGCAGTTTTATGTTCTGAAAAACAGAGAAACTTTTGGTACTCCAAAAGATAAACCATGCATATTATTCATCAATCATACCAAAGCACCACCAAAATGGATAGCTGAAAAATCCTAAATGAGATTTTGAGCATGACAGTGGCACCTAAAGTCAGAATGCTGCATTTTGGCACTAACAATAAAAAGGAGTATAATTGATTATAGTTATTTTTGGAGTGAAGCCTCTACTTCCAGGCTACTTTTAACCTGAACATAAGTTTACATTTTCAGGAAGTAAAATGAGGTCCTTCAAGGTCTGTATTTTGCTGACATAAAGTCATAATTTATCATCATACCGGAAAAGTCAAGCAACATTCTTCTGTACTTCACAGTACTTGTGATCACCACCAGTAACAGCAACAGTTAATCATTTCACTTCAGTACCCAGAAATGACTTAGGATTCTGTGGTGCCTTCTTAAAATAGTGATGCTTATTGAACAACTGTCTTTTTAACAATTGCCTGTTCCTTCTCTAACTACTGAAAGGGAGTAAAAGCAGCCACCTGAACTGCTTTAGTGGTATGCTACAAGGAGCTGGTCCTCATTTACTACTACCCAGGGTAGGGAGGGGGAATGGCAAGAAGAACAAAAAGCAGTATTTACCTAGAAAAGTGTGACAAATTCAGAACATGAAACTCAGCACCAATTTACACCTTTGCATGCTACACAAATTAAAAATATACATGTAAAACTCCCAAACCTTTCTGGGATGAGGTGGAAGACATGAGCAAAGTAGTTTACAGCTGAATTCTACTGAACTTAGATACACATCATCAGAAACCAGTAAAATGTCCCATTACAAATTAAATAAAAGCCTATTCAAGAAGGGTGAAAATTACATGCAATTCTTGCACTGCTTCCAGCAGGAAGCAACCAGTTGTTAAAAATTGAGGGAATAATTGCAATTGAAATATGAAATTGTTGGTTTTGAGAAGAAAACAGATCCATTTCCATGCCCCCTGACCAAAAAAAAGTTTTAGAAAACTATTTCTGCCTCTTAAGAAACAGCACCGCGGGAACCAACATTTTGGTATTTTTTCCATCAAAATTTTCTTCCTTTTCACACATTGTTTCAGTGGTAAGTGGTCTTCCCCAAGTATTCCAGGTTAAGTGGAATTCTGGTAAGTGGTAAGCTGGTCTTCCCCAAGTATTCCAGGATGTGCAGCACCAGTCCAGCAGAGGAGCCTTGGAAACACTAATTTACTCTCCCACAGATGACAAAAGGGTTCTAAACAAAAGAACAAACCTCACCCCTCCAATCTTGTACTAAAGCAGATTTTTCCAGTACCCCTTTTACAAAAACACAGCAAGGATTCAGGACATAAAAACCTGGAAGCCAAGCAATTCCAGTGAAGATCAAAATTAATCTAGGTAGGATCTGACAGATCAACGTAGCATACGTATATACACACAGGAAAATAAAGAGAGTTTACTTCCTGTTTTCTGTTCTGAATGGTTTTCCTAGGATTTCACCTTGTCACTAAGCACCTTGACAGACTAAAGTGCTCGTCAATTTTTTTAAATACACTAGAAGGTAATGCTACTGAAAGAGCACTAAACTTTCAGTTCACCTAGTCAACACAAGCTTTAAAGGCTACCTCTGACTTAACCATCGCCATTTACTTTAACTGTAAAACCTACCACATTTCTTTCCAGCCACACTGTTTCTGTACCTTCTGCTCCTTAAGATAAAATCATAGAATGGTTAGGGTTGGAAAGGACCTTAACATCATCTAGTTACAACCTCCCTGCCGTGATGCCCATTCAAATGAAGTCTGACAATAAAAGTGCTTGAGCGGTTTGTACATAAGGTAGGTTCAGGAGGACCACTTTCTGCTCGGCATAATAATAAAAATAATAATAAAAAGTTGTTCCTTTATACTTGCAGCATCAGGATTTGATGGGAAGGTAAATTAAATTCACTAGGTGTGCATAATCAATTTCATGATGCTAAAGAAACCAATAAAAAAAAAAATTAACTGTGAACAATGTAAGTGGAGCCATCATTCCTCAAGTCCCACTTCAGAATCAGTTGTTCTCTGCAGTCAAAACATAACTTTTACTCTTGTAGCATCTTAAAATAAAAAAAATTGAGATAAAAAAAACAAAGCACCATATGCATGATATGGTGCAAAGCTCCGATAACAATTTTATTCAACTTCACTGATACACCTTCTGCTGCTACTATTCTTGAATGCCTCAGCTTCCTGCACCCATATTCAAATAGCAAACCAAGAAGTAAAAGTGACCAAGGCTAGTATCGACTACTGTAGGAAACTACATTTCTGCTATGCCATGGTTCTTACAGAATTGCACAAATGTTGTTATTCAACACCTACACCTCCTGAATCTGAGAAAAACAAGCTGGATACCTGTCTACTGCTTCCTGTCACCATTTTTTAAAAGGCCAATTAATTGCTGGGATAAAATCCAGTCAGGTCAGCATATATATTTAATCATCTAGTCACAATGGAAGACAATTCAAACAATACAATTCTTAGCTTCTGAGCTTAATCCCAAACCAGATTTTCTTCCCCTCTTAAGGTTTCCAGTATCCTTTGTTCTAATTCTATTAATAGAAGAATGGTATGCTGTATTCCTGGAAGCATTTTAATTTTGTTTGAGCATTCCTGTAGCAGTAGGATTGTCACATTAGCTTTCTTTTCATGACCAATGGAAATAAACCTGAATATGGGTCTGTGTTAATACATAAATGTTAATAGTACATTTGACCACAACTAAAACTCCATTAAAAAAAATTAAAACAATACAATGCAAAATTTCATACAACTATCAATGCCATATCACTAACCCCACAAAACAAAAATGTCAAACAGAATGTCACTGATACAACACAAGGTAGATAAATAAAAGCTCCAAATGCATTTAAACCTCCATAACTGTAAGAAGCTAATTCAAATTTCTGTTAAAAGTTAAAAACTGAAAATTCAAATTATATCACATCTCTATAAAATTAAGCTGGTTTGAGCTTCAAGCTTGAAGTTCAGCATTATTCAGATACATGCCACAACAGCTAGCTTGATTTATTAGCCATCCCTGTGTTTTCTAGTCACACCAGTCACAGCTCTCTGCATTCCTTTTCTACTACCATACTCCTGGCCTGCAGGCTCTAAAAGAAGCAACTCACCTCTCCCTCTCAAGATGTCTCAACAGCCCACTCAGTTGTGCCAGAAAGCATAGCTGAATTTCACCCCTAAGCTTTAGGCATATGCAAAACATGATAAAACTAAAGCAAAACCTGTTGCAAAAGGGGATTCAATAATTTTCCTGTCATACAAAATGGGATGCATGGATGCAAATAAAACTCTGGGAATTGCATATGAAGGGTCGTATATTGATACTCCTGCCAATACATTTGGAATAAGGGGAAATAGCAAACAAACAAACATCACCAAGTCCCTTCCAACATCTCAATTACCATGAGACAATGGATTAAGCCAGCTGTACCTGCTCCAGTAAAACATTCAGAATCCCTCTGCTCACAGCATTTTCCTCCTCAGGGCCTCCTCCAAAGGAGAGCACTTACTCCTTCAAACAATAAAAGTAAGCATAAATGCTCCCCGCAGCTCTGAAATTTTCTGGGACAGCATCACCAGCAGCCTATATACAGTTGTGTTACACTGAAACTTACCATTTATCTGATGACACTTAAAAACCTTTTTAAGAGAACAGCACATGGGCAGATGACAGTGGTAAAATGAAAGTAAAATTTACTCCTCCATCCTATTGCATATTTGGATGTGAAGCTGAAGTATCCCATGCAGTTACGTGCATGACTTTGCTAAATCTCAACACATAATTTTGGAGACCATTTCAAACACCCCCCAATTTACGTAGAAATTACTCTTACCAATAGCGTTAATGACAGCAAACAATCACAAATCAACATAAGGTGCAGGGAGGTGAAATCAGCTGCCCCTTTTTGTTAGTACTGAGATAGTAACTTTCACTTTGCTGATTCATTCCCAAAGCACTAATCCAAGTCTATCTGCAACCATTCTTGCTTCATTTGAAAGCACACCAGCAGAATAACTTGAAAATAAAGCCCTTCATGCAATCTCTCTACCAAGTCAACACTTCACAGGCATGTAATGTCAATGTAAAGAAACTCGGCTTTGCTTCAACCATTAAATGAAACCAAACTGACATAGCCCTACGGAACAGTGCCATTTCCACTGAACTGTAAACTGAAGAACACAAAGAATAAACTACCAGAACCAAATCAGCAAGTGACAGATCAAATTTGATTCCTCCTTTTGTACCTATTAGTCACTTTCACAAACCACATGAGGCTTTGAAAAGAACTGGAAAAGAAAAACCAAGAAAATCCATTTGCATATGTGGCTAAAAGGAAATGAAACATCTCAGAATCGTAAATGTTTAGATTAAGTTACCACCCAGAGCAAAACTCACTTTGGCAGCAACTGAAAGCTTATTCTCAACTGAGGTTCACACCAGAAAGTTTTTTTGTTGTGTTCTGAGCTACATAAAAGAGCAGTATGCATTTTAAGGGCCTTCAGATGCATAAAGCAGAAGCAAACCATGACAACAAAGTGCTCTTTTTCCCATCTGAAAGAAGAAGAGGTTATATACCTGCTTACAAACAAACAAGCCTTACAAAAACATAAGAGAAATTTAATTCCTTTTCAAATCATTGTGATCCAAGAGTTTTAGTTTATTCTTACTGCAGCAGAAAACATTAAGAACTTATCTATTAGCTTCTACAAGGTAAAGCATGAAAAAAATATTGAGAAAGAATGGAAAATTAAGTCAAATTATTATAACAGGCAGAGAAGTTAATGGATTAAGTTTAATGAATTAAATTCTATAGTTTAACACCACAGGAACGCTAAAATTAAAAAGGCATCATAATAAACTGAAAAAAAAAATAAAAGCTCTACAAGAAAACAACAAAATATACTCAAGGCACCCCCATATGTCAGATTATAAGAATTTCACATACACCAAAGCAACCAACAGTACTCTGGTACGGGGTCTCTCATGTTTTACCAATAGCTTGACAAGTGTATCTACAGCAGATGACTGAAGATCTCCCCAACTTCTTCTCCCATCTTAACCTATGTATCTCTTAAACCTTTTAGGCGCATGTGGCACTGCACACAAACAGCCAGTGAAGCGTAATTGCCAGAGGGGCACTGCGTGCATAGAAGCTACTGGAAAGGTCAGTAGGCATCCATCTGCAATCAACACCACATCTTTAAAAGTCTGAGCCTTTTTGTTTGCAACGAAACCTATTGTAACATCATACTGAGGTAAAGCACTACAAGGGAGCTCCTGCTGAAGTACTGGGTCAGAAACAACGTCCCTGCTTTGACACTAAACTGCAAGACTTTCAGGAAACTAAGTGCTAGAAAATAAAAATTTACAGCCAAACTGTAATTACTAGCCCACAGACAAAACAATGCAAGTACAGTTCAACACACAAACAAGAGTTCTGATGGCACCATCTAAGAAGCACACGCATACATGCTACAGTCAGCTGTGCTACTTTCACTTCAATGGCTTTAAAAATACATCAACTTTATGAACAGAATAATCAGAACTACTGACCACTTTTTATTTCTGCAATAAAAGTTACTTGGCAAAACAGTGTAACAAAAAATGTAATCTCTTTTTCATTCTGCTCTGCAAATTTTCAAAAAAGCTTCTGCAACACTGACAGAAGAATTCTCAGCCCTGGCCACTAGAAGAAACCCATATTACCTGGACGATTTTTGCAGTGCTAGAGCGTAGAAAGAAGAGCAACTAGTGCCAACCACTGGCCCTGGCAGCAAGCTGCTCAGTTCAGGCAAAGGCCAACAATCTGCCTGTTGTGGAGTCTGGAATGACAGTCTAGCTAGACATTCTGCTCATACCGTCCAAGAATGATAAAGGGTGAGCACCTGAAATGCTTTCCCATCACAGAATAGGCATGCATGTGTAAGGGAAGACATGGTAGGCTGAGCACATACATTATTAAGTAATAAATAAATAATGGATAGGTTACTATTTTTTTGTAGCTGTTTAAGGACGCTGAACAGCTATTTTTCAAGATTTTTTCTTTTCCTTTCTTGATAGCATGGTTTACTAACAAGAAACGTTTATCCAAACTGCACTTGTAAAACACTAATGCAGTATTGTTAATCAGATCTTACAGGCTCAAACAGTGGAATATATAAAGATGTTGCTCTCATTATCTTATGGGGCACAACACAAGGCACTAACACCCAGAAAGCTGCTGACATTCATCTGCCCACTTAGTTAACTGCTACCACTGTCAGCCTTGAAGGAGCAGTTTCATCTTTATTGTATTAAGTTACTAGATAGGATAAAGATGCCTGGAGGGTTCATGAAGTCATCCCTCCTGCTGTTTACTAAGTTAGATGATGTTTTATTCTTACACAGCATCAAGAATAATTGCATGTACATATTAGTTTCCACTGTACATTCCAGTTAAGATACATTCAGGAACATAATTCTGCCTTAAGGCTGGTACTGTTATCTGCACAGATCACTGTTATCAGCACAGATCACAAAACTCTTGGCAAGTTCTTCATTTTGATGGTAAGAATGCATTCCAAATATGTTACTAAAATGCGAAGTAATTAAGTTCATTTGCAATTTTAACAGTCATGAATTACACTATGCTATTTGGCTCATAAACCATACATGGTTCAGGTCATTCAAAAGAAGACTCCCGCAGCATCAACGTCCGCTTCCTAAGAAAATACTGCAACTTGCCACTTTCTGTTACACAAAGAATTCTAAAAATGTTTCCAATGTCAGCTGAATCCTCATTTGTCTACAGGTCTAATACTCAAAAGCTGTGAAAAATGGAATTCCTAGTATAGTAATATATTTTACATTGTTTGCATAACTTATTAAGAAAAACAAAGAGGAAACTAAAAATTGCAGCGGCAGTATCTCTCCAGATTACTTTTCTGTTTGTTTGTGGTTTGCTTTTTGGTTGTTTGCTTTTTGTTTTGTTGTCCTGCCACCTCCGCCCCCCTGCCCCCCCCCCCCCCCCCCCAACCAAACATAGAAAAAAAAAAAATCTTTTTAACAAACTGTTGCCTTTATAAAACAAACAGACTTGGGGCTTATTATGAACCATAATATAAGGAATATAACCACTGCAGGAGCCATACTGACAATTTCTCCCTACTTAAATTGTACTTAAGTACGGGACCCATAAGAAACATGAGCTTTCTCACAGTCTCAAAACAACGGGCAGGAGGGAAGATCAGCCAAAAATCCCTTTTTGCTGATGAGAGAAGTTGCCACTGAATTCATAGCCAACACAACCTACTTCCATACTGCACGAACTCAGATGTCAAATGAAAAGCAGCATTTAATTCTTCTTCCTTTACATGAAACGCAGACCCTAAAAGAGTTTGAAGAAACTTCATGTGCTCAGTAGAGACCTGACAACCCACATTTTTTGAATCAAGACAACAAGCATTGTCATTACTTCAAAAACACAATATTGATGAAAGCAGTCCAAAAATACGGGTATGTGAAACACATGCGAGGAAACTGATAGCATGTCTACCAATACACTGCTTGCTGATACACGCTACAAGGTGTCTTTATTTCAGGAACCATTCCATACTGATAAGTATTTAAGCAATAGCCAGTTAAATTTTATATCTAAATTGTATACCTGTAAATACAAGCCCTGTGACTACTATAGCTCAAGCACACAGAGTCAGACTTTCCATCCATCTCAGGTCAACACACTCAGACCCTATCCCCCTGCAAGACAAGTCACCAACACATTCTCATGGGTATTTTTCTCTCACCAGAACCATCAGCAAATGATTACACCTACTTACGAAATGTACTGCAGCAACGTGCCAGGTACAATGGGATCTGTGGCAAAAAGCTAACAAGATGGATTCAGAAGAGATGAAACAGGCAAGTATAAAAGAGGAGGAAGATAACTGAAGGTTAGAATAAGCATGGGATAGTTACTCAGATCACCTGCAGAGTCTCTGTGATTTATTAAAGACCAGCAACCACCAAACAAGCAAAATGAAACCACAAACAACTCCCCCCCCAAAAAAAAAACCCAAACGAACCCCAAATAACCCCAACAAAACAACAAAAACCTCTATCTCCAACCAAACCACAAAACCAAAAAGAAAACTAACCCCAAACCACACACACTGGAAATAATAGTATGAAAGAAAGTATCAACTGGGAAGTTAGCTAATGGCCAATAAACACCCGTAAGATGTCCAATACGGGATACTGGCTAACACACACAGCCCCCGTATTTAAAGGGCAGATACTTACAGTACTAATTATTCTACGGGCCACAAGACAAACTGTGACGCACAAGTAAATTCTGTTTATAGCTTCTTCCATCCAGGTTTTACTGGGGCTGGGGAGATGACTAGATAAATCCAGTTTCCTGCATGCCGGCATGCACACCGCACTGCCTCTCCAGTCCTGACACATGCTGCTGCCTACTCCTAAGTTTAGCTCCTTTGTAGCTACATAGATTGTTCAGCAATAGGACAGCATGTTTTCCCATAAATACTAAACGGTCTTAAAAAAAAAAAAACAAACACCACCACCACAACAAAAACAAAACCAACAACAACAACAAAAAAAAAAGAACAAAACACCACAAAACCAACAAAACAAAAAAACTGACAGGGACAGGAAGAACAGGATTTTCCTGTTTCAAACCTGGTGCGTTTCTCCATAGAAAAGGGTATTTTCGACTAAAACACTGACCTGCATACCGAGCACAACCCGTATTTAAGCTATAAAATTACGTTTTCTGTTCCGGTGTTCAAAGGGTGAGGCACGGGCCCGCGCTACAGAGAAGCAATCGCCCGACGCCCGTCTGCTCCTGCCCTCCCCGGATTTAACCGGAAAACCCCGGTACTTCCACCGTCCTGCGGCTCCAGCAGGGTTCGCAAGCACCGGGCGCTCCTCCTCACACGGGAGGCGCCGAAGCGGCGCCAGGTCACAGCTAAAGCGGGTCTGAGCCACGGCAGCGCTGCCACCTGTGCCAAGCGCGCGCTGCCTTCCTCCTCCCTCCCCAGCCTCGACCCCGCGGCTGCGGGGTCCCTGCCGGGGGGACGCTACCACTGCCGGCACGGGGGGGTGCCTGCGGACGAGCCCGGCAGGAGGAAAGGCGCGGTGGGCGACGGGGAGGTTACCGACCTGCTCCGCCCCCCCTGCGGGCTCCCGTGGTTCGCTCCCGGCGGAGCCCTGCATCGCTCCCATAGTAACATCGCTGCCCAGGCCGCTACCGCCCCTGACCCCGGCCGCTAGCCTCGGGCACGCTTTTCCCCCGCCTCGCCCCCGCTGCCCAGGAAGGGCTGGAGGGAACCGGTCAGGCCGCTGGCCGGCGGGGGCGGCCGAAGCCCGCCAGGGACAAAGCCGGTACTGAGGAACCTGCCACAGAGCGACTTTGTACTGTCGGGGCCCGGCCGCCCTCCGCTGCCAGCCAATCAAGCCCGCGGTCACCCCGGGAAGGCGAAGAAACATTTTCATTCTCCCTGTGAAGAAAAGAATTATTATTCTCCATTTACAAAAATATTTCTTGTGTTCTCGCCCTTGGCAGCAGAGAGTAGCTGACGCCTGTCACGGGGTAAACGGGAGAGATGAGCCCCCAAGACCAGGCAGCATTTCTGACAAAGCGAGGCTTTCAGGCAGTATCCACAGCCCAGTGTTGCCACACAGAAACACACCAGTCATTTCTACCTGTTCCGTTTGTGTGTTTTAAGGAAGACCCGATGGCCTCCCCAAGTCCATAGCTTTAGCTGGGTTTCCTTCCCACCACCTAACAGCCCTTCCACACTAGTCTTCCACACATTGCTGCTATTAATTCAGAGGCCGAACTGGATGGTTTTCAGACTATAATTACGTACTTTCGAAAAGCACGTACTTGGGGTAAGTGTTCTCAAGAGCTCACAGAAATGACTGGTCACAAAAAGCACTAAAGAAGAGAAGACTAACAGATGCTCAGCCACACCTGTATTCAGAAATAAAGACTTCTTTCCCACTGCTACTGTCTTCCTGGAGTTGTACGATTTTGGGTGGATGAGTCAATACTTGAATCAGCTCTTGGAAGAAAGAAATTAAGAATGAGGACAAACTGCAAGGGAAGAGTTTTCTTAAGACAATGCTTCTGAAAAAGAACACAAACAGCATATTACTTCGTATGTAATTTGGAGGGAAAAAGGCACAAAAATGCTAATGCATGAAGTTTGCTCTCTCAGCCGGTTGATCTCTCCCCTCAGTTTTACAAGTGGGTGGTACCATCCAGCTTTTCTTGCAACACTAGCAGTTCAGTATACAACTAAAGTCAAGACCACTTAGACAAATGAAGCAGAAGCAGAAGGGGCCAGACTCCCCCCACATGAGGTTCTGTGACAGCATCTGGCATCAAAGATTTATTCACAAGACTCAGTAGAGCAAGGCGAAACAGCTGCCACTCTCTGCACTGCTGAGCACTTCTGCACATCTGCACTTTGGAGGCAACTTGACAAAAAGCTAGCACTGGTTGGCAACATCAGCATAGGACATTACGCCATGGCATCAGCAGAGAAAACCACTATCTAACACTTATCTCCTTGAAATGACAAGACGTGATGGAAATAGCTGTTTTCACTTTGACTGGATATGGTAGGACTTTGCTTCAGATGATTATGTAGTTTTTAGAAGCAAGATGAAGTAATGTGTTTAGCCAAATGGTAATATACTTCTTCCAAAGAAAGCAGTTGCCAGACATAAGGTGGGATGGGGAAAAGAGACGCTACTAGATCCCTTTGACTGCAGTCTCATAACACAAATGCCAAGTTTGTGGCAGCATAAGGTAAAGCACCAACCTCCTACAGCCACTGCTCTTCACACAGGCTCTGGCAGAAGCCAAAGGGCTTCTCAATTATCCCACTAGACACAGCCTTCAGGAGTGCAGGAGTGCCAGTCAGAGCAATGCAGAGGTCCACCTATCCTGGCCAAGGACGATTACTTCTTGTTCCAGACAAATGCTGTGCCTTGGCCTAAAGCCTCCTTTTGGCATGTTCTGTGAGCTTACCAAAGCCACATAGTTTTATCACTAGCAGTGGGGTTACCAGACTATACTTCTGTGAGCTAAGTTCCCCAGCAACCAAAGTTAGCACGTTTAACTAGCCTGAGGTAAGTGCACCACAGATGGAGGCAAAGTAGGCTGGTTTTCAATCCCTTACCACAAATCATCACCTAATAGGGGCCTGTCAGTTTGCCTTCACTCAGTTTCTTGCAATAGCAGATAGAAAACAAGACATGTGGCTTACCAAAATATTTTCCACATTTGTCCATAAAATTTCTCACTTGCAGGAGTACAGAGAACACATTTTCCTACTTTCTTATTTCTTTTCTCAAAATAAACAGCTACTCTGCCACAATGGGCAGATACATCATCCCATACCAGCCTGTAAATGTGAGCAGTAAGTGACCTCTAGTGCTCATGCTCACACTACAGCTTGGCCAAATGCCCAGGGTGCCATACTGATGACATGGACTGATGTAACTATTCATATAATAACAATTTACAAGTTACTTATCCTGCAATTCAACCACAAAGAACAGACTTTCAGGACTTCCTGGGTACTTTCTGCCCTTTGACTGAACTATCCTCCCAAGGTAAGATACCAAGTAGACCTTGTGAGGGAAGGATAATGCCTCCTAAACAAAAAATGGAAGGATACAAAATAGCAGTGTAACCAGTGACAAGAGCTGCAGGAACTCCTCTGGCACTACAAGATCCTTCCTCCTGTGGCAGGCAAAAGGGAAAAGAGGTACTCAAAGTACCTAACTGACCTAACAGCTATTCCGCAGGAGCATCCCCATTCTCTTCCCAAGTTTTTTTTCTTGGTTTTGCCAAAGAAACCAAACCCCTAAAGTGCAGCTCAAAGCCACATATCTTTAAATGTATAATTCTATTTAACTTCTCCTGACTCAGCTTCTCTTAACCACCACAAGACTTTGCATTGTGGATCACGAGTGACTTACACAGAATACCTACAAACCAGACAAAAATGAGCTGGGACAGCAGAACAAGCCGAAGAGGGGCAGGGGACTCAGCAAAATGGTCTGTTCTGTCTATGCAGGTCTCTGTACACTTCACGGTGTATGGAGGCATGGCTGCATGCACTTTTCACTCAGTGTCTGCCCTTGAAATAGGAGATGCAGGTACAGTTGTCATCAGTCCTGGAAGGGATACTGCATCATGAAAAGTAGAGGCTGGGTACTAACACCATGTCGGAATCACATGAATTGGGTTATAAATGTGCAGCTCTGTCCTCTGCAGTGTTTAGGACCAGCTACTCTGCATATGCAGTAACTGTATATGTGCAGGGGATTTCATGAAATGTTATGTGGGTATGTAGAGATTTTAAAATTCACTTCCATGGAAAGAATAATTGGTATTAATTCTATGAGAAACATGCAAATAATTTCTAGTGATCACACTTCCCACTGAGATTTTCAGTTTAAGTAATCAATGCAGACATTGTTTGCCTACAATCAGATTCAGTCCACAGTCTGTAACACTGATTTAGAAAGATCACTTGCTGTAGCTTGAGTCATGCAAAACCTAGGACGTATCCCCGAAATTATCTAACGCTACTGTGAGTGAAGCAGTTGTGCTGCTTCCAACATCAGCAGAGGGAACAGCCATTTAACACTGCACTTCACGATGCAAATTTAAAACAAGCAGCTGCCTCTCACAGTTACCCCTGCCAACTAAGTACGGCTATTTAGTAACTTGCCTGCAGCAACCAAGATTGCTGGTTCTCTCCAACAATTCAGGATTCCCAGTGATTCAGGTTCTCTCTGCCTCCTCCCCACCATCAAGCCTTTTAACTGGCCACGCTAACAAAGAGGGTGTTTTGTTTATTGTTGGGTTGTTTTGTTTTATTTTTAAATGTTAAAGTTCAACACTTAGTAGTGCTGCTACACAGTACCACAAATAGGCAACCTCCTTAAAAAAACTGAGAACGGATTTCAACAAGAGATACTGGGAATGTAGGCTGCTTGTTCAGTTGTGGAACTGTCTGTACCGAGATGTCAGTTTTGCTTTTGTTTTTACGCAACTGTTCATGATCCTCTGATGAAAGGCACTGTAGAAGTTTCTAAAAATACCACGTTGCCAAACAACCTTTCCCCCTTCCCTTCCAGGCAATCTCTTTAGACTGCTGTTTTTCATCAGCCTGCAGAATCACACAAGTAAATCAGCCCAGTCCTACTTAAATGATTCATAAATCCAATTACATCTGCTTCTCTAGGTAGTAAACGGGGCTCTAACAGATTTAACATTCAGGATTAGAGGATGTGTAGGTACCTGACCTCTGACTCTCAAACTGCTCAGGAGCTACATATGGTTCAAACATGGAGCTCTCCACTGGCGTTAAGCACACATATGGCACAGTAATATCTGTCTTGAGGGGACTGAAGAATTGAAGCCATGAATACTATCCCTACAGTTGTTTCCATGTGTAGAAGTGAATGCCTTGGAGTGCTACCAAGATGGTGCTGACAGGAGACTAAGGAGATGCAGCCAGGCTCTTAACAGTGCTGCGTGGTGGGAGGATAGGAGATTACAGGCAAAAGTTCAAACAGGAGAAGTTCAGATGTACGTAAGGAGAAAAAAATTTCCTCATGAAAGTAGCCAAGCCAGGGACCCAGTGCTGAGAGGTTGTACTGATACTGTCTTGGAAGGTTTGCAAACCCTGGCTGTCTGAAGCCTCAAGCAACCTGTTCTAATCTAACAGCTGACCCCATTTTAGGCAAGAGGTTGTGCTAGAAACCTCCTGAGGTCTCCTTCCACCTGAATTAGCCTATCATTCCTGGGTTACTGCATGACTCAGGTGCCAGCTTAAAGCAGAGTGACATGTTCATTATCCAGCCCCTTGTCCCCACTTCCAAAGTACAGCTTGTACCTATGCAGCTTGCAAGGTCTGGTATGGTGGTCATCTCTGGCCTAGTGTAAGGATGTACAGCTATACACACTTTCCAAGTTTCAAAGCAGCAATTCTAAGGATGTTATTTGAGACAGCACAGATGACCCTGGAACAGAGACCAACATATATAGCATGCCCCACTTCACGTAATTTCTTCTGGGGTAATCAACAGTACAAGATCCTCTCTGGCTCACATGGACACCTATTTTGATGTTCTCATTGTAAGATTTTTTATTTTTTTTCGTTAAACCTAGACATACAGATTTACCTAGACACTTCAACAAAATTTAAAACATGCAGACAAACACTGTTATATGCTGAACAACTAGAAAAAGCACTAGAGATAGTAACAGTATGAAATACAATAATATATTTTTTTCAAAATCTACTAGGTCTCATACATCACAACTTTATTCTCCTAAAAACAGAAGAATGCTTGTTCTGTTTGTTGCTACTTTGCAAAGAATATGTGAGTTAGAAAACACAGCTGTATAGCACATTTCACAGGATAGATAGAAAGTAGTGTAAGAATATGCAGAGGTGTTTGGTAATAGTCAATAAAAACTATAGTGGGGTGAATAAGAAACACAGTCTATTTATTCTAAACACATTTTCACCTGTACAATGTTTTAAATTACACTGCAGTGTCTTAAAAACTAAACTGATAAGGCAAGCAAATGAAATAGCATGACTTATTGCTAGGGAGTGAAAGAGGCACTTAACAGCGACTCTAGAGTACAGGCTATGAAAACTGAGGCAACTTTCTCTGGCACTTTGACCTCTATTAATTTAAGAAGCTAAAAAACCCCTAATATTGCTGTTCTAAAGAACGAAATAATGAAGTCGTTTAAACAGGTCCAAATCACACAGGTGTGTACTGCTTTTCTCCTGAACACCATAAAAAATTGCATATTGACACTTGAAAGAAAAATCTCTTCCCCACCCCCAGCTTGCTCGTTTTAAACAGAAGGCACAGCACTGAGCACATTCTTACTGAACATTCATTTTGCTTACATCTAATTTCCTTCCTGTCTTCTCCATGCTTCTTGACTACTCTTTTCAAGGCTGTGAAACAATCCTCTGCTTTAAGCAATTTATGTGCCTTCCCTCACTTGAAGTCAAGCCCTACCACATCAAAAACATTACCAAGTTAAGTAACCAACTGTTACAGCTCAAATTAAGGTAACACAGCAAAGAAAACAAAGATCCCATTCTCATGGGGATCATTATACTTATTAAGAACAAGCAAAAGAATATGCAGAATACACAAGACATAACATACACAAAACTTTCCTGTTAATTTTTTCTGATACCGAGGTTAATTTAAAAAACAAAGCTCCAGACAGCAGTTCTTCAGCCAACTTAGTCCTTCAGAACACTAAATCTGTTCTTCAAAGCTCTGCTTCTCTCCATCCTATTTTACTGGCAAACCTCCTGCTGACGAGCTCATTAAGAAACAAAGCAGTTCTGCAGCCCTATTCAGTAATAGCAAGGTCCCAGATAGAGGTACTATGCTCACTTTTGAGTGCTGTTTTTCAGGAAGGACTGAAATGAGCTGGTCAGAGTCCAAGGGAGAACAGTGACAACAATCATCAGAGAAAAAGCAGACAGACACAGCCATTCACTCAACAGTTCCGCAATTCCTGGGGGCTCACAGGCAAGGTGTTTAGATGCAGCTTTACTAGTATCTACTAGAAGATACTTAGTTCTGGAGTTTCTTTCGCTAAGAGTTAGTCTTGCAAGTATCCACATTCCCTGGTATAAGTCTGGCATACCATACTGTATCCTTGAAAGTTTCTCATTTTGAGGGGAGCTTGCTGGAGACTTCAACTGGGACACTGCTGCCAGGCTATGCTTCACTAATATTCTTGTATCGCATTTTCCCACACACAGTGCCCTAAGTGAACAGGGCCTGTTTGTTTGTTATTTTATAGAATGACTTTTTTTTCCTCCTTTTTATCATGTCTTTAGATTTGGATTAATCTCAAATTAATATTTGGATTAATCTAAAATTAATAAATCTAGCATCCTCTCTCCTCAATCCCAGAACACTGAACTAACAGATAAGTAGATTTGATTAAGTGTATCACAAATTAGAAAGACAGTACAAACGATTTCCACATTTCAAAGTAAATTACTAAAGCAGCAATAGCTGTTAATCTCTCAATAACAGAAGTCAATTACAGCTCTGTTGACACACCACCATAAAAACCTTTAGCTCTCTTAAAATTGTCATCTGTTAATGACTTCCAAAAACAAGCCAAGCATGTTTCACCAACACATAAAACTAAGGATGCATTTAATATTCTCTCTGGGAGCACTTGAGGAGGTTTCTAGAACAAAGTTAAGATGCCAAGAGGATTATATTTACCTTAACTATACACTGTAAGAAAATATGCAGCAAAACAACTCTCCCTGTGTGTGGCTATTCTGTCTCCCAGGACTCCATTGAGTCACTAAGCAATTCCCATTAATACTACCCTCTGTGCTTGAATTTATTTATCCCCAAATCCATGTTAAATATTTATATTTGCTGTGGACATCACCATAGATTAAATCCATTCTTTACCAGTGTTTAACTAAGAAATGAACTAGTACAGTCCTGTGCATTATTATTTGCATAACTTTAGCAGAATACCGAGTTCATTGCAGGAGTCTCTCCTCCTCTGGTGGCCTGTTCTACATCACAAAGCTTTCAGCAAATGTGCATGTGCTCATTCTAATTAGTCTGGGAGTCCAAAAGAATTAGCTCCAATTTCAGTATATTACTCTATTAATCACAGTTTCTTAAAAACTTTTAAAAACATAGCTAAAAGAATTAACGTTCTGGCTAGCACATGATGAGAATCTGTTGTTTTAAACTAATGGCCAGTTCTAACTAATGCAACTTGACTAGTACCTTCTGAGGAATGACGATTTTTGAATGTCTCTGTCTACTCTCTGTGAGATGCTTTGGGCTTGATGTACAGCTGTGCTCCCAGTCCCACTCACAAGGAGATGGCAGTGCAGTAGTTTGCTCCCTGAAAAACAAAGTTTCATTTCAGTAATATATAATCATAAAAGAATGACTGTGAAGCCTGGGACACTGAAGTCCTAGATACAAAGAAGATATAAAATACACGTCCCTGGTTAGTTTGGCATGCTTTAGCTTCCCTGGGAATCAAGTGGAAACAGTGCTTAAAGAGAGGAGATGATACTCAGAAATATCTACACTTGCAGCAATGCTGCAAACTTCCATTCAATCACTATCCTCATGAGGCATTCACACAAGCCTGCACACCAAGCAGCAATGCATTTTTAGTCTTAGTGTGATGGCTTAGTTTGCATTGAATTGTACAAAGTTAAACTAGTAAGAACATTATTCTTACTGAGGTTATGCTCAAGATACAATCAGATACATGCACTCCGTTACTTCAACTGGTAACTTAACAGTTGCCAAATGACAGAAAAGAAGCAATTCCCAGTGTAATTTTCAATTCCTTCCCTTGCTCAGGGGCCTCAGCTACCCCTCTTCTGTACAAGCAGTAAGTTAGCTTCCATTCAGCATCCATGTCACAGGGCTCCTCCTCCATCCCATCCCTTGTCCCAGCCCTTGATTATCCCATGTAGGAAAACAGAAAATGGATGGTTTAACTAAGATGAAAGAACTTTTGACAGAAATAGAAACAGAAGCCGATGGTTAGGGTTTGCTCCTTGGGCTTTGTTTTTAAAATAAAACAAACACGCATCTTTATCATCTGAATTCCTCTCAAAGAACACCTTTCCAAAGTCTTCCATCTTCAAAAGGATATAGCCAGACTTTCCTGGAAGAATATCTTAGCTGTACTTGTAACAGGCTTGTTTTAACATTTTTTTAATCTCCAATGTATATGCTTGGCTTTGGTTTTGGGGTGTTTTGACTGGGTTTTTGTTTTGTTTTTGTTTTTTTGGGGGGTTTTGGTTGGTTGGTTTGGGTTTGTTTTTTTTTTTTTGGGGGGGGGTGTTGGTGTTTTTTTGGTTTTTTGGTTGTTTTTTTCTTTTGGGGTGGTGGTGGTGTTTGCTTGCTTCTTTTAGTCTCGTTAATACTCCATTACCCATTTATAGATAGCAGGAGAGCCATAAGAGAAACTGAAAGAATTCTGCAGAACTTCACCAATTATCTGCAAGTCTACCCCACATTTTATTGATGCATCTTGTGTGCGGCACCCCCTTTTTCCTGAGCAAAATCATAATGAGGTCCAAGATTAAAAAAGCAAACTTAAAACTTCTAAGATATTTTTAAAATTGTATTTCATTGCAGATTAACTTCTTAAAAACTTAACAAATGTAAGCACCTGCCAGACATCACACTGGTGAAGCTAGGAGGTCTTTTCCCCTGTCTGCTGCTTCTGCCAGCATAAAAGCATCTTTCTGAAAGTAATCAACTGCTGTTTTAAATCAAGGCATGATTTCAGAAGTCACACCACAAAAGAATGCTTAATACGAGTTTCTGTGAACAATAAAGAGCAGCAAGAGCTATGCTGTATATTATGAACAAACATCAGCTTTATTGTTCAGGCTGTGCATAGAACACTATTCTGGAAGCTGCAAGAAAGTTACACAAGCAAGCCAAATCCAAACTATTCTGCCATCATTTTGCCCCTGCATGTAGATGCCCAAAGTTAAGAAAATTGATTTGTCACAGAAATCTCATCACTATTCCAAGGAAAATGGAAGTGGAAACCCCCCCCACACACACTTGGTAATACCTTTTATATGGAAATGGAAAGGAATGCCTTAGCAAAACAAAGTATTTGCCTTTCTGGCTTTCTTTAGCACCTCAGTCTGGGTTTTTAATCAGAATTTTCAAAACTTTCAAGAGATGGCACTGAAGCTAGGATCACACTTTTTTTTTTTTTTTTTTTAAATTTTAAGAGATGAATAAGAGAAATAAAGGAAGCACATGGGTTAAGCATGCACCTGGATTTGTGCAGTGGGATAATGACAGATGAGGACTTCTGTATCCTACATTCAGTATTAGGCTTTGGCAACTGCCTCATGTTTTGGGTTTTTTTCCAACACATACACACTTTTAGAACACTTTTTTTTTATAGCAGCGTGACAGGGTACCTCCAGAAGTCAAGCAATAAGCTGATGTTTAGCAAGTGAGTTATTAATTTGCTTGTTCCAGTTATACAGAGTAAGCATTCTGCAGCTACAAAAAAAAGAAAAACAGCACTTTTTCTTCAACCCACAGTTTACCACAACTGTTGGTTACCAACCTCTAGTTCCCTGAAAGTTTTAATGAAAACATAAAAGGGATCCCTATTACAGTCCAATGACAACAGCTTTTCTGCTTTTCTGAAATGGCTGGAATGGCAAATCCAAACATAATCCACATACATCTTGACCAGTTTGGAATTCCAAGTGTGCACAACAATCACATTAACTAAACCCCTCCCTTCCTGAAAGGAGGGAGATGCCCGATTAAGCATGCTGGAAATAAATCCAAATATTAACAGGGTAGTGTCTTTTGCACTTTTGATACTGACTTACACTCAGTAGTAGATGGAAGCCAAGCAGTCCCAGTCACAAAACAAAAGAATAATGAATACTACAGTTAATAAGTTTCATTTTTAGACAGCTTGTTTCAAGCTGCAACTGTGGCCAAACAAACCTACTTGAAAACAAAGAGGAATTTTGCAGGAATGTACTATTACTTTCCAACCCAGCTTCTCAAAGTATCAAGGGCAGTCATGTACAATTTAATCAACATGCAAAGAGTGGCTGCAAAATTCAAACAGATTGGCATGTAGATAAGTTACATGAAACAATTAAAGGAAGTCACAGTCTAGGACACTCCAATGTCCTGTGTCCAAATACATTATACTAAGAACCCCTTTTAATGGACAGATTTTTAACAAAAAGCCCTACAAGTACTCATTAACACAGTATCAGAAACTTAGGATCAACTTAAAAAATACTTGTATTCATAACAGGCTGGAAACTCTTGGCATCAGAGTATTTTCTAAACTAGTTTTTGTTGTTTCGGTGATAAAACTAGCAAAAAAAAAATCATATAGTGAACTGCATTTTAATTGCTTCTACTGTTGCTGCCACTGCTAAGAGGAAGTGCTCTTGTGGAAAAATTACAGGACAAATCTGAGTTCAGTTACAGCCAAACAGTCAATGTTACTTCTTTGAAGTCTTACTAAACATAAAACTATTCCAAACCAGCAGAAACATTAATTGCACTTGAACAAAACCCTCTGACATTTTGCACGCCTCTGCAACATCTGAAAACCATTCTAATGCACAACAAAGAGACTAGAAGGGCTGCGGAGAAGTAGCATCATCTATTGATGCTACTTATACAGGAGCAGGTGGGAAAGAGCGACAATCCCCTTTCACATGTGTAAGTTTTTAAGAGAAACCTTTGTGAACAGAAAGAACTGTCCAAAGCCTAATACTCAAGCTGTTTGGTACAAGAAAGCACTCTCAATTTTTTTTAACAAAACCAGAATGCTTGGTATTTCACATTTTGAACAGTAATAGCGTTAATTTACTTCTCTCATAATAACTGAAGCTTTACTTTAGG
Organism: Pezoporus wallicus; assembly: GCF_028554395.1. NCBI lineage: Eukaryota > Metazoa > Chordata > Aves > Psittaciformes > Psittacidae > Pezoporus > Pezoporus wallicus. Next base: position 679,726 of record NW_026642858.1, on the reverse strand, counting down.
GAAACAGTATTCCTAAATATGATGAACTCCTGCTTCCTGGCAAAGAACAACAGTTGCGTACACAGAGAAAAGTGGTCTTCCACTTTAAGAAGGTGCTAGCTTTGTCACGGACTCAATTACGTATTTCTTAAATGATGGTGAGGGGGAACACAGATGTACGTACATCAAGTTAGTAGTGAACAACAAACACAAAACACCCATTTAATTTTCATTCTGATGAGTATACACCTACTTATCCTTTCTGTTCTTTAGCAAACTTCTGATTTGGAAACAACACGTTCTCCTACTTATTCTACTGGTCAAGGACGAGAAGTACACATAAATCTCCAAAGAAACCACCAAGATCAACCACAACTGAAGAAGATACACCATTTGGAAGGTACAAAAAAAAGGTTAAATGTTTTACAAATGACTCAACTCTCTTCTGCTAACAAGTTTTAAAATTGCATGATTTGAGGTGAGGACAGGTTTTCCCATAGCTACATACCGATTGTTTTTTTAGCACTTACCCTGGATGTTGCCACAGATTTGCATGTCTACCCTCAGGAAGCAGTTCCCTCTTGTTAAGGGGAGTAATACCTATTGCTGCTTCTAAAATAGTTATGTATTTCTTGTACCGCATCCTGCCTCTCTCAAGAGTTCCACCACGCCAAATTATCATCCAAATGTAGACACTGCAACTGAAGTCATGCCTCTTCACTTATCTGAAGCACTTATCAGTGGTGCTTTTTAAAACACGCTGCGAGTCTGAAGCAGAAAAGCAAAGCTTTTTCCTCTCCCAGGCTTAGAGACTTATTAGGAGAGAGAAACCAAAGAAAAACTCCTACCAGATTCCCCAGAAACGTCACTGTTACGTAACTGAATCTTTGAATAAGACACTAATGAAAATGATTGAGGAGACAATCAGGGTTCTAAGCCTGGCCGGATAATGCACACTCTCCAATTGACTAATCCTTTGCTAAATCTCCACTGTCTATAATCTTTCAACTGCTAATGGAGCACTAGGTAACTCCTCTGTAAAATCTGACCAGAGAATAAGAGAGATCTGCACAGAAAACTTGAGACTGTTTTAGACACTGTGATGGACAACAACAGGTTGTTTCAACTTTTTTCCTCAGCACCACGAAGCTCTGTACACTGGAAGTGTTACAAGAGATTCATCTGATCTGTTCAGAAAAGGCATGGACAAATTTCTTTATGTGGCTTGCACAGCATTATGAAAGACAGAGACTTCCATTATGATGCCTACTTGTCATTCAAATATGCCTCACACAATGCCAAAAACACTTCCCAGGTCAAAATCGTTCTAGCCATGAGGTAAGTAATTGTATATGCCAAAGACCTCAGGCAATAACTACGAAGGAGGAGACAGATGTACATGCTGAAGTAACAGTGACATTTGGGAAATCCTGCAGTACTGTGAAACCGCAGTATTAAGAGAGACGTACTTGATTGCAAAAAGACTAAGGAAATTGTGTTGTAATGCTACTTAGATCTGAGATAGTAAGATATGAATGATTTATATATATATATTACATAAATACTACATACTTAAGCAGTACTATACATAAAAATGTAAAAAGAACAGATAGGATAGAAAGACTGAAGACTTCAGCCACAACTCCCTCTGTGAACCGTGCATTTTAATTATTCCCTAGTATTGTCAGGCGTATCTCTATTTCTGTTAGGGTGACTTAACATTCTATGCTACTTTAGAAATGGGTAAGATGAAACCCACTAGTTTTCATTACTTATTTGGTAGAATATTCAGCTTCTGCAATATCTGTATACCACTGCAGGTCCGGCATTACTTACAATCCTGTGTTACCTGTATTTGGTGTTCAATATTCATTCACATTTGTAGGTTAACATATGCACACATGGAACTATTTCAAGTTATTACCAAATAATAATTTGTGAGACTGATCTTGGAAGAGCAAAATAAAATCAAGTATCTTTTAGATTCACAGGATACCAATAGAAACAACTGTCAGAGGGGAAAAAACTTAATTTTCACCTACATAGCTGCATGCTGGTATGTAAGGAATATGCAGTCTGAAAATGCAGTTTTACTTGAAACACAGATTTTTTTTTTATCTATATGAGATTCAGTCTTTCCTCAGAGTCAGTTTTGTTATCAAGATCAGTACTGCCATAATTTCTCCTATGAAGTTTTGGTACTTCTTTCTTTCCATCCCTCCTCTCCCATGTAACAATGTTTAACACTAAATTTTCCTCTTACAGATCTAATTAACAGTTCTTGCAAAAACTTTCCTAAAGTATTTTTCAAAACCTATGCAAAGTCTAAAAAGCATTCAGTGCAGCTCTGGTCCATCTTTTGTCTCTCTGGGCAGAGTGTATAAATTCTTACTAAAATAGGTGCCCCACAACTGCTCTTGTACACAGAAAAGCCAAGCTCACACAATAAGTACCCATTACACCCAAGCACTGCTTTTGATTAAATTGTTCATGGAATCTCCTGGTATCTAGAGGGGCTAAGACTGACTCACAGTTTATCAGCTTCACAGAATCATAGAATGGTTTGGGCTGGAAGAGACCTTAAAGATCATCAAATTCCAACCTGCCCTGCCACTACACCAGATTGCTCAAGGCCCTATCCAACTTGGCCTTGAACGCTTCCAGAGATGCAGAAGCCACAACTTCTCTGGGCAACCTGTGCTAGTGTTTCATCACCCTCATAGTGAAGAATTTCCTCTTAATATCTAATCAATGAAATAACCTAAAATGGAGTACATGTTTTCAGTTACACGATTACCCTGCACATCTTCATCTTAAAAAAATCAGATTGTAATTGTATTGTCTGCAATCGAGGTTTGCATACTTTAAATTCACAGTAAAACAGGACACATGCTCTAACACAGCAGACCTTGCACCAGCATTCATAGAGGTTAGGGTTGGAAAGGACCTTAAAGACTACCCAGCACTTCTCTGGGCAACCTGTGCCAGTGTCTCACCTGTCTTACTGAATATTTTTTTTTCCCAATATCTAATCCAAG